>NW_026526732.1:111598401-112198401 GCF_024362965.1 Panthera pardus | reverse complement strand
TACATAAACTTTCATTTCCAGACAATCACACAACATTTCACAATACTATTACATTTGTCTCATAGAGGACGACCACAATTTTACAGGCTGAGTAACAAAATATAAGTTACTATACGAGTCCACAAAAAGAAGCATGAGTGATTTGGTTACAGAAACCACAGGGAGAGCCAAACATTTCATGCAAAATTCCTCCATAGTTTGCATATCTTTCTACACTTCCATTTTCTCTTGAAAAAAAAAAAAACCAACCTCTATTTTATAACCTTTCAACTGACTAAAACTACAGTGTTTGGTACATGTCGTTTGGATTTCACAATAAATAGCATCTCCTGTAGACGACATTAGAAACTCCAGTATATCACAGATACTTTTTAGCATTTTGGGTTTGTTTCCCTGTTTTAGTGTAATCACAGACATACAGCTTCTTGAACACCCTCATCTGTTCCAACTGGTTATAATTTTTATCTTTCTGATGCTCAAATTTTAACAGCTTGTCCACTAACAGGTTGCTTTTTCTGATGGCCTTTTTGTCCTTTTCTACACAACACTAAACATCTCTGAAAATATCTTTGCTTTCTTGCAATAGGATGTTTCAGGTCCCTATTTATTTATTTTGCCTCAAGATATGGCATTCTTTGCTCTCCCTGGGATTTCAGTTGCCTTAGTAAATGATATTAGCACTCAAAAACTGGGGGTCAAGAGTGGCATGAAAATCATTTCCACTGGGTACTTGCAGTAGACAGAGTAACTCCAAAAAATGATGGGGGGGAAATATTTCCTTTAGGTTATGAGTTTATATTGATATTTTCAAACTACCTCTATCTTCAATTTGCTTTTCTATTTAACTTGCCGTAATATAAAAGCTTGATAATCCAATTTTTCTTGTGTTTTTTTTTCCTCCCTCCTCTTTTTCCCCTTTGTCCACTATTCTTAACATACTGGGTCACACCAAGCCTCCTTCCCATTAAAAAGTATACATCTTCCCATCTTCCTCATTGACTCTCAGCCAGTGCATCCTGGAGTTGACTCCACAGTGCAAAGGTCAAGTTGATTCTGTCTGGAAATGACAGCCTACCCCAGATAATTTGAAAGCAAATTACTAACTATTCACTTAATAAAAGCGAGGATGCATGGAGCATAGTACAATACCAGCCCTCAAACTTCTCTCCTTAAAGCTCTCCTGTCTTTCCCTTCCTTTTCTTCTTCTTTTATTACTTTGTCATTGGCATTTTGGTTATTGATGCTAGTGCACTGACAATTCCCCATTTATCTTTTATTTAGATATCTGCCGTTTCCATTACAAATAATTTCAGGTGTTTTTTGGGCATAACACCAGAAGTTTGCTTTCTCTGTGTGTATAAGGAAAAAGAATTCAGAATGTTATAGAAGTGGAAAATTATAGTGTAAACATATATGATTTTTTACCGGGTTAAAATATTCCAAATCTGGGGTTACTGTATACATGCTGCAGAAATAAAACAGCATCATTTCAGAAAAGTTAAAACTGCTGAAATAGAACTGATTTACCAGGAAAGGTGACCACACATTCCGAATCACAGCATCAGATAAAGAAGTGTGATGCTCTCTCTTAAGTAAACACGGATATCTCTGAGAGCTAATGATTTTTGCACCAAGAAACTTGAATATACCGGGAAGAAACACAGCCCCTCAAGGTCAGAATATATTACTGTAAGAGAAGCAATTTGGCACTCACACTTCAAAACAGAGTTACATGAGCCCAAGCATGCCCTCGATGCGGAAATGGGTCCAAGTTATGAGTTGGGGCTAAAAGGAAGTGTTTTGTGTCAAGTATGTTGCTCGCATGTGCTTATCCACAGTTCAAAGTTGATTGGCTCCTGCGATCTCTCTTCTCTGCAACACCCACAGCCCTCCGTTTTGGGGCAAGGAATGCCCTCCTTCATTCAGCAAAACCGCTGCTTCTAACAAGGTGTGTGGGTGGGAAGGCTACATATTCTTCAGGAGGTGCTCTAAACCTCTAAGCCTTACTCCTTTGAGTAAAAGGTCATGTACTAGGGACTTCAGACATGGAGAAACCTGTTTGCTGCATATAGAGGCATGTATCCATCCTGTCTGTATTTCAGACTGGTCTCTCTGCTTAAGCGGGGTTATGTATCGGGCAAAAATTGGGTACAATCTAAATGACCTTTCTATGACTGACTGCTTTCTCTCTGTGTTTTGGGTTTGTTCCTCTTTTCCTGCAGAAACCAAGGAAGTTTGAAGATGGGAAAACAGAAGAATACGAACCCTCCTACTTAGTTGAATGCAATTAGGTGAAAAGGTCGTATGATGCTTTTCAAAATTATAGTGCATGTATTTGACGATGCTCACTTTCTAGGTCCTGGGGATACACTGCTAAACCAAACAAGTGAACATCGCTTGCCTTGTGAAACTTACATTCTATAATGGCAGTTAGGGTTCGGGAATTCCTAGTTTTATCGAAGGAGGGGTGGGGCTTTTTCCCATGATTTTTTTTTTCCTATTTGCCAGCCTGTTTCAGAAAGGAGACAAGGTAGAAATATTGTCATTTTGCTGTCTTTCATAAGGCACTTGGGTTAGTTTTGTTTTGTTTGGATGCAGTGCCGTGCTGGATGCGTTACAAAGCAGCCTAGGTAGATAGGGCTATATTAGCAGACAGCATCCACTGCACATCCTAGGTATCCACTTATGCTCACTGCCTTACTGCACCCAACCACCAACACCACATACAGACACACCTCCACATACATGCCGACAATATTTAGGGCAAATAACGGGAATTTAATGTAAATGTGTGGACTTGATAAAATTAGTATACGGTCTCTTGACTAAATTTTTGTATCACCTACAACCTTTTCCCGTAATTTCTAATGTCTATCCACGCTGTCAAATCATAGAAAAGACTTATTACCAGGGTTTTTATTAATAGAGTATCAGTCCTCATGGTCTCTGGTCTCCCTTGTCTAATGCAAAAATAAATAAATAAACAAAATAAAAAAGAGATCTTATATTTTTGCTCTCAGCATTCCTCTAACTCATCATCATTTCTGAAATTGCTCTGAGACCTGTTTTCTGGGCAGAGAAGCCAGCAGCTCACTGTGAATAACACAGCAACTGTCATTCATCGTATTCTCCGAGGCTAACTACACACGCCCCTTCTTTATCAGAACAGTAGTCCTTTCTACTGTGCCTTCCTCACGGTCCTTGTCCATTTCTGCCCGGATTGTCGTTGACAGCAGTATGTCCCCCGCTTCCGCCCATGGCCGACTTTAACACACCCAAGGTTTGAATTCCCAAGCTGTACAAGCACAAGCCTGTATTTCTTTTCTAATTGCCTTTCATTCGGTAAACTGTGGAATAGGTAAGACCATCGTCGCTCATGAAGAATATCTAGGACTCCTACTGAGATAAAACATTTCTGATAAGAACATATTTTGCATTGTCTCCACTTAGACCATGAATTAATACCGAATACGCTCTGTGTTACTAAAGTAATTGATTTACAAAATAGCTTTTATGGAGCACACACAAACCCACTCTTTTGCCAAATATGAAAGATTTTCAGACGCAACAGTTTGGTGGAGCAGAGAGCCTGCTGAGCTGAAAAGCAAATACAGCTATCTGATTAATTGATTCTGACCTCATAAATATTATACTTTGGGGGCTCTAATGGAACTTCCTGAGGGTAAATTGTATGGTTCACCTCATTCATTTATATCTCTGGCTGACAGATGTACATTATAAAATGTCACTGAATATGCTGGCAATAAATGAGGTATAACATTAGCATCTTGATTCTGTGGTGGAATTTTTATGGAACACTTTTGTTAAATGATTCCAACAGTAGTAAAAAATACTGCAATATCATTCAGTGTATGTTGTCCTTTCAATTTTAATCAGTCTCCAGCATTCACATTGATCTTCTTTCCTTATAACTAAAATGTCTGCCCTTAGAAAACAGGTTTCTCATGCTGTGAGCTACCTCTTCTCCGTAATCAACTATCGCTCACAAGAAGTTGTGGGCATTCGATCCTTGTGCTACTAACAGTCTTCATTTACCCAAGTAAAGAATTTGATGTAAAATTTCAAACAGTAGGAGGCGAGACTCAAGAAATACGTCACAAATGGATAGTGTTGCTTAGAATTTCAAATTTTAGTCTCCTAATTATGAAGAAGTCATTTCATTTAAGGAAACATTTACAAATGCAAAAAAACTAGACCACTAAGGCCAAGAAAAAAAAAGTAATTTTACACAATTACATATTTTAACACAATAGTATATCTTGTTACTGTACGAACATCTCCCGGAGAAAAATGTATTTTACATATGCTGTGAGCCCTATACAGCATGCAAATTTCAGTGAACATTAATCTCGCCAGTGAAAGGATGATTATTTTAAAGACAACTTAGCTTCAGGAAAAGGATAAAAAGGGAAGTGGTGTGTCTGCCAAATGGAGAAATTTAATAATGTACTTGAGGTGCTGTTATTCTTTTGTTTTGTTTTGTTTTGGGTTCCTGGAACATAGGGAAAAAAAAGAAAATTCATTTTCCAAAAGTTAAATTTCAAAAGACACTCGGTTCTTTTCATGAGTAAAAGATTTGTGGACTTGGATATTATAGACAAAACTTCCCATTGGTAATATGATTATCACCAGTCTTATAAAGCCTCAATTTTCTTCATTTTGCTATAATCGTGTATGTATTGATATATCATTATTTTTATACATCTGTAAGGAAAACACGGTTGACCTTCTTCAAGTTAGAGGCATGAATATAGGAAAGCTTTGAAGCATGAGTATGGTTTAAAGACACCGACGGTCAACCTGATTATTATCAAACCTCAGAATCTCATTCATTCAAATTGGATGGGTTCAGTCTGCCCTTTTATATTAACGGAAGTCCGGCTAAATTAGTCAGTGCTACTCTCCTAAAAACATACGAGTTGAAATGAATAACAATATCGTTCTAAGAATATCGTTCGAGAATTTACTAAATTAAATTTATTTAATTTTAGGATCCTGGGTTAAAAGTAATGGAAAGGCACGTGGTGTTGGCCACAGTAGAAAGAACCACATTCATTAGAAATACAAATAAAGGTAGCAGTGAAGTTCCCAGACCCTGACAGTGTAAAGGATTGGGAAAAAATTAAAATTTATGCTATGGATATATTTCCAGACTTCCTCAATTAACTTTCACACATGCTTCAGATCTCCACATCCGTCTGGGAATTGTCCTCTGTCTTCTTTTCTCTTGATGTTACTGTTACTTCTTTTTTTCCATTGTGCCCTTCCATTCATGAGTGTGACTATTTGATTAAGATCTGCCTTTCCCACTAGACTGTTAGGCTATGGAAGAAGGGGCTAAACATATTTATTGTATTCTCAGAGCGCTGGGCTAATCTGAAAATTTAATTTTATATTACTTTTAAGTAAAACTTCTGACTTTTTCCTGATATTTGTGAATATAAATTCTGAGCCCTATAATTATATTGGGTTTCAATTCACTAGAAATAGTTTGAGTATCTCTGTTCCCTATAAATGTTGAATTCCAAGTGGGTGGGAAAAATAGCATTAGACGACAGACATTTTTATTTTTTATGGAGTTCCATTACACTAATATGCTCATATTTTTTTACAACCCTTTGATTTGTTTGTTAGCACAGAAGCATCATTTTTGTTAATGTTTAAAAAAGAACATTTTATATTTTGACTTCATTCCTTTTAAAGCTTTTAGGTAGAAAGCACAATTGATATATTTGATAAAGATCAGCAAATTGATCATTTGGCAAATTGACTTTTAATAAATTGATTTAAGGCAAATCAACCTGCTTCTCAGTTCTAACAGCGCTCACAAATCCTAGGAAAATAAGTGCATTTGGTTTTATTTCAACTTGTAATCTGTCAAGTTATATACAAACAATAGTTTTTATAATGTAGGAGAGATTCTTGTGAGGCTCCTTTAGATGGATACTGGCTAGGTCACTTGAAAAAGACCTATTAACCTCTCTCAGTGATTCTTTCTTCATCTGAAGAGAAGATACCAATAACTCCCTGGGTCTTACTTGGGAATTTGGGAGGGATTAAGTAATGTATACACAGGGCTTTTGTAAATTGTAGAGTACTATAAAACTATAAGGCAGTCACAAAGCAGCTCAATCTAAAGGGTCATTTCATATGACCCATCTATCTTTGCAAAAATTTTCCACACTCGAGTTATCGGGAAGTTTGAATGGCACATTCACTCTTGAGGGCTTTTGGAGCTAATCCACCAGAGGTCCAAGGTTATAGCAGTTTCATGGGTATTTCCAGGGCATTTGTCAAAAGCCTTTTTTTAAGAAAAGCAAACATAGTATTTCTTTCTTTCTAGAATTCCTCTAGGATTGTACCCACAGAGGGTATGCACTACAAACCGGGACCAGCTGACTTGCAGTCAGGAGGAATCAATTTATCAAGCATTAGGAAAAATGTCTAGAGCCTTCACTAAAGGAGCAGGGCTCAAGGAGGGGGTGGGGGAAGGAGGGTGTTTTTTCTTCTACATTCCTATTTTTTGGTACTCACAAAATGGGATTCACATCTGGGATTCCTCTCCTTCATAAACTTTCAGACACCTTTCTTGTTCTTTCTCAGGCCTCTTAATTTGTAAGTCTAGAGACTGGAGTTTAACAGCAAGATATCAGTTATTTTCTTACCTCAAAATTTGCCAATGAAATAAAAGATGTCCCAATCCCTTGACCTCCTATGTAGGTGGATGTCATTGGTGGCCTCATGGTGGCTTCCAATGACTGGAAAATGGTCAGTGTAGCCCATTTAGTCCCCATTTCACAGATGAAAACCACTGAAGCTTAGTGAGCCTCAGAAGTTGGTCAGTGGTTGAACAGCTGCTAAAGGGTAGAGCTGGGAGTCAGCCCCAGGGCTATGTGGTTTAGAAAGCTGAGAGCTAACTCGCTGGAAGAGGCACATGGCTGGTAGCCTTCCCACAAATACTTTCCTCTTCAAAACCCATAAATCATTTCTCAAATTTGTTCACATGTAACTTCACTCAACATACTTCCAAACTATTCTCTTCTTTTGAACCGCCACTTATAAAAGGCAAAATTTACTCTTCCTTTCAATTCAATACAAAGGCACATACAAAGAGATTGACTCTAAAATCAAATGTCAGTGACAAAACTGGCTCATGATTTATGAAAACCAGAATTCCTCCAGCTCCATGTTTTGACTCCCACCTTGACTTTTGAGGACAAATGGAAGGGGAAGCAAGCAAGAAAGAGAGTGGTGTTGCATCTCAATGGCAAGAGAGAGATCTACTGCTGCTCCTTGACCCACCCTCCAGATTTCTTCATTTGCTAAGGCCACCTTGCCTAAATTCGGAGGCTCGACACATAATTTCTGGAGTCCCCTGACAACTTGAGCAACTCCCTGTGTCCTGGGGCTTCTGGTTCCTCATAAGTAAAATGAAAGAAATAATATACATCATTTTTAGGATTGCTGTAAGGATTAAATGTGATGATGTAATAGTGACTGGCATTTAGAAAGAGCCAAAATGAAAGCTACTACCATTAATATTGCCATTATTATTAACCTAATTATTATAACCAATCGAGAAAGAGAGAAAAAATGGAAGAGGGGGAGAAAACAAGACCAAAAGAAAGGAAGAGAAAGAAATCTGTGTATTTTTACAGATGAATGAGAGACAGAAGATAACAGAGAACATTAGGCACACTAGGTGTTGCCCCTTTGCAATCTCATTTCTGCCATTTTCTTCTTTGATCCCCATGCTGTAGCCATACTGGTCTACCTGCTTCTTCTTAATATGCCTTTCTTTCTAATACTCTAACCTTCTGCACATTCCATTCCTTCTCTTTAGAAATATATAATTGTCCATCTTATCATTCACCAAACCACTACTGATGGACTTACCAAAGTTTATACAGAAGTGTAGTTACCTGTGCACACATTTTTACTCTACCAGAACCTACCCTCCTTACAGAAAGAGAGTCTTGTTGGCCTTTGTATCCTCTACAACATCTGCAAATGTTTACTGAATTAAATCAAATTTCCACAGTCTTTCTTTATTCCTATAGGTGGGGAAGCAAGCAACTAATACATAGGATTTTCCAAATTTTTCTTAGAGTTAAAAGCAAATGCAAACTTTTTGTTTTCTTTTACCTAATATTTATTTGCCAATAGAGTCACTTCAGAATAAGACAGTGAACTTAGTGCTATGATGGAAAACTCAGCTCTCAGCCCTGGATGATTCTAAAATACTGATGGCCAGTACACATCCCCAGAAGAAATAAATCAGAACCTATCTTGGTGTATGTTTGGAGGGTATGGGGGATGGGCACACATGCATAATTTTTTGTGTTCCACGGGTCATTTCAATGTTAAGCCAGAGACAAATCATGGGTTTATGTCTGCAATCTCTTTTTTTAAATTTATTTATCCATTTTGATAGAGAGAGAGAGAGAGAGAGAGAGAGAGAGAGAGAGAGAACCAGTGGGGGAGAGGCAGAGTGAGAAAGTCCCAAGCAGACTTTGCCCTGTCAGGGTAGAGCCTGATGTGGGGCTGGAACTTATGAACCGTGAGAGCATGACCTGAGTCAAGGTCAAGAGTCAGATGCTTAACTGAGTCCCTCAGGCACCCCTATGTCTGCGATCATATAGTTTGATGAGAAACAAGGTACCAAGCATTGCCAATCCATGTTTCAGATCATCTGAAAGCCAAGTTCTTTAATTTTACCCAAAGAATGACATGAAGCCCGTCCCATTAGAGGAGGGCATAGTGGTAGAGCCAAGAGCCAGGACACTGAGGTGATTAATAGCTCGTAGGCTTTGTGGTCAGTGACACATTTCCCCCAGACATAGAGATTATCACCAAAAGCAGAGCAAGCAAGTTGAGGGATAGATCCCCTTTAGCCAAACGATGATTAACACTGTGGTATAAAGAGTTTAGCTTTGAGGTCAGACAGAATGGAATTTGAATTCTAAGCTTTCCAATTATTTACTAGGGGCAAGTTTCTGTGCCTATATAAACCTTGATTTTCTCACATATAAAATGAGAACAGCAATACTAATCTTAAAGAGTGGCTGCAATAATTGAGGAACTGTATATAATTTGGTGACAAGTCCTAGCATATCAATTTACTAAAACTCTGGCCACGTCCTCTGAGAAGCATCTTCCTTCAAATCCAAACCATAGTAGATGATTCTTTTTTTTTTATTTTTATTTATTTTTTTTTTAATTTTTTTTTCAACGTTTTTTATTTATTTTTGGGACAGAGAGAGACAGACAGAGCATGAACGGGGGAGGGGCAGAGAGAGGGAGACACAGAATCGGAAACAGGCTCCAGGCTCCGAGCCATCAGCCCAGAGCCCGACGCGGGGCTCGAACTCACGGACCGCGAGATCGTGACCTGGCTGAAGTCGGCCGCTCAACCGACTGCGCCACCCAGGCGCCCCTAGCTGATTCTTAAGACACACATTTACTCAGGGCTACAGTGAAATCACACTGACCTTATTCTATAACGGCAAGAAATCACGACTTGCTATTTGTGAGTTTCATCCTTGAATTCCGGGTCTATCCGTTGCTCAGAAACTCCAATGTTTATAGGTTGCCCTTTAAAAGACACAGAATTACTCATGTCCTTAAAAATCCTGGACTTGCATCAGCCAGCAACTTGAAGATTCACTCCTTCCCACCCGCACACCTGTCTTCGTGTTCAGTCCTCCTTCCCTTCTACGTGACAGCTCTGGCAGGATGTCTGGAAGGAAACTCATGACCCCACAGAGCTAACTTACCTCAAGAGTAGTAGACAAACAGGCTTATTTAACCCGGAAGGTACCAAGAAAGAGTGGCTTGGAAATGGAGACCGGGTTGAGCTGATGCTCAGGCAGTCTGGAGAACTATCATTTATAGAAGGGTGTCTAGCATTCAAGCACAGATTAGCTCACTGTGAAGGCAATGAGCCGGAAGCCAAGTTTCAGTGTGAATTATAAGATCACTGCTATGTGTCTGCTGCACATATTGCAGGAACTCTGGTCAGCCGAAAGAGTGTACATCCATCTTGCTCCCACACGAGCCACCGCGAGCAAATTTGTGACTCGGACAAAGGTAACGTAACGGATTCAGCTATACTTTCACTCCCTTCCCACTAATTGCCCTCCGCAGAGAAAATCATAAAATTGTACCACCTTTATGGAAGCTTGAATCCTTCATTATCTCCACTCTAGAACAATTATTTCGGTGTGTGTGAGTACGTGGGAATGTCCCATTAAGAAAGCAGGGAGGAAATTAGGTTCTTTCTCAAACATTCCTCTCCAGTGACTTATTTCTGCTGCCCAATTGAACACATCTAAAACGGAAAATGAGAAAATTAAGAAATATGAGTGAGGTGGAATTGAAGACAAACCAGAGAACCTGGTGTTACCATCGGGTGTCTTTTTCAAGTTTTGTTATGTCAAAAATGCGCATTCACTCCGGAGCAGGAAGCGAAGAATCACTATGGGAACTTTACTTTGTTAGCTTAACAGCCAAAACCAGTGTCTAGTAACAGGCACCTTCATACTTGACTCAATGCTTTTATTCTCCTTCCTCTTTAAATATCCTGGTACAGAGACTGAGTTTTCTTTGATTTCCTGTTGCTCCTAAATAGTTCCTTGGATGGTAGTGAAGAATGTTGGGGGCATAACCACCTTGAAGGGAGAATGTCCTCTCCTGAACCAAAGGGGGCTGCCACAGGGCTCGGGAAAGGCAGGGGTGGGAAGAGGAGGGCATGCCATTTCCCCCTTTCTACTGTTAACTACCATTAACTATCATTTTTCAAAAACAGACATACCTCTTTTCAGTAATTTCCCTGGGCCTAAGATGAATCATAGCTCATAAATAGAAGACAATTTTCAGCTGCAGGTTGTAATTGTGAGAAGAGATGGGGGAGAGACACTTATTCTTTCCTTGAACAAGTATTTGTTCAGTCCCTGCTACATGCCAAGGACTCTGCTAGATGCTAGTACTAGGAAGATACAGACCAAGAGCTCACGGCTCCTAACGGAACATAGATGTTTATAAAAGTGATTTCAACATCACATGCTATTTTTCTAGTGGCATGGTGTTATGTACAATTTTATCAGTGCCACTATAATGTAGAAGAGAGTGTAAGCCTAGCTACAGGACTGAGAGACTTCCACATAAAAGTTAAATATATCGAGTGCTTGAACTGAGACCAGAAACAGAAGCGGAGTTTGCCAGACAGAACAAGAGGGAGGTATTGGAGGCCAGTGAAGAGCATGGAAATGAGTAGATGAGTAGGAAGATAAACTTGAGGGTTAAAAGGTAAGACTATCAGCAGGGACAGGGACCAGGATTTGGATTTTGCCATCTAGACGATGGAGAGTCACAGAAGAATCTGGAGCAGGGAAACAACAAAGGCAGGCTCAAGGTTGGAAATGTTCACCTCTGCTAAAAGCAGGGGAGGATGTGCATTGGAGGAAAGCAAAATGGAGACAGGGAGGTTGCTGCAATGGTCCAGATGGCAGGATGATGGCAGTGCCACTGGAAATTGAGAGGTGGGTAGGAATGTGAAAGAACGCAGGGACAGAGAAAACATTTGAGTATTAGGGCCAAGGATGTTTGATTTGGGCAAACCCAAGAGAAGCTCATTAATATGAGAAAATTCATTCAGTAGTTTCCAGAAACATGCAGTTCAACTATTGATCAGTGCTAACTTGAATTATATAAAATATTCTATATTCGACATAATGGTCCAGGGAGTATTTATATATTTAAGTATTCAATTCCAAATGATGAGAGAATCCCAGAGGACATCTGGGTTGAGAGGAATGAAATAAAGGGAGGTATAAAAAAGTAAGGATAGATTGATTCTGCTTTTTATCCCTGTAGCGTATGATATCCCTTGTCATAGAAAGTATTTGTGAGTGGGGAGATCAATCAGAAAACCTGAGTCAAGGGAATTACTCTGTACAAATTAGCTTTCTTCTTCCTATACATTTTTTTTTAAGTAGGCTCCACACCCAGCTTGGGGCTTGAACTCACAACCCTGAGATCAAGAGTCAGATGCTCCACCCACTGAGCCAGCCAGATGCCTCATCGTCTTCATATATATTCTTTATAAAATATGTAATCAAGTGAATGAGTCCCCCTTTCAACAAATAAATTGTCAGGGTGCCAGGGTGGCTCAGTCGGTTAAGCTTCTGACTCTTGATTTTAGTTCAAGTCATGATCTCAACGGTTCGTGAGTTCAAGCCCCTCATTGGGCTCTGCACTGATGGTGAGGAGCCTGTTTAGGATTATTCTCTCTACCCCTCTATCTCTGTGTCCCTTCCCCACTGCCCCTTTCCCTACAAATAAATAAACATTAAAAACAGGAAAGAAATTGTCAACAATTTGTCAGCAAACTGCCAAACATTGTAAATTATGATTTTTCAAAATGTAACCAACATGTATTTATGGAGTACCTACCTTGTGCCAAAACTCTTCTAGGTCTTGGGTGCCTCAGAGGCTCAGTCAGTTGAGCATCCGACTTTGGCTCAGGTCATGATTTCATGGTTCCTGAGTTCGAGCCCTGCGTCGGGCTCTGTGCTGACAGCTTAGAGCCTGGAGCCTGCTTTGGATTCTGTGCCTCCCTCTTTCTCTGCCCCAACCCACTCACATTCTGTCTCTGTTTCTCTCAAAAATAAACAAACATTAAAAAATTTTAAAAAAATCTTCTAGGCTTTGTGGGAAGAAAGGTAAGTACATTATTGTGACTAGTATTAAAAACATAAAAGTGAAGTTACTGGAATTCAAAGTATAATACGTGATAGATCCAGAAGAGAGCTTGTATCAGATAGAGAATTCCCCAGGTGCTGACATGCTTGTTAAAATTTTCTACCTTAGGACTTCGCTTCATCAAACCAAGATGCTTTGCTCATAATCTACGCATAGGACACGTTTCTATTTGCAAGGTATTCATCATTTTTTCCTGGAACCTAAAATAGTCTCCATTTTTATATCTGCATTCCTCCTACCAGTGGTGGCTCATTTCGTGTGTCAACTTGGAGGGTGTTTGGGATGAGATTTACATGTAAATTGGTAAACTCGGAGTAAGGCAGATTGCTCTTACTGATGTAGGTGGGCTTCATCCAATCAGTCGAAGGTCTAAGCAGAACCAACGACCGAATTTCTGAGCCAGAAGGACTTTTAGAGAAGACTTCTTTCAGACTTTACTGAGCCACGGGGTGTCCTGGGTCTCCAGGCTGCTGGCTTTCCAACTGGAAGTGCACCACTGGATCTCTTGGGTCTGAGCCTGCTGGCCTACACCGCAGACTTTGGACTTGCTAGGCTCCATAACTGCATGAGCCAACTCCTTACAATAAATCTTTTGCAATACATAGATCCCTTCTATGTGTTCCATTTCTCTGGAGAAACCTAACATATTACTTCAAATTCATTATTCTTCCTAAAACCTCCCTTTTCCTTTTTTTTTTTTTTTTTTTAACACATGGGTAGCAAGATCTGTTTCATCACAAGAAAGGTAAAGAACATGTAATAAAAGTTGAATGTGAACACAAGCACACACACAGACATTTATACATGACAAGAAACCTGAACATCTGATCAATTTAATTTGTAATCAGATCACTGATATCATATGAGCAGTGAGGTCATTCCTATTTGCAAGTGCAAAGTAAGGTGTTTTTCAGCTCGCTTCCATTTTTCTCCTTCATCATGTTGCTGTTTCTGCCTTCACGCTCTTGCCAGCCAGTTCTCCCACCCACAGGGCTCTTTATCATGCCCTCCTGTGCCACAACCTCCAGTGACCATGACCTTCCCTCTCTACAGCCAACAAGTCACCAAGCCCCATTGTCTTGCCACCTCCTCTGTGTCCCTTTTCTTCACAGCACTGCAGAGCCCTGAACCCCAGGCTCCATCTGTCCCTAGAGATGGCCCTACTTTTGATACAGCTGAAGACCCCTCAGGCCTGGGTTTGGTCTGACTGAGTAGTGTGTGCGAAGGAAGAGAAAGAGCAGACATGGTCTATGCACGGTGGACTTGAATTCTGTATCATGAGGAGTGAGAGGGGAAGGGGTATTATCACACGCGGTATTCAGACATGGAAACATGGGAACACTTACATAATTGCATTAGAGGCTATCCACATGGAAGACGAACCTGGGAAATATTACCGCACAATAAAACCAGCTTTGGTCAGGACCACGGATATTCTTTCAAAGGTGGCTATAATTATGGCCGGGAAAAGAGCACTTCAGATCCTGAGGGACATTCTCGGTTAACACAGAAAAACTCTACAAAAGGCCCCCTGTGTCTTTTCATGACACAGAAACAGTGGCATGGCAGTCCCATGCCTTTGCTTTGAGCACCACCATAAATCAATGTCAACTTCAGAAACACAAAACCAAAGGAGCATCTTGCCTTCGTGTCCCCAGCCTGTTTTCTCAACAGTGCCACCTGCACTGCCTCCTTCACTGGAGCTGACCCCTGGGACCCAAGCCGCACAGAAAAAAAAAAAAAAAAAAAAAAAAAAAACCAACTACATGATGTGGAGAAAATGGAGGAAGAGAGACACAATTAAATCCCTGACGGTAAAGCTGGTAAGACTGTTCGTACTGTGGAATGCAAAACACCACTTTCCTCAGACCTCTGGAGCCCTGCTCGTGTTCCAGGCTGAGAGGTAGGAGGGCGGGTTGAGGGGAGCCCCAGGCCCTTTGCCCCAATCCGACCATGATGGCTCCACTCTTTCCGCTTTTCTTTTTTCTTAATTTTTTGAACTTTTAAAAAATTGCTTCAAGTTTATTTTGTGACAGGGGGGCAGCGAGGGCAGAGAGAGGGAGAGAGAGAATCCAAGCAGCCTCTGTGCTGTCGCCACAAAGCCCGATATGGGCCTCAAACTCCCAAACCACAAGATCATGACCTGAGCCAAAAAAAAAACAAGAGTCAGATGCTTAACCGACTGAGCCACCCAAGCACCCCACTCTTTCTGTTTTTAAATACGGGGATCTCATATCATTTGTATCTGAGGGAAGGATTCCACCTTTTTTTTTCACTGAAAACCCATTATAACAAGTACTACACTAAGAGTCAGGACGGCTGGTTTCTAGGACTGTCATGGAGAGTCTATCACCGCACCTCCACTTTGCACTTGTCAGTGGAGGTAACATCAGGTCCCTTGCCCTCTGTGAAGATCAAATGAGCCATGTTCCCTTGAGATCTTTGCAAAACTGGAAAATATTGTGCCAATATAAGTACGGTATTTGTAGCATTAAGCTGACCATAGGTCACCTGCTTAACAGAAGCTGCCCCAAGGCAAGGTGAAGGCTAACCCTTCCCCCGTCACCTCCACGACATCGGAGATGCTGTAGTGGCCCCCGTGGCTAGGATGCTGTTCTTTTCCTTTGTTCGGTAATTTTAAAAAGGTTGTTTTGTTGCGGTGCCTGGCAGGCTCAGTCAGTGAGCATCTGCCTCTTGGTTTGGGCTCAGGTCACCATCTCATGGTGTGTGAGTTCAAGACCCGTGTCAGGCTCTGCACTGACAGCCTGGAGCCTGCTTAGGATTCTCTCTCTCCCTCTCTCTCTCTGCCCCTCTCCTGCTTGTGCTCTCTCTCTCAAAATAAATAAATAAACTTGTAAAAAGTTTAAAAAAAAGTTAAAAAAAGTATTTTGTTTTAAAAATAAAATACAGTAAAATACAATAAAATAAAATTGTTGGGGCTCCTGGGTGGCTCAGTCGGTTAAGCATCCAACTTCGGCTCAGGTCACGATCTCACGGTTTGTGGGTTCAAGCCCCGTGTCAGGCTCTGTGCTGACAGCTCAGAGCCTGGAGCCTGCTTCGGATTCTGTGTCTCCCTCTCTCTCTGTCCCACCGCCACTTGAGCTCTGTCTCTCTCTCTGTCTCTCAAAATTGAATAAAAATGTTATAAAAAATTGTTTTGTTGCTGCTGTTCTTAGGTGTGTGTTTTAGAACTTATCAATTTTTATATGAAGCTTACGTGGAAAGTCATTACCTAAGAAAAGAATTAAACAGACTGAACCAGTTGAAGGAGGAGAAGAGGCCCAGAGCCTCAAGCTGGCCCTGCCCCAGGTACCCCTGGTACTTCTGAGGACTGCTGGGGCATGGCTTTCACAGGTGAACAACTCCCTTGGCCCCTGTCGGCCATGTTGGCACTACCTTGTCACCTAAAGAATTTTATTCAGTGCTTTTCCATTTTGTTCAAGAGTTAATGCAGGGGGCTTAGAAATTTATAGTGATGTGTTCCTTTTCATTAATTTTTTTTAAATTTTTTTTTAACGTTTATTTATTTTTGAGACAGAGAGAGACACAGCATGAACGGGGGAGGGGCAGAGAGAGAGGGAAACACAGAATCGGAAGCAGGCTCCAGGCTCTGAGCCATCAGCCCAGAGCCCGACGCAGGGCTCGAACCCGCGGACCGTGAGATCGTGACCTGAGCCGAAGTCGGACGCCTAACTGACTGAGCCACCCAGGCGCCCCCCTTTTCATTAATTTTTAATTCTGATATTTAATTGTCTTCTAATTAATTCGATAAAGTCTGCCCTTCTGAGCAGGTTGAGCTGTGATTTGAGGAATTACCTTTTCTCCTTTGCAAAGTAGTATTGAGGTGCCTGACTCCCACAGATAAAAAACAATAAACAAACAAACAAACAAACAAACAAACAAAGATGGTCCGGTAACTCGAGGTAAGCCGATCAGAATTTCTCTGGAATCTCCAGATTTTGAGCTGAGTGGCACAGGGTAGGGGGAAAAAAAAAAGATGGTAAAGTGCATTCATCCAGGTGATGGAAGCCAACTAAGTCTCTTGAGTCTCAGCTTCTTGAGGCCAGAAACCTTGAGCCAAATTGGCTCCTGTTGTATCTGACTTATTTCCAAGGCTGTTTCCCCAGCGTTCTTATCCATCCTCTAAGTTACTTTATCCTTTTGCATAAATCCTTTTTTAAAAATCCACACTGATTTTTTCTGTGCTTGTGAAACAAAGCAACAAAAACAAAATAAAACTCTAGCTGAATCTATGTCCTCAATGACCCTGCAGTTACAATAGACTACATTTAAGTCCAGTGTAAAGATCTGATTGTGTACTTGCAGGATTCTGCCATGTGCCTGTTAGTAGGCAGATGTACAGGGTACTTATGTATGTTTCCTAATTTAGTTACCACACAGTATGACAAACAGACATGATGTTCTCCATTTTACAGATGAACAAAGACAGGGTTAGACAAGTCATATCACTCTTCTAACCTTATATAGCTGGCAGCCTAGTGGTTCAAAGACAGATATACCTAGTCTCTCAACCCTGAGTCTTTCAACTTCCATACTCCATTACAAGTTAAATTATTTGGCTAAAGAAATGCTTTCCTTAGGGCACCTAGGTGGCTCAGTTGGTTGAGCATCCGATTCTTGATTTTGGCTCAGGTCATGATCCCACGGTTGTGGGAGTCCTGAGCGTGGGGCTGCTTGGGATTGTCTCTCTCTCCCTCTGCCCCTCCTCCACTTGTGCACACACCCATACTTTCGAAAGAAAAAAAGAAAAAAAGAAAAGAAAGAAAGAAAGAAAGAAAGAAAGAAAGAAAGAAGAAAGGAAAGAAAGAAAGAAAGAAAGAAAGAAAGAAAGAAAGAAAGAAAGAAAGAAAGAAAAATGCTTTACTTAGTGTCTTGATTTGGGGTTGTGGTGGTATCCATTCTAGTTATCATAATAATAAAATAGTAAATAGAGGATACATTTATTTGCATTTCTATGTTGAAAAGGACATAGGACTGTGAACACGTATTTCAAGGGTTAGTGTTGTTGACAGGGAAGTTAGAACATCTAGGGGATGTCACATTTTACATGACCTCCTATAGAGAGTCTTAGCCCAAATTTGCTTCAGCTAAATATTTATCGATTCAGCATTGTTCACCTCTTCTGGAGGTCAGGAAGCACCTTGGCGTTTTATTAATGATTCTGCTGATATGGATGAGATCACGTTTGGTCCCAGCCTTCAGACAGGACTATTTCATCGATTTCTCAGAGGTTTGGTCAGATATCTGGCATTTCAGATCCAATTTAATTTTAATTTGATCTTTTCGTCAGTTGCTATTATTTAGGAAATACAACCCTACAGACAGAAAGAAGTAGTCAAAAATGTTAAGGAACGTATCTTCCCTCTGACCTATGACAGCTGCAGTGACACGTATCAAAATCTGATCTGATCTGATTTTCTCTAACCTACTGTCTTACCTCACAGACAAACCATGCCATGTCTCATTCATCTTCCAAACAACAACAACAAAAATCCCCATTTTGTGAAAAATACATCTGCCTGTAACACAGTTTTAAATTAAATCTATTAGAATTACCTCCATACACACAGAACATAGAATATTTGCGTGTATGTGTATGTATATATACATACATGTGTATGTGTATGTATACTATGTGTATATACAATACATATATACACACAAACACATTCATGTAGCTTCAGGGATCTCAATTCATTTAAAATATTCCTATGCTCTGTAAGAAAATATTTCTTTCTTCACCCAGTAATTTGTTCCTTTTTCCCAATCCATACTTATTTAAAGTTCACCTACTATATGCCCAGGACTGCATTCGTTCCCGGGTAATGAGTAAGGGACACACTGCACCCTGACCTCCAGAGTCTGTCGTGGGCCAATGGGAGAATAAGCAAGGCACAAACAAACAAGGGAATAGGATCTACAAACAGTCGATGTGCCGCGAAGGAACAAAGCGAGAGACATCCCTGTGGAAGAGAGGCTACTTCAGCCAGGTGCCTCATTGTGCATTGTTTGTTTCCTGATGTATTTGTTCTGCAGACCGCTCCCTACTATATCAAGAAGACGGTATTTAGGCAGAAAACCGCACTGACATGAAGGAGCAAAGGGTGCAAAAAGGAACATTCCAGGAGAGACAAAAAAGAGCTTGGCATTTTCAAAAATCCCATTAGTCGGGGAGCCTGGGTGGCTCAGTCGGTTGAGCGCCGACTTCAGCTCAGGTCACGATCTCGCGGTCCGTGAGTTCGAGCCCCGCATCGGGATCTGTGCTGACAGCTCAGAGCCCGGAGCCTGTTTCAGATTCTGTGTCTCCCTCTCTCTGACCCTCCCCCATTCATGCTCTGTCTCTCTCTGTCTCAAAAAGTAAACATTAAAAAAAAAAAAAAAAATTAAAAAAAAAAAAAAAATCCCATTAGTCAGTGCAGCCAGAACAGTGAACAGATGAAGACAGCAGCGTGACATGAGTCAGGCAGGGGCCACCACCCAGGGTCGTGGTCAGGTGTTTAGACTGTATACTATGTGCAAGGCAGACTCATTTGGAAAGTGAGAAGGTACAAGTCACGTTTTCATGTTTATTCTAGTGGCTGGGTGCAGAATGGATCGGGAAAGGTCTCAGGCTATTGTAGTAGTGCTGACAATCTGTGTCGCCTTGGATAAGGTGCGGTGACAGAGATGGGGAAAACGCGGAAGGAGGGGGGGAGGGGGGAGGGCAAGCAGAGGAGGAGAGGGGTTGCTCTTATTTCTTATAAATAGAGTAACTTTTGTGGAAATTTATGTGAACATTTCATGTGTGTGTGTCCGATAAAAGAATAAAGAAGGGCAAACATACCCCAAATTCTCCCACCTCCAATCGGATACCCTTCTCCAGGCTCAATCACATAAAAATGTTTGCAAGCACGCAAGATATTAGACGCATCTTTTTCTAGCTTGAGTCAGTCATTGCGGAACTCTACCCAAATTACCTTGTATAAGTTTCAGTCATTTTTACTTGGGAACATGATAATTGCCTGATAGGGCTGCATTGCCATTGATCTATCCCTCTCCGTAGATGGGTTTTATCCTCACTGCCACTCTTTGCCACTATAAACAATGCTGTTTTAAACATCTTTACTCCGCATTGGTGTTTGTATCTCAATGTTAGAGATTCTCAGGAGTGGAAGTGATGGCTCCATATCTCTTCCCAGAAAAGCTACTAAAACTCTCATTTCTATCAGCAATATATGAGAATAAAATTCTCTTTGCATATCTTCCTACCATCACTATTATGTGTTATTCTTCCTGGCCATCTACACCTTCTTCATGTGCAGAAAACCTTCAGACAACAGACTCTATATACCACATACCTGCGAGCCAGACTCTCAATGAGAATCTAGTGACATAAAGAGCAGATCATGTAAAGAGCCCATTCGGGCAAGGATGGGAAGAGCTCTGTCCAAATCTGAGATGGAGCGATGGGAATAAAATCCAGTGAGGGTACAGCATGAGTTTGGACAGGTTGAGTTTAAGATGCCTTGTCACTTCCTGGCAGAGATTACCAGCCAGACATATGTGTAGGGCTCGGAGGAAAGTGTGGGTTAGATGGGAGAAAGCCAGCATGTGGATGACACCTGAGGCCACAGCGGTAGATGGAGCCATTAGAGGACACACAGAAAAGAGAAGAGGCAGGTCTCCGGCCCGAACCCCCAGGAAGTCCAAATTGAGAAGTCAGTCTGGAGCGGAGTCTGAGAAGCAAACTTGGCATGAACCGCCGGGGAGGCCAGAGGTCAAGCAGGCCACTTTGAAATTAGGAAGGATACCTGCTTCAAAGTCTTGGAACAGATACCATCACATAAAGACACAGAGCTGTTCACTGCCCGCGGTGAAGGGAAGGTCTTGGAGACGTTACCAAGAGCAGTTTCTGGTGAGTGTCAGAGCAGAAAACAGATTGAGGTGTATGGAGCAGGGACCAGGGAAGGCAGGAAGGGAACCACGGAAGGAAGGACACACTGAAGCCACGTACACTCACCTCTTCCTCCTGCATCTCCAAAGCCCAGATGGAGGATGTGCCCAGGGGAGCCGAGAGGAGGGCTCAGGATAGAGGGACTCTTATCCTGCCCTGTCCGGGTTTCCAGAAGGTCCCTGTGACAGGTGACCTGTTCCATCTACATGGGCATGGTTGATGGTGTGACACAGAGAGGGTGCAGTGGCCTCCTGGACCTTTTCAGCCCCACCATGTTGGACAAAATGAGTTCAGGGCCTGCAAACCTGCTAGGGGGTCAGCGAAGAGTGGGAAAGGGAACAGAGAATAGTGCAAGGTCAAGCTTCTAGACCAGGATTTGTATAAAAGGGAAGGTGGAAAGTTTAGGTGGGGTGTAGCCTCAGTGACCGCCGAAAAGAAGCAGGTCATAAGAAAAGGTCAGCTGGACCCTGGCTGAGCCTAAATGGGTTGTATAGTCAGTGCTGCTCTAGGAGGCATAGGCATTCCCCCAAATCACCACACTAGGCCAATGGAGCAATAAAGACTTCAAGGCTTCCTGGAAAGATGAGGCTTGGACAAAACACTCAAAAATTTTGATGAGTGACACATAAAAATAAGTACTGGGACTTAAGAAAAATGGAAGCACAATGTATACATGGTAAGTGGCTAAAAAATCCTACACGGTTAATAAATACTCAAAAACATGGCAGTATACCTTGAATTAGTTAGACCTGGGATTTGCAGGTGGAACCGGACACCAGAAGAGTTGCAGCTTGGGAGTTCCAGAGACAGTGGGAGGGCAGGAAGTTACAACACTGGATGGGGAAGGGAGGGGTCCGGCCACACGGGTATAGTGAGGCAGCAGGAGACGACGGAGGTGCGTGCCTGTGTGCGTTTTGTGTGCCTACAAGGGCTCGGCTCCGCCAGGGGCAGTTGTGAGCATTCCCCTTGTGTTTACCGCTCGAGAAAATGAGCAAAGCAAATGAAGGCAGGATTTATGCTCAATTATTCCCTAATATATCAATCGTGTTTTCAAAACAATCATTAGAGCAGAATTGACTGTAACATGAATTCGTTGACTGCAGACGGTAGCAGATGTCAGCAAAACAATCAGAGACGAGAATGGCTTAGCCCATATATTAGCAGTTGTCAGGCAGGCACATTTGAGAACCAGCACTGGAGTCTGGAGACCTTTTGCCTCCAAGGCCACGCAGACTTTTGGTTTGTTTGTTTTCTGGAGGATAAGACTTATTTCCGTATTGTTCAATTTTTCTACAACGACCCTGTGATTGGGAAAAATAATACTTTTTCTAGAATAAAATCACTTTTTTTCTAGAAAAAGAATTATTTTTCCTAGTTTTATTGACATATAACTGACATATAACATCGAGTAAGTTTAAGTGTATGGCATAATGATTGATATGTGTATATATTGCAAAATACCATAATAAGGTTAATATATCTGTCAGCTCATACAGTTATAATTAGTGTGTGTGCACGTGTGTTGAGAACTTTTCATGCGTATTCTCTTAGCAACTTTCAAGTTATACAATACAACATTGTTAACTATGTTGCCAGGCTATAACATTAAATCTCCAGAAGCTACACATTTTATAATTGGAATCTACAACCCTTAACCACCTTGACCCATTTCCCTCCTATCCCACCCTTCCCCCAGCAACCACCAATCTACCCTCTGTTTCTATGAGCTTAGTTTTTTTAGATTCCACAGAGAATATATAGTATTTGTGTCACAAGCCTTACAGATGTGTAAAGCCCTTCATACAACTGTTTGCTATCCTAGAGAGGAGCAGGGCAAGGGGACGAACTAGAAGTCTGAGCAATTATGTGAAGGGACCAAAGAAAACCCAAAGTGACTACAGTAGAATGTACCAGACCGTTTTCACTTTGGGTCCAATTTTGATCCCACCACCCCTCTCAGAGGGGCCTGGGGTGGGGGCACCAATGTGACTAGAATGGCTACAGAGAGATAGAATCATCAATAGGGGTAATCAAGTGAAGATGTATGTAGACAACCATTTTGTTAATTTTGCTATGAGAAGGAGTTGAGAGAGGAGTAGATGACAGAAATGATATCTAAGTTCCACTGCAGTTTTTTTTTTTTGGTAGTTATTTATAGTTTCTTAAGGGAAGGCTGTTTTGTTTTCTTTTTTGTATTCAGCAACTTCACTGCAAGCAAGGAGATGATCTCCAAGTGGCCATAGATTTGAAGACAGACTCCAACCCCGTTTCCTGGTCCTGACAGATACGGGGTGTGAAAAAAGCAAGTGGCCACTCCATGGAGAGACCCAGAGGACAGCAAGGAGAAAGAGAATATTTCAAGATGTAAATGGCCATACAGGGGGCTGTGCTGATCCCTGATGCTTGAGACAGGGCAAGGAGAGGATGGCCAAGGAGTGGAGGGGATGGGCAGAGAAGTGCATCAGATTCTATCATGCCGAACTGTAGAAGGGAGAGCATGTAGGCGCTAGTCAATAGTCCGAAAGCTTGGCACTTCTGGAGGAGATTTTGGTGAACATGATCCGTGACCTCATGATGGGTACTGTGATGGGTACCTTAGTACCGCAGACCTAAATGCTTTCCTCAGTGGTATAGGAGCATCCGGAATATGGCAGCTTCCATTACGAACAGGGGAAAAACTAATGCTTATTGAACACTTCTGTGCTTCAGGTCGTGTTCTAGATCTGTTATATATTTCTCGGATCCCCTGAAGGTGGGATTATCTCCAATTTACCAAAGGAGACAATTAAAACAGAAAATTTAAATAATTTGTCCTGATGCACATAACCAATAAACAGAAGAGCCGATATTCAATTTTGACTCTAATGCCAAAGTCCATGTTGTTGTTGTTGTTTGTTTGTTGTTTTTGTTTTATTTTTGTTTTTTGTTTAATTAGGCTTTATATCTAGCACAGAGCTCAACGTGGTGCCTGAACTCATGACCCTGAGATCAAGACCTGAACCAAGATCAAGAAAAGTTGGATGCTTAACCAACTGAGCCAATCAGGAGCCCCAGTCTATGTTATTTCTCTAACACCCATTATGCCATTTTCTTCTCTTATATCACCTAACCTCTATTAGCAATGACCTTGTTAAATATGCATATTGTTTCAAATTCATGAAGAAAAAAATTAGATGAAATATATATATGATATATGTATGTATATACGTATACACACACACACACACACTGAAACTGTACTTATCACTGTATTTTATATGTAGAAAGCAGCTCATTAGTGTTTTTTTTTTCTTTTTGGTGAATGAACAACTGACTAATATGAAAAAATAATGTTATTAATTCATGCAATCATCATAGATTAGAAGATCCTTATTAGGAAGACCATGACCCATTTTGGGGAACATGGCATGCTGGGAAGTTTTATAATTGCTTGAATACAAGCTTTCAGTGTCTGAAACAGTAGCAATAATATTGCTGACTCTTAAATGTCGGTCATTGAGCTGATGAATTAATGAACTGATAATAAATAAACAGGCTCGAGTCCAGTCATCCCAAATTCCTAGTTAATAGGTGTTGGGAAAATTAGACTTTTAGGCTCGCTGAACCTTTTTACTTTCTTAAATTTGTAAAATAAAGGTAATGAATGGCCTACATACAGCTCAAGTGCATCCTTAAAAAGCAGGTAAAGAAAGGAAGAATAGACATTTATTGAATTGATACTAGCCTCTTTGGTAGACCATTTCCCCTTATTATTGTGTTAAGGAGGCATGACTATGAAAGACCTTCTCAAAGTTATTTTTTAAAGTTTTTTAAGTTTTTATTTATTTATTTTTGAGAGAGAGAGAGAAAACACGCAGGGGAGGGGCAGAGAGAGAGGAACACAGAGAATTCTAAGCAGGGTCCATGTTGCCAGCACAGAGCCAGACGTGGGGCTCGAACTCACAAACCGTGAGACATCCTGAGCCAAAACCAAGAGTCGGATGCTTAACTGACTGAGCCACCCAGGCACTCCTTGACTTTCTCAAAGTTTTGATAAGCAATCACTTATTCAGTAACCTGTACATGAGCTTCCATTGCGTTGTTACTTTCCCGGATGACATGAGAGGGCATTCTAGGAACTTGAATGACATATTTAGTATGAATCAGATGAAATATCATTAAAAAAACAGTCTCGGAACATTTTATAGGAGTAATACGGAAGTCATATTATAGAAGAAGATAACTGGAAGGCCACATGACTGCTTTAGGAAAGCTGAGAAGAAATTACTAATGACGGAATCATGAAATGACAGCCACGAGTAGCTGACCCTAGTAAATCTTAATGGTTCATGAGTAAGTGGAGAGCCAGTGCCCTCCCACAGCTATTCAAGCTGTAGAAGCCTGGGTCGAATGAGCAGAAGTCTGAATCAGAGTGGCACTATGGCATTGAATACTCTAATTTTTCCAAGGTCGTGCAGAAAGTCAAAGATAAAACAGGAAATGTCATTCAGCCTTCCTTTGCTACAATCTAATTTTATCCCCTTCAATATACATTACCAAGTTCACGTTCTCCTGGGATGTTTGGGGTTATTTCTATTCTGCATTCCTGTTTTTAGCATTCCGTTTCACTAGAATTCTATAAGCAGTGCACAGAAGTAGGACAAACCGTGCCAAAACAAGAATTAGCTCTTGTTCCAATGAGTGTAGCACCTAAAGGCACGAATAATGCAGGGAAAGAGAATGGAATCGCTATGTAGTAGCAAATAGCATAAATATAATTATTTTTAGACTGAACACTGGGAACATGATTTCTCAGGAGAGAAAGTTAGTGATTAGCAAATACTAACTGGAGATTTGTGTTGTGTATCCACAGGGTTGTGCTCCCATGTGTAGGGCGAACCCTCTGATACGGAGAATGATGGCTGTAGCAGCAGAGAGTAGATTTCCTGTTCTCTCTACCCTTTCCTCTAATCTGGAACATTCAACCTGGCTCTTGTTCCTACCACTGATATTGCCAGCCTGACATTTAAGGTCTTCGCCTCCATGGTTATGTATTTGCTGATAAGGGACTCCTTAATATTAAGAACCTTCAAGATTCAGTGGCATCATCATTACTGGTATAAATGCCAGTAAGAATGAGGACAGCCATTCAGTATTTGCATCATGCATTAGTTTCAAGATCTTTTTCACCTTCTTTTTTTTCATGTGAGCTTCACAAAAAAACACTGTGAGTTAGATAAGATATAGTACATATCTTGCTCCCAAAGACATTAAGATTTTCCTCTGGTTACTGAGTTCTGAGTTGCAAAGTTGGAGCTGAACTCTAGCAGCCCTCACTGATGCCCTCTCCCCTCTCAAACCCACCACCCACTGGGATTGTTCAGACGGCTCACCTTCATGGGAACCTGCTCAGTGCCCATCTGAATTTATGAGCCCTCCATGCTACAAAACTATTATCTTCTGTATGCCTTTCTAGCATATTTATTTATTCTATATGGTTGTAACTGTATAGTATACATTCATTGTATTCTAATTTTTAAATTTAATATAGAGGATACATTTTCCACATTCTACATGGTAGCCATAGTTATCTTTTTAATAACTCCAAAGTATTGAAACTAGCATATTTTCTTTCATATTTCTCTATTGTTAGACATTATTACTATTTCTATTCATTATAGCTTTATAAAGAATTTTCAATAGCTTTGGTGAAGAGATTCATCAAAACTACTCTTTTTTTATTATTTCCTTAGAAGAGGCATCTAGAAGTTGGATTTTAATAAACATATGTAATTTTATAACTTTTGTATCTATTGCTAAATATCTTTCCAAAAGTATTGAACCACTTTACATCATAAATAGCAATATATGAAAATGGCAAATGTATTGTTCATTGTGCGTGCCTTTCTTTCTTCCGCAGCACAGCAGACAAAAATAAACTTAATTCATCAAATGTTTGTTCAGAACCAACTACTAGCCAAGTCTTTTGCTAGACTGTAGAAATGCAAAGGCAAATAAGAAAGGCACGCAGCCTACTCTCCAGGAGCTCCGGATAATTTTGCCTCAGATAACTCCAGAGTCTCAGGAGGCAGGAATAATGTGCAACCAGAACACATATTTGTTTAGTGAACAAATTATTTTAATAGGATTTGAGTGGTGATGTATCTTCCAGCCTTGTGTGACTCCATCCTGAGTATATCAATCCTACTCTGTTGTCAACACTCCCATGAACGGGCCACGAGCATCTGTTCAGATTCCACATCAAACCCGAACAAAACCAGATTTATCAGCTCTTCTTCATATATTTCCCAGATGAGTCCAGTGATTCGGAGCCCAGGCAATATCTCTTTTCAAATTTTCAGGTAAGAGATGTCATGGCTCTTTTATGGCTCTTCCTCAGCACCAAAAAAATGTGTCTGTAAGGAAGAGACACTAGAGGAAAATCAGAAAATTTTGCTTTAGTCCTACATCTGCCTCTAAGTATGTGACTTATGGCAAGATATCTAATTAGCGTATGTCTCATGGATAGAGAGGATAAAGACAGCTTCCCGGCCTACTCCATGACTATCCTGGCTTAACTATTTCCCATCCCAAGCTTTCTGCTGGAAGCAGACCCATCTTCTCAGACTCCTTTAACATCCATCATAATCCAGGCTTATCTCCAATTACAGAGCCCCAGTTCTTTAGTCAAGGTCTAGCTCACCTAGCACCACCTCCAAGAAGTCTTCTCTAATTCCGGGCAACAGTGATGTTCGTCCCTTTCATACCACCCCCTGCATGGGATCATGTTAAATCCAATGTTTTACTCTGAACCTCTTTAAATCTTTCCGAAATCATTTCCTGGATTTTTACTCTATCTTCCTCATAATGGTCTACACAGTCTACGCAAAGATCTAAGCAAATAATATATATATATATTTGCTTTTGAACATTTGCTACTATACCAGAGACACAGTAGGGAGTCAAATGTTTGTTTAAACGTGATGAAAGCAACCAAAGGAGTCCAAACTTCCAGGAACTCGATGCTGGAGGAAAAAGAACTGCAGAGAAAAGAGGTAAACGTCTGCTTACAGTGTCCCATCTTAGCATGTTGAGATTCTTAAGGAGTACATACATGAGGGAAGCATGGGGAATCCAGCAGAAAGTACAGCAGGGAAACAAAGAGCAAAGCAGCACATTGGCAGCCCTGGAGATGGAGGCTGGAATTCTGGGGGAGCCAAGGTGAAGGGTAAACACAAAGGGCTCGAAACTGAAGCATTCCCAAAGAGCAACAACATAGAATTAAGGGTCATGCCTTAGGAAGAAGGGCAGACCAGAGAAAACAGCCATGACAAATCCTGAACGTCCACGTTGGTGGATTAAGGGGATTTTATACCAGGACTAGCTTACTGGAAGACATGATGAAAACAAATATTAGAATTCCTCTGGAGAAGGATAACATTATCACAGAACTACCAGTCTTTTCTTTTCTCCATGTCCAATCATTGAAAATTCAAGAATTACATTAAACTTTAAATTACAATAAATACATTCTTTAAATTATATCATCTGATGAATTTGTAAATGAAGATTCCCATATAAACATCATGACAATTATGAAATAGACATTTCCATTTCCTCAAAAGTTCCTTCATGATGCTTTGGCGAAAATTCCACCCACCCTCCAATTGCAGGCAACCAAATACTTTCTGCCATTACAGATTAACTTCACGCGTTCTAGAATTGCGTACAGACTTACACAGTGTGTGTATGCGAATACATAAATACATAATATATAATAATAAAGTATGTACTGTTTTGTGTCCTATCTTTATTATGTTCCTTTTTATTGTGAAATAGCATCCATTATCTGAGTATCCCACAATTTGGTTTTCCATTCAATTGTAGTTGGATGCTTTGGTTTACAGATTGCAGATATTATAAATAAAGCTGTAATAAACATTCATATACAAGCTTTTTTGTGGGTATATGTATATATGTATATATACATATATATGTATATATATACATATACAGGTATACGTATACATGTATATGTGTATATGTATATATATACATATACATGTATACGTATACCTGTATATGTATATATATACATATAAATATATATATAAATACATATATATATTTATATATATATGTATTTATATGTATTTATATGTGTGTATATATATATATATTTCTCTTGGGCAAATGCTTGGGGGTGGAACTGCTGTTGCCTGGTGAGAATATGCTTAAGTATATAAGAAAGCAGTAAAATGTTTTCCAGAGTAGTTTGTATTCCCAAATAGCAACAGATGATAGATCCAGATGTTCCACATCCTTGCCAAAAGTTGGTATTTCAATTTTTTTTTTTTTTTGTATTTTATCTCAGTCATTGCAATGAGTTTATGCTGCTGTCTCATTGTGGTCATACTTTGCATCTCCATAATGACTAATGATACTGAGCATTTTACCACGGACTGATTGGCCATTCACACCTCTGCTTTTTTGAAGAACTGCCTTTGCCATTTTTTATTGGATTATTGGGCTATTTTGATTGTGTTGTGAGAGTTTCTTGTCAGATAGATGTATTGGGAATGTGTTCTCCCAATCTGTTGCTTTTCATTTTCTTAGTGTGTCATTCAAAAAAGCAGGACTTTATAACATTAATGAAGTGTAATTTATCAATATATTTTCTTGTTTGGTTAGTACTCTTGGTTTCTGTCTAAGAAATCATTGTCTATAACAAAGCCACACATTTTCTCCTTTGTTTTCCTCAAAAAGATTTCTTTTAGCTTTTATTTAGGGTGTATAATCCATTTCAACTTAATTTTTGTATATGGTGTGAGTTAAGGATTAAGGTTTGTTTGGTTTTTTTTTCATATGAATATCCAGTAGTTCTAGCACCATTGTTGAAACCTATTGTTTTCCTATTTAATTGCCTCTGTTTCTTTTATTTTTTTAAGTTTATTTATCTATTTTGAGAGAGAGAGAGAGAGAGAGAGTGAGCACAAGCAGGGGAAGGGCAGAGAGAGAGAATCCCAAGCAGGCTCTGTGCTGCCAGCGCAGAGTCCGATGAGGGGCTCAAACTTAAAGAACCATGAGATCGTGACCTGAGCCAAAATAGAGTTGGACACTCAACTGACTGAGCCACCCAGGTGCCCCTAATTACCTCTGTTTCTGTGTTGAATTTCAGCTTACCATGTATGTGTACATCAATTTCTAGACTTACTATTCGATTCCACTGATCCATTTCTCTATCATTAAGCCAATACTACATTGTCTTAATTGATAGTCTTTACTGTAAGTCTTGAAAACACATAGCGTATGTCCATCACCCTTTTTTTTTCCTTTTTCAAAACTGTTTGGCTATTCTAGGTCCTTTATATTTCCACATAAATTTTAGAATCAGTATTTTAATTTCTATTTTAAAAAGTCTACTAAAATTTTTATTGGAATTGTATATAACCGATCAATTAATTTGAGAAGAACTGATACCTTAGTGATATTGACTCTTCCAATCAAACACCATGATATATATCCTTTATTTATTTAGGATCTTCAATTTTTCTCAGCATTGCTTTATATAGTCCAGTGATGAGCTCTTAAACATGTGCTTAAACATAACCCTAGAGATTCCATCTATTCTAGGTGGTATTGTAAATAGAAATATTTTATATTTCAATTGCCAGTTTTTCATTGTTAATGTATAAATATATAATTTAATTTTTTAGTATTTTTAAAATTTTTGCTATTTAGTGTAGAAGTTCCTTATGTATTTTGTAAATTAACTCTTTATCAGATATATGGTTGGCAAATATTTTCTCTCATTCCATAGGTTGCCTCTTGACTCTGTTGACTATTTCCTTTGCTGTGTAGAAGCTTTGTAGTTTGACACAGTCTTTCTTTCCTTTTTTTCTTTCTTTCTTTTTTCTCTTGACACAGTCTTTCTCGTCTCCTTTTGCTTTTGTTGTCTGTACTTTTAGTGTCATTTTCATGAAGACTTTGCCAAGACCAATGTCAAGAAGTTTTTCCTCTAAGTTTTCTTCTAGGTGATTTACAGTTTCAGGTCTTACATTTAAGTCTTTAATCCATTTAACTTCATTTTTATGTATAAGATAGGGTCCCATTTCATTCTTTGCATATGGATATCCAGTTTTCCCAAAACCATTTGTTAAAGAGACACTCGTTTCCCCATTGTGTATGCTTGGAGCCCTTATCAAAGATCAGTTTATACCTCTTTAATTGGCAAAATGGTCTCTCAGATGCATACTCATATTCCTGGTATCTCATTGATCTAATGCAGGATGATGGGAGAGAACTCCTAGGGTTATATGTAGGTTATATGTATATGAAGAAATATGCTTCCTCCTCAAGATCTGAGTGTTTCTGTGAGTTTTAATCTTCCTTATTCATTTTGATCCACGTTCCACAGTATTTGGTGTTTGCTTTGTGTTTTCATTCGAGATTTTCACCATTTCCTATTCCCATGGAGAATATTTTCTTCAATGTTTATCATCATTTTGTTGGGTTGGTGGGTTTTGTGGGGATGTATGGGATTAATTAGCCTTTATTCCAGTATACTTAACCAAATGTCTCTCCTTAAATAAGGGGTAAATCACTTGACCACAAAATTCCAAATGACTGAACAGCCAGCACTATCCATCATGAACTACTTTTTATTTGACTCACCAAGTCAAAAGGTTGGGTGGAACTTAGGCTAAAGAAAATGGCTTAATTCAAGGTCACACCTATTTTCGAGGGAAGCCCATGACTTCCCTCAGCTCAAAAATATATCATTTATTTTTATCATTGTTCTTGTATACTGAGGCCTTGCAAATTCATGTACCAGTTCAATACTATCTTCTGTATTTCACAGAGTTTGATACACAAATCATACATTTATTTTTCTTAAATTATTGCAATGCCTTCCAGAACAATACTGAATGGAAGTGAGGACAGCTGACACCTTTGCTTTATACCCACTCTTGGGATAAAGTGTTTAATTTTTTTTACATTAAATATTAATAACAGGTTTTTTTCAAAAGTGTATTTTATCAAGTTAAGTTCCCTACTGTATAGATATAATGTAGGTATGGAAACAGATGATAGATGATACAGATATAGATACGGATTCAAAAACATACATGTTGAGGGGCACCTGGGTGGCTCAGTCAGTTGGGCGGCTGACTACAGCTCAGGTCATGATCTCACAGTCTGTAAGTTTGAGCCCCACGTCGGGCTCTGTCCTGAACACTCAGAGCCTGGAACCCGCTTCCGATTCTGTGTCTCCCTGTCTCTCTGCCCCTTCCCTGCTGGCTCTCTGTCTCTCTGCCTCTCTCTCAAAAATAATAAACATTAAAAAATTTTTTTAAAAACATACATGTTGAGTACAAAAGACAGAAGTCATACAGGAAAAAATGTTTAACTTAAGAGGTAAAAGGGAGCAGTATATGAAGAAATACTAGCTGTTTTTTCTAAACCATTTGAAAATATTAAGTCACAACATCAGATCTCAAGTAGGAAAAATACAAGAGGAACAGTGTCTAGCCATATCATGCTCAGACTGATAAAAAATAAAAAGAAAGAAAGAAAGAAATTAATGCACCACAAGTGATAAAGGACATATTTCCTTCAAAGGGTTACTTATCAGGCACAGAGTAGCCTCTTCACATGAAACCAAGGAAGCCCAAACACAATCGCATGGTATTGTTAAAGTGCTGTAATGAAACATTATCAAAAGAGAATTCCTTATCAGCAAATACGTGTCCTTTAAAAGAGAGGAAATGGAAAAGGCAAAACAAAGTCTGCAGAATAAAACAGAATAAAATCATCGTGTTCTTGGGTAAGTAAAAATATGTTAAAGAGGACTGCAGGCACTAACCATTAATGGAAAGACTTATGAATCGGGCTACATGAAAACGAAGACTTCTGTTCATCATAGGATGCCATTAATGAGTCAAAATGCAAGACATGAAAGAGGAGAAAGTATTTCTAACACATTTACTCAACATTTTCATCCCCAGTATGTAAAGTTCTCAGGTCAACAATAAAAAAGAAAACCAGCCATCTTTCGCACATAGGCAAAGGATCTGAATAGGCATGTCACTAAAGAGAATACACGAATGGGGCGCCTGGGTGGCTCAGTCGGTTAAGCGTCCGACTTCGGCTCAGGTCACGATCTCGCGGTATGTGAGCTCGAGCCCCGCGTCGGGCTCTGTGCTGACTGCTCAGAGCCTGGAGCCTGTTTCAGATTCTGTGTCTCCCTCTCTCTCTGACCCTCCCCCGTTCATGCTCTGTCTCTCTCTGTCTCAAAAATAAATATAAACGTTAAAAAAAATTAAAAAAAAAAAAAGAATACAGGATTGTCCAATAAATGAAGAAAATATCATCTCCATCATTAGTCATTGAGAAAATGCAAATTAAAACTGCAGTATGATACCACTACCTACACCCATCAGAACCTTTGAATGGATAAATAAATGATGGCATACTTATGCAGCAAAATATTATGCGGCAACTAAAATGAGCAATGTACTGCTATATACAACAATCTGGATCACTCTTACAGACATAATGTAGAGTAAAAGAAGCCAAACAAAAAAGAATGTAAATGATTGCATTTATCTAAACTGAAAAATAGGCAAAACCAACCCACAATAAGGTAAGTCTGATTAGTGGTGATATATGGGAGAGGAAAGGATGACTTCTGGGATCTGGTCTCGTCCCATATTCTTATCTAGATGTTTATTATGTGGGTGTACACATATGCAAAATTTAATCAAGCTGTACATTTAAAATCTGCTCCTATCTTTCGAATTACATTTTAATAAAAATGGCAACAAAAATTGAGATTAAACCATATAAAATATCCTATTTTAATATATTGTGATCCAATACAGGCATTCAACAGGGAAAGATTAAAAGAAGATAAAAAGAACTCGGTAAACATACATTTATTTTCTCTCCAAAGATAAAATGAAGGAAATACATCACAATAACAGAAGCGAATGTGATGAGAGTGCTTTGAAAAATATTTTAAATTATTTGGGAATACCATCTATTATCACAGTTATCACAATGCAAATGGTATTTCTGTTAGAAAGATAATTCATCCTCCCAAGCACCAACTATCTAAATGTTCTGAAACTAATATTGATATATTGAGTGCTTAGTGTATTTCAGACTCTATAATAAGCATTTTCAATGCATTACCACAATTTATAGCCTCAGCAACCCATGAAGTAGGTACAGGTACTATTATTTGTGCCACTGGACACATGAGGAAACTGAAGTTTAAATAGGCTTAGTAACTTGAGCAAAGTTATGCACTAGTATGTGGCAGAACTAGGTGCTCAGGGCAGTGCTTGTCATGAGTCTACTGAAAGCACTCAACCAACAGTTGCTGAAAACATGACAAAGGTTTCTAACCCTCTTCATCTATGCTCTGTGTTTGTAACAAATCATCTTCTCAGGAGGGACCCTTAAAATGTAATGCAAAGTTAGACGTGAAATTGGGGATGATTACTAGATAGTTCATTATTAATACAGTACGTGTTAAGCATATTGATCTGCATAACTGTTTTGATCTCACTATCTGTTGACTGATTCATTCAGCAAGTATTTATTGAGCATCTACCAGGTACCAGAGGAGGAGTATGATGGTAACAAAATTCCTCCTCTCATGTAGCTAACAGTCTGGGGGAGAAGATAAAGGGAGGGAGGGAGGGAGGAAGGAAGAAAGGGAGGGAGGGAGGGAGGGAGGGAGGGAGGGAGGGAGGGAGGAAGGGAGTTAACAGAGTGATAAATGCTATTAGTAATAGTAAAGTAAAGGGGTAAAGACCACAAGTCTACCTTAATGAGAGTGCCTAAAGAAAAGTTCTCCCAACTGCAAACCTACACAACATAACAGTCAGCCAAGCAAAGACCTAGAGGAAGGGCATCCCATGAAGAGGGAGCAGCAAGTGCCAAGGGTCCCAGGTACACTGGGTGGGTAGGTCTGAAGAGCTCTGAGAAGGCCATGTGCCTAATGCATAGTGAGCAAAGGTGCTCTTCAGTATCCACATTTTCTAAATGTTTGTTTTGGGTTATATGTAGACTATCGTCTGTGCTCATCATGACTTGAAAGTCAGGTTTGCTAGTATTACTCGGGATACTCAGTGTCTGTTACATTATGAGCAATGAAGCTCTGGCTCTAAACTAGCATACTTTGCTTAGCAAAACACAAGCCCTGAAATTTACTAGACTCACCTGTTCAGAGTTAGTTTAGTGAGCAACTATATGAGCATGTCTCTTGAGGTAGAACTCCTCCTACGCAGTTCATGAAAGTCATACCTCTAACCACATACTATTCCTAAGACTGTTTTTCAAAATTCAATGTGGCCCTTGGTATCTTGTTAAAATACAAATGAATTCTGGTTCAGAAACTCTGGATGGGGTCTGAGATTCTGCAGATAATGCCTGTGCTGCTAGATCTTGGCTATACCTTGAGTCACAAGACCTGAGAATACTTCTAATAAATTAAAATGTGTTTTCCAGTTAAGTATCTATAGATTTTTGGGGACCTATCAGAATGACATTCTGAGCAAATGGCACAGATGGTCTGCTGCTTAACCTGGCTCCGGTTGTGATAATTAAGTTAAATAACATATGTGAGAACACTATACACATAATAAGTGTACAATTAGTAGTATTTTTATACAGTGAAAAGTTAACTGCCTCAGATGAAATCTGAATTACCAACGATGAAACTATTAAAATCATGTCGTAGTAAAATACATTCTTAAACACACTGGACTTCTCATGTCTTTATACACAAAGTGGGATCAGTTAATATACGGTGTGCTTTCTTTGTGTTCAGTATCATGTAAAACGCTGAGAGAAGAGAACCAGGTTTACAGCATGGTCTTTGACCTCAAGGATCTCCAATACAGTTGAAAGAGAGAGGGAAAAAAAATAAGGGAGAATATAATTAGCTGCTAATTCAGGCGATAGCACATTAATTATTATACCGGATCAGAGGCAAGTGAGATCAGTGAGGTCTGGTGTTGGCTCCTGTTCCACACCCCACTATGGGCGGGGCCTGAGGAGGAGGGAGACCAATCCAAGCCACCAACTACCGTGATTTCTCAATTCCCAGGCCAGTTCACAGAGTACAAGGGGGACGTGCTGCCATCTTTCCCCACTGTGTTTTGTCTTGCCTGTGGCAACATCTGGGGAATCCATGAGGCAACATGGATATGCTACTACATAATTTATTGATCATATAGACCTGCCCCAAGGCAGTGGAAAGCTACAGGGTTTTATTTTTCCAATTCTCTCTTTCTCTCTCTCTCTCTCTCTTTCTCTCTTACACACACACACACACACACACACACACACACACACACACATTTATTTATTTATTTATTTATTTATTTATTTAAAAGGCTCCACATTGTTTTGTTACCTTCCTGAATCCACCCACGCTTCCACTTGGGCTGATCTTGGGACACTTTCACATTCCAGGTCATATTTTCATAAAAAAGGAGATTTGATAGCATTAGTCAACCTAGCTTGGCATCTTAACAGCCCTTCTTTGACGATAATACCAATACTAACTGGTTTCCTTCTAAGTGAGCAAAATGTAATACTGTTAAAATTGTGCCAAAGAAAAGCCTGATATTTACTTTTCATTTGTTGATTGGTTTAAACTGGCCTTTCTTATGTACTTTCATTTTTATGGGGTAAAAAATTCCCCTGGATTTTTAGAAGGAAGTCTATCTATTTTTAGAATATGACTTGAAATTGAACATAATCATATATTTTATCAACAATGTTACTGCCCACCATTTTACTTTCCAACACCTGTAATAGTCAAGAAAGGCTTCAGGAAAGAGGCAGAACTTTGACTAAGCCTTAAAAAATAAGTAAGATGGATAAAGAATATTACTCAGCCATAAAAAAAAAAAATGAAATCTTGCCATTTGCAAAGACCTGGATGGACCTAGAGAGCATTACACTAACCAAAATAAGTCAGCCAGAGAAAGACATATACCATATGATTTCACTCATATGTGGAATTTAAGAAACAAAACAGATGAGCACATAGGAAGGGAAAAAAGAAAGGGGGAGGCAAACCATAAGACATTCTTAACTACAGAGAAGAAACTGAGGGTTGTTGGAGGGAGGTGAGTGGGAGATGAGTTAAAATAGGTGATGGGGATTAAGAAGGGTACTTGTGATGAGCACTGGGTGCTGTATGTAAGTGATGAATCACTGAAGTCTACTCCTGAAACTAATATTACACTATATATTAACTAACTAGAATTTTAATAAAAATTTGAAACAAATCAAAAAAAAAATTAAATAATATTTCATGAACCTGGACCTCTTTCTTACACCATACACAAATATAAACTCAAAATGGATGAAAGACCTACATGTGAGACAGGAAGCCATCAAAATCCTTGAGGAGAAAGCAGGCAAAAACCTTTGATCTTGGCCACAGCAACTTCTTACTCAACACGTCTCCGGAGGCAAGGGAAATAAAAGCAAACATGAACTACTGGGACCTCACCAAAATAAAAAAAACTGTACAGCAAAGGAAACAATCAGCAAAACTAAAAGGCAACCGACGGAATGGGAGAAGATATTTGCAAATGACATATCACAAATCAGATAAAGGTTAGTATCCAAAATCTATAAAGAACTTATCAAACTCAACACCCAAAACACAAATAATCCAGTGAAGAAATGGACAAAAGACATGAATAGACACTTCTCCAAGGAAGACATCCAGATGGCCAACCAACACATGAAAAAATGCTCAACATCACTCATCATCAGGGAAATACAAGTCAAAACCACAATGAAATACCACCTTACACCTGTCAGAATGGCTAACATTAACAACTCAGGCAACAACAGATGTTGGCGAGGATGAGGAGAAAGTGGATATCTTTTGCCTGCTGGTAGGAATGCACTCTGGAAAACAGTATGGAGGTTCCTCAAAAAACTAAAAATAGAACTACCCTATGACCCAGCAATTGCACTGCTAGGCATTTATCCACGGGACACAGGTGTGCTGTTTGGAAGGAACACATGCACCCCCATGTTTATAGCAGCACTAGCAACAATAGCCAAAGTATGGAAAGAGCCCAAATGTCCATTGACGGATGAATGGATAAAGAAGAAGTGGTATATATATATACACACACACACACACACACACACACACACACACACACATATATATATACCATAAAGATAAAGAAGAAGTGGTATATATATATATATACACACACACACACGCACACACACACACACACACACACACACACACACACACACAATGGAGTATTACTCGGCAATCAAAAAGAATGAAATCTTGCCATTTGCAACTACATGGATGGAACTGGAGGGTATTATGCTAAGTGAAATTAGTCAGTCAGAGAAAGACAAAAATCATATGACTTCACTCATATGAGGACTTTAAGAGACAAATCAGATGAACATAAGGGAAGGGAAATAAAAATAATATAAAAACAGGAAGGGGGACAAAACAGACTCATAAATATGGAGAACAAACTGAGGGTTGCTGGAGGGGTTGTGGGAGGGGGGATGGGCTAAATGGGTAAGGGGAATTAAGGAATCTACTCCTGAAATCATTGTTTCACTATATGCTAACTAATTTGGATGTAAATTTTAAAAAATAAAAAATTAAATTAAGAAAAAAAAAGATTTCAGAGGACCCAACTAGGGAAGGAACATGTGACAAGTTCTAGGTAAGTGGAAAAGCAGGTGTTTCCAGGTAGTAAAGGATATCTAATTAAAGCAAATAGTATACATTGGGATGGAATAGAGAGCAGGTTTAATAGAATACATGAAGCCACATAGGGGACAATGCTAATTGCCAGGCAACAGTTTAGATTGAGTCAGGAAAAAAATGCATATATCCTGAGTGTTTGATTTCAGGGAGCGAAATGACATAAATAATGTTTGTGGAAAATGAAACCTGAATTTATGGAAATTTAAATTTATTGGGATAATTTAGGCATAACATAACTTGGATCCACAGTAGAGTTTAAAATTAGATAAAGGGGGGCACCTGGGTGGCTCAGTTGGTTAGGCATCTGACTTCGGCTCAGGTTATGATCTCGCAGTTTGTGGGTTCGAGCACCCTGTGGGGCTCTGTTGTGGCAGCTCAGGGCCTGGCGCCTCCTTCAGATTCTTTCTCCCTCTCTCCTCCCTCCCCCACTCACACTCTGTCTGTCTGTCTCTCAAAAATAAATAAACATTAGAAAAAAGATTTAAAATTAGATAAAGGGATGATAAAGAGGAAAGTAATGAAACACCGTACAGACAGCTGCTACATGGATGACAGATACCACTCGAGATTATCCAGCAACTTCATGGGTATTTCTAGGACACCTTATTTTCCCTAAATCTAGAGTGGGATAAGTTAAACTTATGAGTTGCTCGAATCTTCACGGACAACCATTGGGTGTGTTCATGCCTCTGGGACTGAAATGTCACAACCATCTCAATTCTAAAGAATTCAAGACAAATGTATAGCTTGGGAAACAGAATATCCAGATTGCTAGTCTTTGGAGCATCAGCTTTAGAACTTGACCTTAATGGATTCTCAGCACCTTCTGACTATACCTTCTTGCATTGTTGGAAGACCCCCTTGCTAGAATCTTGATTTTCTGTGCCCTATGTTTAAATATATTAATGCTTTAACAAAAGTCTTAGAAGTGATTTTTTTCAATTCACCATTTACCTGCCAAAAGCAAATGGTGAATCTAAATTCTGGACACTTCCTACCTTAAACTTTGCACATAACAATACCAAACCACTTATAATTCACTACATACTCTTCTAGATTCTTTCTCCTCCATACATAACATCCTGTTCATCCATTTACCTAAAATGTCCTTCCCCACTGACGTTCTTTATGCGTTTAGCTCCTACTGAACAACTCATCTTTCCTAAGATAAAAGATACTCCCATTTTTAATCTCTCTATTCTCTACTTCTCTAACTGCCATTGATCAATTCATCTTTTGGAGTTCATCTTAGCCCTGATATCCTCTGACCTTCCCTACTGCATTCTGGATTGCAATTAGATGTTGCTCTCTCACACCCATGACTACATGCTTTATATATACATAATCTCCATGAAAGCGTGTAATCACAACGAATCACAATGACCTCTTTGTGAGTCTTCTCCACTGTGAATTCCTTCAGGGAAAAGATTCTTGGTATTCTCAAAGCATATTAGAGTACCTAGAAAAGAGTACTCAGTGAAGGTTTACTGATAGAATGTCCGGATGAGTGTTTTGTGTTCACTGTATTACTAAAATCATTTCCATTGTAAATATGAATAGGAGTCTCATCTGGCCTCTTGAGTCAAAATTTGGAACTCTACTCTCACAGTGAAGTTTCTTTAATTCCTATCACATTCTGATATACAAAGTGTGAAGTTCTAGAAGAAGCTCCATTTTTCAGGGATTTGGGAAACAACTATGTAGAATAGAGTGATCAAAGCATGGATTTTTCTCCAGAAAAACTTTCCATTAATCTATGAACAGGCATCAGCCTCCAAGAATAATTTAAGAAAAACTAGCAACAGTGGGGCCCCTGGATGGCTTAGTCGGTTAAGTGTCTGACTTTAGCTCAGATCATGATCTCATGGTTTGTGAGTTCGAGCCCTACATCAGGATCTGCACTGACAGCACAGAGCCTGGAGCCTGCTTGGGATTCTGTGTCTGTATCTCTCTCTCTGCTCCTCCCCTGCTCTCTCTCTCAAAAATTAAAAAAAACAAAAACAAAAACAAAAACAACTAAAAACAAACAAAAAAAGAAAAACTAGCAACTCTAGATAGATACCTAAAATAGCAACATACATCTCTGAAGCTACCAGAGACGTAGTACAATGCAGTGTTTAAGATCCAGACTCCTTTAAAGTCTAAGATTCTGCCCCCAAATTAGATTATCTTAATTATTATTCTCATTCTGGCAATCACTAGCTGAATGCAACCACCACTAAGTAACTTTTCTATGTCTCAGTTCTCTCCTCTCTAAAATGGAAGTAACAACTAAACCTAGCTGCTGGGATTGTTATGATTCAATGTGTAGGTACCTATCCAAAGCATTCAGAAGACCACCTAAGAGTAATCATTCAGTCAATATTTTGGGGAGAGATAGTGGTGGTGATACCAGCATACTATTCTTAATGTGGAAAAAGTATATTAAAAAACCAGCAATTTAATTTGGCAAAGCAGTATATGCCTGGAGATCCAGAGTCAAAAAGGAATGAAGTTAAATTCACTCACTTACAATTATCCTAAGATCCTTGAGACTATATTTTGACAGATTACTAATGATTACTACTATTGATTACCTTATAGATGAGTGTAAAACAAGACAGAAGCAAACATTTTATGTAGCCTAAAAGGAATATATATACTTTAATGTATCCAAAGGCTATAAAAACTATTGATTATCTTGTTACAGACAAGTGTGAAACAGGAGAGAAGCAAACATCTTATTTTGCCTAAAAGGAAGATATGTGAATGTATCCAAATGCTATAAAATACATCAAAAACATGTAAAAGCAATTCTAAATGCTATGAATCATTTTCGCATTTTGAAGCCATAAGAATAGCAGTATCATGAACAATGAGCTCTCATGGTGGATGAAGAATTACAGTAAGTTGTGAATGGGAAATTTGAAACAACTGTGAAACAGGATATAGGACAACAATAGGAGTAGAGGTAATGAGCAAAACATAAACAAGAACGTGTCTCAAAGACTTGCCTTTCGAACCTTTCTCTGCATCCCCAAAAGGCCTGTTCTCCACCTGGCCTTGGTATGCCGAAAACTGCTTATAATTCAGTCCAGCATCTCCCAGATATGTCATATGCTCACATTCCTGTCCACTCCACTTACAGCATGTGCAGCCCGGGGTCACACTGACTATGCTCAAGTCCTCTCTCAAATGTCGCTCGCTCTGAGGTCAAGGACCTTGTCTTTACTAATGTTGCATCCTCGCCTACTATAAAGATTAAGAACCTGTGTGTTTGCACTTAGAGTTTTCTCACTCAGAACTACACTTCACGCCACTTTTTAATTCATTTTGATTGATTTGGTTTGGTGGCGCTGAGCTATTGTCAGGTATTTATTGGAAATCTACATTAATCTCTGTGCTATAACTCATGATCTCTTCCTTTGAGGCTCTTAAAATACTTGAAAAGATAGAATGTGTGCAGAAGAACGTTTTAGATGTTCACATAAAATTTCTAATCATATGATGGTCATTTAGTAAGTCATTGATTCATCCAGTAAAATTTTAGAAAATACTAACCAGGCACTGTGAGATCTGAGAACACACAAATGACAAGAAGGATGCCTGTCTTCATAGAACTTATGTTTTAATGAGAGAGAACAAATGATGAAATGAGAAATTTGCAGAAAACATGAGAAGTGTCACAATAGGGAAACACAGTGTGCTAAGAGGACACATAGAAGGTACAACTAACCAAAGCCACAGGCAGAGGGGCAGATCCTCTTTGCTGCATGTAACAGAGACCTCAGAGAAAAGTGAAGTAAACAAGAGAGAAATGTATTTCGCTCTCATGTGAATGAAGGTAGTCAGTTGCACGGCAATGGTCTGTGCATCCATTGGAGAGTCAGGCTTCCTGATCTTGCTACAGTACTGTACTTAGTGCACGACCTCAAGAACCAAGATGGCTGCTTAGAGTTTAGCAATCATATGCACATTCTAGCCAATGGGAAGGATGCAGGGAATAGAATGTGCTTTCTAGAATCACACAGTTATATTGCATCGGGCAGTGATATGATCCCACCTAGCTCCAATGGAGCTCCAGTTCCTTTAGCTATTTATTTATTTATTATTTATTTATTTATTTATAACAGTATATATGATATAATAATATGATATGATATCATAATTGTGATATTATTATAATTGTGATATAAAGATATATATATACGAACAGAGGCCTGGACAGCAGGTTGCAGCTTGTGATTAGCTAAATAAAAGAGGGAAAGTAGACAAATCTCCCATGCAGAAGAATTCCAAATCATTTATGGAGACACTCTGCCCTTAAGGAGGCGGAGCTTAATTCCCCACTCCTGCAGTGTGGCTGTATAAGTAACTTCCTTCCAAAGAGCAAAGTGTGGAAAAGGGGAAAAAAAGAGTAACTTTACACTGGAGAAATTCAGCATACATAACCTCAGCCAGGTGCTCAAGGTTAGTATCATTATTAAGTCGTGTGGATAGTATGTACCTTTGATGCGATGCCGTGAGAATGGCACTTCGTCTCCACGTTCTTCCTCTAAAAACTTCCAACCATCACGACTCTAACCATGAAAAAAACAATATTCCAATTGAAGGACGTTCTGCAAAAACCTGACCAATACTCTTCAAAACTGTCAAGGTTATCAAAACATGGAGAAACTGAGAAAAAAGTTTACTAAGGACACATGACGATTAAATGTAATGTGGTATATTGGACAGGTTCCTGATGGAGAAAAAGGACATCAGATAAAAAGTAAGGAAATCTGAATACAGTATGGACTTTATCTAACAGTAACGTATCAATATAGTTTCTTTAACTGTGACAAATATGCCATGGTTGCAAGACATTAATAATAAGGGAAACGGAGTACAGAGTGTATGAGAACTCTGTACTATCTTTGCAATTTTATGTAAATTTAAAATATTTTTAGTGAAATGTTTATTTTAAAATTTAACTAACAGACTCAAATAAACTATTACTTAAAAATAATTTAAATACTTAGACCACTAAAAGTGAAATAACTTTGAGTTTTATGGATATCCATGACTCCTGTTAAAAACCCAAAAGGGTTCATGATGGCTTCATAAGTATTTATTTATTGTTTTATTAAATTCTGTGAAGAAGCTACTGAATTTATAAATAAAGTTAACAATGACAGCAGTGATATAACCTTGAAGATAATTAGAGAAACTTGGCCAAGTTATCCAAAGGTTTCGGATTAGCTTCATGAACAGTTATGTGCGAAGTTTACCACATGGTGCGCAATGGTTTCTATTATCACTGGTTGAGGTGTGAGTGCTCATATAATCATAACGTTATATTTTATTACAGTCCATAATGGAAACATATTTTTATAATTGAACCTTGTGTATGTGTGAGAATCTTGTACAGCAGAGGAACTAAATATTTCAAGAACATAAAGTTCAGCATAAGATTTTACAAGAGACCACACATTTAAAATATTGAAAGGGAAGCATGCTAACTGGGAAAATGAGTTGCCAACCAGTTTTCTCTCCTGCTGATCTCATAGGAGATACAGCAAGCTGAGAAAATCCAGTTGTACCCTTGCCAGAGAATCTCACATGTCAAAGAAAAGATGCTCTGTAGGATTTGGTTTCCGTGAAAGAGATCAAAATACACTTCCCTTAAAGTGTGCATGTATGTATGCAATATAACGGGGCAAACGTTAAAGTGAAAGCATAAACTCAGAACACTTCCATCTCCAGATTGTGTGTGTGTGTGTGTGTGTGTGTGTGTGTGTGTGTGTGTGTGTGTAATAGGGATATTAGACCCTAAAAATAAAATACTCCCATACAAAAATGTGAAATCAAGACTTTAGCACCTCTGCTCTAACAAGATTTATTATATCTACTATTAATTGCATGCCAGAGAAATATCCAAACTTTCACACAAATCTGAATATAAGACCATTTTAAATATGAGTATTCCTATAATGTACCTTCTGCCTTCCCTACTGGGGATATAAATTTTAAGATTCAAAATTCTTCAAAGGAATATACATACTTATGTAATTTTTTGTGTAAAGTTAAATTTGAATTCAGTTAGGACCTGACAGATTAGCAATGATAGAAAGGGTGCAGGTGCACAGGAAACCTCTACACAGAGTATTAAGGGCGAACCTTGGGTCGGATGTCATCGTACAGGGGGAACCAAGATAGAAGTACACCGAGCACAGACCCTTAGGAAAATCCATCTTTAAGTGGCAGGAGGAAGAAAAATAACAGAAAAGCAGAAAGGGCAATAACTTTGAGAGCGGAACGAAGAATCAAAATGGAAACCTCAGTCCCACCAGCCACCATTCCTAGAGAAGGAACATCAACCCTTTGATTCGATTTGCTCTTCTGTGAGCAAGGGAAATGAATTCTTACTTCATCAGCTTAAAGATAATATTAACGTAGTGCAAGTAAAGGGCTTAGCTCAGTTCATTGTACAAAGTGAACACTCACTAGGTGTTAGTTTCCTTCCTCATGAACACTTATTTCCTTAAAAAGGAAAGTGAGTCATGGAAACCAATATAGAATTTTTTTAAGTCACTGAATAATAGTAGAAGTCAGGAAAACAACATTGATCCTTTAAGAGAGGCATGGTATTTCCATGGTGCACTTAACGCCAGAGCGACCTTCTCATAGCCGACAAATTCTGACTGTATCCCCATTTTCTCAAGGCTAGCTTTGACCTCACCGAATGAAAGTCATGTTTAATGAGGACGGTGTGCTTGTAAACAGAGCAAAGATTATACCTCAAATTCAGAATTTTTTTCAGAGCAGCGTCTTTGTTGCCAGTTATTTCTGGGCGTTCTGTTGGTCCCATTAGAAAATATTCATCCAAAGCTAAACCCAAGTTGACAAAATTTAGAAAATCCAAATATATTAAAAAGAATCAAACTAAAGGAACTGGAAAAGAAGTTAAGTAACACAATATGTCTCTGTGAAAGATGTAAAATTTTAGCTGCCCTTGGATTTGTTAAACGCCTGTTTTCCTTTTAAAATACTTTTGGGAATAGGCAAAACCCAAAAGGTGTTTTACTAAGCACTTTTTCTGTTCATGTAGAAAGGTCCCAGAGGAAATTTAATCTCCATGTTTCTGATACTTTCACACTTAACATCAAAGAATAGTTTTGTAAGAGTTATTTGATATATTAAGAGGCTTTTTGAGCTTTTTTCCAAGGCTTTCAAATTGTTTTTCTTGGACAAAATGTAGTCACATATAACCAAGGGGAAACTAATTCATACACCACTAAGTTCAAATTCAGTTCAAAATTCTGATGCCAAATTATTAAAAAAAAAAAAGAATTTTCCTGGCTAAAAACAATAATAATAATAATAATAATAATAATAATAATAATAATAACACTTCCTCCATTATAACATTTCAGTTAAACATCCCTACTTTATAGCAGATACATATGAAACTGTCTTCATTACTGCACTATTTTCATATAAATCATTACAGAAGAAGGTAACTCCTTGTATAATGGAAATGAGAAGGTTGCATATTCTGGTATATTGTTCTCACGAACTGAACATGCATTAATGACTTCACAGAATTTTGCAGAGTCCATAATGGAAGACAATGGGAGCTGTATCAGTCCCAGCTGGTTAAATCTCTGAAAATTGCTAAAGCTGTCTCTACCAAGAGCAAAGTGATTTAATCTCCATTAAACAAACAAACAAACAAACAAACACTTTAGCCTTGGACTTTCTAATCTTTAGCCCCAAAACATCCAGACACCATAATCTGCTATCTAGACTACAGAAATAACCTATAATTTTTATTCCCTCTGTTCAGTCTATTTTTCATAGAGCAACCAGTTCTCGTATCTACCCAAACCTTCAGTCCATTCTTTATAGAGAAGACAGCACTATTTCCTTAAAATCAAAACCCAGTTATACCTCTGATCTGCTTAAAGACCATCGGTGACTGTTATAAACTGAATTTTGTGTCCTCCCCAAGATTCATATGTGGAAGCCTCATCTCCAAAGTAATGGTATCTGGAGGTGAGGTTTGGGGGAAGGTGATTAGGTCATAAAGGTGGAGTCATCATGAATGAAGCTAGAGTCTTTTTAAAAAACACCCAGGGAGATTTCCTCAGCCCTTCTACCATGTGAGGACACTGGTGTCTGTGAACCAACTAAAGTTGGTTTAGTTGGTTTAGTCTGTGAACTAAATCTGCAGACGCCTTGATCTTGGACTGCCCAGCCCTCCACCCAGTCTGTGGCATTATGTTATAGCAGCCTGGACAGACTAGGACAGTGACCATTTTCTAAGAAAAATGAAACACTGAGTTCCTTAATGTAGCCTACCACTCTATTACAAATCCTGAGCCTTGCTGACCTTTTTTGGGACCACCCATGGGGAAAGCTACTTCCAGAATCAGTGCCTTTGCAATGTTTTCCCCTTGGCCTGGCCTATGTCCACCCACCCTTAAAGTCGAATAACCTCTACTCATTATTTGTGTTTTCATACCAACCCATGCTGTGGAGAAGCCCTCTCTCACCACAATGCATTCTGCTTTAAACTCACTGAACACCTTCTCGTAATACTTTTTAAAAATTGTAAATAAACTTTGGAGCCTTTTAAATGTTTCAGTGATTGAACTCTACTTAGCTCTTGAGCTCTGCTTTGATTCACTGCAGAAAACTTAGCCTAATAATATCCAGAGAAACCAAAGTCAGCTCTCTGTCTCTTTACATCAATCCTCAGGCCTGTTTGCCCTCTTTCATCTTCTCTTATGCCTGTGACCTAACTCTAGGAGGCCTATCTCCTATTCGGGTATGGACGGTGGAGGAGGTCTAAGTGGTTCACTTCATTGGCTCTTTCTGTAGCAACTGCTAGTCCCCTTGTACCTGCCACAGTTCCACACGTTCTGCGCGGACTATTCTGGAGCTCCCTCTTGGCATCTGTTTCTCAATAATACAGAAAATTGTGAAGGCTGCCAGTGTTACCTGAGTAAGTGTGTGTATGTGTGTGGACGAGGGTGTCTCAACATCTGTCCAATAACACCACGCAGCTGTTACCACTCTCTCATATTGCCACAGAGTGGAAGAAGCTTTTCTTTCAGGATTCCACCCTTCTCGGCCTTTATCCCGAGAGTGAAGGTCAGTTTTGCAATGGGATATAAATATTACATATCAACTGGTTTATATGCAGTATTATCTTTACCCCCAAACCCTTGAGCTGTACCCAAAGATAAGTAGGATATGAGGACTCATGGCAAGCATCCAACCGCATCTAGGTATTAGCAATATTGCTCCTAATAATTGCATATTACCTCAAAGTTTGTCCCAATACATTTTAATTGTGTTGATGTTTATTTCCTTCATTAGTTTACAGCCTCATTCCCAGTATCTGACAAAAATTCTAGATTATAGTAAATACTTGATAATTGTTAAGTTAATATAGCAACACAATAAATAATATAGAATTGATTGCTGATGTATATGTAATTATGTTAGTATTTAAGATAATTCAGTTGACAAGACTTAAAAAACACAGTAGATATGAGGCCATTGTATATAGTTTTTGCCTGATCAGTATGGTAAATTTAACCTTAATCCTAATTCTTTACTCCTTGTAGTTGTATTATAAATTCAGATCCTTGTCATGGCCTCTTGGCGAATAGAACACACATCCTTGTCCTTTGATTTGGGGCTTGGATATGCAAGTTGCATTGACCAGATGGTGTTAAAGTAATGATGCAAATGGACTTTTAACTGCATTTGAATTCTAGATTCCAGTAATGGAGAATATCTCTTATTGGATCAACTCCTCCATAGACCATAGATAACTATAAACACTAGACAAAATACAAAACAAACAAAAACCCACCACCTTGAAAATGCTGGAGAGCAACCAAAAGTAGGAAAAAAACTTAAAGGAAATCTATATGTAAAAGAAGCCAAAGGACTTGAGCGACTCTCTCCTTTTTATGGTCTTTTTTGTTTTTGTTTTTGTTTTGTTTTGTTTTGTTTGTTTTGTTTTGTTTATTTTCCATGAGGACAGGACACAGTTAGAGCCTGCAAGGTAGTTAAATTTCAGATAGAAAAGCCGCAACCTTATGGGTTTGAAGGATCAGGGGACAGAGTTCAGGCAGACATAGTAGGTGGAGAGTAAAGGAATAAATCCAAAAAGGAAAGAGCTCAGATGTGAAGCCCTAATGGTACATTTGAACTGCCAAACTCTGCTGACCCTTGCATTATGCATGAGCAGGAAATACTTCAAGCAGCCAAATGAAGGATAAAAGAGTTGAAGAGAGATTTTTAGCTTATACTTATGCCAGATATGACAGTATTTGAAGTTTGAGTCCAACCAATAAGAGCATTAAAAACATCCAAAATTCCTACAATGTATCATTCAAAAAGCCCAGGTTTCAATCCAAAATTACTAAACCTTAAAAGAATACGAAAACGTGACTCATAATCAAGATATGTGTCAATTAAAAGAGACTGACCCTAAGACAACACAGGTGGGAAAAGATATTTAAAGATTTTAAAGAAGCTATTCTAACGCTATTCAAAAATGTAAAGAAAAATATGTTCTTAATGAATATACTAATAGGAAATCTCAGAAGAGAAACATAGACTGTAAAAATTTTAGAACTGAAAAACATCGCAACTAAAATAATCTCTGGATGGCTTAACAGCAGATTGTAGATGACAAAGAAAAGAATATAAAGACAGACTATTAGAAGTTACCCAACAGGGAGAACAAAGATAAAGCCCTGATTGTACATTGTAGAATGCCTTTAAAAAGTACCCCGTATACCAAAAAGTTTCACAAGCTAGCTATTGGAGTCCCAGAAGAACATAAGAAAGGGAACAGGACAAACAAATATTTAAAGAAATAATGGCTGGAATTTAGCTCGTGCGTGAGATGGATCCATAAACTCCACTGGCCTCTGCGTCACTTCTCACTGTCTCTAACCTTAATAATAAGGATTTCCTGCTGGAGAAGCTGGCCCCTTCTTCACACACCTCAGTGTCCATCTTTCCCAGGAGTCAGAGAAGTCGAAAAGGATCCAGGGGGATGTCGAGTAATTTCAGGCCCAGCTGCTACTCCATGCCAACAAGATAAGCCTTCCAGACAACTACAATACACATATGGTACAAAAGTGCCCGTCGATGGTGTCTCGATATTTCAGGGGCTAACCACATACGGCGATTTGCCTCTATTCTCCAAATTTTGCACAAAAATGCCTCCTGACACTCACTGTAACTGGAAATGTACGGGGAAGATAAACATGGCTCTGACTAGCTAAGTTGACACATTACAAAACCAATGCGGCCCACTCCTCGTCACTGGCATCCACACGTGTATCTTAAACTCTACTTAACTTCCAAATATAGTCTTGTTTCTGCCTAGCATTTTACAGTTGTGTTGCCTACTATAAAAAAAAAATTGTGCTAACACTAACTCCAAAAGAGAATGTGAAGTTTCTTTTTGTCTTTTGATATTTGTTCTTTTTTTTGATTCACGCTCTGTGACTAAAACACTGGGATAAAATCGAACGGGATATCTACTATTAACACATCATATGTCTGATGGTAAGAAAATGAGAGGAAAATTGGGGTGCCCGGGTGGCTCAGTCGGTTGAGTGTCCGACTTGGGCTCAGGTCATGATCTCACGGTTTGTGGGTTTGAGCCCCAGGTTGGGCTCTGGGCTGACAGCTCAGAGCCTGGAGCCTGCTTTGGATTCTTTGTCTCCCTCTCTCTCTGCCCCTCCCCCACTCATGCTCTGTCTCTCTCTGCCTCTCAAAAATAAAGAAACGTAATAAAAAATAAATTTAAAAAAATGAGAGGAAAAGAAAGCAAAAATATTTGGTTAATATATAATAAAACTTTCATATCAAAATAATGAAGAAATATTTATAATTATTATAGTTCTCATTTCTTCACATGGTCATGTAGGTGGTATTTATAAATATATTCTTCCAAAAATCATTCCATATTCTCTTTATGTTCAGAAAGTATTACAGTTGGTTGTAGCACCTTGCCTGGTGGATGGCCCACGATTTGTTCATTCATAAATGACCTGGGCCTTTAGCAGTCCTGACAGAAGTGAGTTTCTGTGGTTTTGGATTTCAGTTTCTAACTGAATTGAGTTGCTATAATATCACAGGACACGTGAGTACTAAGAGGCATCCCACAGAATATACAGACATATTCCTCTTTACCCCCTTTACTAAATAGTGATCCCCCAAATTGATTTCTACCTAGAACCACGGAATATAACCTTACTTGGAAATACAGTATTTGTAGATGTAATCAAGTTAAGATGAGGTCATACTGAACTAGGATGGACCCTAAATCCAATATGAATGTTGCTCTTACAAGAAGAGGGAGATGTGGACACAGATCACACAGCAGAAGGCCATATGACAATGGAGGCAGAGATTGAAGTGACACAGCTATAAACCAAGGAATGCCAAGAACAGTAAGCAATCACCATAAAGAATTACTAGAAAGAGGTAAGCAAAGATTAATCCTCCTTTAGAGCCTTCAGAGAAAGCTTAGTCCTGCTGACAACTTGATTTCAGACGTCTAGACTCCAGTATTATGAGAAAATAAAGTTCTATTGTTTTAAGCCACCTAGTTTGTGGTACTTTATTAGGGAAACCCAAGAAAACTAATATCGGGCCATTGTGTACTGACAACCAATTTCCCTTTGATAGTCAAGAACTATTCAGGATAGTAAGTCACATTTTGTCTGTTGGTTCACTAGCATGAGGAGCCCAAAGTGAACAGGGGGTAGTCTCAACTTCCACGTTAATGGAATCATTGTTGTTTCCCCTAGTGGAAATATTTTTCCCTCTGAAACTAACTAAGACCTCTAGAGCAGCAGAGTCGAAAGTCATGGGCTGTACTTATGGAAAGGATTCTGATTTAGAGCATATACCATATCCTGCAGGACCACCCCTGCCTAGAAAGGTGTTTCCACCTAGCTGGTTCTATAACCGAGACTTCAAAGGACCATCCCACTGTTTTGTCAAGCTAGCTGATTCAAGATGAAGAGGACCATGGTCAAAGTAGTGAATTCCTTAGATATGGTCTCATTCTCTTATGTCATTTGCTTCAAAGTGGGTTCCTTGGTCAGATGCAATGCTGTATGGAATACAATAATGGTGGGTAAGAAATTTCATAATTTCACAAATTATATCTTGGCAGAAGCCAGGGAAGGAAAATTCATGTCTAGAGAAAGTGACTATTCCAGTGAAAACAAAACACTGTCCGTTCTATGATGGACACAGTGCAATGTAACTAAGCTCCCAGTACGTGAATGACCGACCACCTTGGAAAACGATGCCTGTCAGCTGGAAACAATCCCCTCACCATCATCTTTACTAACAGACATATAGAGATAATCACTCAAAAGATCAAGAGCTGCATACCACATGCAAGGGGATGTGCTGATTTGATCCAACAATAAAACCACATTGAAGTCACCACCTGAATTGTTTACCCCAATGCACCACGATTTTCTAAGCTCAATCTTTTTTCTTTTTCCAAAGTCCGAAAAGGTGAGCTGAATGGGGATGTGATGGGGATCGCTACTAGTATCTCCTGATGGTAGCAAAACCTTGGCAATCCCTGCAGGAATGCGCTTTTGAGTTTAGTCTTTTCAAAAGGAGAAGCAGTTCCAGTTGCTTCCACTTGGCCTTTCCCACCAAAAACAGCCCACATTCCACACATCAGGGAACCAGTGTGGGGATTCTGCCAGTTGCTGAGTAGGACTGTCTCAATTATGCATTCTGGAACTGGAGAAGTGACCACAGGGTAGATCAGGGGAGTCACTGGACCCACTCTGACACAGAACTGAGCCAAAACTCCAATGATCACTTGACCTCCATATGTCACTACTGTGACTGGTGTAGCACAGTGATTTCCAGTAATTACTGAAAAGTTGGATTATTTTCCCTATACCCTAGGAAGTAGCCACAGGTCCCTTTGTGGATGGTTAGGAGTAAGAGAAACAGTACAATTTTCCAGCAGTGTAGTGAGGTCCTTCCTCAATGGGGCTCGGCCTCTCTTTCATTCAAGGAGTTCTGAGGGGTGAACTGGCTCAAACAATTATTAGAACTAATAAGTGAATTTGTCAAAGTTGCAGGGTATAAGGATGACATGAAAAAATCCATTGTGTTAAAATATATTAGACAAAACACTTTACAGTGATTCTCATTTCCTTGAGATCCACTCACACACTTATCCCCCCCACCCAGATTTTGTTGATACAAATTGGAAAAACCATGCAATTATTTTGGTATGTATGCCTCTTATATATATATTTTTTTATCTCACTTTCTAGGCCCTGTTGGGCCTTCAGTCTACTGATGTGTCTACAAGCAAGGAGGAAAAAAATGAAGGTAGGTACTGAGGAGAATCACCAGTACCTTATGAGACAACTACGATGGGGAGGTCATTACAAGTTATTTAGGCAAGGATTGGTTCATGGATAAACTGATTAGGTCAATTTTGTGTGATATATAGTTATCTGTAGGAACAGTCTTTGGGTTTGGTTTTCAGAAATTTCGGCCCTGTGGGGCGCCTGGGTGGCGCAGTCGGTTAAGCGTCCGACTTCAGCCAGGTCACGATCTCGCGGTCCGTGAGTTCGAGCCCCGCGTCGGGCTCTGGGCTGATGGCTCGGAGCCTGGAGCCTGTTTCCGATTCTGTGTCTCCCTCTCTCTCTGCCCCTCCCCTGTTCATGCTCTGTCTCTCTCTGTCCCAAAAATAAATAAAAAATGTTGAAAAAAAAAATTAAAAAAAAAAAAAAAAAAAGAAATTTCGGCCCTGTGATTATAGAGGAACAAGGTTTCTTTTACGACAGTCACAGATGCTTTCAAGTCTTTTATAGGGATCTTGAACTGAAAATTATAAGCACCCAGCTCACAATTCCTCTGTAAGTTTTCCAGCACACTTAGAAATCAACAAACTTAGATTATCATACTCTTCTTTTCACACACACACAAATATTCTCTAACAGTAAATGTCTAATCCAAACGTCTTAATTTTTTTAAATATAATTTACCATCAAATTGGCTAACATACAGCATGTACAGTATGCTCTTGGTTCAAAATTTGTCTTCAACACACACTTGATTATAGTATGTATGGGTAATAATAATTTATATAACTACATTGCCATTGAACACCATGGGCTAGCATTGCCCCTTTCATCTATTGATAAATAGTCATTAACGTCTAAATTTGATTTTAAAAAATCTCAAATAACCCAGAAACAATTTATTGAGCACATGCTTCAGATTCTTCTTCCGTGGAACCACTGTTGTTCATGATGTATCAGTCAGGGTACAATTAGAGAAAGAAATCAATAGAACTTTCTGACCCTATGCAACTGTGGGAGCTGGTCAAACAATCTCTATAATGCTTTTGTCTTCAAGCTTAAGTCTACAAGGCAGATAATCAAGAAAGGAAGATGAATGTAAAATGGAGAACAAGGACAAGTTGGAACCCACAAGGAATAAAATCTGTGGTAGTTATTTATTGCTCCATATAAAATTACCCAAAAGCTAATGGCTTAGGGGTGCCTGGGTGGCTCAGTCAGTTAAGCATCTGACTCTTAATTTTGGCTCAGGTCATGATCTCATGGTTTGTGGGATCGAGCCCTCCGTTGGGCTCTGCATTGACAGCATGGAGCCTGCTTAGGATTCTTTCTCTCCACCTCTCTCTATCTCCCCCCTCCCTGCTTGCACTCTCCCTCTCTCTCAAAATAAATAAACTTAAAAGAAAGGATAATGTCTTAAACCTAAATTGATAATGGCGTATTATCTCACACAGTTTCTGTGGGTCAGAAGTTCGGAGGCAGCTTAGCTAGGTCTCTCATGAAGTTTTGGTCAGGTATGGACTAGGGCTTCTGTCATCTGAAGGCCTGATTGGGGCTGTACCTACCTCCAAGATGGCTCACACAAAGGGATGGCTGGCTTGCACACTGTAGGAAAAAGAACTTATTTTCTCACTACATGATTGTTTCCCTAGGTCTGCTTGATTTTTCTCATAATATATCTACTGGCTTTGCCTAGAATGAGTGATCCAAGACATAAAGTGAGGGGAACGTCAAAATGCCTTTTATAACTTAGTCTTTGAAACCATGTACCATCATGTCTGCCATATTCTATTTGTTAGAAGCAAAAATCTAAGTCTTGCCCACACTGACAGGGCATGGAATTAGGCTCCCACTTTTGAAAAGTGTCAATAAGTTTGTGGTAATATTTTAAATCATAACATAATTCTACTCATATATTTACTCAAATGAAAGAAAGCATATGTTCGCAAAAAGAATGATCATAGCAGTTTCATTCAAAATTGTAAAAATTGGAAAGAGTTCACACATCCATCAACAGGAGAATGGAGAAACACCCTTGTATATTCACACAATGTAACACTACTCAGCAATAAAAAGAAACTTTGATTGTGCAAATATATAAGAACGTTCAAAACTATTATGCTAAGTAAAATAAGCCTTACTCTTTTGATTTTTTATGAATCACATATATGAAGTTCTGAAACAGGCTAAGCTGTACTACATGAACAAAATCAGAGCAGTGGTTGCTTTTGAGGACTGGAAAAGGAGGACATAACGTGGGGTGCCATGAGGGAATTTTCTGTGGTCATTACCATGCTCTGTAACTTGATAAGAGTATGTTACACCACTGTCTACATCTATCTAAACCCATAGAAAAGTATGCTCAATATTTTTGTATTTCACTGCATGTAAGTTGTACTTAAAATATAAACAAATACTAAATTCTTGATAATGATATGCATTCTTCTATGTTTAGATGTGAGAAAATCTGTTGTCTATAACTTTGACATACACAAAAACAAGATGAATTATGGATAAAGAAAGAGAGAGACATAGAGTTGGATATATCTGTGGTAAAGCAAATATAGCAAAATATTAAGAGTAGAGTCTAGGTGGTACTGAATGGGTTATCACTGTCCAATTGCTTTACCTTTTCCATATGTTTGAAGTGTTGACAGTAAAATGTTGGGGAAGTTTATTTGAATCATTTGACTTGACCACTTGTGATTCTTCCATCACTATGATAAGAATACTCCCTGGTTTGCCCACTGGTCTAAGGAAGGTAAGGGCCACATGGAAAAGAACTGACCCCAACATAAGCTAGGGAGCGAAGCTAGCTAAGCCAAGGCTGAATCAGTCTGTCCTCACTTGCACCAGAGACAGAAGAGTAGAGTGAATGATCGTTTAAGTCTCTGATTTGGGGATAGTTTGTTACATCACATTATTGTGGCAAGAACTAACCAAACGGCTGAAGTGCTTATTTTCCCACATAACCACTCTGTAGAGAAGTGCTTGTATAAAAAAATGCTTCATTATATGTTGTAAAGGGGAAATGAACAGCTATAAACCATGTCTTACAGGGCCTTAACAAGAGGAGACAGACAACAAGTGCATGGGCAAATGAGTAGCAGGTATGAAGCTAATGATAAAAACACAGTGAACATATTCCCAGTGATAGAATGGTTAAAGCACTTGCTTTACCGCAGAGGAAAGTCAGCATGTGATAGGACTTGACTGAATTTAAAAGCAACCCATAATCATTTTGGGGATGATTTAGCTAAGAACACAAGGATAGCCTCCCAAAGTGCCTTCATTATGGTTTTGTGATTGTGCGACTGCCATTGCTGCCCAACCCAGAGACAGATTGCCTAGGGAGTGCAATATTAAATTATACTCAACTACACAGCTGCCATGGCCACAGTGAGTCCAAATTGGAGGAGAATCTCTGAGGATGTTTAGAGAGAAGAAGAAAGGAAAGATTTTGATTTTGATTTATGTCTAGCAACTCACTCAATTACATTTAATTAGCCCTTCAAACTAATTTTGAGCAACTTTTCAATCATTTCATGTGCTGCCTCTTCTTTCTATATCTTTCCTTTCTCCTAAAATAGAACCTTGGAAATAGATGATGGGCTACAAAGTTGCAAAGCACGATTCTCTCTCAGTGTCCATTGAAACCAATACTCTTTTAAAGGGTCTGTGAACGGTCATGACCCCAGCCTATAGGCATCACCTCCAAGGCACGTCCGTCCAATTGGGCTCAGGCTGGACAGTCTGGAGTCAAAAAGGCTCCTTCTCCTCTAGGGCAACCATTCATCACCACCCACAGTCTCTGAGCCAACTAATTGAAAATAAATAGGAGCATTTTTACTGCTCCAATAAAGGCTGACCTTTGTACCTCAGACTTTTTGTCAGTTTGGGGAAAAATAAATGAGATTTAAAAAAACATCTCTATGTTTTACGGTTCACGTTCCCCATGATGAATTTGATTGAAGGCCTCCTGAGAAGAGAAGGTCACCTAGTGCATCAGTCCTTTGACCAGAGACAGTATTAACATAAACTGTAAGACCTAGACGGGGTTGGATCCTAGGCAAAATTATTAAGCTGAATGTCATTTTCAGTTCATGCCATTGAACTTAACCTCTCATCCTCCTTGCTCCAAGTGTCCTTGTACACTTGTGTGACCACAGGTGGCTCCTTTTCGCCAGGTGTCAGGTAAGCCCCCCCTTTCTAAGACCCCTCCTATGCCAGTGCACCCAGGAGGTCCCCCTTTGTTACTGAACCTTGCACTACACAGTTTACTGTTTCTCTTAGTATCTACTGCTATGTATAACTTATAGTTAAACTACATGTATTTATCTCTTCTCTACATAAATGCATACATGTGGTGTAGAGAAAAGAAGAGCTCAGAAATCAGAAAGACCTGAATTTGGGTCTTAACAGTCAGTAGCTGTGCGATTTTGAACACATGTCTTCACGTTTTTCAACCATGTCTATAAAAGGAAATCATATCTACTTTCTAGGCTTTTGCAAATATCTAGAGAGATACTAAATAAAGCCCCCAATGAAAAGGATAGTACATACACATCTTAGTGACTGTGTAGTATTATAGCCCAAAGGTAAACTGCAGTCTATCTGATAATTAAAAGCTACACAAGGTCACATTCTAGGCATTGTGAGAGTACAATCTCTCTCCTGGCTTTCTATACGCTCGTGACTGCTTTACCTGTAGTTCTAAATTCTCCCTCTACTAAAATAATTCAGTTTATAACTTGTACCTCCCAGAAAAGCTTCATTTTTAAATTACACACCATATGCATAGGGATAAAGCCTGCAGCAAACTGGAATGAATAGTAGACTTGAATACTTAGGGAGGCAGCGATTGTTTCATCCAGAAATACAGACAGTTTCAATTAAGTTTTAGATTAAAGTCCTTGAGCCAATCCCTGTAATGCTCTGCTGTCTTGCTCATGACTTCATCCACATTCAGCTTTTCATGTATTTCTAAGAGAAAGCTGTTAAAATATTGGTTATTTATTCCCTAATATTTGCCTCAGGGTCTCAGCCTCTCTCTCAAAGTTTTAGTTGGGTATTTTCTTTAATAATGAAAATTTTTATTCCAAAAAGAGAAAGAAAAATGCTTTAAAAACTGCACTAACTTTTTGAAAATTCTGTCACAGACACCACACATATGCACATACTATATTATATTATATTATATTATATTATATTATATTATATTATATTATATTATTATTGCATTCTATTATGCAGATGCATATAAAGGGGCATTCTGAGTCTGAGTTCTGGCTCAACTTTTTCAAATTACCAGAATAGGAGTTCTAATTTTTTTTAATGTTTATTTATTTTTTTTAAAATTTTTTAATGTTTATTTATTTTTGAGAGACAGAGCACAAGCAGGGAAGGGGTAGAGAGAGAGGGAGACACAGAATCTGAAGCAGGCTCCAGGCTCTGAGCTGTCAGCACAGAGCCAGATGCCAGGCTCACACTCACGAACTGTGAGATCATGACCTGAGCCGAAGTCGGATGCTTAGCCAACTGAGACACCCGGGTGCCTCCAGATTAGGTCTTCTAATAAATAGATGGGTTCAGTTGCTAGAGAAACAATTCTAAACAAAGCAGCACAATACTTACAAAACCACTTTCAAGTCACAAATAATAGGAGGCCAAACATTTCAATACTGAAAATGAAGTCTGGGGGCGCCTGGGTGGCTCAGTCAGTTAAAGCTCCTGATTTCGGCTCAGGTCATGATCTCACAGCTCATGAGTTCGAGCCCCACGTTGGGCTCTGTGCTGACAGCTCGGAGCCTGGAGCCTGCTTTGGATTCTGTGTCTCCCTCTCTCTCTGTCCCTAACCCACTCACATTCTGTCTCTGTCTCTCTCAAAAATAAATAAACATTAAAAAAAAAATTTTTAATGAAGTTTGACAGGGGATGCCTTATTAGCATTCCTTAAACAATTAGAATAAACATTTAGATTATGATAAAGAATAAGTGGTCATATTTGAAGGTATGTGCAGAGCCTCTCAATGTTACATTATTCTAGCTATTACATGCATTAAAGTTTGCTCAAAAGTATTTCTTCAGGGGCACCTGAGTGGCTCAGTCAGTTAAGCATCCAACTTCAGCTCAGGTCATGGTTTGCGCTTCGTGAGTTTGAGCCCTGTGTCAGGCTCTGTGCCATATGCTGTTTCTCCCTTTTCTCTCCCCCTCCCAACACCCCCACTTTCTGTCTCTCAAAAATAAACATTTAAAAAAATTTTTTAAAGTATTTCTTCAAGTTCTAATTAAATTGTCAGTGAAATAAATGATAGGAGGCCCTTCATCAGCCCTGTTGATTTTATAAGCATGAAAATTAAAACCACTAACGTTTTTGCCTCATACTTACTAGGGTCATGAAAAATTGACTATCATAGAGTAAAATCTAATTAAAGATAATGAGACAAAATATTTGAACAAATCACATTTTAGGCTTACATCATAATAGATTGGTGGAATTGAATTTGTAAATTGAAATTTCTTTTTTTTAACATTTATTTATTTTTGAGAGACAGAGCACAAGAAGGAGCAGAGAGGGAGACACAGAACCTGAAGCAGGCTCCAGGCTCTGAGCTGTCAGCACAGAGCCCTATGCGGTGCTCGAGCCCACCAATGGTGAGATTTTGACCTGAGCTGAAGTCGGATGCTCAACCGACTGAGCCACCCAGGCACCCCAAACTGAAATTTCTTTTTACTAAAATATATCAACTGCCCAGTATTATCTGGAAAAACCAATGATAAGTCAACGGGATGATTTCCTTCTGCCACATGCACGTTGTCTTCTCCCCTTGCTAATTCTATTGTAGCAAAATATGAATCATGCATAAATCCTACACTGCCTAGTTCTTAACAGAAGCTAAATCTGACTTATCCATCCATGCAACTTTAATATCATTGGAACCAAAATTGAGAAGAAAACATCATAAAAATAAATATTTTGTATTCTCTTCTCTCTCTGGGTGCAGATCCTTTGCCAAAATGCTTTACTCAAAAATTGGAAATGAAACTATCATTCTATCCTCAGGAACATTATAATGTATCTCCTTTTAGAGGCTCATATGCATACTTGTAATATGTTTAGGAAGTCACCTTTTTTAAAAAATTCAATTTACTCTGGCACGTTTTGGAAATATTTATCTCCATGTTATGGTACTGGTATGAAATCTAATAAATTAAAGCACTTATTTTATATATCCTAAAGATATTTTACTGTTTTTGTTTGGCAAGGAATATCAAGGAATAGAGTTACATCACTGTCATAACCCTACAGAAACGACTAGACAACTTCCAGAGAAGTCATTCCACACAAATGTCTTCCCTTTTCACATAATGAAAATAACAAGTAAAGTAATCAACTAGGCCTCGATTCTTGGACATGTCAGGAGAATTAGATATGAATGAATTTTCTACCTATCTGAGCATAATTTGAAATCTAATAAATCCAATGTCTATTTTTGGTAAAGCATTGGGTTAAATACACAAAAAGGAAAAAGATAAATAAGATACAGACCCTGCCCTTAGAATTCAGAGATGCACAAACAAATATTCCAAGTAGAAAGTGGACAGAATTTATCCCTGAAGTTTTGCCAAACAATAGGAGATAAAGTAGCTGCATAGTAAATGCAACGTTGGGGAATAGAAAGGATGAGTCTCTGAAGGTTTGTTTTCTTTTTTATTGCTGGCGGTGGTTTTGTTTTTATAGGGATCTTTGAAAATGCATTATGAAGTATTCTAGAAACAGATGACTCGGTGGAATCGTTATGAATGTCGATGGCTGTAATGTTCATTAAAAGAGTTATAATCTTAAGGACCACAGGCAGTTACAGAAATGACTGCCCCTGCACTGAACGGTCCCCTGATTATGTAACTTCTGAATTATCACATTGACTTTGCCTATCTCTTGTCTCTCATCCTGTTGGAAGTCCATTTCTCCCATTTCCTTGTAATATACCATTTTTAATAGGCAAAAGTTTAACAAATTTAATTATATATCTCACTATAATGAGTCTCACTTGTAACTTAAGAAAGAGAATCAGTTGAGACAGTTTTGGGGTTTTTGGTTTGTTTCTCAATCTGGATCCTCCTGCCTACTCCACATATTTCTTATTTAGAAGGTCCAAAGTAAGACAAAAGTCTTGTTTGTTTAAAACTTATTGGGTAATTCAGATTTGATCCACATTTGAGAGTACTGCTCTGTGGGGTGTTGCGTGTGTGTGTGTGTGTGTGTGTGTGTGTGTGTGTGTGTGTGTTTTAAGGCAACTGCTTTAAAACAATTATACAAGATTTAATCCTCCAAAAAAGGTAAGATGGCCTTTTTTGAGAACTTTTTAATTGTTGTCTATCTATTTCTAAATTATTGCACCTTAACCAGAAACGTAGCAAGGGTTCTTTCTCTTTATAAGTCTTTGTTCATAGAATAGCAACCCCATCATGTGGTATATTGCTGAAACTGCTCCTCCAGGCATATTAGGTTTAAGTGTATTTTCCTACCCAAAAGCAAATTTTTAAACATTCATTACTTTATTTACTCATTTAATATTTGTTGAGAAGATATATGGTAGTCATAATACAAGGTGGCCAACAAAAAAATTCAAAATCAATACTGTAATCTATTCACACCTGTGTTAAAATCTACACGTCAAAAACAAAGATGGTTGACCCCAAGATATTGATTAATACATTCCCAATCAATGTCCCATCAGATTATTTTAATTAAAATACCTGATTTGTGGTAGTTTGAACTCCCTAAAAAGTTTGTTTAATCAGAACTAGGACAAGGCTAGTTGACTGCTGTACCTGGATGACATATTGCCCCAATAATGGGGCCCTTTTCCATTCCTCTCTCAGAGTACATTTGGTCAGGAAATGCCTACAAAACCCAACAGAGCTACACCTTCCAAAAGGCATTTACTGACACTAAAACCCAAACCAACACCGGGTTTGATTTCTTCTTAATTTTTCCTCCAGCACCTCCAAGCATTTAAAAATAATATTTTTTACAAGGGCACCTGGGTGGCTTAGCCTGCTAAGCGTCAGATTCAGCTCAGATCATGATCTCATGGCTCATGAGTTCGAGTCCCACATCAGGGTCTGTGCTGACAGCTTGCTCTCTCTCTCGCTCTCTCTCTCTCGCTCTCTCTCTCAAAAATAAATACATAAGTAAACATTAAATAATAAATAATAATAATAATAATAATAATACTATTTTTAGATATGTGACTTTACTATTACCAAATGCCAGAAAAATGAACTGGGTTTGATTCTGATGTATGGATCATAGAGCAAAAGGATTACTCTACAAATTAGGCATCTGCACTCTTTATAAATGAAATATTATCATGGTCTTTCATGCACAATGAATATTGAACCTAATGCTGTTTATTAATGAGAACCAAAGCTCATAGACAAGACCATGGTGCTGAGAAAGGATTTTTGCACATTTCTGTTAAGTGCACTCTTTGGTTTTCTTGGCTAAAACAAGATCTTTACATAAAAATTGATATTCTGAAATACACATTTACTTTAAAAAATGTTAAAAGGGTTCAAAATTTAAATTAAAAAAGGATAACCTTAAAATCCACTTCTGTTGGTAACCACACTACAAACTCCCATAACACTGCTGAACTGACAGTGGCATGCATTCTTATTAGCCATTACTTTCATTGTTTAAAGCAAGAATTTCTGTTAAAAGGGGGGGGGGGCAAATTGCATTTTACTGTCATGAAAACTCTGAATATTGAGATAAACATCAAGTCATTCTTATCTCCAGCATATACGAGGTTAGACTTTATGAAGTTATCAGATACAGGAATAAATGTTTGAGGACTAGTGATTTACTAACGTGTTTACGAGGTAGCTGGCACTGAAACACAAGAATTCTTCCAAAAGACTTACATACTCTAAGAGTAAAAGTGAAAAGCATATGAATTTGCCTGCCCTGTCCAATCCAGTAACCACTAGCCACAGATAGATATTGAGTACTTGAAATGTGGCTACTGTAACTAAGAAATTGAATTTTAAATTCCATTTAATTTCAATTTCTATCAGTTGTAATAGCCACATGTAATCAGTTCCTGCCATATTGGACAGTGCAGGTCTAGAGTCATGTACTGTAGTTAGGGGCCATTTTATCTTTAATGTTCTCTAATCTCAGCCTTCTCTTTGTGACATTCATATTTTTGGAGAATATATTTGATGGGTCATTTTCAACGTGTTTTTTTTTTTTTTTTTTTTTTTTTTTATTTATTTTTGGGACAGAGAGAGACAGAGCATGAACGGGGGAGGGGCAGAGAGAGAGGGAGACACAGAATCGGAAACAGGCTCCAGGCTCCGAGCCGTCAGCACAGAGCCTGACGCGGGGCTCGAACTCACGGACCGTGAGATCGTGACCTGGCTGAAGTCGGACGCTTAACCGACTGCGCCACCCAGGCGCCCCTTGATGGGTCATTTTTACAGCTCCTTTCCTCAGCTGCAAATTCTTTTCTGGAACTTCTCTTTGGACCAAGTTTGTAGGATATTTTTATTCCCGTGGATCCTGACAACTTAATACCAATCAAGTGGGCAACCAGCCCATAAAGGAGGTTGCAAGAGATACAAGGGACATCTCTGAAGACAGAGAACTGCCAAAGTCAGGGAAGAACAGAGAGCAAGAGTATGGACTTCAAGTGTATCCCCTGAGGTCCTGCAAGACTGTGGAGTAGCTGTTGATGTAGAAGACAGGCAGAGAGGAGCCATGAGATCTCATAAAGCCTCATTATATGGATAGGAAGCATTGAGTGCTCTGGTGGAAGGAAACAAAGCAAGGAAATCATACAGTACTTAATCTCAACAGTTTATGACCTTAATAATGAAGCTATAATTACTACAGCCTTAGGGGTGCCAGGGTGTCTCAGCCAGTTAAGCATTTGACTCTTGATTTGGGCTCAGGTCATGATACCGGGTTTATGAGTTCAAGCCCCGTGTCAGCACAGAGTCTGCTTGGGATTCTCTCTCTCCCTCTCTTTCTACCTGTACCTGCTTGCAGGCTCTATCTCTCTCTCTTTATCTCTTTCTCTCTAAATATATAAATGAACTGAAAAAAAGGTACTACAGATATGCTATATGCCCGGCTTATATAAGGAGATAAAACAGATACATAGAATTCATCATGAAAATGGTATCATTAATCATTTTAATAGTATAGAAAGGACAACAGGAATTTCTTTGAAAAGTGAGGAAGTAGAAGGAAAAAATGAGGATTTTTTGTAGGGTAACAATAGGTGTGATCTGAACCAAACAAAATATATTGTATATGTTGCTATACATGATTCTGTCTACTATCATAAAGGGTTGGACTATGTTAAAAATAAATGGCATTTGCACCACTCTGTTAGTATACCAAAACCCACTCAATCGTCTATTTTCCAAGGGTGAATTCTATGCTATATAAGTAATACCTTACTAAAATTGCAGTAAAATAATACATAAAAATAAAAAATAATAAATCTGCAGGAAAAAAAGAGGACCTTTTTCTCAAGGGAGGACGGTTTGGGGAGTGCAGGTTGAGCTAGAGATTTGGGAGAGCTGACTCGCTCTGTTCACGCAGTCGAGAAGAAATGTAAAAGTTAGCTGGAAGAATCATCATGAAGATGACTTTGGGAAAGAGGTGGGAAGGATGGGAGAGATGAGGCCCTCCGTGCGCAGGTGCAAGGGAGCGATGTAAGAGCCCTCAAGGACAGAGCATCCCTAAAGGACTTTGGGACACGACAAGGACACTAAGCAGGGATTTTTAGGTCACTTACCATGGTGCTTCTAGGCACCTGTCTCTTTTCCAGTCTTAAATGTTTTAGTGAATGTGACATTGCTCACTAATTCTTTTTCGTCGATATGGATTCTTCAAGGGGTAATTATAAGGGTTAATTTAAGGCAAAAACATACCACGTGGGAAAGCTGAAGCTGAGGCCCAGGAGATGCTGAAGTGTAAATCTCTGGGAATTAACAGTAAGAAAAGAAATCCAAGGAGAATTATGACTTTCAAAAACTGTGGAATCGGAGAGGTTCAAGATGCGATTTCCAATTAACTGTCCCTGATGGCCACAGTCATACAAACAGGGGCAGAGACAGGGACAGACATCCCCGGGAAATTGTTAAGATTTGAGGATCAGCAAATACATCCAAGTGTCTCCCCTTTACTCCCCATGTTTCCGGCAGCATAGGGCAAGCACACTAAATCCCTGCAGCCCACCTCAGCCCTGTTCCATTGTTGCCTCGAAGAGGTGTCTCTTCCATTCAGAAAACACTTCTCAAGCCCTTCCAGGGAGCAACATTTTTCTCTAAGAAAACATGTAGTCCATGCGGAGAAAACATATTATCTCTCATGTAATTAAATGATACAATGCTCAGTTTCAGTAGTTTATCCTTTTAATAATTAAGCTTTAAGCATCAGAGCCGTTTATTATATGACAGGCTAACAAGAATATTCTGTGTATATGTATAAAATATACATAGCTCAATTGAGATGGCCATGCATATTTAATTATAAAATATTTAGAAATGCGTTATTTCTTAGGGTGCCTGGGTGGCACAATCGGTTAAGCATCAGACTTCAGCTCAGGTCATGATCTCACCGTTCGTGGGTTTGAGCCCCACATCGGGCTCTGTGCTGACAGCTCAGAGCCTGAAACCTGCTTCAGATTCTGTGTCTCCCTCTCTCTCTGTCTCTTTGCCCCTCCCTGGCTCATGATGTCTCTCTCTCTCTCCCTCTCTCCCTCTCTCTCAAACATAAACATTAAAAAAATTTTAAAAATTATTTCTGTATCTTCTATGCAAAACAATAAGTAATATATTATGTTTATAAACAGTGTCATAACACTATTTATATATACATTTATAAATGCTTGTCATAACACTATTTATATACATGGTATATGAATACTATATTAATACTATGTAAATTAATATACTATGCAAGTGAGAGAGAGATTTCAAATATGGTGTGTATGTGTATACAACAAAAAGAACTTCATTAAATTATTTTTTAAAATGTAGAGAAGCCAATAAGAATTTTCATGAAATGTGACAAAGTAGATGGGAAGAAATCAAGAATTCCTAACCATCTGATTCACAAGAAGCAAAAGTTATTTCTGTATACAATTCCAAATGCTTTGGTGAGAGAATGAATTATGCTAGAGAAGATCTCTCTGCACTCCCTAATTCAGGATGATTGGGGGGGGGGGGGGGGTTCAGGGTAGGTTAGACACTCGGGGGAGCAGAATTGCTTGCATACTAAAGACGAATAACTACGTTTCCAAGGGGTCTTCCTGTGCCATGACTGAGGTCAAGTTCAACTTCCTGTGGCACTGATTCCATTTTCAACTTCCTGTAGGAGGTGGTCCTCACCTTTGTTCTTGCATTACTGACAGAGGAATCCACTCTTGCCTTATTTGCAAAAATAAAGGGGTAACCAGGTAAAGAAATCCTAGGGCCACACCCAATAGAAATTGACTTTATTTTCTTATTCCTCTCTTGAAACTTCTAAATGAATTCTGTTGTCTCAGAAATACACCTGAGATGAGAACTCTCAGAAAAGAATAGATCACACGTCAAAGACTGTCCTGTCCAACAGGCATCCCTAAGCCCATGTGATTATTAAGCCTTCCAATGCAGACAGTCCTAAGAGATGTATGTGTCAAATATACACCAGATTTCAGGCTTAGTATTTTTATACTGATTTCATGTTGAGATGTAATGGTGCTAAATAGACTATATTACTAAAATGAATCCCCTACATTTCTTTATATGTTTTTAATGTGACTACTGGAAAATTTAAAATTAAATATGTGGCTCTATTTTTATCTCTGTAGAACAGCACTGGAATAGTTAACTTATAAAGTAAGAATTAAAATAGTATAACATGAAAAAACATTTATCTTCATAGCTAATCAAACTAATGAAAACTTACCTATTAGGTTTCAAGTCAGCAAGGTATTTGAAGATGTTAATGCATATTATCAGCAAGGACATGATAAGATAAGCATGCTAACATATATTGCTGATGAGGTTATAAGTTAATTTTATTAATTATATAAATTTATATTAAATAAATATATATGTTATTATATGAATAAATTTATAAACGATAAAATCTTTCTTAAGAAAAACTGGAACTGCATTTAAAAGCTTTTAAAATATTGGCTCCTTTTGGGGGTGCCTGGGTGGCGCAGCTGGTTAACCATCTGACTTTAGCTCTCAGGTCATGATCTCACAGTTCATGAGTTCGAGCCCCACGCCAGGCTCTGTGCTGGCAACGTGCAGCCTGCTTGGGATTCTCTCCCTCTGCCTCTGCCCCTCCCCTGACTGTGCTCTGTCTCTCTCTCTCTCTCTCTCTCTCTCTCTCAAAATAAACAAACTTAAAAAAATTGTTTTTTAAATATTGGCTCCTTTTAACCAATTAACTTTACTTCTAGGAGGTGCTTATAAGGAAATGATCAGATTGACATAGTTGCAGTACTATTTATTTTAGAGCCATATTATAATACTTTGTATAATAAAAATAAGGAAATATTTAAATGAAATAGAGTTCATTCACACGATAGAATAGTGTCCATATTCTGGCCACAGCACATTTGTAATATTAATTTAATAATAGATGTTCATGGATTGAAATACAAAAATATATTCATATTTGGCTATACTCGTCTGGCTAATATTCACTTTTTTTCTTGAATATACTTTTTGTTATTGATAGAGATTTTGTAAGCATTAGCCTGAATTACAGGAAGTAAAAATAAAGAAAAAGCAAATGAAGTGGGTACAGTATTTGCTAGCTGCTTGCATCGCATCCTCTGTAGTTTCTCTTTCAAATATCCTCATCTTAGAAATATCTTCAATAGGGGCACCTCGGTGGTTCAGTTGGTTGGGCATCCAGCTCTTGATTTAGGCTCAGGTCATGATCTCACAGTTGGTTAGATCAAGCCCCACGTCAGGCTTTGCATTAACAGCACAGAACCTGCTTGGGATTCTCTCTCTGCCTCTCTTTCTGTTCCACCCCTGCTTGCAGGACCTCTCTCTCTTAAGATAAATAAATAAGCATAAAAAATAGTTAAAAAAAAGAAATGGCTTAGCTAGGTACATAGATAATTTAAACTCACTGCCTTTTTCCTCTCACATTTTTCCTAACAAACCAAGTGATTACTGAAGAACACTTTAGCCACAGATAAGCTCTCAAATATTTCCTTGAACATTAATCTTAATTTTGAGATAAATGTTTTTGCCTCTTATCTAGGTGTTAACATGTTCCATTTTCTCCTAATTCATATAAAAAGAATCACCTCACTAAATTTGTGCATTTATCTCCAACTCTCGTTTTAATCTGTATTCCAGTAACATTTAATTAACATACTTTAAAATTTCTCACTCCCCCCCCCCCACAAAAAAACATGGCTTTAGGTAAGTATTTAAATACAGAAATAGTGATTTACTTGACTAAATATAAAAACTCAGGTCAATAAGTATTGACGTGAGAAACACATCAGTATTTTTCTGACTGGTGTCTGATGTTGACCGTGAATAAACTTACATTTCTACTTCCTGTTCTTTAGTGGATCATTATTTAAGAGTGGAAAGAAATGTTCATAATCATCTGGGTCATCCCTTACATTTGCCAACCTTAGTTAGTTTCCGTAGAGAGTATCATGGCTGTACGAGCCAAGCCCAAACTTAGAATTAACTTACTGGGGGGGCGCCTGGGTGGCTCGGTCGGTTACACGTCCGACTTCGGCTCAGGTCATGATCTCACGGTCCGTGAGTTCGAGCCCCGCGTCAGGCTCTGTGCTGACTGCTAAGAGCCTGGAGCCTGTTTCAGATTCTGTGTCTCCCTCTCTCTCTGCCCCTCCCCTGTTCATGCTCTGTCTCTCTCTGTCTCAAAAATAAATAAACGTTAAAAAAAATTAAAAAAAAAAAGAATTAACTTACTAGGGCATCAGACTTGTGAGCTCACAGTTGTTTCCTCCAAGCATCATTTCAAAACCACTAAGATTCCACTTTTCTACATGGAATGACCAAAACAAAGGGTATGTGCTTGTTCTCAGGATCCTCAAAGAACTTAGGATGAATAAAAATTGAAAATTTGCCAAATGAATGTGTATCTATCTGAAGACTTTTTTAACTTTTGTGACAACAAACACTCGCCTACCACTTGGTGCACAATTTTACTTGTAAGTGACATTACTCTTGAGCAGTACACATTTTGGGCTTTGGTACCATCTGGCATTGCAGGGCCAAACACAGCTCCAGCCGTGCAAGGTGACATGTCAAGCAGTAAGACAGCAGAGAATGGTCTTAATCATACTGACGGCCTTGACAATTGACACAGTGGTTATAAAATAGTAGGCACTCACAAATGCTGTAATTATTCTTTTATGCATAACAATAATCATATCTAGTCAACAAAAGTGTGGTATTCAGGAAAATATTCTTAAGTCTTCAAGCTGGTGGAATGCATCTTTCCCCCAATAAATAATAGCTATATTTCTTAATTAATTGAGGCATACTTTACTTGAAATAAAATCCACTCATGTTAAGCACATAGTTCAATGAAATTTGACAATGTGTATACTCACGATATAAATTTCCTTCAAAGCACAGATTGCACTTCACCCCAATTATTTTGTTGGGTTGTGATTTAATTCCATTCAATTCATTTCCTCTTCAACCCATGGGTGATTTGGAAGAGTGTTTTTTGCATTCCCAATATGTTGTGGTTTTCCAGATGGCTTTCTGTTTTACAGTTCTACTTTCAATCTCTTGTGGACAGAGTATACGCTCCATATGATTTAAGTTCTTATAAATTTACTACTTTTTTTTTTTTTTTTGCCCCAAACAGAGTCTAGTTATCTTAATGTCCCAGGTCACTTGAAAAGAACGTGTTTTCTTCTCTTTTTGTACTGTTCCATAAAATGTCAATCAGGTCATGTGGGTAGTGTTGTTTAAATTTGCCATACCCTTACTGATTTTTCTGTTGACTCAGAACCTCTGAGTTATTGAGAAGGAGCATTTCAATCTCCATACACAATTGTACTTTCATCTATTTTTTTTCTTTCAGCTCTCTCAGTGCTGAATTCACACATTTACAAGCTGGGCTATGGGGCTTATTTATTTAGGATTGTTATGTTTTTTAATAAATTGTTCCTTTGTATCATTTTTATACTTTACTCTTTATCTTCGAAAATATTTTTGTACTGGAGTGTAATTCGTTTACCAAACATTATAATGATTAATATTTGGAGATTATATAATTTTTCATCCTCTTGCGTTCAGCCTATTGTGTTATTATGTTTAAAGTGTATTTCTCGTAGGCAGCATACAGTTGAGTTTGGGTGGTTTCCTTTTTTATCCATTCTGACAATTTCTGCTTTTTTAGTGGAGGGTTTAGTTCATTTACACTCAAGGTAAGTGTTGATACAGTTGTATCTTGGCGTAGCGTGTTGGTATTTAAAAATTTATTTTGGGGCGCCTGGGTGGCTCAGTCGGTTAAGCGGGCGACTTCAGCCCAGGTCATGATCTCGCGGTCCGTGAGTTCGAGCCCCGCGTCAGGCTCTGGGCTGATGGCTCAGAGCCTGGAGCCTGTTTCCGATTCTGTGTCTCCCTCTCTCTGACCCTCCCCCGTTCATGCTCTGTCTCTCTCTGTCTCAAAAATAAATAAACGTTAAAAAAAATTTAAAAAAAATAAAAATAAAAATTTATTTCATCTGTTCTTTGTTTTTTCCCCCCTACCCTCTTCTCAGTCATCCATTTGGCTGAATTGAGTATTTTTAATCTACTCTTTTGACACATTGATGTGCTTCTTTGTTTATTTTTATTTTTGCTGCTTGTGCTGGAGTTTACAGGAGCATCCATAAGTTATCACGGTGTATCTTTAAATATTCTGCCTCTCCATGGATAATGTAAAAATAATACACTTGAACTCACCCTGTTCCAGACTTCATGCTCTCACTGTGATATGTATATGCTACAAGCTCCGGACAGTATCTTATTATCTTTATTTTAGTCAATATTTTTTACTTTTACTTTTTAAATATCTATAGGAGACCTGACTTCATTTTAATTTTTGTGTATAGTTCTTTGGGTTTGAATACATGTATGTATTTGTGTAACCACCACAGAACACAGAATAATCAGAACACAGAAACATTCCAAACTCCCCCAAAAACCACTGTGCTACCATGTTGTAAATATATCCTGTGATGGTTAATTTTATGTGTCAACTGGACCGGGTGCCCAGATGTTTGGTCAAACATTATCCTAGGTGTTTCTGTGAGAGTGTCTTCAATGAGTTTAACATTTACATCAATAGACCATGTAAATCAACTCACCCTCCCTAATGTGAGTGGGACTCATCCTATCAGTTGAAGACCTGTGAAGAACACAAAGGCTGACATTTGTCTTAGTAAAGAGAGAAATTTCTCCTGTCTAGTGGCTTTTAAACTGGAATGTCAGCCTTTTCCTATGTTTGGACTCAAACTGACACCTCATTGCTTCTAGGGTCTTGGGTTTGCTTCAGTCTTCAGGCTACCCCACCAGATCTCCTGGGTCTCCAGCTTGTCAACGTATCCTACAGGTCTTGGGACTTCCCAGCCTCCGTAATCATATGAGCCAAGTCACATGACTGGCAATAGGATATCGCTTCTGTTTCTCTGGAGAACCCTAAGGCATACACCCAACCTCTCATCCCTGTAAACCCCTGATCTGTTGTCTATCACTATAGTTTTATCTTTTTGAGAATGTCATACACAGTACATGAAACAATAGCACATACCGTCTTTTGAGACTGACTTATTTTGTGTAAAATAATGCATGTGAAATTTAAGCAAATTGTTGCATATATCAGTAGTTTGTACCTTTATATTGTTCATATTTTTTTTTATTTTATGGACATAAAACAATTTGTTTACTCATTCCCCAGTGGGGAAGAGCATTTGAGTGCTTTCCATTTTTAAGCCATCATGCATATAAATGCTACGCACATTTGTGTGTAAGTTTTTGTATGAGTGTAAGTTTTTAGTTCTCTAAGGCAGAGAGCCAGAAGGGGGAGTGATGGGTTTAACCTTGTAAGAAACCGTCAAGTGATAGGCTAGTGACTGTACCATTCACTGTTTCTACCAGTAAGGTACAAGAGCTACAGGTGCTCTTATACTTGCCAGCATCTGGTAGTACCAGTATTTTCTAGTTTAAACATTCTAACACACACAGAGTAGTGTTTCATCATGGTTTCAGCTTGGATTTCCCAAATGGCTAATGATATTGAACATCTTTTCATATGTCAGTTGGCCATCTTTGTATCCTCTTTAGTGGAGTGTCTATTCATATTTTCTGCTTATTTTTCAACTTTTTATCGGTCATGCTTTGGATGCCACATCTAAGCACTCTGCCTAGCCTCAGGTCCTAAGAGTATTCACAAAAATCATTTTTTAAATAAAAAAATATATAATAACAAAAGAAATAATAAGGGAGAGGAAAAAGTTCTTTTATGTTTACGTATGTTGACCTACTTCATTCTTTTATGTGGGTTTGGGTTTCTATATATCATCTTCCTTCAGCCAGAAGAATCTTCCCTAGTATTTCTTTGTAATGCATGCATCTACTGGTGACAGATTCTCTGAGCTTTTGTTTTTCCGAAAAGTTTTTTATTTAACTTCACTCTGCAGGACTATTTTCACTGAAATAGAAAATTACAGATCGGCCTTTTTTTTCCCCCTTTTTCAGAGCTCTAATGATACCATTCTCCTATTTTATGGCTTGCATTTTTAAATAAAAGTTTACAATCATTCTTACCTATTTCCCTCGTAAGTTATGGAGTTTATTCTCTCTGACTGCTTTTAAGAATTTCTCCTTATTTCAGCAATTTAATTATTATATGCCCTTGGTTTTCTTTGTGTTTATACTGCTTAGGTTTGTTGAGCTCCTCAGGTGAGTGGCTTGATAATTTATATCAAATTTAGAGCGATTTTAAGCCATTGTTTAAAAATTATTTTGACCCTCTTCTCCTTCTGCAATGCCAATTATATGTTATTTTGGCTTCTTTCCCATTTTTCCATACATTACTGAGCTCTATTTTTTTTACCCTTTTATTCTCCCCGCTCACCATTTTGCATGTTTTCCATTACAGTGTCTTCAAATTCACTGATCTTTTTTTCTTTTTTAGTATCCAGTCTTCCCTTAAGACCATCCGGTGAATTATTCATTTTAAATATTGCATTTTTATTTCTAGAAATTCCAACTGGGTATTTTAGGATTTTCAATTTCTCCATTATATCTATGTTTGACCATATATATATATATATATATATATATATATATACACACACACACACACACACACATATATATATACATATATATACACACATACACATTATATCTATGTTTGACCATATATATATACATATACATACACACACGCACACACACAAACACACACACACTTAATTATAATAGCTATTTTAATGCTAATCCATCTGTGTTATGTCCAGGTCTGTTTCTATTGGCTGGCTTCTCTTCTGGTTAATGGACACCTTTTCAGGTTTCTTTGCATGTCTGAATTTTCCTTGGACACTGGAAATCGTGAACATTGTATTGTTTGGACTTTGTTTTCTTCTTTAAAAAAAATGTACTTTGTCTTGGTTATCCATTTTTAAGCCTTATTTCCGTGATTTGTTTTGGCAGTCAGATTTTTAACATTGGTTAGAATAAGGTAAGGGTAACTTTAGTCCAGGGGTAGATTGGCCCCGTGACCAAGGTGTGATCCTCCGCTGTGTCGACTGAATGCTCCAAGTGTTCAGTGAGGTCTCTGTATTCTGGCCGTTAAAACTCAAGCATCCTGCAGCCCTACATAAGCCCTACGAATATTTCAACTTATACCTTTTGAGGTTGCTTGGATGACTTTGCGGAATTTCAGCCTACAGATGCACAGCTTGGTATTCTGGAACATTTTGTCTTCATAGCCCCCCTCCTCTTCACTACTCTGCCCTCCTCAACCTTCTCCCATGGAACTGCCTGGTGTCCAGTATCGAACAATAGCTGGTTCATATATATTGCTACGTTCTCTAGACGTATTATTATTATTATTATTATTTCAGATGTTTTTCTAGATGTTTAAGAAGACGAGTCAGAGTGATACCAGTTACTCCGACCTGGCTGGAAGTGGCCACTACAGGTAACTATTGTTTTGTGCAAGAAAAATGTTAAGTGTTTGGGATGTCCAGGAAAGGATAATACATCTGTTTTTAAGGTAAAATATATTAATAACTCCATAACCACAGCAAAGGATTCAGTTTCTTTAAAAACTTAAACATGGAAAATCCTAGCTAATATATCTATTGAGATTCAAGGAAATAATATAGCAGTTTTGAGGTTTTTTTAAGAGTTTGCTCTTGAAATATGATACTCCACGTGGTATCACAGAAAATGGAGCCTTCATTAAGTAGTATCAAATTCCAGGAACAAAATTCATTTCACCCTGAAGGCACACAATTTATAATTCCTCTTGCAAAGTGATTATTGGGCTTATGGGGTAACTGTCTAAAAGCATTTTACATAGTCAACATTTGCAGAAAAGCCCACACAACATAGCAATCCCCCCACGCTCCAGCAAAAACAGGAATCTGAGTGATTGTAGACAAATGGCATAGTTATTATTTTAAGCAACAAATGGACACCATATCTATTTGTCTATGAAATCCTTGGGTGTCCCTCTTGCTCTGCTATATGTTCTGTCTAGGAAAATAAACCACATCAATGGCCACATTCCATTCTCATTGGAATTAAGATTGGAGAGAGGAAATAAGGAATGTGCAGACGTTTAGGCTTTTAAAATGAATGTTACTTGTTACCACAAATATAAAGGTATTTACTTTTGTAAAATTCTTTCATCTTTTAAAGATATGTTGTACAACCTAATTGCCTCTAAAAATAAAATGTATGTTCACATAAACCTACCAGACTCTATTTGACAATCTAGTTAAAAATCACTAACTTCTTTTTTAAGATGTTTGCTTCAGAGTGTTTGCAAAGATTTTTCATTTCACCTTTTCTTAATGGTAAATTATTAATGTTCTTATAAAAATGGTTAATGCTTCCTGGGCTCATAATATAACTTTTTGTATGGTTATCCTTTCCTCATATTTCAAAAATACATTAAAATTTAATTTTACATTTTCCATGTAATTGTTCAAGCTGACAAGCTGTTAAACACAGTTTTTATTTATTTGCGCTATAGAACGTAATCTGTCTTTCCATTGTGAATATGAACGAAAATAAATAAATGAAATGATTTTCTTACTCCCCCTAAGAAAATAAAATTTCCTATGAAACAGTATTTAAGTAAAATAAGCACTGTGCTTCTCTCAAATAAACCAACTGAATAAGAATAAATATTTTATCCCCAATAAAATCTACAATAAACTTAGAACAATTTTCCATTGTCTAAATACTAAAAATGGATTAGTCATAGCTTGGAACTTGGCTAAGCAGAGTGCAGTTAAAAGCCAGCACCTGGGACTGTCCCAACCCGTCGGAGAGGCAGATCTGGAGACACTCTGAGGGGAAGTCCACACTGGCAAAAAGGAGTGTGTTCACCGGACACTATAGAGTGCAACAAGCATCAGAAATTTCACGTAAAGTCATTTGGTTCCCAGTGCAGTGGGCATGTACTTGCACAGGTATCACAGCTAAGGGATATGAGAGCAGATTAAGCAAATGCCAGTACACACGCCGTCAGCACTGACTTTATTTTGGAAACTGACTTACTGGCATTACTAGGAGAAGCAACGGAGATGGAGTTCAAAGGATGAAACCCAGTTATGTGACCCAGAGCACAGAGCAAGCCTGAAGCCCATGCTGGAACTGCGGCAGCTGTGAAAGGTGACTTTATGTTACATCCTACAGTGGAGGCCAACGCGGTTGTTGAAATCGTCGCCATGTAAAATCGGAATTGACCATGCAGACTGGGACAAGTCAAGGCTGTGTGGCCCTGCTATCATGAGAGTAGTAAGTAATACCAGGATGACTGCAGCCAGTGTCTATGTTACTTATCACTATGTATAGCCTAGGTCTGAAATATATAATTTCTTTCATTTAGATCCTTGGTCAACTGCACACATAAGTGACTGTAAAACATGAAGGCCTGTCACCCGTTTATGATGTTCCTTCATAGGTTTGCATGCTCTAGAGGTTTCACCTGCAAAGTGAAGTAGTTGCCATCAGTTAACAGTGGCTGCTAGCCCTGCTGCATAGACAAATCATGGGATCAAACGTTACATCATATAAAAACAGGAATAACGGCATATATGAAGCACCTGTTGTGAGTCACATACAATGCCACGGAATTTATATTTCAATATTGTTTTCTTTCTTGGAGTCATTTTTCAGCGACCAGAGGTCGCTAACATAGAGCTAGCAAATGGGAACTAAGAAAGTGAAACACCTGTCAATGGTAAAAATAAATAAGTAAATAAATAAAAATAAACACACACACACATCAGAATTAGACCCACGATTTGAATCTAGCCTTGTGATTAAAATCTGAAGTTGATACTCTTTTTTTTTAAATTTTTTAATGTTTGTTTATTTTTCACACACACACACACACACACACACACACACACACACACACACACAGAGTGCGAGTCAGGGTGGGTGGCAGAGAGAGGGAGACACAGAATCCAAAGCAGGCTCCAGGCTCTGAGCTGTCAGCACAGAGCCCAACGTGGGGCTCGAACACACAAGCAGTGAGATCATGACCGGAGCCAAAGTCAAACACCCAACTGACTGAGCCATCCAGGCACCCCGCGAAGTTGATACTCTTACCCTCTATACTCTTCACTCCTTTAACATGAATGAATGAGTCATATCTATCACATATTAATGTCTACTAAATGTCTTGTACCTTATATGACCTAAAGGATTAGAGCCAGAAAAAATAAACTGTGCCTTGAATGTAACTATCAAAATAATAAATATTACCTGATCAATAATTTAAAACACTTAAAATATTATGAGCCATGAATGGTTCAACCCAGAAATAGCAGGACTATTTCTTTCCATTCTCATGTTGTTAAGTAGAACTGAGAGCCAGCTACCTCAAATTTTAGATTAGTTGTCACTAAATTCAAAAGTGATGACACTGAATTGAAAAGCCAATCAAGGTAGCATCCAAGTCAGCACAAACAGAAGCCAGCCAGTACATCCAGAAGTAGATAGAAATAACTCTTTATTCCATTCTTAGGAAGGGACCCACCACAACATTAAACTCTATCCCTAAAATACATGACTGTTCCTTCCTGTGGTAGCCAGAGTGGAATTTCTCCACCATCAATCCCTTTCTTTATTGATTTGGAAACATCAGTCCTCAGAAAAACATTTAGGGAAAAAATCTGGGAGGTCGATGGTGGTATATTTCATTCTGAGATGTGTCCTCTCCTGAAATGAAATGCTCTGCTGGGGGTATAAGCAGCCGAGCTGGAGGTGCAGAGCAAGTTAAGAATGAAAACATCACAAGTTCTTTGTTGCACGCATGTCAGAACCCCAACAGTGGAATGTATCAATCCAACTTAAAATTTAGAGAACATCACCAGTAGAAGCCTTCTTGAAACTAAGGATTAGATAACACTATTCAACTTCATCTATTACACAGCTTTGACCAACACAAAGTGGAACAAAGCATAACTGCACCCTCTGTTTACTGGATAAACATTAAGTCTAGAAAGCTATTTTTTTTTTAATTTTTTAATGCTTATTTTTGAGAGAGAAAGAGAGACAGAGGGCAAGGCGAGGAAGGACAAAAAGAGAGGGAGACACAGAATCCAAAGCAGGCTCCAGGCTCTGAGCTGTCAGCACAGAGCCGGACACGGGGCTCAAACTCACAAACCATGAGATCATGACCGAGCCGAAGTCTGACGCTTAACCGACTGAGCCACGCAGGTGCCCCCCCACCCCCGAAAGCTATTTTTCAATGCACATTTAAGTAGAGTGAAAAAACAAAGGTGTAATAACATGTAGCTGATGAAAGAATGAAGAGCAAAAACAAATGGAACTGTGAAAAAATAAAACAAAGTATAACATTGCAAGTTTTCTCTTTAAAAAAAAAACTATTTTCCATTCTCAGTAAAATGCAAAGAACAGATAATGATAATGATTGATAGTGTGGTATTGTGATTTACAATAAGAAATATATATTTGGTCCTGTCTCATTTCTGGCACAGAGTTCCTAAAACCCTTGGACTTCCCTAAGTGAAGAGAGCAGCAAGGTGTTTTTTGTTATCTTAATGAGGTGACTTTAGGAAGCCCCTAAGGATGGGGGCTAGTTGCCAGGGTAGCGAACTAACGATATGATTAGAGGGTCAGCACTATCAGTCCCATCCTCCACCTCACTGAAGGGACAAGGGGCTAGATATTGAGTCCAAATGCCAATGGCCAGTGATGTGATCCAGCATATCTCTGTAACAAAGCCCCATTAAAACCTAAAATAATGGTGTTCCAAGAGCTTCCAGGTTGGTGAACACACAAATATTGGAGAGAGTAGCATGCTCAGAGAACATGGAAACTCCATGCCCTTTCCCCACATCTGGCCTTATGCATCTCTTGCCCTATGCCCTATCCATCTGCCTGTTCTTGAGTTCTATCCTTTTATAATAAAATGATAATATAGTAAGTAAAATGTTTCTCTGAGTTCTGTGAGTCACTCTGGCAAATAAGTGAACCCAAAGAGGAGGCCATTAAAACTTCCAGTCCCTAAAATGCCCTCAGAAGCATAGAGGATAACATGAACTTTCCACTGGCATCTGAAGTGGTGGAAGGAGGGCTGTCTCACAGAACTGAGCCCTTACCCCGTGAGATCTCATGCTATTTGTTGGTAGCCTCAAAACTGACTTGAATGATGGAACATCCAACTGGTGCTGGAACATTGCTTGCTGGTGAGAACCACACTCCCAAAACACACACACACACACACACACACACACACACACACACACACACACACACACACACTGCAATTTTAGATAGAGAAATAAAGAGTTGATAAGAAGGCACACACATATATATATTTACATAGACATGCAGGAGACAGGAGAACAAGAAGAACTGATGAATCGGAGGGAATAAATAATGTTCCGCAGATCCTTGTATTACTACCTCAGCAACTTATCTGAAAGTAGGAACTTTCTTCCAATTATAAGTTTTGGTTCATTGTTTTCATTATAAATGAAGTTATGGAAACATGCTTAGACATTTGTGGAAATAAATTATTAAAAATACCTCCCCCAAAGCGAACAAATGTTTTCAATGTCTAAAAATAAAACAAGAAAGGGAACAAACAAAAATTTAAATGTCAGATGTGGCTCCAGTAAAAACAGTCCTGATTGAGTACAAGAAAATATTTTAAGAGATATGGACCAGTGGCTATTCCTTATAAGATCATGCTCAGGGGCTTATCCCGTCCAACACAAATTTTAAAATGGTAAATTTAATTACTTCTAAGACCAAGAAAAGACATTCATATAAAACAAATAAATTATGGAGGAGTATTTGGAGAAAGCTCCTAACAGATCCCAAAATGCAGTTGTACAGCAAGAACTGAAATGGGTAGATAGTGTCATTCCAGGTCAGACTGAAGAGCTGCAGAGTGTATAAGAGACATTGGAACAAAGAGAAGCATATTGAAAACAGATGTCAAAGCACAATGTTTTCAGCAAAAGAATAGCCAGTCTTTGGAATAAGTGAATAGGGCAAGAAAAAAAAAAAAGCTTCATATGCTAGATCATCCAGAAAGCCAAACTGATGTTACAGTGAAATTTTCTTCATAGACATTCCTCATCTATCCAGACATTACATTAACTTCTTGTGTTTGTGAACATGATCAAGGGCTGATCTAGTTCATACTTTATCTCAAGTGAAAAAAGAGCCTATCATTACTGAAAGTTTTCAACTGCACACGTGGCAGAATGGAGAATAACAGAATATTGTATGTCCACTAAGCGCCTTAATTATGAATAATCATTTTTGTATTTACTTTCTAATCCTGTAAGTCTGATAGCAGCTCTCACTTTCAAAGAAGAGAATTCAAAATTAATAGAGCTAAGGATGGACATCAGGTTTTCTGTTTTCTGAAGAGAGTTATCTTCCGCTTAATGTTTTTTGATTGCCCCCTTAAAATGAAGAGTAACATCCTCTATAGACATTTAAAGATCAAGTATAAGTATCAGATTCTGAGGATCAAATCATCCAAACATCCACACATAGGAGGAGATCGATCAAGGGCTCTCTATGGAGATGGCTTTTTTTAAGGTATATGATAAAGACTTTAAGGGTCAGGCTCTCAAGCAGCATTTGGGGTAAGAGTTGTGATGACTTCATATATCTTGAATTTGTAATGCATAAACTTCTCAGAATGGTAAGATCTAATTGAAAGAATGAAACGAAACAGGCTTTATTCTGGGGAACTGAGTTCTAGTTGCTATTTTTTGTTACAGGTTTCCCGCTATCAAAAATAGAGGCTTCCCATGAAACGTTTTGTTCAACCAAAAATGTGGTAAAGTGGAGAAGCAATTACCAGTAATTTATATGAGAAAAAATTTTGAGTGTTCTCAGACCCCAAAACAACCTGTCTTACACTTTTCTCATACCTTGGGACACAAATTGCTAATGGATGCACAGATAAACCAAGATAAAGTCCAGGCATTCACAGAAGTTCAAAGCTATGATGGCTTGATGTTGAGATGCTGGGTGTGGTTGTGGGGGAGGGGCTCCGAGGCACACATACTGCCTCCACACACTGCAAAACAGACACGGACTGCAATTTTTGTCCTTTTACCTAAAAGCAAATATCCTCTTTAGATTCCTTTTGGTTATCGAAAACGAGGACTAACGTAGGACTTTTGTAAAAGCAAAGTGGCGTAACTTGAACTTTCAAAAAGCAGGAGATACCCGAATTTATTTTAGCATTGCTCTTGCCTTTTTTAAATAAATGGACATGCCCTTGGACTTGATGCACAGGGAATAGACCAGTGATGGGAGACTGGAAAGACACGTCGGAGCTTCAGAATCACAGCGGCAATGCTGTTAGCAGGAACCTTCACACCTGGTATCCCAGCCTCAGTTTGCCGATCTGTGAAGAAGCAATACAGTACTTTTCCCCCCAGAGAAGTGACATTAGGGTTAAAATAGGTAAACTTTTAAAGGGCCTAGCATGGTGCTTGACTGTGGTTGCCAAATGAACAATGAGTATTTTTTAATGTTTGTCCCATACAATATTTGTTTATCTTAAGTTCAAATTTAACTAGATTACCTGTGTTTTCATTTGCTAAATCTGGCCACTCTCTCTCTGGCACAAAGAGATGCTTAAGAACACTGCTCTGTTCCTATCCTATAACAGCCTTTCAATCTCAGGCCTGGGAAGTCCTACTCTGCGGAGCATCCGAAGACAGCAAAATGAAAAGAACCACTGGCCTACATGCCTGGGAATAAGCATAAAACATCAGGAGAGCCAGTCACTGATGAATAGTGATAGATTCTGCCTCAAAAATTATACAGACCTGGGGACACCTAGATGGCTCAGTCCGTTAGACCTCCTACTCAATCTCAGCTCAGGTCTTGATCTCAGGGTCATGAGTTCAAGCCTTGCACTGGGCCTGGCACTAGGTGTGAAGGCTACTTAAAAAACATATACTACATAATATATGGATCTGAAGTTCTGATGAAAGCAGAGATCCCGTCTCAAACCCCTGTTACCAAAAGTAAAATATAAGGAAATGTTCTGGTAGAGCAAAATGATGAAACAAATAATCTAGAAATAAAAAGAAATATTTCAATTTCAATTCATTACACTGATATTGTGGAACACATATTTGCCCCAAAACAACTTCAAGACCTAAGTAGCCAAAATGTTACAGTTTAAGACACAGTCCCAGGACACCTGGATGGCTCAGTCTGTTAAGTGTTTGACTCTTGATTTTGGCTCAGGTCGTGACTTCACGGCTGGTGAAATTGAGCCCTATGTCAGACTCTGCGTTGGCAACACAGAGCCTGTTTGGGATTTTCTCTCTCCCTCTCTCTGCCCCTCCCCCTGCTTGCATTCTCTCTCTCTCTCTCTCTCTCTCGCTCTCGCTCTCGCTCTCTCTCACTCTCTCTCTCAAAAATAAATAAGCAAAAACTTTTAAAAAAGACAATCACATGCACATGAAATTTTAATGGTTCTTATTCCTAAAGTAAATACTCAGTTTTGAGATTAAAGAAGCAAGTAACTTTTCCCTTTTTTCTTTACTAAGGTGATCAAAACAGCTGGAAAGTCAGGTTTCCTATTTTTTCAGCCTAGAAAATTATGCTAAATCCCAAGAAAGCAAAGCCTCCAAGATGAATAAATGCTTAATGATTTCTCTTAGACAATTAACCCAAAATTTCAGATCATGAAACTCTTTCAACCAACACCTAATAACAAAGATTTATTGCTTACATGTCACATGCCAGACTGTTCTCAGCTTTAAGCTGTTGAGAACACCTTCTTCACAAGAGTAATTATCAGTAGTAAGTCAGATACTTTATGTAAAGCACACAGCACAGACTTGACCTTCAATAAACATTGGCTTTCTCATCACTTGCTCTACCTTAAGCCCAACCCAGGTACTGGTATAAAATGATACATAAGACATAGTCTCTTCTCTATATACTTACATATGCTATGTTATTTGTGATAATGCTTTCTGGCTGACAAGCCATGAGAAATCATCATTAAATTTAATCTGATGGAAGAGAGAGAAAACTTTTCAACCATAGACAAAGTTTTGGTCCCATTTCCTTGAGAATTGTGTAGGAGCATAATAATTTCCTGAGTTATCAAACTAAAAATGGAAAGGAAAAATATTCTTTAGAATTGAAAAACAATGCTTCAAAAAAGAATATAATCCAATGGGAGGATACACTTGCAAAGATAGCAAAACAGTCATTTCATCTGACCTGTCAACTCCTCCTTCTGCCCTAGCCTGAAACCCTAACCTCATTCTCATACCTTCTCCCAGAGGCCAAACCACTACTCCAAAAATAAGACCCTACAAAAAGTCTTCAGCTTTTGAGTCAGGCAGATGAAAAGAAGATGATTTTGGCCTGTGTCATCATTAACCATGCCTCGAATGAATTTCACGTAAGACCTACTGTATTAAAAAGCACTCTGAAGATATCACTAAAGACTTTGTCTTTTAAGAGCCCAGACATTAGTTAATATAATTGAGAATGGTTCTTCCCTGGAGAAAGTACCAAAAAGCAAAATAGGGCCAACATAAAAGGAAAAGAAAGAGCATATATGAACCAGATTTCTATCACAGTTAATGCAAGAGGACTTCTGATATGAACAGACTGCTAAAATAACACATTGTTTTGCCTGGAATCACCGTCTGTGTATTTTCTTTGACTAATCTGTTTTAATGAAATCCTTACCCCCACAATAATAGCAAGACATAACAACTTCTTGGAAATCCTCCCTCTATTGTGTCAAGAGATTCCAGAAAAGCTGAAGTAAAAATCCATAGATGTAAGCAGAAAAAAAGTCCTGTCCCAATGTGCCCTAGGTTATCAGTCTGTTTCCCATAAACCAGCTCCTGAATTATGCCACATTGCTTTAAAAAATAATAATATACATCTACAGGCTATGTCTGCAAACTAAACTGATGAGCCCATTATGATGGCCAAGTCCAGTAAAAATAAGTCAAACCAAGAGAGAAAATTTGCCTATTGTGAAGGTAGAACCAGATGTTTATATAGATCCAGTCCAATCACATGGCATGATTTAGAAGTCAGCTTATATGAAACAGATGGCCAAAGTCCTGTTCTTGTGTGCTCTGGGTTTTTTGCTTATATTCCTAGATCTGACTAATTATATTTTATTTTATTTTTTGTTTTGGGATTCTCATTGTTATAGTTTAACTGACGATCATTTTAAAAGTGAAACCAGTTGTGCTTATGAATACAGCTTTTGTAAAAGAAGACAAAGATGCTTAGTTTGTAGAAACAGACACGCTTTAGATTTCTACCAGGAACCTGAGTGACTATAGGGAAAGTCAAATGTTTGGAAATACATGAGGCAGATGAGGGGAGTCCTATGGCAACGCCTTCTCTGTGCCCTCGCAAACTGGGAGGGAGGAGGCTGGAAGGGAGACCCGGAAGTCATCCTTGACTTCCTGTGTATGTTCCAACTGCCTGAACTGTCCTACCCTCAGTCCTTTCCTGACCCACAGCCAGGGTCCTACTTTAAAACTCAACTCAAGGGTTATCTTCTGCTTGACTTACCAGGCACTCTTTCCAATATCTTCCATTTATTCTGTCTAACAAGAAAAGACCTTTCATTTTTTATTTTTAATTCCCAGCCAGGAATTTCCTAGTCTGCAAAACACTTTGTGGTATACAACACAGAGTTAATCACTGCTTCTTCCAGGCACTGCTGTCCCGAATACTTACCTCTGTGATAGCACCAACCACATGGCAGTCTAGACTCTAGGCTCTAAGGTCTAGAGTTGGTTTTGTTCCCTGTATTTCTACCTTTCCTAGAACACTGACTGATACTTGAGGGCAGAGACTGTTTCTTGTTGCAACTAGGTGTCTGCAACCCTTTATGCAGAGCTTGCATTTAAAGAAAAGAACTGAAGAATTGGGCTCCTGGCAAAGGCAGGCTAATTTTTTTTTGGAGCAAAAGTCCATCAGAAAACTAGAAAAAGAAAACAAAAAATTTTTTTTTATGTTAGAAATCACTGGAATACTGTTGGAAAAGAAACAGCCAGCTCCAAATGGAGTCATCTGCCTCCAAGACAGCAAATCAAGACTACACTGCAGTTTCAACCTCTCCCAGAAATGTGACTTTATACAGCCAATCGGAGATTTCCTGACCAGTACTAGTGTGGTCTTCTGCATGAGACCCCTGCCCTGTCCGTCTCCCAAAAAGAGATGACCCCATCTGAATCAATCCCCTCTTTTCTTTTACTAATAAGAACTTCGTTGTCCCACACTCCCCTCTGCTTATAAAAATCTTCCATACAGCTCCTCAGAGAGCCTGTTTACTAGAAGGATGCTGCCTGACTCATGACTCACTAACATCATCAATTAGATCTTCAAATTTACCCAGTTGAATTTTTGTTCTTTACCACCACTAAGACAATAAGAATTTCCAGGGCTTAGGATCAAGACAAGCAGGAAGTCCAGAAAGGCGAGCCCAGTATTTGGAAGACCATTTGCCTCTGGCAAGGATGGCTGATTACCAAAGTGTCTGAGGGTTTGGGAATCTGTGAGAGTTGTCATCATTTACAGAGATTGGGGACAGACATTTGAATGCATGGCCTCCCAGTGATAGGAAGGCCAGGTAAACCTTCCCAGTATGGGATTAGAAGGCAGCAGGATTAGATGCCAGGAGTAAGAGTAGACTAAAAATACGCAGCTCTCACAACGTCTGAGGCCCACTAATAAATCACCTCATTCTAACTGAGTTACAGTGATTGATCAACAGCAGCACTGCCATCTGAAGCAAAAGTAAATCATCTCTGGAGGAGGATAGCCTCCAATCTATGCATTTCCATATGCACTGCTTAGCCCTCAATCAAAAATAACCAGGCATATGAGAATATAAGAATTTATAGGAAAATTAAGAGAACAGACAATAGGTTTAGACTCTTAGAAGATAAATAAAATAGAGTTATCAGACAAAAACTTTAAAATAATGACAAATAACAGGCTTCAGGAATTATGAGAAGGTGCATGATGGAAGACGATCGGAAACTATTTTAAAGATTTTTAGCATATGGAAATACCGTGGGGGTATTTTCTAGGAGTGATTTTGATCTTGGTGGTAATTATATAAATACATGCATAGACAAAAATTCAACGTTTTTTTTTTTTTAATTTTAAAAAATGTTTATTTACTTTTGAGACAGACAGAGAGCACAAGTAGAGGAGAGGCAGAGAAAGAGGGGGACAGAAGATCCAAAGGAGGCTCCGTGCTGACAGCAGAAAGCCCCATATATGGCTTGAACTCACAAACCATGAGATCATGACCCGAGCCAAAGTCGGACGCTTAACTAACTGAGCCATCCAGGCAATGCAATGGTCTTTTTTGTTAACATATATCTATTTTACAATATCCTTTGTAGGTGCAGACTCTACTTAAGTACATAAATAGTGCACCAAACACATATACAAGAATGTTCAGTGACATTATTCTTATATCCAAATAATGGAAATATCCACTGTGAAATGGTTGAATACATTCCGGCTTACTCAGACAATGCAATAATACAGCAATAAAAACCCATGACATTCTGTTTTATACAACTTTCATAAATCTCCAAAGATAACAGTGAGTGAGAATCCAGACACACAAAAAATGCATCAAGGATGATTCTGTGCATATAAAGTCCAAAACAGGTTAGAAATCAGAAGTTGCCTTTGGGAGGAGACAGTGATTAGAAATATGTACCAAGAGGTTTGGGGATGCTGAAAATTTTCTGTTTCCTGAGTTGGGTCAGGGTGGGTCCATGAGCATATTTATTTTACAAGAATTCAGAGTCACATTTTATGATTTATGTCCACCTATACATGTAAGTTTTACTGCATTAAAAACTTATATAAAAATTATAAATAGAGGCACTCCACAAATGTTGTTGAAGAATTAATGTATGAATGAACAGATCAATGAATCTTGTTTTGAGGATTTACAGCCACCAGAGAGAAAAGGTAATGGGAGCAGGTACTAAGAAATGAATAACCTAACAACTTCACCTGGATTTATTGGGATTTATGTCACTGTTAAAATGAGGGGGACTATTGGGCACTCAAGATAAATGGCTTTCAGGATATTACCTAATATTTGACTTAGCAATAATTCTTTCTGTTATTCTGACCTAAATTACTCTTGCAGTTAACATTCTATTTGTCTTTGGTCATATTTTACTTCTCTATTTCTAAAAACTGTTCTCAAGATAGGCCAGACTGAATAAATACATCTTTCCCTAGGAAGAGCACTGGGAAGGCTGATTGCTGAAAGACAGAAAAACGTTCTGTTTTGCAGTATATCTGTACCTGTACCTTCTGAATGTGTCCTTTTGAGATTAACACATACGATTCAATTAACTCTCTTAGCAAACTCTGGTACCAATTAGTACATGATAGTGGCAATTTCCCAGGTGTGTTTCTGAACTCACTGGAAAGCCAAAGGGCACTTTGCCAAAGAGATACGCTTATAAACAATACAATAACAGCATCTGGTTCCATAATTCTTGGGTGACACTTGATTTGGTTTTCTACCACCCTAGTGTAAATATTTGCCAATTTCTGGTGTTCTTCAGCTTTTTTAGTAGCCACATCTATCATCTGACATCTCACACAAATATAAACATTCCAGATTGTCTTAGAGAGTGTATGGTAGGGTTCTGTGTTCCCCCGGCTCATAAAAATATGGCTATGGGATGACTTCCATGGGTTGCCCTGCACCACTCTTGAGTCACAGTCTGTAGCACTACATTCCAGGGACCCAGCCAGAAGCTATGGAACCAGGTATGGTTCCCAGGCCAGAACCAGAAGTGAAAAGCAGAAAATCCACTGCCTTTTAGGAGGCAAGGGCTGGGCAGTGAGTGGACTTCCCAACACCTTCTGCCGAGATCCAAGGCCAAGCAGCCCAACAGCAGCCCCATTGCACATCCTGAGGCACCACTGTTCCACCTGGCAGATGTGAGGCATCCAGAATTATCTCAGGACACCACGGCTGTCTGCTTCCCTGAAGAATAGCCTCAGGTCATTCGATACATATCACTTTATTTGATGTATCATCCTGAGTGTTTTAAGAAAAAATTAAGTGGAAAATTCCAGGACGTGCAGCTGTGAGCACCTGTCGCGTCTGCCAAATACATTTTGGAAGTGAACCTTCTTGCCCTCTTGATGCCTAAGGGCCTGACAAAGTCCAGCAGGCTAAGGAAGTGGCCAAGGCTGTGTTCGGCTTAGGACTGTCAGGTCTAAGGACAGCCTTGGTGTCCTCATCATGGGACTTCCGCCACATACACTAGTCCTTTGTGACCAACCAGAGGAAGCAAACCTTCCTTTCTGAAGGTACACTTCTGATTTTGGTGACAGATGACATTCTTGGTCAAGGGCAAGGAGAGTATAAAGTCATTGAAGCATCTGTAACACAAGTGGGGACTTTGAGGGACACCAACCAAATGCCCGTCTGCAGTATGGCTCACTCATTCTATCTCAAAAAGAAGGAGATCCTTGCAAGGGTCATACTGTTGGGAGACAATAAAATATATATATGTAATAGGTTCTTTACAGTATTTTGGAAACAAACGCCAACTGAAACAAATTGTGGTGGATTAATCCTGGTTAATGTAGCCCTTCGTGTGACCTGCCACCCTCAGAATTTTTGTCCTATCAACATACCACTACTGTTATTATTTACTTAATATTTTTTCTTTTAATTGACTCAGTGTGTTCACCTTAAAAGCATCAGACTCATCTTAGGTGTTAACGTTTGCAGAATCATGAGTTAGCTATATTTGCTAGTTCCACTGTTTATAATATATTTAAAATAAATACACAATTTTTAAAATTTTTAAATCATTTATCCATCCTTGTCCCACTGAAAATTTGCTTATTTAGCACTGGTGTAAAATGTATGACACTTTGGAAAAAGCCCTGCTGTATACACCTGGCCTCGGCTCTGTTGATCTCTCCAACCTTCCCTATGAGAATTTGAGACAAGGTATAGGGGAAAGAATTCGATTTAAAATCAGATGTGGGTTTTCATCCTGGCTTGGCCACCAAGTGGCTGTAACTTACACTGTTGACTTACTTGCATCTGTTTTATCATCTGTCAAGTGTGAATAAGAAGACTCTTTTTAGGAATATGAAACTTAGTTGAGATTGTTTTGAGAACACTGACTACAGTGACTGTCACATAATAGGAGCTCAATAAATGCAAATCTTCATTCCTTTTCCTTCTTCAGCAGAGACCAAACCCTAGATTTCCTGCTGTTTGCAATTCACTTTGAGCTTTCTTCAGTTCACAGCCCTGAGGCATCAGGGGATAGTATGCAAATTAACAATACACACATCTAAGATTATATTGTTCTTGTTACTTGTTGACTTGTACACATCACACTATTTTAAAATTAATTGTTCAGGGGCGCCTGGGTGGCTCAGTCGGTTAAGTGTCCGACTTCGGCTCAGGTCATGATCTCACGATCCATGAGTTCGAGCCCCGCGTCGGGCTCTGTGCTGACAGCTCAGAGCCTGGAGCCTGTTTCAGATTCTGTGTCTCCCTCTCTCTCTGCCCCTCCCCTGTTCATGCTCTGTCTCTCTCTGTCTCAAAAATAAATAAACATTAAAAAAAAATTAAATTAAATTAAATTAAATTAAATTAAATTAAATTGTTCATACATCTTGTGTCCTACTAGACTACAACCATCTTCAGTTCAATTCTACAATCCAATCATGTCCAGAATCTGTCACTTCTTTCCATCCACACTATGGCTCCCTAGTCCAAACCATCATCATTTCTAATCAAGACCATTGGAACCATCTCCTCCTGGCCTTTCACTATGCGCCCTTGCTCTGCTCAGTCCATCCTTCTATTGTGCAGGCAAGATACCTTCTGTTGAAGACACACATTGTATCTCTCCCACTTAAACCCCTACAGTTGAGGCACCTGGGTGACTCAGTTGGTTGAGTGTCTGACTCTTGGTTCCAGCTCAGGTCATGATCCCACAGTTCGAGGAATTGAGCCCCCACATCAGGCTCTGCACCAGCTTGGGATTCTTGCTCTCCCTCTCTCTCTGCTTCTCCCCTGTTCCCACACACAGCTCGCTCTAGCTCTCGCTCTCTCTCTCTCTCAAAATAAACATTAAAAAAAAATACCTACAGTTACTTAGCATTCCTGTTGGAAAAACATCACAAAATCTTAAACTCGATCCCAAAGCCTTGTAATAGCCTGGCCCCTACCTACACATCTGGCCGCAAACAGATTATTTCTAGATTTCAATTCTAGATTCCCATTCTAGATTTCAAATATAAGGGTCTTCTCTGCATTTCACAAATTACAGTATTCTTGGTCACTTTGAGACCCTTGAACTTGCTGTATTTTTCTGTCTGGAATGTTTTTCCCCAGAACACCTGAATGTTGTACAGTACCAAGGTAAAATCCAATTCCCTAGGGTGTCTCAAACATCTTAGGCTTCTCTATTGTTAGTTCCAAAGTATCTTGTGCTTAGATACTCTTGTACAATGAGGACAGGGACCTCTTCTTTGCATTATCATGTCTTCAGCAACTAAAGCAGCTCTGACAGGTGTATACATTTAATGAATACATGAGCACCCATGAATGAACCCATAGGTGGACGCCAAGGTAGAACACGAATCCTTTATTGTTTTACACAAAACTTACTTAGAAATGCACATATATTTAATGATTCAATTATACTCTAGATAGAATACAATCCTGAATAGCCCTTTTACAGTCCCCAAATGTTGTCATGCTTTCCTCTCTCCAAGATAAATCTACTACTAGTACCAACTGTATGCATATTTCTGAACCAAATGTTCACATAGGAGGCAAAGGACCCTCAGATGAGCAGAGAGCTCCCACCCCATCCATGTGAGCCTGCTGACCTCCCCACCTGGGTCCTAACTGGAGCATTCCTCCCTAATGTGTGAAGCTAGTGATATTTGAAATGGATGAATCTGCCTGTCTGGTACTCAGAGGGGGCTGAGGTGTCCATTCCAAACCCACTGATAAGGAAATTCTCTGATGATAACAGCAGGTCTGACAGTGATGAAGCCGCCCCATCTGGTGTGTTTAGGGGAGCAATAATGAATAAGGGGTGGCAAAATGTGCTTTCCTGGCTCCTGGCCACCACCATATTGTGTTAAGTTTTCTCTCTTCCACTGCTCTGCCATCCCCATCTCAGTGTGACGTGAAAGAGCTGTTCTAGAAATGTTTGGCTGAGTCCAAAAGCTTTCTTTTCCTCTTTGTGACTAAGTCAGGCTACTTCATTTGATAGGGGAAAAATGCCTTTCCTCTAGATGTACTCAGAAAGTTCTTTTACAGAGGGAAGAGTTTCATATGCAGCTTGTGCCGTATTAACATTCCCTTAGAGGCCAATGTGGTGTCTAATGGAGTTGCTAGACACATTTTAAAAGTCAGCAACATTCTTAAATTACAGTCGATGCTCTGTTCAGTGATCGGTAGATGATCTTCTTTTTTTTTTTTTTTTTTTTTTTTAATTTTTTTTTTTTTTTTAACGTTTATTTATTTTTGGGACAGAGAGAGACAGAGCATGAACGGGGGAGGGGCAGAGAGAGAGGGAGACACAGAACCGGAAGCAGGCTCCAGGCTCCGAGCCATCAGCCCAGAGCCCGACGCGGGGCTCGAACTCACGGACCGCGAGATCGTGACCTGAGCCGAAGTCGGACGCTCAACCGACTGAGCCACCCAGGCGCCCCGGTAGATGATCTTCTATTTCCATTTGGGTACCCCGGATGTGGGGCGGCACACTTAGGCACCCAAGTTGATCTAATGGACTTAATGTACTTCCAGGTGTCTTATTTTTCTATTAAAATGACTTGCAGATTCCACAAAAGGACATACCCATTGTGTCGTTGATATAATTACTTCTGGATAGCCATAAAACAGTCAGAGACTGCTCTAGCTATCTATCCACAACTCCTACAGCCCGATAGTAAATAAGAAATAAACACTTTACACTGATGTGACCATGTGTGTATCTCCTGGTGAAGGAAAAAAACAAAAAAACGCAGACGTATCTTTTTACTCAAATGCAAGACTTTGCCTGGTATTAATACATACACAGAAATTGTCTCCTAAATGTGACTGGAAACGTACAGAGCAATTCACTTGCTTTGCATGTAACCGGCACTAAAGTCAACTTGCTAATTGTAGAATCAAAGGGCCGAACTAAGAACTGAGAAATAAACATCCTTGCCACAAACATAAACTACTTAGTGAGAGATTCTGCGATAGAAACCAGTTGTCCTAACTGCTAATTATTTCTTTGCCCACACAACAGCCTGCATCATTTGTTTATTGAATGAACTAGTGAATTAATTAATTTTTTTCTTTAGCTTCATCAGTAGCTCCGCAAATAATAAAAGCCAACCAAAATCTCTAAAAAAAATGTTAAGATTGGGATGAGCACTGGGTGTTGTATGGAAACCAATTTGACAGTAAATTTCATATATTAAAAAAAAATAAAAAATAAAAAATAAAAAAAAAAAATGTTAAGACTTCTCTATACTGGTAGCACTTTTCAGTATAATGATCTATATTCTGCAATTACTTTTGTAGTTCTGATCTAAATCTATAAACAGTATTTTTAGTTTCACCACTATAAAGGTTTGCTTTTCTTATCTTTACAGATAGGCAGATATAGTAATATGTATTTATATCATGTAAACTTTCAATGAGCTACATGATTATTATGTATTTGAGAATTACTCACCCACAGTTAATTTTTAGTTCCAGACTGATAACCACCTGTCAGCAAACACTCCTCAGCTGCTACTCTTTAAATGACGGATATGTGCAGATAAGTCGTTTTAACATAGTCGTAAGCAAAATATATTTGTGCCCTACAAGTGATACATCTTTATTAATATTGTAACTCTTCCCATAAAAGAGATAAGATATACTCCAAAAGCATACGATAATTAACTTTCCCCTGCCTTTACACTGCCTCTTATTTTCAACAAGGACAATAAGAAACTCTGTAACATATCCCATTGGAATATGGTTCTGCTTACAGACATATAGATGACATCTGTTATTGACAACACAGATATGAGAGTGTTTTTCACTCTCTATGTACATTCAAATACTGACTTTCTATTTCAACTACTTTTGACAAATCCAAAAAGCTCAGCTGCAGCGTGTGTCCCCAAATAGATGTACTATTTACGACGGCACAGAGGATCTTGGAAGTAGGATCACATGGCACAGGGGTCAAGTACCTTAGTGGTACGCCAACACCTGGATTATATTCTCAGTTTTCAACCTAACAAGTCTGTTACATTAAGCAATGCTAAGAAATTGCCTCAAATGTAGCAACTGCAAAATGTAGGCAATGTCACCTAAGTGAAAAGATTTTTGCTTCAATGAGATTGATGTGCTTAGGCTATCTAGAACATGGTACTCCAGAATTTAAGCTATTATTTTTGGAATAAGTTCATAGATAAATCAACTGCACTTCCTCACAATGGAAGCATTCCATCTGAACTCTCCCCAGCAGATAGTAATCCAGATTCTGGTAAAATACTCCCAATATTAGCAGACTTGCTAAAATTTTCTCTTCTATTACTTGAGCACATTAAGTATAGAAAGTCCACCCTTGTATGGGGTTAACTTCTCACAATCACCTCACCTTTACCTTAGCCCTAAACTACCAGAAAACCTGTATAAATCCAACAAGCAGCCCTTTAAATATTCTAAGTATAGGGGTCCCTGGGTGGCTCAGTTGGTTAAGTGTCTGACTTCAGCTCAGGTCATGATCTCACCATTTGTGAGTTCGAGCCCCGCGTCAGGCTCTGTGCTGACCGCTCGGAGCCTGGAGCCTGCTTCGGATCCTGTGTCTCCCTCTCTCTCTGCTCCTTCCCCTGCTCATCCTCTGTCTCAAAAATAAATAAGCATTAAAAAATGTTTTAAATAATAAAAAAGTAAATATTGTAAGCATTTACCCTCCACCCTCCCTAAAATTATCCTTCATGCTAATGCTCCCTTCTATGGACATATAGAGTTAATCAAATTGTTAGCGAGGCTAATCATAACCAACTTTTCAAGTTAAACTGAATGGCATTCGTAAGTTTTCTGTTTACGCGCAAAGTATTCGTTTCCATTGAGTAGACAGTATTGGGAACGTGGATTAGCAATAACAGCATTGTGGCCATTATATTTTTCACCTTTTGGTCTGAATGCTACTGTTTCCCCCCAAAAACAAAAGGAGAAATTGTTAATAGGTCACTTGTACCTTTTTATTATTTGTGCAAACCACCGTTGCACAGACTTGCTTGAAGTCACACAACTGTAAAGACGTGCTGCCTAGATACTTAGCCTGTCTGAATTTTCAAACAATTACAGCTTGTATGTTTTCTGTTTTGCCTCTTTTTAATAATCATGAGCAAGTCTCTTTTCGAGTCTTTTTTTTTTTATAATCTGGTAAGAGGCTCTACATAACAATTTATTTAACCAAACGCACATTTTCTTCACAATGTGTTTTCCCCTCTATAAATTGATGGAAATAACACCCACTTTTGGAGATATGGGGAAATGTTTTATAAATTATAAATATAAAATTTCATATAAATATTTTATCTTCATTTTTATAGTATTCTAATTTTCTCCTAATTTTATGTTTGTTGCTCTTACCAACATTGAACAGTGTACCTATTAAATAGTTAATTTTTCTTCTTTTCCTACTATTTCCACTTTAAATTTTTCTTAAGCTATAAATCTTTGAGAATTCTTATGGGAAACCCTGTTAGATACTTGTCTTTATGGTCTATCTTCTCAAAGACATTCAATCGTCTGAGCTTTCATGCAGCATGTCCCTAAAGACAATCCTTTAGATCCATGCTGTTTAATACATTTTTCTCTAAAACACCATAATCTCTGGTTTTCTTTGTTTATCCAGATTTAAAATCTACAATCTTTGTAGTGCACAGAATCTCAGGTCCATTTTTTATTGTGCTGATTTAAGTAGCTCATGGTTACCAATGCCAACCGTGATTTTTCTTTTCTTGAAGAAAATAATAAGCATCTCTTATAAAAATATTAGAGCTATTTCTATTATGCTTAAGTTCTTTTTGTTCCATTTTCTAATAAGAGACTGCTTCAGCTCTTTTTTTCTGATATAGTGCCTGTAACTGACAATTTACAACCAACCATGATGCACAAAATGTTGCATTGCTGCGATTTTCCAAGTATTTTTAAGAATATATGAAATACTCATCTTTCGTTTTGAAGTGGTATACAGTAAGCTTCTTTTATCTGCACTAATAGGAACATAATTGAGGGTAATATTAAATACCAGATAAATCCCAGCTTAAGAGTATCTGGAATTCTAAAAAATGCATAATAAGACATAGTCAATCATATATTGCTAATATGTTACTGGATCAAAATTTGAAACTACACACTTTCCTTATCTTGCTCTTAAATTTCTCTCTCTCTTGGGGCACCTGGGTGGCTCAATTGGTTGAGCCTCTGACTTTGGCTCAGGTCACGATCTCACGGTTGATGAGTTCGAGCCCCGTGTCAGGCTCTGTGCTGACAGCTCAGAGCCTGAAGCCTGTTTCAGATTCTGTGTCTCCCTCTCTCTCTGACCCTCCCCCGTTCATGCTCTGTCTGTCTCTGTCTCAAAAATAAATAAACATTAAAAAAAAAAAAAAACTATCTTAATGCTGGAATTAGACCACCTATCTCTCAGTTCGATAAATTAAAAAAAAAAAAAAACTAAAAAGACACAACTTTTTCTACAATTTAGAGATTTCAGTTTTGGAATGAAAGAGATGAATATGTCAGCCAAAGAAATAAAACGTCAAATATTAGGTAATTATCCCAATGTGTAGCAAAAGAGGCTGGTTACACTTTGCTGCTTTCGTTATATACAAATAATCTTCGTAATCTTCTTTATCATTGAGCACCCAGTCTGTATTAGACATCTTGTAATACTCATGGTAACTCTCTAAGCGTATAGTATAATGCTAAGTTTACAATGAGAAAACTAAGGTTCCAAGAGTGTAAGTAAATTGCCCAAGTACACACAGAGAGTACTGATACTCAATAAGCTGCTGAATGAAGGATTTAAACTAAACTGGAGTTAGTCCAAGCTCAGGGATTAGTGCTATGGATTTCCACGATAAGCTATCGTCCCCTCCATCACTGGAAATTTAGTCTTACACATCTGCCTAAGCCGGACTCGTCTCTTTTCTCTGATGGGCATTTTCTCTTCTTTTCTCTGATACTGGCAGCACAAAACAACGTGTAGTGCTCTGTGCCATTCTCTGAAACACCTCTGAGAGATCCTTTAGAGTTTTCACTTGAATGCAAATGATGTTTAAAGATTTACTCTTTTTAGTCTAAGAATGAGAGCAGGCATTTTATGCTCTCTGAAGAAGTCAGATTTATCACATATGCCAGTGTCCTGGGACCTGCTGTCTTGGCTATCAGGAGGCACACCAATTGGCTCCTGCAATCAGTCATGCATTGTGTATGCTCAGCAACCTTCTTACTGTTAGGTCTGCCCATATTTCCCACAGTCTGAAATTTATTCACGTCAGCCTGTACCCTAGCAGCAGATAGTTTGTCTCTTTGATATGTTATTGGCTTCCAGAAGCCTGACAGTTCTCCCTGTGTAGTTTTAATACATACTGATGAGTTTCCTGAACTATTATGTACTCTCAAAAATCCTTACAGTACCCTAAAGGCTTTCCACCTTATTCACTAGTTCCCAATATGGGGTCTCTGAGCCACTAGAGATTCATCAAGGTATCAAAAGAATTTGGAGTGCTTTTTTCAAAATTTAAAAGACTTAAGAGAAATTGTACTTGTAGAAAAGATAAAGCTATAGAGGCTCCACACAGCATTGGATTTCTTTGTACTAAGGTTATGTTAACTCACTCTGACAATCTGGCTAATTAATGCTTATTGAAATCTCTAGTTAACAATTGTGAATAGCAGTGACTTTTAAATATTAAAAAGGAATCAACTGTTACTTCATATAAGTAGTTTTTATTGACAAAATCCTAAATCGTAGAGTCTACAAGGAAAAATTAATTCAATGGTTCCTTAAAGATGACAAGGTTGAGAACTACTGGTTTCATAGTAATGCTAACTATTATATCAGCACGTGATAATAATATAATCATTTTCATGATATGTATACTGTAAATCTCTAATGTGTTAAGTATCTTAATGCACTATTTTTGAAAAACTTGTAACAAGACAAATGGATAACACTGCTCCCTTTTTTAAATAGGCAAAATAAGTAAAAACAAACCAACAAAATCCCTGACTTATCCACATTTTCAAAGCTAGCACGCTCTTGTTATTTACTGCCTCAAGAGACCTCTGCTCTAAGAAAAGCAACCATATACTTAAGTGTCGACAAACTGGATGAATTCACTTTAAGAAATTACCCACTTCAAGAATTTACCCAATTAATTTAAATACAATATTTTCTGATAATTTAATAATATGAGCCATGCAGTTACCATTTTCCATTCTGTGCCATGTAAATATTTAGCATAAATGAAGTCAGTACTTTCTGTCCACGTTCAGACACAGTTTCTGCATTTTTTTCATTATAGTGAAGAGATGAGCAATATGAAAAACATATTTTTCCCTGAGTAGCAACGTGGAAATAGAGCCATCGCCCAGGTGATTCAGAAAGCACCTGAGTCTAAAGGTTGCTAGAAAGTAACAATCCTTGAAAGATTACCAGGATCTTACCTTTCCCCCAAAACAGAGTATATGATCCAGTGCTCTCATGTTTATGTATTTGCTTATTAGTGAGTACTCAGCAAATGAAGCATGCTGTTTCTAACTGCTTTCCCTTTAGTCTATATTTATCTGTACTCCCTGGGGTGTTTGTGTATGTACCTTCTTCCCTCTATATCTCACTCTCCAGTAGCTTGCCAAGGGTTATGGAATTTTATGGATACTGTTTTAATCTCGCTCCCCAAACACATTATGATCTATTAAATAATATCCAGGGACCATGTCAGTTTCCCACTGACATGTGAAAATTTCAGAGGATCTCTTTTTTTACATATAATTATTCTTCTATCAGTTTAGCACTGAAGTCTTATGTTAAGTTTTTCTCAAGTTTGCAATCGTCTCCCGAATAACCAACTAATCAGCCTGACAAACAATTCATAATCTGAAAGTAAATTCAAAAGTGCTAATATTTACATAAAAGAATCCCTCTGTCATAGATGGACTTCACATCGAGAGTCTAATAATGGATTTGTCATGCAAATAATTACTTCTTAATTTATGTGTTTCATAATTAGGTTTGCTTTCCCATATTGGATTTTATGAAATCTGGATCCAGTTTGAATAAAATGGGTTATATCTACCACCAAGGTGATAGGAGAATATTTTAAAAACTTCACTGTAAAATAAAGGCCCCTAGGTGATTTTATTGACTTTCAAAGTCCTCCCCCAGGTCAAAGATATCTCGCTGAAAGTCTGGGCTGGTATTGGCTCTGCCTCAACATTCTGCAGCCAAATTTTCAGTGATTTTATCAGCATAATTTAAAAGCATATAGCATAAAAGATGAGATGGGACTTCTGAAAAGGAAATAGTGAAAACTAATCATTCTATACACCCCAAAAAATGCTTTGTGAATAAAAAATAGTTCATCAGAACTGGACAAATGTAGGGAATGAATAAGAGCCTTATAATTAAGCATAGCTATTCCCCCGCAAAAAACACTGACACAGGAGGGTCGCATGAAGAAGGCAGAGTCTTGCACCCCTCAGTGGGTCTCAGGGAAAAGCTTCTAGCAGTATGGCAACATCGTGAAGCTTTGGTACAACCAGTGTATCAATTCAGCGTGTAGTTGCCAGAAAACTGGTTTTTCCACTTGAAGAAATGATTCTGACAGCTGAGGAGACAATGAGTAGCACCCTCAGAAGCCAGGTAGACAGTATCGACAAGAGTGACAACAATTAACTATGACACACTACTATAACTTATAGTATGGAGAAATCTATAATGCTTCAGTAAATTTAGCCATAGCTTTTCAACTGAACAATAACATCAGTGATATGTGCAATCCAATTCTTTGATCTTTTAGGTAGTTAATATATATCTTGGGAGTAAAGTGCATTGGAAGTAACTAGAAGTCTGTTGACCTCGGACAAGACCTGGTCCTGCCCCCCACTAGGTATGTCACTGTTACCAATGGGCTCCCACTTTCTTATTTTTTAATTTATTAAATTATGGAATAAGATTTAACTAAGTCATCTCTGTGGTCTTTTCATTCTATGATTCTGTCATCTCTATAACAAATATATATCTATATCTATAAATTATATCTATAAATTTTATATCTATAAATTAATATATATCTATAGATATAAATTTATATCTATAAATTAATCAATGAAATAATCTAATATTTAATACAATTATTTGCAGTTAAACAAAGTTAAAAAAAGATTTTCTCTTGATGAATGGATACAGAAGATGTGGTAGATATATATATATGTGTGTGTGTGTGTATATATATATATATATATATATACACACACACACACATATATATATATACACACACATACACACACACACACACACACAATGGAATACTACTCAGCGATGAAATAAATGAAATCTTGCCATTTGAAACAACATGGATGGAACTAGAGTGTATTATGCTAAGTATAATAAGTTACTCAGAGAAAGATAAATTTCATATGACTTCATTCATACGTGAACTTTAAGAAACACAACAGATGAACATAAGGGAAGGAAAGGAAAAGTGAAATAAAAACAAAGAGGGAGGCAAACCATAAGAGACTCTTAAACACAGAGAACAAACTGAGGGTTCCTGGAGGAGAAGGGGGCATGGGGAAGGGGGTGATGGGTATTAGGGAAGGCACTTGTTATGATAAGCACCGGGTATCATAGGTAAGAGCTGAATCACTGGATTCTACGCCTGAGGCCAAGGCTACACTGTATGTCAACTAACTTGAATTTAAATCAAAAAAATTTAAAAAAATGTTGAAAAAAAAAAGAGTTTCTCTTTATAGAGGAAAAGCAGATTCCTTTGGAGGCTTGGAGGGTCTATGGTATCACAGTCCTTAAATGGGATGAATTTGGGAGATCTCTTTGCCCATGTGTAAGGTATCATATCACATCCCTCCTGGTTGGCAATAATGTAATCAGTGATATTTAATCAGCACTTTAAGGTCTCACTATCCCATTAGTAGAAATCAGAACACAGACACTAATAATCCACATTTATTTATTCTTTGCCCTACTGGTTCATGTGTGAAACTCTTAGACTTACAAATCTTCAACCCAAGAAAACATTTCTCCCTGGCCCCTGGGATTTTTCTATCCAAATTCACATCTTTCTAAGTTTCAGCCTGGTGATTTTTGTTTTATCCCCTTTCACAGTTCTGCTTAACTCCTTCAGTTCCTAGTTTTTATACATCTTGGCATGTTCTACCTCACCTCCTGTCCCTAGTCCGCACCACTTTAGGAATGGCACCGAACATGTGCCTTGACAGCCACTCCAGCACGTCAGTGTCCTAATCACTCTCTCTGCTGTTTGCCAGGTTGCCTCCATTTATCAGCTCTTCACATTTTGAATGCCAAACCTGAAATGCAGCAGCAAAAGTTGAGCTGTATTCTCACGAGATGAAATAGAGGAAAACTGGTAACTCCGGGAAGTGAAACTTGGATCAAACCATCATTGCTTGAAACAAATGTCCCAGAATTGAGTAGGAACAATGATTTATCTTTATCACTGGCACGTAAAACACGAAAGAAAACCAGCTAAGGGGCGCCTAGGTGACTCAGTGGGTTAAGTGCCTGACTTCAGCTCAGGACATGATCTCACGGTTCATGAGTTTGAGCCCCATGTCGGACTCTGCACTGACATTGTGGAGCCTGGAGTCCACTTCAAGTTCTGGGTCTCCCTCTCTCTCTGCCCCTCCCCCGCCCCTGCTCATTTGCTCCCTCCCTCTCTCTCTCTCTCTCTCTCTCTCTCAAAACTAAATAAACATTAATAAAACGTTAAAAAGAAAATCAGCTAAAAACAAACTGAGATTGACAGTGGATCTTTGAACCGATCACTGAACACCTCCAAGAATACTGTAAAACAGAGGCTCCTAGCTAATTATGAAGATATTTGCAGGCACATTTACAGGGTCACCATTGCCTCCCTTTTGATGTAAGAAGACATGCAACTGAGTCAGTCCTAAAAGACAGCTGTCACAGGGTCAGCTCATTCATCACTTTCATGGCCGCCAGTCATTGTTTGATTAGCTTTTCTCTGTTGGTAAGATTCTACATTTGGAGTTGTGCCTCCTCAAATTAGAATTTAAAATTCAAATCTTGTGTCTTGCTTTTTTCTTGGGGGAGGTGGGAACCCCCCCCCCCCCAATCAAAATCCTCCACAAAAGACTTTGGCTCTGAAATGAATGGTATGCAGAAACAGATTTGATGTAGACATTTAATTTTACTCTATAGATGGCAAAGAGATAGATAACACCTTTGGAGAAAGCTGTAGTCGTGAGGTTGGATCTCTGATGTGTGGCAGAAACAGTTGCAATAAAGGTGAACTCCTGCCATTTGGGTTTTCTACTGGTGCCAGTAGCAATGGTGGCTGCTTTTCTTCAGATGTGGGACATTTTTCCTAGACCTTTAACCACAAATCAATTTCCTCAGCTCCCCTCCCCATCACTAATGAATTTGGGAGCTACTGAATACACTCCAGTAAGAAACGGCTCTGCTTACATTAGCCTGAGAAGTTCCTGCTGTTTGCCACTAAGAATACTAATCAACCAAAATCATTTGCAGTAGCTAAAAAATAATGAAAACTGTTTAAGTGGAGGAAGAAATGAAGTGTCTGAGTCATTAACAGCAGTTCTCCTATGTTCATAAAACTACCAGAAAAAGAAATTACAAGACTTCTCTAGATAGCACAGTTTCACACTACTTACTACCACAAATCCACAAGTATTCAAGATGAATTTTAAGCACAGAGTAAAATAAATAGCAAAAAAAAAGCAAATAATTGAGAATTAAAAACATGAATCCTTTAACAAGGAATTAAAGTTTTGTGATGTTGCTGTTAACTCTAACTCATATGTGTGTGTGTGTGTATGTATGTATATATATGTATACATATATATATATATATATATATATATATATATATGAAGTTAAGATTGTCAATACAGCTAAAGAAATGACCTGCAAATCCATGCCTTTGACAACACATTTTTGCATTTTAAAAATTCCTTTTTATGTTCCATTTACTTACCTTAAATCATGCTTTCCAATTAAGTAAACTTTTTAGTATTCTTTACCTTTAATGTCACATAGACAGATTCCCTGACTGTTAATGCAGCCATTCCATTTTAGTATACTACTTGGTTATTACCTCTCTCAAAATATGGTTGACAACAGGAAAAAAATATACATCAGAAAAGATAAGAACTTTAAAGAGTGCAGTGGAACTATTAGCTATCCAGAGCTATACATTTTACATTTATTATGCCCTAAGATTATTTTTAGTTAAGCAATAAGACAATAAGGATAAATTGTAGTTAGTTCATGGTCAATAAGCTTTCAAATCTAAGCTGCAACTGTCTCGGATACTTTAAAACTTCTCAGTGAGTGATAGACAAATCTAAGAGTGTGTGAAGGCTGAGGCAGATAGAACTTGCAATATGAAATGCCAGCATTAAAACTGGATAAACAGCCCCAGGAACCTGAGTACAGTTCCCCATGAGTTTGTTGCTGAATACGAGGCTGCATCGGCAAAGAGTAAACTCCATGTTTACAGCCACATGAAGGGTTGATGAGTTGTGAGCTGGACAGTTACCAGAGCCACACAGATCCAAGATATATATGAGTCCGAACAAGCCAGAGTAGAGTCTTCTTTAATACACAGAATACACAATGGAATCAACCAAGAAGCCATGCCTCAGTAATAGGGCTCAACTAGCCCTAGAGTAAAGCTTATTCCAAATCTACCCTACCGGAGATGAAAAACATTCTTGAAAATGATCAAACTGATTCACAAGTAACTTAAGTAACTTCTAAAATAAAAGCCAATGATTTCTAATAGAATACATCGCCTTAGTGTGCTAGTGCTGTGATAACAAAGTACTAGAATGTGGGTGACTTAAACAACTAGAATACATTGTCTTACTTTTCTGGAGTCTGGAAGTCCTAGATCAAGGTGTTGTAAGGCTTGGTTCCAACCAAAGGCTCTGAGGGAGGGATCTGTTCCCTGGACTCTTGCCTAAACTTGTAGATGGTCATCTTCATGCTCACATGGTATTCTGTATGTGTGCCTGGATCCGAATCTCCTCCTTTAATAAGAACAAGAGTCATACTGAATTAGGGATCTATTCTACTTCAGCAGGACCTCACCTTAACTTACATAATTACACCTGTAATGATCCTATTTCCAAAGAACTTCACATTCTGAAGTGCTGGAGGTTAAGACCTCAACATATGAATTTGGGGGAGGAAGGCCCAGAATTCAATCCATAACATACCTGAAACCCTAGAAATCAAATAAGTAAAATAAATAATTTCAGCATCAAAACAAACAAACAAACAAAAATTCCCAGATGAAAAAAAGCAGGAAAATTTGATCCATAAGCAGAAGATACATAAGTCAAAGAAACAGATGCAGAAAATGACACATAAAAGAATTGTAGAAAAGCTATTGTAAATGTGCTCCTGGTTTAATATAAAACATCATCTTGAAGAGAAAAGAAATGGAAATTATGTGTACCAAATAGAACCTCTACAATTAAAAAAAAAATAGATTAAATGAAAATTTCACTGGATGAGGTTAATAGCAGATTAGACATGACAGAAGATCAAAATATATAAATACAGCAATAGAAACTATCAAAAATGAACCATAGAGAGACAAACCACACAGTCTAATATATGTATATTGGTGTCCCAGGAGGAAAAGAGAGGTAAAAAGAAAACAGTATTTGAATACTCAATGGCTTAAAAAATTAGAAATGTGATAAAAACTATGATTCAGCAGATCTAAAGCTCAATAGATCATAATAAAATCATGCTGAAACATATCATGACAAACTTTCTAAAAACTAGTGACAAAAAGTAAAGCTTGAAAGACTGTCCAGCGAACGTGAAGGGGAGTGACATTTGTGCAGAAGACCAAAAATAAGAACAACTACAGACTTTACATCTGCAAACACACAAACCAGAAAGCACTGGGGTGGCATGTTAAAGTACTAAAAGTAGGGGTGGAAACATCTGATAACGTGGAATTTGATATTCAACAAAAATATCTTTCAAAAATGCAGGGAAAATAGAGGTTTCACAGAAAAATAAAAGTTTAAGAGCTGAGATAATTTGCTGCCAGAAAACCTGGATTAGAGACATTGAAGAAACTTCTTGAGGCAGATGAAGTATGGCATCAGACAGTAGCTTGGAATTACATGAGGAAATAAAGAGCTCCAGAAATGGTAAAAATAAAAATAAATATAAAATACTTTTTCCTTATTTTAATTTCTCTAAAATAGAACCAAGGGTCTAAAAGCATAATAACAACTATTAAGGGCATTGTATATACATAAAAGTAAAATGTATGACAAAAATAAGACAAAGGATGGGGGGCAGAACCACAATATTGTAAGGTCCTTATATTATATGAGAAGTGGTGTTGTGTTATTTGTAGGCAGACTATGATAAGTTGGAGATATAAATGCTAGAGACACCACTAAAAGTAGAAACACAGAGGCATAGCTAATAAGCCAACATTGGTGATAAGGCAGAGTACAAAAAAAAATAAAATAGTTAAAATAAGAGGAAAACGGAAAAATGGAACAAAGAACAGATGGGTAATCATGAAACAAACAGCAAAGCAATACACATAATAGCAACCATATTGACAATAAAATTAAATATAAATATTTAAAACTCCAATACAAAGGCAGAGTAGGTTAGATTGATTTTTTAAAGGTTGTCTGTAACCACATGTTTTAAATATAAAGACAGATATACTAAAAGTAAAATTGTGAGAAAAGCTGTAATGTGCAAACAATAAATATAACAAAGGTGAAGTAACAATATATTAGGCAAAGAATACTTTAGAACTAGGGCTTTTAGGGGCACCTGGGTGGCTCAGTTGGTTGAGCGTCTGACTTCAGCTCAGCTCATGATCTCACGGTTTGTGAGTTCGAGCCCCATGTTGGGCTCTGTGCTGACAGCTCAGAGCCTGGAGCCTGCTTCAGATTCTGTGTCTCTCTCTCTGTCTGCCCCTCCACTGCTCATGCTGGCGCTCTCTCTCTCTCTCTCTCTCTCTCTCTCTCTCTCTCAAAAATAAACATAAAATTTTAAAAAAAGAACTAGAGCTTTTAACAGGGTTAACTTGTTAGAAGACATAACAATCTTAATGGTGCAAGCTGTGTTTAACAGTCGAGCTTCAAAGTAATGAAACAAAAACTGATAGAAATGACTAAAGAAATAAACAAATCCACAATTATAATTGAAGACTTCAACGCTTCTAAGTAATAGTAGAAAAAGCAGGCAGAATATCGGTAAGAAAATAGAGACCCAAATAATATCAAACACATTTGTCAACAGACATTTGTGAAATCATGCCCATAATAATAGCAATTATATATTTTTTCAAGTATACATAGAATATTTACTAAAAATTTCTAAAGTTAAAAGTAAAATGAATTATACATTGAACCCCAGCAATTAGAAAGGAACAATAACATGAAATAAGTAGAGGAGAAAAATATATTATATATAATTATTTTATTTTATATATATATATATATTTATACAAAATAATATAGTAATATATAATTGATATAAAATAAAAAAATTATATAAGATTTAGGAAACAATTGGTTTGATAAAGAGCACCTCTTCAAAATGCCCTCAATTTAAAGGGATTAGCATAATCAAGAGAAAATAAAGTCAAATAAGGAAAGAATAAACAAAAAGAATGAGTTAATAACTTAATGATACTATATATAGACAACCCTACAGACTCCACTAAAACACTACTAGAACTGATCGATGATTTCAGTAAAGTCACAGGATACAAAACCAATGTACAGAAATCTGTTGCACCAATAATGAAGCAGTAGAAAGAGAATTGAAGAAAACAATCTCATTCATAATTGCAACAAAAATAATAAGATACCTAGGAATAAATTTAATCAAAGAGGTAAAAGACCTCTACTCTGAAAACTAAAAAACAGATGAAAGAAATTGAAGATGACACCAAAAACTGGAAAGACATTCCATGCTCAAGGATTGGAAGAACGTTGTCTGGCTATACTACCCAAAACAATCTAAACACTTAATGCAATCCCTACCAAAATGCCAACTGCATTTTTCACAGAACTAGAACAAACAATCCTAAAATTTGTATGGAACCACAAAAGACCCTGAATAGCTAATGCAATCTTGAAAAAGAAAAGCAAAGCTGGAGGCATCACAATTCTGGACTTCAAGTTATGTTATAAAGTTGTAATAAACAAAATAGTATGGTACTGACACAAAAGTAGACACACGGATCAAAATCAATTAGTCTTCAACAAAGCAGGAAAGAATATCCAAAGGGAAAAAGACAGTCTCTTCAACAAATGGTGTGGGAAAAATTGGATAGTTACATGCAAAAGAATAAAACTGACTACTTTTTTCACCATATACAAAAATAAATTCAAAATGGATTAAAGACCTAAATGTGAGACATGAAACCATAAAAATCCTAGAAGAGAACACAGGCAGTAATTTCTTTTTAGCCATAGCAACATTTTTCTAGATATGTCTCCTGAGGCAAGGGAAAGAAAAGCAACAATAAACTATTGGGACTACATCAAAATAAAAAGCCCTGCATAGCGAAGGAAACAATCAACAAAAATAAAAGGGAACCTACAGAATGGGTGAAGATATTTGCAAATGACATATCTGATAAAGTGTTAGTATCCAAAATATATAAATAACATGTAAAACTCGACACTCAAAAAAACAAAAACCCAATTAAAAAATGGGCAGAAAACATTAAGCGACATCTCTCTACAGATGGCCAAAGAAACATGAGAAGATGCTCATCATCACTTATGATCAAAGAACTAAGTATTTATTTAGTTACTAAGCACTAAGTATTTACCCAAAGAATACAAAAACACTAATTCAAAAGGATACATGCACCCCTATGTCAACAGCAGCATTATTTAAAATGGCCAAATTAAGGAAGCAGCCCAAGGGTCCATCAATACATGAGTGGATAAAGAAGATGTGGAGATACATATATACACATACATACACACACAATGGAATATCAGTCAGCCATAAAAAAGAATGCAATCTTGCCATTTTCAATGACATAGATGGAGCTAGTGAGCACAATGCTCAGTGAAATAGGACAGTCAGAGAAAGACAAATATTATATGATTTTACTCATATATGAAATTTAAGAAACAAAACAAATGAGTAAAGGGGAAAAAAGATAGAGACAAACCAAGAAACAGACCCTTAGCTCTAGAGAGCAAACTGATGGTTACCAGAAGGGAGGTGGGTGGGGGAATGGAGGAAACATATGATGGGGATTAAGGACAGCACCTGTTGTGATGAGCACTGGGTTATGTATGGAAGTATTGAATTACTCTATTGTATACCTGATACTAATATAGCACTGTGTTAACTAACTGGAATTAAAATAAAAACTTTTAAAAAATAAATTATATGAAAAAAGAATATTTCCTCAATTTTACATACTCCTCTTTGAAAATGTGGATGAATTGGATATATGTAAGAAAGACATAAATAACCAAAATTTACTTTAAAACAACCATAAAAAGGAAGTGTGCTAAATAATGTTATCAAAGAATAGCACCAGACCTACATAATTTCAAAGCTGATAATTTTCAGACTTTCAGATACCATGTATTTCCAGTGTTATTTAAACTACTCAGTAGTAGAGGGGGGAAATATTTTCATGGAAAAATAAGCCTGGAAATGTAGACAAGGAAATTCTGGAAATGAAGAAGAAGGAAGAACAAGGCTTGGAAAGCATGAAAAGACTTCCATAAAACTATATTAATTTAGTGTTACACTAGCAGGGCAACAGGTAAGGACATCAGCAAAACAAAAGAGAGAACCCAAACTCAAAGATATAGGAAATCCAGTATACAATAAACATGACATTTCAAAATCAGTGGGAAAAATATATTATTTAAATGCATGATTTGGGTAGGATCCTAGTCATTTAGAAGAAAAACGAAGCTAGATTTGTATGTTTATGCCTTATACAAGGTCAATCCCAAACTCTAGTGGAAAATTTATGGTGAAAAATATCATGAACAAAGTTCAAAAAATGAATGACTTTCTTGGAGAAGGTTTTCCAATTTCTTTCAATTCCAATGCTCTGTACATGAAAAATATCCAGGAAACTGATGGACTGTCATAGGATATGCACAGATAGAGACATTAACACATAATTGTACGGAAAGCTATGGCAATTCATCATAATTTAAATTGTGACCCAGCAATACCAATTCTGAAATTTATCTTCAGAGATAACCTTACCAGTGGCAAAAATATTTAATTACAGCATTTAAATAGGAAAAAGATGAGAAACAATTAAATTTCATAGAGAATTATATCAATATAATATATACACTGGAATACTAAAGCAAATAAACTCCACTGTAGAAAAATTGTGTGTATGTGTGTATGTGTGTGTGTGTGTGTGTACACACCATAAACATACCATATACCTATACATGAACACACACGTCATATCATACCATAATTTTGTATTATTTTTATAATACAAGGAAGTATAAAGTCAAATGATTCAAATTAGTGTTCTCTTATTCTGGAATATAGATTACTAACAAGGGGGAATTCATCCAAATTCTGTTTACTCACAGTAATGCAAAATATACACTTTAGATTTTCAGAGAGGTTGGGTCTCATATCTTGAAAGACAAATTTGTTTGAAGGTCAAATTCCTTCAACTTGTGTAAGCACATATAATATATTCTGTAAGCATATATTTCGTGACTATTTTATCTACTGAAGATCATTAGCCATGAAATTAAATTCCATGTATTTTCTCTAGGAAGTTAAGCATGTAGAAAAGCTTCCATATTTCTTATATGTCATTAAATGATTCAAATCCAGCAGATAGCATTTCCCTTTTTAAGAAAAATTAGAGTATGTGGAATGCTCATTGCTATATTTAAAAATCTAGAGATGTTTGTTTATCATGTTTTTGACAAGCCACAAAATGAAATTCCTCAGGGCTCTCTCAACAGCAAAAACTGGGAAGATTGAAAATAAAACTGACCACAGAGGTCTATGCTAATCTCCATCCCAGAAGGATCATGTATTGAAATACATGAAGTTCCCAAAAATCTGTGTTTATTTCAGTTCAGCTGTATATATTAAATTAGAATAAAATTGTCCCACTTTGCTGAGAATCAATTGAAAGTGAACTGAAGCCTGAATAATAACTACTCTTTTTTTAAAAAAATATTAAGAATTAATTCTATACAATTTGTGTCAATGATAAAAATAAACTTTAGGGAACCTTCCATTAATGATATAGGAGAGGTGAAATTTTGAGGATCATAAACTCTAATCCTTAAACTTTGGCCAAATCAATATAAGTGGGACACAGATTTCTTTAAATGACACAGGTAACTATTCAAAATCCCTTCTACTAAACTATTTTTTATTTCAACACTGATGGTCCAAGATGACAACTCATAAAAGAAAATGGAAGCCAATATCATCATGCTTAAATGTTCTTTCATAATTACATTTTGCCCACATTTTCTTTTGATAAGATCAAAGAGTAGTTCAAGAATCTTACTTTTTAAAATGTAAATACTAAATATTTTTCTGAAGTTTTTAAAAACCTATGGTGGCCTTCATAAGCACAAAAACAAGAAAAAAATAATTAATGATTCTTAACCACAAAAGCATCTATTTATCTAGTATAATAGCTTTTAGGCCAAAAGTGAACCACAGGAATGAGTATTGCTTTCAGGGGAAATGGTTTCAGGAACTTATTACAGCTCTCTGTCTTCTACTATAATCAGGGAAAGGGCATTTGGTTAATCAAATTTATTTTGGTGTTCAGAAATTATCTAAGTACATAAGACATGTCACATGAGCTCTGACTTTTACAATAAGAGACAATGACATGATTAAATGCAACGCCTCCCTGGGGAAAGTGATTGGGGAATCCGTGATTATAAGCTTCAGAGTAATTTGCATGTAAAATCCCAGGAACTAGTAGACGTGCTTGATACACTTAGGAAACTGGCTTCTTATGTTTAGGGGATTAAGTATGTGGAGGCACAAGAAGGGATTTCTGTTATCAGTCAGGGTCTTGCCAGAGATAGAAGCTAGTGCGATCACTTTAACAAAGAGAATTTAATACTAACATTTCTCAGCTAGGTATCAGAGAACAGAAAACGTACCACTCCTGCTACTGCTACTAATAATAACAATTAAAGACACTGAGAAATCACAAAAGTAGTCACTGTAGGATGAAGCTATAACCCAAAGGGGTAAGGGGATGAATGGGGGAGTGGAGCAGAAGAACTAGCACTCACACCTCTGGGGCAGAGATGCTGTCTATTAATTATCTGGTACCTCAGGAGATGGGGTCTGGGTCCCATGGAGCTGGGACCCAGACCTCTAAGGAGCTTCAACCATCTGGTACCGGCCTCTCTCAGGGGGTACACGGAGGCTTGTTCCAGAAGGTAAAACACCTGCAACCTGAAATCAACTACCATTGCTTGGATGAACTTCCACCGCCAACGTAAAGAACCACTGATGTGATACAATGACAGGCAAAGGAAGAAAACAGGAAGTAAGAAGTATCCTTTTGTCAATCAAGTAGTTTCGTGGTCTGTATCGTCAGAGCTTAACTGGAGACCAACCAACGAAAGAAAGAAAGAAAGAAAGAAAGAAAGAAAGAAAGAAAGAAAGAAAGAGAGAAAGAAAGAGAGAGAGAGAGAGAGAGAGAGAAAGAAAGAGAAAGAAAGAAAGAAAGAAAGAAAGAAAGAAAGAAAGAAAGAAAGAGAAAGAAAGAAAGAAAGAAAGAAAGAAAAAGAAAGAAAGAAAGAAAGAGGAAGAAAAAAGAAAGGAGAAAGAAAGAAAGAAAGAAAGAAAGAAAGAAAGAAAGAAAGAAAGAAGCAGGAAGGAAGGAAGGAAGGAAGGAAGGAAGGAGAAAAGAAAGAAAGGAAGGAAGGAAGGAAGGAAGGAAGGAAGGAAGGAAGGAAGGAAGGAAGAAAGAAAAAGAAAGAGAAAGAAAGAAAGAGAAAGAGAGAAAGAAAGAAAGAAAGAAAGAAAGAAAGAAAGAAAGAAAGAAAGAAAGAAAGAAAGAAAGAAAGATAGATAGATAGATAGATAGATAGATGTGGCTTGGGGAGGACCAGCCCCAGAATCATAAAACAAAATAGAGAAGAGCAGATTTGGAGCCGAGAGACGAAAGTACAATAACGGGCAGAGCTCACCCATTTGACAATTCAGTACTACACCTGCCCTCGTACAAATTGTTGAATGCCCATTCAACAACAAAAATGTATACTTAGGCTTTTACATTCTCACCCTCTTCCCAAAACAAGGAGGTGGAAAATCCCAATAGCTCTTGGGCATAGAATTATTCTTCAAATTTAATCACAGTCCAATTTTTGTAGAAAATAATAAGGGGGGAGAAGAAGAAATGAAGTCAATTTCCTAGTGGTTTGTGGTTTCCAGTTCCTATTTTCCTTATCAATTTCCAGTCTTTGTTAATCATCAGATAATACATATCTGTTCTTGATTTTGTTTTGTTTTGTTTTGTTTTGCAGACTTGCCTTACTACAGAGTCATTTTTAAATGTTCCTTGGATACTTGAAAGAAGTTATACTCTCTATAAGGTTCCTTTTTGCATGCATATATATGTATGTTGACATATATACACACACACACACCAATATATACATACATACACATTGCATATGAGAGTATATCTGTATGTTGTATATCTATGTACATTTTATATCTATTTATGGCTAATTCCATAAAATATGAACATATAATCAAGTAGATGTGTATGCATTTCATTTAATATATTGATTTATACCACTTATACCCTCTACACATTCAGTTGTTCCTTGCCTGGGCTGAGAGATACAACTTAAATTATTCTAATACAATTGTCTATTTCTGTTGTAACCATCCTGTAGTAACACACGAATTCAAACTTCTGGTCAGATGTTAAGACTAGCGGTACCGTATCAATGGGTATAAAAAGGTTCACATCTCACATAATGAGGCACTCTTGGGAGAGCGGGGCAGGATCCCAAGCAGGTCCAAAAATGACTTCAAAGGCAGGAAACCAGCTTGTTTTTTGACGTGGTTAGGGGCTGGGGCTGGGGTGTGGGTTCCTATAGGCATGAGTTGGGACTTGCCTGCAGTGAGTTTTCCACTAGCACTGAAGGAGAGGGCACCAGGCTTTCTGATCAGTGTGCCTAGATTTGGGACAGAAGGGGAAAGGGAAATGAGGGACTTGAGACCTCTTGGGAGTCACATATCAAAAACGGAGTCAGATTTTATTAAAATTTTTTATTGACTGTCCTATCATTTTGGCAATAATATTTTGATGCTGTATTATTTGTTGTACGAAGACACAGGACAATCAGATTTTCAGTTTGGGCTGTATTCTTCATTCGTTTAGAAGTGCCTCTCTAGTTCACTATTCATTTTTTTTTTAATTTTTTTAACATTTATTTATTTTTGAGACAGAGAGAGACAGAGCATGAACGGGGGAGGGGCAGAGAGAGAGGGAGACACAGAATCTGAAGCAGGCTCCAGGCTCTGGGCCATCAGCCCAGAGCCCGACGCGGGGCTCGAACTCACGGACCGCGAGATCGTGACCTGAGTTGAAGTCGGACGCTTAACCGACTGAGCCACCCAGGCGCCCCAAGTTCACTATTCATTTTGCTGATCCCTCACATCCATTCAAACTTGCCTTGTGTTAATCTGATTTCTGCTTCCTTTTTGTTTCTCTGGATTGCTTTTTTTTTCTCTCATACTTGAAATCTGGCATTTTGGAACCATACTGATTTAGAGTTTATAAGGCTGTTTAATGGAGTGTGAAATTTGTTTGACCGAATCTAATTTTTTTTCTAGTTAAATTTATGTATATAATATCAAAGCATTTTTTACTTTATACTTTGCTTTCTGTTTTAAAGAAAGATTTCTAGGGCCGGCTGGGTGGCTCAGTTGGTTAAGCATCCAACTTGGGCTTGGGTCATGATCTCAGGGTTCATGGGTTCAAGCCCCACTTCAGGCTCTGCGCTGACAGCTCAGAGCCTGGAGCCTGCTTCGGATTCTGTGTCTCCCTCTCTTTCTGTCCCTCCCCCATTCATGCTCTGTCTCTCTCTCAAAAACAAAAAAAATAAACATTAAAATTTTTTTTAAATAAATAAAGATGTCTACATGGTGTGGTGTGTTTTGTTTTGTGGGTTTTGTGGGTTTTTTTCCTAATAGTAATTTGAAAGCATATATATGGCATAGCTTTTCTAATTTAGAAAATTTTTCTGATTTAGAAATTATGAAAGCAGAAGTGCATTCACTTTCACTTTTTCCCTGGGAAACTTAAAACCCACTGTTTCTTCTATGTAGTAAAGAAAGAATTTAGCATGTTCAAACCTTCTGGCACCTGCCTAACCTCTTACCCATCTGATTTTCGTAAGGTTGTATCTTAATATTAGAGTAATTGTATACACACTTAGATTTATCCTCTGACCATCTCAACAGCTGCATGGCATTGACACTTCAAAACCGACGCACACATCTTTTTGTTTTGAGTCAGGTATCAACTGTCTGAATGTGTCATTGAAATCTTTAAATGATAAAGTTATAATGAATGATGTATCCATGGAGAATGTTTACTTTATTGCCTTAAAACTGGATACTAAATCTGTGTCATAGGTCCTGTTTTCTCAGGCCCTCTTTTCTCTCGGATGGCTGTTACATTTGTTTAGCAAAATATTGGAATTAAATGAAACTGTATAAATTACAAAGCCATTCTGATTTTTCACTCTTTTATGAGTGATATGTATTTGCCTAGACCCTCATAGGGTCTTCATCTTGGAAGTTCAATAACTTTACTGCTATGTTCCGTTGTTTATCAGTTTATGCCAATTTTGAAAATTCAGATATTCCTAGACTTACAAAATAATGTTTATTGATACTTTTGCATTCCTCCTATGATACATGTTTTTAGAAATGATACATTAAACCCTCCCAACTTACACATAATTTTTACCTTATAAATTCAACCTGAAACTCAAAAAATTTTCTATTATAAAATGGGATTTATCTTCAAGACCTTCTATTGTTTTATACCAAATTAGACTTACATAAATAAACATTTACCCTTATCCTCTTGATTAAATTTAAAAATATGATTGTTTAGCATACTATTGTTGTATACAACTGAATTACCTACGGAAATTTTTGTTTCATATAGTTTAGACAACTAAGCAATTACTCTGTTCATGCTCTTTATTATTTTTTGCATATCAAGGCTTCCATTAGGAGCATTTTACTTTCATCTGATCACCACCTGTTATTTATAATTGGTGCTTTCAGCTGATATTTGAAAATCTGTGTTTCATGTTTATTTTTATGAAAGCTTTATTTTTAAAATATTTTTTAAAATATTTATTCATTTTTGAGAGAGAGAGACAGAGACAGAATGTGAGTGGGGGAGGGGCAGAGAGAGAGGGAGACACAGAATCTGAAGCAGACTCCAGGCTCTCAGCTGTCCCTACACAGCCCGACACAGGGCTCGAACTCACAAGCCCTGAGAAAATGACCTGAGCCCATATCAGTCGCTCAACCGACTGAGCCTCCTAGGAGCCCCTGTGACAGCTTTATTAAGTTCTGATTCACATACCTTAACATTCACCCAGTTAAAATGTACAATTGAGTAAGGTTTATATTCCTAGGGTTGGGCCGTGATGACCAGTATGAAATGTAGCATTACTTCATCATCCCCCAAAGAAATCCATGCCCATCAGTCCTCACTTCACACCCTCCTTTTTCCACAGTGCATGGTAAACACTAATCTGTTTCATCCTCTGTGATGTGCCTATCCTGACATTTCCTATAAATGGAATGACACATTATGGTCATTTGTATCTAGCTTCTTTCACTTTGCATAATGGTTTTAAGACTCAATCTTTCATGCTAGGGCATCTATATTTCTTTTTATTTCTTTTTCTTTTTATGAAAAATATTTTTTTATGAAAAATATTCCATTTTTTTCTTTTCTTTTCTTTTCTTTTCTTTTTATGAAAAATATTCCATTTTACTTAACTATTCTTTAGTTGGTGGACATTTGGGTTGTTAGCACTTTTTGACTGCTATCAATTACGCTGCTATGAGCATCTGAGTTCAATTTTTTTAGACACACCCTTTCAATTCTCTTGGACATATGGTGAAGAGTGCAATTACAGTCATACAGTAAGTCTTTGTTGAATTTTTGAGGAAGTAACAAACTGATTCTCAAAGTGATTCCATCATTTTATGGTTGTTCTAATGTATGATGATGGTTCAATTTCTCTACATTCTCACCAATACCTGTTAATGTCTATCTTTTTTAATTTTAGGTATCCCAGTGTATGTAAAAATTATTTCATTGTAGTTTTTACTGTTTTACATTTTAATTCCAGTATAGTTAAAATACAGTGTTATATCAGTTTCAGTTGGACAACAGTGATTCGTACATCACCTGGTGCTCATCACAAGTGCACTCTTCAATCTCCATCACCTATTTCACCCACCCCCACCATCTCCTTCTGGTAACCATGAGTGTGTTCTCTGTAGTTGAGTCTGTTTCCTGGTTTGTCTCTCTCTCTCTCTCTCTTTTTACTTTGTTCATTTCTTTTGTTTCTTAAGTTCCACATATGGGTGAAATCACATGGTATTTGTCTTTCTCTAACTTATTTCACTTAGCATTATACTCTCTAGCTCCATCCATGTCATTGCAAATGGTAAAATTTCATTCTTTTTTATGGGTGAATAATATCATATATATATATATATATATATATATATATATATATATATATACACCCACATACATTATATAATATTTATATATGTGTCAATATATATTATATATGTAGTTATATATAAAATATATTATATCTTTATATATATATGATATATATGATATACATCATATATATATATATACGATATATATCATATATATACACACATATATACCATCCCCTTGAATTGGTGGTTTTGCTCCATATTGTTTTCCACAGTGGCTGCACCAGTTTGCTTCCCACCAAAAGTGCACGAGGTTTCCTTATCTTCCACATTCTCACCAACACTTGTTGTTTCTTTGTGGTTTTGATTTTAGCCATTCTAACAGTTGTGAAGTGATATCTCATTGTAATTTTGATTTGTGTTTCCCTGATGATGAATAATGTTGAGCATCTTTTCATGTATCTGTTGGCCATCTGTAGGTCTTCTTTGAAGAAGTATCTGTTCATGTCTTCTGCCCATTTTTAATTGGGTTATTTGTTTTTTGGGTGTTAAGTTCTATCAGCTCTTTCTATATTTTGGATACTAACACTTTATTGAATGTGTCATTTGCAAATACCTTCTTCCATCCAGTAGGTTGCCTTTTAGTTTTGTTGATTATTTCCTCTGATGGGCAGAAGATTTTTTATTTTGATGTAGTCCCAATAGTTTATTTTTGCTTTTATTTCCCTTACCTCAGGAGACACACATCTAGAAAAATGTTGCTATTGCCAAAGCCAAAGAAATTACTGCCTGTGTTGTCTTCTAGGATTTTTATGATTTCAGGCCTCACATTTAGGTCTTTAATCAGCTTTGAATTTATTTTTATGTATGATGAAAGTGTTCAGTTTCATTTTTTTGCATGTTGCTGTCCAGTTTTCCCAACACCCTTTGTTGAAGAGATTGTCTTTTTCCCATTGGATATTCTTTCCTGTTTTGTAAAAAACTAATTGACCACACAATTATGGGTTTACTTATGGGATTTCTATTCTGTTCCATTGATCCGTGTGCCTATTTTTGTACCAGTACCATACTGTTTTGATTACTACAGCTTGGTAATATAACTTGAAGTCCAGAATTGTGATGCCTCCAGCTTTACTTGTCTTTTTCAAGATTGCTTTGGCTTTTCAAGGTCTTTTGTGGTTCCATACAAATTTTAGGATTGTTTGTTCTAGTTTTGTGAAAAACGTTGTTGGTATTTTGATAGGGATTGCATTGAATCTATAGATTGCCTTGGATAGTATAGACATTTTAACAATATTTTTCTTCCAATCCATGAGCATGGAATGTCCTTCCATTTCTTGGTGTGGTCTTCAATTTCTTTCATTAATGTTTTGTAGTTTTCAGAGTACAGGTCTTTCATGTCTTTGGTTAAATTTATTCCTAGGTATCTTATTATTTTGGGTAAAATTATAAATGGGATTGTTTTCTTAATTTATCTTTTTGCTGCTTCATCATTGGTGTATAGAAATGCAACAGATTTCTGTACATTGATTTTGTATCCTTTGACTTTACTGAAATCATTTACCAGTTCTAGTAGTGTTTTAGTACAGGCTTTAGGGTTTTGTATATATTGTATCATGTCATCTGTAAATGGTAAAAGTTTTACTTCTTCCTTACGAATTTGGATGCCCTCTATTTCTTTTTGTTGTGTGACTGCTGTGGCTAGGACTTCCAGTACTATGTTGAATAAAAGTGGTGAAAGTGGACATTCTTGTCTTGTTCATGGCCTTAGGGGGAAAGCTCTCTGTTTTTCACCATTGAGTATGATGTTGGCTGTGGTTTTTTCATATGATTTTTATTTTGTTGAGGTATGTTCCCTCTAAACATACCATGTGAGAATTTCTTGTCAAGAATGGATTTTGTACTTTGTCAAATGCTTTTTCTGCATCTATTGAAATGATTACATGCTTTTTATCCTTTCTTTTATTGATCTGACATATCATGTTGATTTGTAAATATTGAATCACCCTTGCATCCCAGGAATAAATCCCATGTGTTCATGGTGAATGATTGTTTCATGTATTTTTGGTTTCAGCTTGCTAGTGTTTTGTTGAGGAATTTTGTATCTATGTTCATCAGGAATACTGGCCTGTAGTTCTATTTATTTGTGTTGTCTTTATCTGGTTTTACTAACAGGGTGACACTGGCATCAGAATGAATTTGGAAGTTTTCCTTCCTCTTCTGATTTTTGGAATAGTTTGAGAAGAATAGGTATTAACTCTTCTTCAAATGCTTAGTAAAATTTGTCTGTGAAGCCATATGGTACTGGACTTTTGTTTAATGTAAGGTTTTTGCTTAGTGATTCAATTTTATTGCTGCTAATTGATATTTACACACTTTCAGTTTCCTTTTGCTTCAGTTTTTATCAGTTATAGGTTTCTAATAATTTACCCATCTCTTCTAGATTGTCCAATTTTTGGCACATAATTTTTCATAATATTCTCTTAGAATTGTTTGTATTTCTGTGGTATTGGTTGTTATTTCACCTCTTTCATTTATGATTTTATTTGAGTCGTTTCTCTTTGTTTAAAAATTTTTATTGTGTTTATTTTGAGAGATAGAGATTGAGAGAGAGACAGAGTGTGAGCTGGAGAGGGATAGAGAGACAGACTCTAAAGCAGGCTCCAGGCTCCAAGCTATCAGCACAGACCTCAACACAGGGCTTGAACCCACAAACCATGAGGTCATGACCTGAGCCGAAGTTGGACACAAAACCTGCTGAGCAACCCAGGCGCCCCGTGAGTCATTTCTCTTTTTTTAACAACTCTGGCTAGAGGTTTATCAATTTTGTTGATCTTTTCAAGACCCAACTCCTGGTTTCATTGATCTATTCTACTGGGCTTTTTAGTTTCTAGATCATTTATTGCCACTCTAATCTTTATTGTTTCCTTCCTTCTGCTCATTTGGGGTCTTGTTTGTTATTCTTTTTCTAGTTCCATTAGGTGTAAGGTTGTCTATTTGAGATTTTTCCTGCTTCTTGATGTAGGCCTGTATTGCTATAAACTTCCCTCTTATAATAGCTTTTGCTGCATCTCAAAGGTTTTGGACCATTGTGTTTTCATTTTCATTCACTTCTATTTACTTTTCTATTTCTTCTTTTATTTCCTGGTTAACCCATTCATTATTTAGTAACATGTATTTAACATTCACGTATTTGTGTTATTTCCAGATTTTTTCTTGTGGTTGATTTCTAGTTTCACAGTGTAGTGGTCAGAAAGGAAGCATGGTATGACTTTGATTTTTTTGAATTTGTTGAGGCTTGTTTAGTGCTCTAATATGTGATCTATTCTGGAGAATGTTCCATGTGCACTTGAAAAGAATGTGTATTCTGTTGTAGGATGGAAGGTTCTGAATATATCTGTTAAATCCATCTGGTCCATTGTGTCATTCAAACCCATTGTTTCTTTGTTGATTTTCTGTTTGGATGATCTGTCCATTGATATAACTGAGGTGTTAAAGTCCTCTACTATTATTGTATTACTATTGAGTAGTTCCTTTATATTTGTGATTAACTGCATTATGTATTAGGTTCTCCCATGTTGGGTGCATACATATTTACAACTGTTCTATCTTCTGACTGGATTGTCCCCTTAATATAGTGTCCTTCTTTGTCTCTTGTTACAGTCTTTGTCTTAAAATCTATTTTGTCTTATATAAGTATTGCTACATCAGCTTTCTTTTGACATCCATTTGCATGATAAGTGTTTCTCCATCCCCTCACCTTCAATCTGCAGATGTCTTTAGGTCTAAAATGAGTTTCTTATAGGCAATATACAGAAGTGTCTTGCCCTTTCATCCACTCTATTACCCTACCTCTTTTGATTGTCTTCTTTAATTCATTATCATTCAAAGTAATCATTTACTGCCATTTTGTTACTTGCGGTTATTTCTATAGACTTTCTCTGATCCTTCTCTTGCTCTCTTTCATGTTTTCCTGGCTTTATTTAGTGATATACTTGGACTCCTTTCTCTTTATTCTTTGCATATCTACTACTGGTTTTTGACTTGTGGTTACCATTAGGTTTGTATATAACATCCTCTTCATATAGCAGTCTATATTAAGCTGATGGTCATTTAATGTACCCATTCTTTATTACTCTCTCCTCTTATTTTAGGTATATGGTGTCATATTGTACAACCTTTTATTTTGTGAGTCCCTTGACTGGATTTTACAGATAAACTTACTTTTACTGCTTTTGTGTTTCCTACTTTTCATATCTCAGTTATGGTGTTTCATTTCCACTCAAATAAATTTCTTGTAGGGCTGGTTTAGTGGGCATGAACTCATTTAGTTTTTGTTTGTCTGATAACTATTTCTTCTTCTATTCTGAATGATGGTCTTGCTGGATAGAGTATTCTTGTCTACAGAATTTTCCCACTCAGCCTTTTGAATATATCATGCCACTCCCTCCTGGATTGCTAAGTTTCTGCAGAAAAATCTGCTGACAGATTTATGGGGTTTCCCTTGTGTGTAACTGTCTTCTTTTCTCTTGCTGCTTTAAAAAGTGCTTTTCCATCCCCAAACGCAAGGGAATTAAAAGCAAAAATGAACTACTGGGACCTTATGAAGATAAAAAGCTTCTGCTCAGCAAAGGAAACAACCAACAAAACTAAAAGGCAACCAACGGAATGGGAAAACATATTTGCGAATGACATATCAGACAAAGGGCTAGTATCCAAAATCTATAAAGAGCTCACCAAACTCCACACCCGAAAAACAAATAACCCAGTGAAGAAATGGGCACAAAACATGAATAGACACTTCTCAATAGAAGACATCCGGATGGCCAACAGGCACATGAAAAGATGCTCAATGTCACTCCTCATCAGGGAAATACAAATCAAAACCACACTCAGATATCACCTCATGCCAGTCAGAGTGGCCAAAATGAACAAATCAGGAGACTATAGATGCTGGAGAGGATGTGGAGAAACGGGAACCCTCTTGCACTGTTGGTGGGAATGCAAATTGGTGCAGCCACTCTGGAAAACAGTGTGGAGGTTCCTCAAAAAATTAAAAATAGACCTACCCTATGACCCAGCAATAGTACTGCTAGGAATTTACCCAAGGGATACAGGAGTACTGATGCATAGGGGCACTTGTACCCCAATGTTTGTGGCAGCACTCTCAACAATAGCCAAATTATGGAAAGGGCCTAAATGTCCATCAACTGATGAATGGATAAAGAAATTGTGGTTTATATACACAATGGAGTACTACGTGGCAATGAGAAAGAATGAAATATGGTCCTTTGTAGCAACATGGATGCAACTGGAGAGTGTGATGCTAAGTGAAATAAGCCATACAGAGAAAGACAGATACCATATGTTTTCACTCTTATGTGGATCCTGAGAAACTTAACAGAAACCCATGGGGGAGGGGAAGGAAAAAAAAAAAAGGAGGTTAGAGTGGGAGAGAGCCAAAGCATAAGAGACTCTTAAAAACTGAGAACAAACTGAGGGTTGATGGGGGGTGGGAGGGAGGGGAGGGTGGGTGATGCGTATTGAGGAGGGCACCTTTTGGGATGAGCACTGGGTGTTGTATGAAAACCAATTTGACAATAAACTTCATATATTGAAAAAAAAGTGCTTTTCTTTATCACCACTTTTTGTCATTTTAATTACTAGGTGTCTTGGTGTGAATCTCCTTGGGTTGATTTTATTAGAGGATCTATATACCTCCTGGATCTGAATATCTGTTTCCTTCTCCAGATTAAAGTTTTCAGCTATTATTTCTCAAATAAATTTTATCTCTTTTCTCTCTCTTCTTCTGAGATCCCTATGATGCAAATATTATTATGCTTTATGGATTAACTGAGTTCCCTAAATCTATTCTCATTCTGCATATTTTTTTCTTTCATTTGTTCAGCTTGATTACTTTCCATTATTCTGTCTTCCAAATCATTAATTCATTCTACTTCCTCTAGCTTGCTATTTGTTCCATCAAGTGTATTTTTAATTTCATTTATTGTGTTCTTTACTTATGATTGGTTCTTTTTTATCTTTTTGTTAAGGATGTCACTGATATCCTCCACTCTTTTCTCAAGTCCAGTGAGTATCTTTATGATCATTACTTTAAATTCTCTATTAGGCATATTACTTATTTCCTTGCAGTTAGGTCTCTTGCTGTGGTTGGTCTTGTTCTTTCATTTGGGACATATTCCTGTCTCCCCTTTTCAACTAACTCTCTGTGTCTGTATCTTTGTCTGTACATCAGGGAAGTTAACTATGTCTCCTACTATTGAAGGTAATGGCCTTATGATGAAGAGGTCCTCTACTGCCCTTCAGTGAAGTGTCTTCTGTCCCCCAAGACCTGTTGCTTCAGGAAGTGTCTCCTATGTGTCTTGTGTGTGCCCCGTTATTGTGTCCTGGCCCCTTCTTCTTTCAGTCATCTGGAGAGGCTCTCTTCCTGTAGTGGGCAGCATTTGGTCCTCAGTTTGGTGGAGCACATTTTAACAAGGGTGTCCTGGTCTCCTGTGAAATGAGACCTGCCACCACCAATGTTCCCAGAACTGATGCCCTGGCTCCAGAGACATGGTGTTGGCAGGATTTGAGCTGGTCTTCTGGGTGAGGGGATATGCAGTGCCAGGACTCGGGCAAGTGTAACTGAAAAGGGTAGATCCACGAAAGCACAAGGCAGCAGGGCTTGGCGTTAGATAGTGAGTGCCTGTGCCATGCTGGTTCCCACAGGTGGCTGTGTGTTTATGCTGGGGTATGTGTGGGGGAAATGGTGCCTGCTAGCTTCTTTGCTCCTGGAGGGGTCTCCCTGCAATCCCTGTATCTCCAGGCCATGCTCTGAGAAGATTAAATAACTCTCCCTCCTGTGTGCTCCAGGGGTTTTTCAAACTGCTACTTCTATGCTCTATGTCCATGAACTATTTGTAATGCTGTCTCTCTAGGTTTTAAGTGTCACTGTTTGCAAGAATGCATGAAAATCAGCCACTCTAGTCTTAAGAGCCAACTATTGTGGGAATTCATCTTCCCCATGTAGGCTACCAGGTGTAATAATCTATTTCTCACCCTTTACTGTGCCTTCAGCTTACTCCTCACAAGATTGCTGTGGTCCCCTTTGCCCCCAAACCACATCACCATCTTGCCTACCTTCTGTAATGTGGACTCCCCTCTACTTTCAGTAGAGAAGTTTGTTCTTCCAGTCTCTGAGTCATTTTCTGGGTTATTTACACTGATGTGAGATGCATCCATGGGACTAGGTGAGCTTAGGGTCCTCTTACTCTGCCATGTTTCCAGCCTCCTTTATTGTAGTTCTGGTTTGCATTCTCATAGTAGCTAAAGATGTTAGCATCTTTTCATGTGTGCACTGGCCACTTTAATATAATTTAAGAGAAATGTCTATTTGAATTCTTTGTTCATTTTTTAATTGTAAGAATTCCTTATGTATTCTGAATATATTCCTTTATCAAATATATTATTTACAAATACATTTTTTTCATTCCATGGGTTGTCTTTTCACTTTCTTGATGATGTCCTTTGGAAACAAAAGAGTTAATTTTTATCAAATCCAATTTATCTACTTCTGTTTTGTTGCTTGTACTTTGATATTATATCAAGAAATCTTTGCCAACTTGAAAGTCATGAAGATTTATTTATTCCTATGATTTTTTCTAACAATTTTGAGAGAAAAATGCATAAGACATACAGTAAAAAAAAATGTGAAAATTACAGACATAAATCCACTTTTTCGCATCGATTCAACATTATACTAGAGGTTCTAGCAATGGAAATTAGACAAGAAAAAGAAATTAAGGGCTTCTAATTTGGAATGGAATAAATAATTGAGTTCTATGATCCATTCTTTAGCCTTTTAATTGAGTTCTATGATCCATTCTCAAGTAATGTCTGTCTATGGTGTGAGGTATGGATCCAACATCATTCTTTTACATGTGTCTGTCTAGGTATCCCGTTATTGTTTGTTGAATGACTATTTTTCTCCATTGAACTATCATGGAACACTTATCTAAAAGCAAGTAATTATAAATTTAAGTGTATATTTCTGGATTCTCAATTCTATTCCATTGATCCGTATGTCTATCTTTATGTCAATATCACACTATCTTACTTACTGTCACTTTGCTATAAGTTGTGAAGTTTGAGACTGTGAATCCTCCAATTTTGTTCTTCTTTTCCAAGATTATTTTGGCTACTCTAGGTCTCTTGTATTGTCACATTAATTTTAGTGTAAATTTTCAAAAAAAAAAAAAACTGGAACTTTGACAGGGATGCACTGAATCTGTAGATCAGTTTGGGAAGCATGGCTGTCTTAAACTGTTAATTCTCTCAATCCATGAGCATGGTATATTCCTCCATTTAAATTTTCTTTAGTTTCTTTCAGGTATGTTTTGTAGTTTTCAACTATGCATGCCTTGAAATTTTAAATTAAACTTATTCCTAAGTTTTTATTCTTAAAAGATATTAAAATATTATTGTAAATGCAATCATTTAATTAATTTTTTAATATAATTTATTGTCAAATTGGTTTCCATACAACACCCAGTGCCCATCCCAACAAGTGCCCTCCTCAATACCCATCACCCAATTTCCCTTCTCCCCCAACCCACATCAATCCTCAGTTTGTTCTCAGTATTTAAGAGTCTCTTATGGTTTGCCTCCCTCCCTCTCTGTAACTTTCTTCCCCCTTCCCTTCCCCCATGCTCTTCTGTTTTCAGACTTTTTATGCTATCATATAAAATGCAATTGATTATGTTGATCTTGTATTCTGAACTCTTGCTGAACCTGTTTATTAGCTACTTTTATGGTATCTTTAGTATTTTCTATAAACAAGGGTATGTAATCTATAAATAAATATAGTTTTATTTATTCCATTCCAAATTAGAAGCCCTTAATTTCTTTTTCTTGTCTAATTTCTATTGCTAGAACCTCTAGTATAATGTTGAATCGATGCAAAAAAAGTGGATTTATGTCTGTAATTTTCACATTTTTTTACTGTATGTCTTATGCATTTTTCTCTCAATTCCCACTACCTCTCTTTTTCATGTTAAATTGATATTTTATATTATGCTGTTTTAATTCTATTACTGTCCATTTTTTCTATATTTTTGAGTTATTATCCAGTTATTTTCTTGGGAGTTTCAATTAGTATCTTAAAATAGTCTAGCTTTAATACCAACCTAAATTACTAATATATAAAAACTTTGTGCCAATACAGCTCAATTTCTTCCTCCACCCTCATTCTCTTACTGTCATAAAAATTACAGCTTTAACATTATAAGTACATCAACATGCATTTTAAATTATTGCTTTATGCAGCTGTTTTGTAAATAAGAAGAATAAGCTACAAACAAAAATACCTTTCTAATATCTTTTATATTTAACTATGTAATTACTTTTTTTACCAATTACTCTATTTTTATTCAAGTTATTGCCTGATGTCCTTTTGTTTTAGCCTAAAGGACTATCTCTAGTACTTCTTACAGGAGAGGTTGCTAACATATTTGCTCTCCCTAGTGAATTTTTTTTTTCATTTCAGTTACTGTACTTTTCAACTTCAGAATTTCTACTTGATTATTTAAAAAAAATAATAACATAATAGTGTTTATTTTAGTGAATTCTCTATGAATTCTGTTAAGACTTTATTCTTTGTCATGTGCACTCACTGAAGTCTCTTTTCAGCTGAGTGGTCAGTTAATGTATTCGACAGAGATCTCCTTAAAGAGTTTGAATCAATAAGTCTTATGCAGACAGTCTCCACTTACAATGGTTCAGCCTATAATTTTTAAACTTTATGATGGTAAGAAAGAAATACACATTCAGTAGAAGCCATATTTCAAATGCTGATATTCAGATCTTTTTCTTGACTAGTGATATTTAATACTATTCTTTCCCATGATGCTGGACAGTGACAGCAAGCCACAGCTCCCAGTCAGCCACGGGATTACAAGAGTGAACAACTGATACACTTATAACTTTTCTGTGCCCATAGAACAAGTCTGTTTTTCAATTTCAGTACAAAATTCAATAAATTACCTGAGATATTCAATACTTTAGTATAAAGTAAACTTTGTCTGAGATGATTTTGCTCAACTATAGGCTAATGTAAGTTTTCTGAGCACATTTAAAATAAGCTAGCCTATGGTGTTTCATAAGCTAGGTATACTGAATGCATTTTCAACTTATGAGATTTTCAGCTTATGATGGGTTTACTGGGACATGAACCCATCATAGTGGAGGAAGATCTGTATTCTCTTCTGTATTTTCCATCTGCCTGTCTTTTCACTGTGTCTATTTCATTCTGGATATTTTCTTAAACTGAGTTTTCTTTTCATGTACAATTTCTTCAGCTGTTTGTAATCTACTGTTAAGCTTACCCATTGTGTTTTTAATTTCTATTTTTTTCAGTTCTAAAATTTGATACTTTCTTACTCAAATATATTTTGTCCCTTTTTTCTGAGATACTATTTCCCTGCTACGTTCCTCAATATTGTCTTTTATCTTTCTCTATCCTGGAGAGGCTGTCGCATCACTTTTCAACTCCTCTGGCTCTCAGTTACCTCTCCCATAATCACCAAATATCCCCAGTAAAAATACAACCCCAATGACAGTCTTCAAATTCCTGAGTTTCCACCTGCTCTAGATCTTGGCCTAAAATTCATATTTATCAAGAGCCATAGTATTTAATGTCATTATACTTCTGGGCATCTATCATAAGGAAATAATATGAATATGGACAAATTTAGACACAAAGATGTTCAAAGCAAATAACTTGTAATAGAAAAAGTTTGGAGAGGGGAGCCTGGGTGGCTCAGTTGGTTAAGCATCCAACATGGCTATGGTCATGAACTCACAGTTCATGAGTTTGAGCCCCACATTGGGCCCTGTGCTGACAGCTCAGAGTCTGGAGCCTGCTTTGGATTCTGTGTCTCCCTCTCTCTCTGTTCCTCCCCTGCTCTCATTCATTCTCTCCCTCCCTCTCTCTCACTCTCAAAATAAATAAATATTAAAAATTAAAAAAAAAAACATTTGGAGAAAATCTAATGTTCCACAAGCAGAGAAGAATGCATCAATTTGTTGGAATGTCATATAGTCATTATTAGTGATATTTTCCAGTAACTTTTATAACCTAATAAAGTGTTCACAATTTAATATGAAATGAAATTACGTGATAAATATATTTTATATAGCTACCTTCTAAAATAAAATTATTTATTCATAGCACATTACAAAGAAAAATAGAAAACATTCTTGAAGATGTGAGAATACAGAAATTTGATTTTCTTCTTTATAGTTTCCTAAAATTTCTGCACTAAAAACTTAGTGAAGAAACCAATCATAATTTAACTGAAAAGGTAAATTTCAACTGAAAGAAGACCGACTTTGTAAATTTTTTGTGTGTGCTTGATGAAAGAGCAATTTGTTCCACTATTCCTTTCTGCAATATAGTTGTGACAGTCCTTTTTCTCTTTATGTTCACCTGTGCTGCTGACTTATTTGTTGTTATGGCTGTCAGATTGTCACAACATTTTCTTTAGAGAAGTTGGTTCTGAATCATCTTATATCTTTTCATATCTCTGGGTACGGCCACAGGGATGAGCCCATGATGAATATTTAAGCTCTTGCAAAGGTTATGAGCACCAAGCTTTCTGGGCCATGACAACTGACAGCCTGCACAGTATTCTAATGAAAGTGATGACAAGTGTCTAGAGTACTCTCAATATACACTTAGTCTTCTGACATCATTTACATATATCAATGATCTCTGAATATGAGCTCTTTCCAGAATTATTAAAAATAATAGCAGGATAATTGGATAATAATTGAGACCAACTCTTTAAAAAAATTATACCTGGATAACATCTATGAATGCTGCCATCACTCACCTCTACTATATTCTGATGTTTTGGCAAAGTACCGTTTATTATCATTCTCTCTTATAGAAGCAATTTTCTTTGTTCATTACATTAATAATGTGATGACTTCTTGTTGGCAAGCCAAATAATTAATCTTCTGTGAGTAGATCTAGTTTAATTTAAACATGCTAATCTTTTTGCACTTTTCAAGCAGGCAGTGAGACATCACCTAACAGAGAATTAGCTTTAGCAGCTCTGTATTATATCTCACAAATGATGGAAACACCGATTGTGTGCCAGTGCCAGCCAGAAAACATAACTTCACAGGTTGTGTTGAAAAGAGACATTATGTGAAGTCATATGGCATAACTATATTTGGGCAAAGGAGAACCTAAATTGTTGAGCAAATTTAAGAGCTAGAAATTAAGACTTGGGAAGAAATTATGACAGGAAGTAGGATTCTTTAATTTTGAAAGAAGATAAACAATTTAATAAAAAAGGCTAGGTAAAGAATGAGTTGTACATCAGGTAAAGTATTTCTTTGGCTAATTGTATTTTACTTCCATTTGGGAAGCAACCTCAGACCAGTGAAATAGGCATGTTACGGAAAGTAAATTTCTCATAGGAAATGTTTTGTTGATATGCTAAGCTCAAGTTCAGGAAAGGTGAACACTGATCCCAAAAAGATGGATCTGGCTGATGCAGACAGCATTGGGAAATCCCAGGTTATAAGCCCTGCTGGAAGTGAAGCAGGCTACGACCAGGGTTCCACAGACTGGTTCCTTCAGGGCAGTACTCTAGCTAGAGAGAAATGGAACATTGGATCCAATACTTTGGATGAAGCCTGGCAGTTGCTCAGCTATATCAGAACTAGGTTCAGAATTGAGTACCACCACAAGAGAAAGATTGAGGTACCAGATCAGGTAATTCCACTGTACAGTGGAAACAGAAGTAGGATTTTTATGTTGTTATCGTGTCACTTCACAACAGGAAGGAGTTGCCAAGGGAAAGGTAGTACTTTATCCCAGAGATTGTGTAGACACCTACGGTTCAACTATGACACAAAAATTATCTGGTCTATTGACAGTAGAGCTAATCCTAGCAACTCTGAATGGTGGCCCACATACTTAAAAAAGAGAGCGTTTAATATTTGGGTGAAAGAATATAGAAAGGTGAATTTAGAACAGACATGAGCATTACTTCTTGAGTCAGGAAAAGGACATAGATTTAACCTGGGTGGAAGCTTTTATATCTGAGTACTGAGAAGGGGATTCAAAAATCACTCTTACAGAAATGAAGGCTTTCTCCTTATGTATGTATTCCTATCAAAACCTATCTCCTATTTTTTATCAAAACTATTGAAATTATTCTGCACAGAGATGGCCACCTCTCCACATGAGGAAGCTTCAGGTGGTACAGGTGTTGTGAGCAGTGATGCCCACACACTCCAAATAGATTGCTTTATTCCTTAAGAACTTTAATTACTGGAAGTCTGGTGTCTCTCCCATTTCTGGTATGCATGGGTCCAAGAATCAAGGGATGAGAGTGACTCCTTTCACCCTTACACCTAAAACCCCATTCAGAGAGTTTCTGATTCCTCTCTTGGAATTTTTAACTCTCCTACTTTGGAGAGTTTGTCTATTATTCTAAGAATGCAATGTTCCCTCCATGAGACAGAAAGAAGTCTAGAAGGCGTCTACCAGTTAGGGCTGCTACCTGGTCATTTGGGTTAAACATGCAACTGAACTTTACATTAAGAGGGATCACATTACTGGTGGCTAGGATGGCTGACCCCAATAACCAAGGAAATTGGGCAAGAGAACTAGGTATGGAAGCCAAGGTCTTCTATGGAGTACCTCTTACTACTTCCATATCCACAAGTAAAAGATAATGAGGAATTACAACAACTCCCCCCACACCAACCAAAAGAAGAATGTCCCCTGAGGATTCAGACCCTTCAGTAGTGAAGTCTGGGTCACACAACTGAGTAAAGAATACCAATTAACTGAGGTCCTTGTTGAGGGTGATGGGAACATAACACAAGTGGTGGAAGAAGAAACAATAAGCAGATCAGGGCCTTATGGCAAAATACAACAATGAAGATGCATCAGTTACGTATGGTTTATTCTTTGCTTTCTATGTGTGTATATAACACACAAACACACACACATGCATTATGAATGACTGTCTGACATTTTAGCTAAGCACTTCCTCTACTGTTGAACACTTATGTTTTCTGTAATCATTCCCTATTATAAATACCCCTGCTTTAAACATGTTTATGTGTAAATCTCACCATATTCATGATTCATTCCTTAGGGTACGTGAGAAAAAAGCATAATTACTGGAAATGAAAATTTTATGCTCTAAGTAGATATTGAAAATATCTCCTAAAATGTTATAGGAATTCTCCCCCCACCCAGAGGTACTTACCTCACCCCATCTTTGTCAATACTGAGTGCAATTTTTTATCAAAAATATCTACTCTGCCCCTCCCCAACTCACACTTTCTCTCTCTTTCTCTCTCTCTCAAAATAAATAAATAAACTTAAAAAATGTTTTAAAATAGGGGTGCCTAGGTGGCTTAGTCAGTTAAGCGTCTGGCTTCTGTTCAGGTCATGATCTCACAGTTCATGAGTTCGAACCCAGCATTGGGTTCTGCACTCACAGTGTGGAGCCTGCTTGGGATTCTCTCTCTCCCTCTCTCTCTGCCCCTCTCCAACTCATGCTTTCTCTCTCTCTCAAAATAAATAAATGATCTTTAAAAATGTTTAAAAACATCTATATTGATTTCATAAGCAAAAAGCTGTATTCCATTGCTATGTTAATAAGTTGACTAAGTGTAATGGTATAGGCTGAAACTGATCAGTGAATTTTTCTTTACGTCTTCTATTGAACTTCTAGTGATGTTTTAGTGTCTGCTTAGGAATCATAAAGGATGTTTTTATATTATTGTTATAAAGTCTACAGTAAGATTCATTGTAAACAGTTTCCAAGTTTTTAAATTTCCTTCTATTTCTTTGTTATTTGATTTATAGAGGTTTTTATTTTAGGGAGCCAAGTCTACCTGCCTTTCCTTTTGAAATCCGTGTTCTTCTCATCCAAGGGGTCATAACCTAACTCCCTCAAAAACAGGTAAAAGAATGATGCAAATTCAGAAAAATAAGATAAGTAGTTTCTTCCACTCCCTTCACATCACTTACTACTCTACTCACTTCACATGCTCCCATCTTGTCTTTTTTACTATCTTAAACATCCTTGATGGTTGAGTCTTCAAGCTTTTGTCATTTCTAAACTTCTCCAAGATATACGGAAAGAGCCCCAGAAGTGTTTTGTTAAGGGGAAAAATATGAATTAATAAGCACATGCTTGATCAGCTTTACAGAGGCTTTCCAAAAGAGCTCAAGGCAGTACACGTTTATTAATTCTAATATATTCTTTCTTGCTTGTTTACATTTGGATAACAAAACTCTATTTCTTGTACACATCAGAAAATAAAATAGTCTTAAGCTAAGAACTGACATTATACGTCGGTATTTCAAAAATAAATTTAATCAGTAAGAAAGTTTCTTACACAAAGACATCTACAATAATTTATCATCTCATGAATTTCGTCTCCAACTTATTTATTTATAGTATGAAAGATACCTTGTAAGTATTTCATAAGGAAATTCTACTCTGTGTACCTACAGTGTATGGCTGAAATATTACACAAAATAAACCAAGGGGATCCCCAAACTGCAGATCATTAGGCAATATTTCAAGTAGCTGCTGCTCTCTGCTGCTCCTGGAAAAATCTGCCTTGGATCAGGTTATTCATAGCCATTCAAAAAAGAAGCTGAATTCTAAATTAAATGCATTAAATTCAAAAGAAGATAGACTATCCGCCTGGGGTCAGAGTTGAGATGATCACTACAACTATATAATTTTCTTTGAAAATAACTTCATATATTTGACAAATTTCAAAAAATTTTTTGCACGAAGGAAAATCTAACTTTCTGGTAATCACAATGATTACTGTCTTTGTGTTTGTATTGTGTGCCTTTGGGAAAAGGCTGCAGGAAATGACTACTGTATGGCTCAATACTTTCAAGGGGCCACATAAACTGACATTTTAGGGGAAATGGCATTGCGAGTGAGGATCTTTAGTAGAACAGGTGTCATTTTGCTTATGAGGCAACTGTCCCAATATTTTATATAAAAAATGGTTGATTCCAGGGAAGGGTAAGAAAGCGATGCTTCCACCGCCGGCATCAGACAGCAATGGGCTTAAATGTCTCAATCTTATCTGTATATTCCCATGTGTTCCATCATAAGGTCCCATTCTTGCCAAGCAATGCCCTAACTTAACACATGGTTAAAAAGAAAACATAAAATCAGGCCTTTCTTATCTCTTAAGTCTGCCCTTTCCTTTATGATCACCATAAAGCTTTTTGTTTTTCAAAATCTTACTACTGAGTTGAAAGTTCAAGACCTAGCCCATCTTTTTCTTTTTTAGGTTCTTCAGCACCATCACAATTATCCATTCCATACCAGTCTATAATTTATAATCATGACATGATATCCCAGTAGCTCGTCCTCCATTCCGTGTCCATGGTCCCCTTCACATTGATAAACTGCTCCTCTAACAGGAGGTTTGTACTTGGTCGCATTTATTTCCACTTATCCAGCATTTATCAGCAATTCCATGCGGCCCATTCATAGGGACTCTGTTCCAGGAACTTTCTTCTTCCAGAAATGGAACAGAACGCACCAATCTGTGCTCTCTTGTTCTTTATCAACAACTGCCATTACCAAAGGATGCATGTTCCCTGTTAAAATTTCTAGCTGAATACTGGTCTGGGAGCATTCTCTCAACGCAAAGGGTCTTTATTCTGGGTCTCATCTTTCTGACATAAGAAACACATTGTAAGAAGATTTTAATATCACTGATTTATTCTTTCCCTCTGCCTGCCAGTGAGGTATACGTCTCCAGCCAAACTCTCCATATAGGGTTTCATCTACAAATCTTTCCACATGTGCAGAGATACGACAAACACAGCACAGGCAGAAATCATGACAGTGGATCCAAATGGTCCTGACAAAGCTACTTTCATATACCCCCAAATTGGAGGAGAGTATGGAAAATCAAAATACAAAGTATTAGTTGTAAAGTTAAAGAGCTACTTCCTGTTATAAAAGAGATACAGACTAGCTCTGCAAGGAAATGACCTTTACTCAGATTTTTAAAAATAAAAATATCAGTATTTACGTATTTCAACATTTAATTCCTCAGATAAAATGTCATGCTTTAATAAGGACTGGCAAGGAGGTAAAAAAAAAAAATAATAAGGGTTTTTTTTGCTTTGTCTTCAACACATAAATATGATAAATAATGAAGCTGGCTATTTATCCAGTTTGAAACTCAGATTTAGTCTGTGCAACTTGGATAGTACTTGAGTAGTCATTAAAAAGGATAAACAATCATTCATCCAACTACTATTTCTTTAGTGTCTCCTACCTGCCAGGTGTGCTGTTAGCTGCTGGAGCTATAGCATTTAACAGGATAGGTAAGAGGACATAATCCATGGAGACGTAGCTCATGGAACTTGCATTCCAGTGGGGAAGGCAGAAAATGAATGAGGAAACAAACCAACAAACAAATAATTGAGATAACTTCAGATAGTGGTGTGGTTTATTAGAATATAAACCAGAAAAATATGCTAGCAAGAAGATGGAAAATGTCAGGCAGGATTAGAGTAATATTCCAAATCCATGCTCAAAGAAAGTCTTTCAGAAGTAGCTGATATAGAGCTTAACTACTGCCATAAACAACCATAAAAACTGGGCAATATATACAAAAAAATCATTTGGAGGCATTGGGCAGGACTACGATCCTTAAGAGAAGGGACATAAGGGAGGTGATTCCCAAATCTCATTCCCCCAGCTTTCTCCCTGAGGGCAGAGAAAGGTATTCTCACTCAGTGAAAGAAATACAGATCAGAGTTAGGGGACGCCATGCATCTGAGATTTGAGAGATGGGGTATTAGAGGGAAAGAACTGCAGAAAAGGAGCCATTAATATCAGCATAAAAATTTCCCTCAGGTCCTAGAGCACCATCTAAGCTGCACATGAGCAGGAAAAGACTCATGGAGCAGCAGAAAACAGTACCTGGGAACCTGGGGAGCAGACCTGAGATGTGAGTTGGCCAACATGGCAGAAAGGTAGGGGGATCCATACTTCCCACGTCTCTCAAACAAAGAAGTGCAGAAGCCAAAGGACTTTGAACACCAGAGCCTGGGAGGAAAAGAGATCTGAGATGCCACACGGTGCCTGAGGAAGGTTGGAGTTCAGACTCAGCCAAGCTAGGAGAGAACTGCATCAACATCTGGGCTTTTGGCTGAGGATCCAGAAAGGCTACCTTCGAAGATGCAGGACTAACTCTAGGAATAAGAGTTATAATACAGATTATAATTTATGTGAGATTAGTTGTTTTACCAAAGCATTTTATTATTCTTGGCATGACTATAAATCTGAAGAAGTTCCTTAAGTGATGATATTATGGAATATTCAGCTATTTATTTTTTTAGTCAAAAAAAGAAGTTTTTGCATTGAAAGTTTTTGATCTTCTAAGAAAATGTATTATAATAAAAAGTAAAATATTATTGTCCCTTTGGGATCGATAAGAAATAAAATTATTTCTAACTTGTTAATGACTCTTAAAAGTTTAGGGGCACCTGGGTGGCTCAGTTAAGCAACTGACTCTTGACTTTGGCTCAGGTCATGATCTCACAGATAGTGGGTTCGAGCCCTGTGTTGGTCTCTGTGCTGAGCATGGAGCCTACTTAACATTCTCTCTCTCTCTCTCTCTCTCTCTCTCTCTCTCTCTCTCTCTCTCTCTTCTCTCTCTCTCTCCCTCTCTGTCTCTGTCTCTTAAATAAAAAATAAAAAAGTTTACCAGTCCCTGGTGGAAATAGTAGGAGTAGTTGGGTTTGATGGGAATGTGAAAACCTACATTGATTCAGATAGCAGTGAATAGAGGGAGGTCTCCCATGTGGTTCTATTCAGGATACACAAGAATAGAGGGAAGAATTAATTTCACATTTGCATTCTTCTGCTGTTCAATTGGCTCAGTATAACATTTACATTAAGCTTATTCTAAACTTGGATGAATATTGAATCTTCTATTTGAAAGCTGACATCTTGAAATAAGAAAAGAAGAAGAAGAAGAAGAAGAAGAAGAAGAAGAAGAAGAAGAAACCAGAAAATGCAAAAATTTTCATTTGCTTTACTCTGATTGCCCTTCTGTCTACAGCTCACTCAGATTCATTATGTGTAGGCTTCCTTTCCAGAAAACGATATCAGTCTATCAGGTGCCAATACAGAGTCTTCTAGAAGCCCACAGAAATGCTTATAAAAACACAATAAACACAAGAGAGTTTATAAATCCACAGATAATCAAGATGAATAAATAATATATTAACTTATTTTATTTTTTAATGTTAATTAAAATATAAATAAATAAATAAATACATACATACAAATAAATAAATACAAATAAATAAATTCCATAAACAAATGGAGCCAGATAGAAAGAAACCTACCTAAAGTAGTCACAAGACCTCAAAAGAGTCCATCCAGATTTAAGAACCATATCTCCCTTCTGACTCAGAAAGCTGCGATCTGTACAAAGGAAAAAGCCTCCCTGCATTTAGGCACTTGGGATGAGCACTGGGTGTTGTATGTAAGTGATGTATGTATGTATGTATGTATGTATGTATGTAAGTGATGAATCACTGTGTTCTACTCCTGAAATTAATACTACACTGTATATTCACTAACTTGAATTTAATTAATTAATTACAAATAAAATAAAATATGGTAACAAACATTGGATAATACAACATTTTTGAAATAAAATATATGCAATATAAGATAAAAAAGAAATGGGTGATAATTTTATCAAGTCATTTATGGGACTCTGACATGACAAAAATCATGTTATCACTTATGAGTTACATTAAAATAATTTCTAATGTTAAATATTCTTAATAGAGAAAATAAAAAGAAAAGATCTATAAAAACATACACTAGAAATCCTTGCTCCAAATAATTAGCTACTTCTTAGACAAATGTTTGAAATAGCATGGATGTAGAAAATGTACTATGGGCAACCAAGCAAGTAAAAAAAGTAAGTGTCTATAAACAATGGAACAACTTCCTTGGAATTCCCAAAGGAAAGATGGCAGTCAACAGACTGCACATCCAGTGTATAAAGGCAAAGGGAGGTATTTTTAAGATTCAGAAAATATTCACCCATGAAAACTTTTGAAATTGAATATGTGCTTTGATCTTGGAATGAAGACACTTTCACTCAAGACAGGGACGGCATGAAAGGATCTTGAGCACTCAAACTGGCCAGACATCAAATTGAGTCAAAATGATTATTTCAGGGGTGCCTGGGTGGCTCAGTCAGTTGAGCTTCTGACTTCAGCTCAGGTCATGATCTTACAGTTGATGAGTTCGAGCCCCGTGTCAGGCTCTGTGTTCACAGCTCAGAGCCTGGAGCCTGCTTCGGATTTTATATCTCCCTCTCTCTCTACTCCTCCTCCACTCATGCTCTGTCTCTCTCTGTATCAAAAATAAATATGAACATTAAAAAAAGTTTTTTAAAGATTATTTTAATCTTGTGGCTCAATGGAATGAAAATATCAAAAATGATTTTTAAAAAAGAAAAATTCCTAAGTAAAATATTTCACTGAGGAGGAATAATATGAATTTTAAAACCAGATAAAAAATAAAACAGTGTGAATGGAAATGGGGAAGGAAAGCACATGAAATTTCTTGCTTTTAAGAGTGAAGATTCAAAAAATATGTAATTTTATTTTTGGCTGGCAATGATAAAAATGTAGACTAAAGGAAGATTTTAAGAATAGCACACAGACAATCCAAAATGTTGAAAAACATCAAAGAAAACATAGTTAACAAAAAATAAAGATTGAGAAAATACTACAAAGGAAAAATAAAATGAACTGACATGAGTAAGACCATTTATAGTAATAGATACAAAATTAAATATAAAAGGACACAAATAAATATATAAAAGGACTAAATGATGAAAATAAAAATAAATTTTCATTTTGACCCTGACTGGGTCTAGATTGAGTTGGATGCACAGATTATAACTTTTCAAGTACAGAGCTTCACACACTTCTGCATACGTTGTTTGAGTGAATTAATACCATTTTAGTTCCTCCAAAGATTTCAGAATTAGAATTCAAACAAGCAGGTAAGATAAAGGCAACATCAATGCACAAAAATTCCGTATCAAGATAAACATATTTGCATAGACAGTTTGAAATTTAAAAGTTCCATGAGAAACGGAACTCACCTATTTAGGACTTCTTGGCTAATCTGTGCATTTTAAAAATGGAAGCATTGATATTCTAGTAGGCAAATGTTAAGACTTCTCATAGAATGAAATGGTTGTCTAAGGCAGTCCAACGACCTAGTGACCTTTGTACAAACAGTGTATTTTCACAAGAGAAGAGAAATAGAAATCTTCCAGAAAAGGAAAACGCTCCCAGACCTTGGCTCATTTTCGTGATTTACACCACTTAGTCATTCAAGGGTAACGTGTATTAGGAAAGCAATAGTGATGCTTATTCTTACCATACCTCAGTTGTTCTGGTGAGAACTGCGATACTAGCCTTCAGAGCTGTCAACCTCATATTTTCAAGGGAGACATATATTGTTTACCTGATGGCTGTCTTTTGAAAATACTATTATGTTCTTCTTCCAAAGGGAGAAAACAATTCTGAATGTTGCCATTCAACTGGTTATACTTAGACTTGTTGGGGTTGGCTAGAATTTCGTGGACACAACACTTCTTGTTGTATGAGTCATAACTCTAAGCGCCATCCACCAACACCAATTACTCTGAAAACATCCTACTTGTAAGACACACTGGATCCCTGTGCACGTGACACACACAAGCACCTTGCGAAAGGAATCAAAAGGAAGTATGGTTACTAGCATCTTCGTTGTCACGGCCATTTCTACCTGGAAAACACAGGTCACCATTTTGTAAAATAATTTTGATCTACAGCATGAAAGGAATAGAATAAGAATAGACTGAATTAACACGCGGGAAAGTCATGAGGCTTAATCGGTGTGTCCCCATCATTCGTCTCTACGCAGACAGAAGGGCATCATCTCCATATTTTACTAAAGCTTAGAAAAAGTGCACTTTCCAAAGTCACATAGCTGTCGAAGCACTGAGTCAGGGTAGAAAAACTCAGGGCTGTCTGCCCCCAAAAGCTGTAACATTGAGAACAATGCTATGTTTCTTCCTCCTGCCTACACTGACATTCACTACGTAGAAGATTTTAGAGTTTTTTCCAAAACAGCAGCATCTTCAAGCGAGTTTTTAAAATGCTTTTGCTGCTGCTCTAGTTGCACCAACTGAACTGTCTTAGTCTTAGCAAAAATTTGAAGTTATCTTTTTTTTTCTTTAGCTGTAGAATTACAGAGCAAGAATGGATTTGCAAGACTAATCTATCCCTAGTTTTACTAACAAGAAACATGAGGCCATAACAGTCTAAGATTTGCCTGTAGTTCCTTAAGCAGCCTGTGGGAGACACAGAACAGGACCAGAATCCGGTTCTTAGGAACCCTGCCCAGTCCTTTCTCCACAAGAGTTGATGATGAATGGTTACAAAGAGTGCTTCAGACATTCACATATATTCTAGAACATTTGCAATCTGTGCGTGACAACTTGGCGTGCCATCCAAACACTTGTTTCTATAGAAGCAGGCATAAACATCAACGTCCCTTTCTTCTTTCCTTCACTGAATGCTTTCTATCAACACAGGCAGTGTGTATTCAGCTGCCTGTAATCCTGATGCCTTCAGGCTCCACTCAGATGAGCATCATGCCAATGGGCCCTGATGTTTTATTTCTCTTTAGATAAAAATGTTTCTCCTGCATCAAAACCAAAACCTAGAAAACAAGAATTCTCCAAGCTTTAGCTTTTTGTTGGGTGGTGCGGTGGCATGTACCTCCCCATTTATTTCTATAAATATATAGATATATATAGAGATATAATATAGATATAAATATATAGATATAATAGATATAAATATATATCATAAAATATATAAAAGAATTAGCTGTGATTGGCTTCCTAGGAGAAGAGTACCTCATGACTACACTAAGAAAACTGACATGGATGATTCATACTGGAAGTCAGGTCAAACCACATGGAAAGTCATTCCTTCAGGAACCATAAGAACAACTGTTAGTTAAAAATGTAAAGAGGGATGTCTTGGTGGCTCAGTGGGTTGGGTATCCAACTTCAGCTCAGGTCATGATCTCACTGTCCATGGTCTCGAGCCCCACATCAGGCTCTCTGCTGACAGCTCAGAGCCCGGAGCCTGCTTCGGATTCTGTGTCTCCCTCGCTCTCTGCCCCTCCCCCCACTCACACTCTGTCTCCCTCTCTCAAAAATAAAATAAAAGCATTAAAAAAATGTAAAGACAAACTATGTACGCTTATTTTTCCTTATGAAATTGTTCTCTTTAATAATTCAAATTTTAATATTTTAACATAATAATTCAAGTTTTAATATTTTTATATTTTTATCTTTATTAGTTTTAAAATATTTTAATATTTCTTTTTTTAAGTTTATTTTTATTTTTGAGAGAGAGCATGAGCAGGGGAGAGGCAGAGAGAGAGGGAGACAGAGGATGTGAGGTAGGCTCTGTGCTGACAGCAGAGAGCCCCATGTGGGGCTCAAACTCACAAACTATGAGATCATGACCTGATCAGAGTTGGATGCTCAACCAACTGAGCCACCCAGGCACCCAAAAATATTTTAATATTTCTTAAAGTATAGTATATTTCTTAAGAAAGTATATTAAAAGATTCTATTTGTAAAGGCTTCATAGTGAAACACACAGTCTGAATATCAGCTGGGGATAGAAATTTGCTATCAAGACCTGGATTCATAGAAGTATCCACAAAAGTGGGAAAGGTGTTCTCTTAGCTTCTTGTCATTGAACCTAGCCAAGTGGTCTTCAAACTCAGTTACTTCTAGAATAATCAGTGTTACAAAATGCTCAAGTCCCACTCCGGCTTGCTTCCCTTTGCTGTTAGTTAGCAGTAAAACCCAGGGCAAAAGTGCCATTGTTTAGGCTTTACATGAAATAAGATCTTATACTATAGAGCGTCAGACACTAAATGAGATTTATGGAAATTCTTAATGCCTCCCTTGTGCCTTATAGAAGTTTGGGAATCATGGTTCCAGTCTTGTCTCTGCCATTTTGTCTAAGACACTTAACTTCATGTTTGTTTTTATTACTTTGTAAAATCTCTTCTGTAGCATGGAGAAGAATATTGCTAACATTCTTCAAAACATTGTTGAGAGAATAAATTTGATAATAGCTATGAAAGTACTTTGTAAAACACAGAACACAAAGTAGTACTTTTGATCCTGTAAACATGAATTGTAGAAATGGTAGATGGTACAACCTACAGAAAAAGTGATTTTAAATATAAAGCGAACTTGCTTGCACTGCGCAAACACCCAACACTGTGCTTCTGTGGATCCATCCCTCCCATGGGTCTGCCTCCCTCCCAGTGCCGCAGGGCCCCCTCCTGAAGCGGACCACCGAAGGCAAAGCGAGCTGAGCCTACCCCTCCCGCCCCTGTGCACCTTGTGGATCCACCCCGGCTAATACACCAGATCCCATCAAAGCAGCACCCCAAGCCTGGCAGTGTGCAAGTAGCAGACGGGGGCCACACCACTCCACTGAGTCCTGCCCCAGGGAGAGGGGAAGACAAGATACATACCAGTCTGACTGTGGCCCCGCCCACCAACACAAGTTACTCCAGACAGCACAGAGGAAGAGCCCTGCAGTTCCCCACCACTCAAGGGACTTCCCAAAATGACGAAACGGAGGAATTCTCCTCAAAAGAAACGCCAGGAAATAGCGACAGCTAACGAACTGATCAAAAATGATTTAAGCAATATAGCAGAAAATGAATTTAAAATAATAGTCATAAAAGTAATCGCTGGGCTTGAAAAAAGTATAGAGAACAGCAGAGAATCTGTTGCTACAGAGATCAAGGAACTAGGAAGCAGTCAAGAGGAGCTAAAAATGCTATAAATGAACTTCAAAATAAAATGGAGGCTACCACAGCTCAGATTGAAGAGGCAGAGGAGAGAACAGGTAAACTAGAAGATAAAATTATGGAAAAAGAAGAAGCTGAGAAAAAGAGAGATAAAAAAATCCAGGAGTATGAGGGGAGACTTAGAGAACTAAGTGACATAATTAAGCGATTGGGATTCCAGAGGAGGAAGAGAGAGGGAAAGGTGCTGAAGGTGTACTTGAAGAAATCATAGCTGAGAACTTCCTGAACTGGGGAAGGAAAAAGGCATTGAAAACCAAGAGGCACAGAGAACTCCCTTCAGACGTAACTTGAATCGATCTACTGCATGACATATCATAGTGAAACTGGCAAAATACAAGGATAAAGAGAAAATTCTGAAAGCAGCTAGGGATAAATGTGCTCTAACATATAAAGGGAGACCGATAAGACTCGTGACCCATCTCCCTACTGAAACTTGGCAGGCCAGAAAGGAATGGCAGGAGATCTTCCATGTGATGAACAGAAAAAATATGCAGTCGAGAATCCTTTATCCAGCAAGTCTGTCATTTAGAATAGAAGGACAGATAAACATCTTCCCAAACAAACAAAAACTGAAGGAATTCGTCACCACTAAACCAGCCCTACAAGAGATCCTAAAGGGGATCCTGTGAGACAAAGTACCAGAGACATCACTGCAAGTATGAAACCTACAGACCTCACAATGACTCTAAACCCATATCTTTCAATAATAACACTGAATGTAAATGGACTAAATGCTCCAACCAAAAGACACAGGGTATCAGAATGGATAAAAAAAACAAGACCCATCTATTTGCTGTCTACAAGAGACTCACTTTAGACCTGAGGACACCTTCAGATTGAAAGTGAGGGGATGGAGAACTATTTATCATGCTATTGAAAGTCAAAAGAAAGCCGGAGTAGCCATACTTATATCAGACAAATTAGACTTCAAATTAAAGGTTGTAACAAGAGATGAAGAAAGGCATTATATAATAATTACAGGGTCTATCCATCAGGAAGAGCTAACAATTATAAATGTCTATGCGCCGAGTATGGGAGCCCCCAAATATATAAAACAATTACTCACAAACATAAGCAACCTTATTGATAAGAATGTGGTAATTGCAAAGGACTTTAATACCCCACTTACAACATTGGATAGATCATCTAGACACATGGTCAATAAAGAAACAAGGGCCCTGAATGACACATTGGATCAGATGGACTTGATAAATATATTTAGAACTCTGTACCCCAAAGCAACAGAATATACTTTCTTCTCGAGTGCACATGGAACATTCTCCAAGATAGATCACATACTGGGTCACAAAACAGCCCTTCATAAAAGAATTGAGATCATACCATGCACACTTTCGGAACACAATGCTATGAAGCTTGAAATCAACCACAGGAAATAGTCTGGGAAACCTCCAAAAGCATGGAGGTTAAAGAACACCCTACTAAAGAATGAGTGGGTCAACCAGGCAATTAGAGAAGAAATTTAAAAATATATGGAAACAAACGAAAATGAAAATACAACAATCCAAATGCTTTGGGATGCAGCGAAGGCAGTCCTGAGAGGAAAATACATTGCAATCCAGGCCTATCTCCAGAAACAAGAAAAATCCCAAATACAAAATCTAACAGCACACCTAAAGGAAACAGAAGCAGAACAGCAAAGACACCCCAAATCCAGCAGAAGAAGAGAGATAATAAAGATTACAGCAGAAATAAACAATATAGAATCTAAAAAAATTGTAGAGCAGATCAATGAAACCAAGAGTTGGTTTTTGAAAAAATAAAATTGATAAACCTCTAGCCAGGCTTCTCAAAAAGAAAAGGGAGATGACCCAAATACATAAAATCATGAATGAAAATGGAATTATTGCATCCAATCCCTCAGAAATACAAGCAATTATCAGGGAATACTATGAAAAATTATATGCCAACAAACTGGACAACCTGGAAGAAATGGAAAAATTCCTAAACACCCACACACTTCCAAAATTCAAACAGGAAGAAATAGAAAGCTTGAACAGACCCATAACCGCAAAGAAATTGAATTAGTTATCAAAAATCTCCCAACAAATAAGAGTCCTGGACCACATGGCTTCCCAGGGGAATTCTACCAGACATTTAAAGCAGAGATATATCCTATCCTTCTCAAGCTATTCCAAAAAATAGAAAGGGAAGGAAAACTTCCAGACTCATTCTATGAAGCCAGCATTACTTTGATTCCTAAACCAGACAGAGACCCAGTAAAAAAAGAGAACTACAGGCCAATATCCCTGATGAATATGGATGCAAAATTCTCAATAAGATACTAGCAAATCGAATTCAACAGCATATAAAAAGAATTATTCACCATGATCAAGTGGGATTCATTCCTGGGATGCAGGGCTGGTTCAACATTCGCAAATGAATCAACGTGATACATCACATTAATAAAAGAAAAGATAAGAACCATACGATCCTGTCAATCAATGTAGAAAAGGCCTTTGACAAAATTCAGCATCCTTTCTTAATAAAAACCCTCGAGAAAGTCGTGATAGAAGGAACATACTTAAACATCATAAAAGCCATTTATGAAAAGCCCACAGCTAATATCATCCTCAATGGGGAAAAACTGAGAGCTTTCTCCCTGAGATCAGGAACACGACAGGGATGCCCACTCTCACTGCTGTTGTTTAACATAGTGTTGGAAGTTCCAGTATCAGCAATCAGACAGCAAAAGGAAATCAAAGGCATCAAAATTGGCAAAGATGAAGTTAAGCTTTCACTTTTTGCAGATGACATGATATTATACATGGAAAACCCGACAGACTCCACCAAAAGTCTGCTAGAACTGATACATGAATTCAGCAAAGTCGCAGGATACAAAATGAATGTACAGAAATCAGTTGCATTCTTATACACTAATAATGAAGCAACAGAAAGACAAATAAAGAAACTGATCCCATTCACAATTGCATCAAGAATCATAAAATACCTAGGAATAAACCTGACCAAAGATGTAAAAGATCTGTATGCTGAAAACTATAGAAAGCTTATGAAGGAAATTGAAGAAGATATAAAGAAATGGAAAAACATTCTGTGCTCATGGGTTGGAAGAATAAATATTGTTAAAATGTCAATACTACCCAAAGCTATCTACACATTCAATGCAATCCCAATCAAAATTGCACCAGCATTCTTCTCGAAGCTAGAACAAGCAATCCTAAAATTCATATGGAACCACAAAAGGCCCCGAATAGCCAAAGTAATTTTGAAGAAGACCAAACCAGGAGGCATCACAATCCCAGACTTTAGCCTCTACTACAAAGCTGTAATCATCAAGACAGCATGGTATTGGCACAAAAACAGACACATAGACCAATGGAATAGAATAGAAACCCCAAAATTAGACCCAAAAAAGTATAGCCAACTAATCTTTGACAAAGCAGGAAAGAATATCCAATGGAAAAATGAGAGTCTCTTTAACAAATGGTGCTGGGAGAACTGGACACAACATGCAGAAGGATGAAACTGACCACTTTCTTACACCATTCACAAAAACAAACTCAAAATGGATAAAGGACCTGAATGTGAGGTAGGAACCCATCAAAACCCTAGAGGAGAAAGCAGGGAAAAACCTTTCTGACCTCAGCTGCAGCAATTTCTTACTTGACACACCCCCAAAGGCAAGGGAATTAAAAGCAAAAATGAACTATTGGGACCTCATGAAGATAAAAAGCTTCTGCACAGCAAAGGAAACAGTCAACAAAACTAAAAGGCAACCAATGGAATGGGAAAAGATATTTGCAAACGACATATTGGACAAAAGGCTAGTATCCAAAATTATAAAGAACTCACCAAACTCCACACCCAAAAAACAAATAATCCAGTGAAGAAGAAATGGGCAGAAAACATGAATAGACACTTTTCTAAAGAAGACATCCAGATGGCCAACAGGCACATGAAAAGATGTTCAACGTTGCTCCTCATCAGGGAAATACAAATCAAAACCACACTCAGATATCACCTCACGCCAGTGAGAGTGGCTAAAATGAACAAAACAGGAGACTATAGATGCTGGAGAGGATGTGGAGAAACAGGAACCCTCTTGCACTGTTGGTGGGAATGCAAACTGGTGCAGCTGCTCTGGAAAACAGTGTGGAGGTTCCTCAAAAAATTAAAAATAGACCTACACTATGATGCAGGATGCAGGAGTACTGATGCATAGGGGCACTTGTACCCCAATGTTTATAGCAGCACTCTCAACAATAGCTAAATTATGGAAAGAACCTAAATGACCATCAACTGATGAATGGATAAAGAAATTGTGGTTTATATACCTTTTGTAGCAACATGGATGGAACTGGAGAGTGTTATCCTAAGTGAAATAAGTCATACAGAGAAGGACAGATTCCATATGTTTTCACTCCTATGTGGATCCTGAGAAACTTAACAAAAGATCATGGGGGAGGGGAAGAAAAAAAAATGGTTAGAGAGGGAGGGAGCCAAAACATAAGAGACTTCTAAAAACTGAGAACAAACTGAGGGTTTATGGGGGGTGGGAGGGCAGGGTGGGTGGGGGATGGGTATTGAGGGCACGTGTTGGGATGAGCACTGGGTGTTGTATGGAAAGCAATTTGACAATAAATTTCATAATAATAAATAAATACATACATACATACATACATACATACATACATAAATAAATAAATAAAATGAAGTCATACTTTAGAGTGGGCCCCAAACCCAATGACTGGTGTCTTTATAAAGATGAAAGAGACATTCAGATAGAAACACACAGGAAAGAAGGCCATGGAAAGATGAAGGCTGAGATTGGAGTCTGTAAAGCCAAGAAATACCAGGGGTTGTGGGAGCCACCAGTAAAATAAATAGATAAATAAATAAATAAATAAATACTCAAGTGCCTTAAACATATCCTGCGCCCTTTAACTACTCCACTAAGATTCTAATCTGAAGAAACAATCAAAGACATGACCACACGTATACATAATTTGCCAACAATAAATAGCAAAACAACGAAACAAGTAGATAAATGTGGAAATAACCAACTTAAGTAATTTAACCAAAATTTTTAAAATGATAAATTAAGTCCAATTCAATCACCCAATGATTAAAATCACATCACTGAAAATTAGTGATACTATCAAAAGTATCTGATATAATAGTGAGCAAGAAAAGCCAGAGAAAATTGCATTTACAGTACCATTATAAATACACATTATACTTATAAATAGATGGGTATGTACATGCGTTTGTGTGCATGTGTGTGTGTGTTTGCTTGACCACACTTGAATCAGCTCCTGAACCTTCTTTGTAGGCCTCACTCATATGGCCATTTTCTGGTAAATCCAATTTTAACAAGAACTCCGCTAAGTTAAATGGACCCCCACCCTCTATATCTGATCGCCATTGATATCAGATTAATGTCCTCATCCTCCACCACCCCCAGCGGATGGCTCATCACCCTGGTCTGTCAGGCAGATACAGCCAGACTCCCCTTCACTCCCGATGTTCCCTCTTAGTGATTTCTCACCCAGTGACCCATCCTGCTCCTTGGCTGTAAGTTCCCACCTGCCCACACTATATTCAGAATTGAGCTCCACTCTAAACAGAGATATTTTTCCTCTATTGGAATAGCCCAGATATGTTTTTTCTTTAACGGTGTGTGTCTGTGAGGGTTCCCTTGTTATCTCTGGGTATTGAAATCATGGATGATTTGCATCTTCTTTATACCCGTCTATCATTTCCACAATAAACTTGCTTTATTTTTTATGGTCAGAATAGATCATTAATACAATTAAACGATGAAAAAGAAACTCACAAGTAACACACACATTTGCAATAGCACTTTGAAGCATTATAAGCACAGGTGTAACTACAACAATCTGAGCACTTCTATGTGCCAAGCGTCGCACTAACCTCTGCATGTTATTTTGCAAAGTCTGTGAAGTACAAATTATCATCTCCATCATCAAACTGAAAAAAAAAAAATCATGTCTCAGGTTAAGTATCTTGCCAAAGGATACAGGTTATTGAATGGTAGAAACTCATTCAAACCTTGTTCTGTATGATATCAGAGCATATTTATTTGGCCGTTAACTTCTCTCAAACATTAAAATAGCTAAGTGGGGGCACCTGAGTGGCTTAGTCGGTTGAGCATCTGACTTCAGCTCAGGTCATAATCTCACGGTTCATGGGTTCGAGCCCCACATCAGGGTCACTGCTGTCAACACAGAGACTGCTTCAGATCCTCTGTCCCTCCCTCTCTCTCTGTGCCTTTCCCACTCGTGCTCTCCTTCTCAAAAATAAATAAACATTAAAAATATAGCTGGGGCACCTGGGTGGGTCAGTCGGTTCAGCGTCCGACTTTGGCTCAGGTCATGATCTCACAGTTTGTGGGTTCAAGCCCCACATCGGGCTCTGTGCTGACAGCTCGGAGCCTGGAGCCTGCTTTGGATTCTGTGTCTCCCTCTCTCTCTGCCCCTCCCCTGCTCAGGCTCTGTCTCTCTCTACCAAAAATGAATAAACATTCAAGAAAATAGCTAAGTGTGTTAGCATGTTTTCCTCAATAACTCACTTAGCAAAGTATAAACAGGATATAGGAAATCACATAGTCCCTACAGTAGACCACAAGTCCCTTCAAAGAACTTAGCGTCTACTATAGAAGGAACGTCGTGTGCACACGACAGCCCCTATCCTATGTACAGCATCCGGAAAGGACAGGCAACACAGCACTACACCCACAGCATGAGTTCTGGAGTCAGGTACGCAGAGATTGCAAACCTGATTCTGCTATGTAGTCACACAACCTTGGGAAAGTCGCTGAGCCTCTCTTCGAAAAGCTTCTAGATCATCTTAAGAGGATGACGATGATAATGATAATAGTTCATAGGGACGCAGGGATATTAAGTGAGACAGCGGATATTCAACAACCAGAGACGCAGCGACGTGTGCGCTGTTTAGGCGGTTCTGTTCAGCACTGACCAGGGCTTTCATGCGTTTTCCTTCTGTTCCTGAATTTTTCCTGTTGAGTTTCTATTGTTTCTGCTGTTGCCATTCTTACCAGAGTGGAGGCGCCCTCGGAGTACTCTGAAGAGTCGACCGCCTCTTCCCCCACCCCTGCCAGAAGCCAAAACACAGCACCAATTAGGTAAGAGGGGAACTGGGACAAGAAGGAAGACTCAAGAAGGTAGAGGACTTAATCTCGGAGTACTAGCCCGGGTCACAAAAGCTGAAAGGATAGAGTGGCCCAGCTTGGCACCGACACGGGGGAGCCTAACAGCAGCTGCGGAGTCAGGTGCGAGTCTAAGAGCTGCCCAGAGGCTAGAAAGCCAGCTGGGATCCCGAAACGCGGGGGGCGCCACACGCTGGGTCCTGCGTGTTGCGGGGAGGCTAGCGGGGGTGGAGGTGCTGAGGGCTCCCTGAGCCGCTGCTGACGGCTCTGCTGCCCTCCTGAGGCCCGTGTGCGCAGCCCCGCTCACAGCCCCACCTGGCAAGAGAGAGAGGCCTCGGTGATGACAAAGACCCGCGTGGACAGGTGAGAGGGATGAGAGGGCAAACAGAAGATAGGTGGATGGAATGTAAGAGCTCGGGCCCAGTCTGCCTATCCTGCTGTTGCCCAGACACTTCTTAGGGGCCTTGATCACAATGAATCTGACCTTTCATAAAGTATGGAAAAAGAGATTGCGTTGTTTAGGGACTAGAAGGGCAGGGAGAGCTGAGAGCACCATATTCTTAAAGAATTAAGAATACTCTCTAATTATGACTAATTAGAGAGTATTAATACTCTCTCATTATGACTTATGTAAAAACTCATATGCCCAGCACAAATGGGCAAATAATTCACACGAGCAAATGTTTTTTGATAAATAATATGTGTCTCTGTGAGTGTGAGTTTTAAACTATAATTTTAATGGAATTTTAAAAATAAATTCTATGCATTTCTTACTTACATTCTTCGGTAGAACCTGGTAAACACAAGAAATGGTGTTTTAGACAGAAGAAATGTAATAAATTATTTTCTTCGTTTTTCTTTTTTTTTTTAAGTTTATTTGTTTTGAGAGAGAGAGAATGTGTGCAAGCCGGGGTGGGCGGCAGAGAGAGGGGGAGAGAGAGAGAGAGGGACAATCCCAATCAGGCTCTGTGCTGTCAGCACGGAACCCAATGCAGGGCTTGAATTCACAAACCATGAGATCGTGACCTGAGCAGAAACCAAGAGTCAGATGTTTAACCGACTGAGCCACCCAGGCACCCTGAATCATTTTTTTCTTAATGCAAAATTATCATTATGAAATCATCATGATATATGTCCTCGATCATACCATGCAAGTAAACGTAATGTCCTTGAGAGATGTTGCACCGTTTCAAGCCACTTTTCCTTATACTGAATGGCCCCAACTTGCCCCAGTTTGTGAATCTGTGTTTATTTCTTTAACATTTCTTTTATTCCTTCACTATTCAGATATCAGTGCTTCCTAGCTACTGCTTTCTTCTACTAGCTATTTGTTGCTAGAAGCTATCATTCCATGCCTGTAAACCGTCCGCCTCTGATCTGAAATGACAGGGGCCTTGGGGTTTTTGGAAAACATAAATGGAGAACAGAGTCTGAGCAGAAGCTTGAAAGGTTTGCTTTAGTGCCTGGGATTTACAATGGCCATTGTTTCCATACATATTTTTAAACTTATTTATACATTCTCAATGATGTTCCTGGTGGTTCTAAATGGCTGAAACGACTAGTCAGTGACCTCTAAACAAGTAAAAGGCTACTGAATTAGCACGAAACTCTGTGATGATGAAGAAAGAGAAGAAAGCAAAGGATTGTGATGATAACATTAGGAACTGTAAAATTTTCCAGACAAGCCCTGAGTACGAAGAAATGCTGATCCATCAGATGCATTACCAAGCTGTTGTGTGAAAGATTCTACGAATACATGGCTGGCCCAAACGTTGGAGTCAACCTCTAAGGATATGTGGTGTAAAGTCCTTCTTCTGGGATTCTTTCCTCTCTTCATATCATCCTACTGTTACCCAAGCTCATAAGCCTAAGACAGCTGGTGGCAGGTCTTTGCCAATGTGTTTGTCCCCAGAGACCACATTCAGGCCCCAAGGATTTAGCCTGTCCTCAGATTACAAGGATATTCATGGGGAGAATCCCTGGAGGCATGGAAATGAGAAATGGTTTAAAAACTAGTAATCTTTGAACTAATGCTGGGAAGAAAGGCGCTTTTTGAACTTTTAGAGTCAGAAAACAGTAAAATAATATGCATGCCTCATGTATTTCGGAAGTTTACTCAGTACATGAAACACTGCCCAGCGATCAGAGTGCATGCACAGTTTTGCATTCCGATATCAGCCTCTCGCTTTCCAGAATTGTCAATGTCTGTATTGCTTTCTGGGCAAGAACAGAATCGCCATAAAACTCCACAAAAGGGGGGCACCTTGGTGGCTCAGTGAGTTGAGCGTCTGACTTCTGCTCAGGTCATGATCTTGAGGTTCGTGGGTTTGAGCCCCACATTGGGCTCTGTGCTGACGGCTCAGAGCCTGGAGCCTGCTTCCAATTCTGTGTCTCCCTCTCTCTCTGCCCACCCCCTGCTCATGCTCTGTCTCTATCTCAAAAATAAATAAATGTTAAAAAAATTTTTTTTTAAAAAGGAACTCTGCAAAAGGAATTTGCCTACAAATATGACATCTTTCATATGGGACAACTGAAGATTTCTACAACATGACATGGGGGACAAGCGGTCCTCCCAAAGTGACTTTGATGTTTCTTCAACCATAGTTGCAAAGAGAAAAGGCACACGTTCATCACTAATTCCCCCAGAGACACCTTCACCTGTTCGCATCACTCGGGCCTCTTCCCATGATGCCGTGGGGAGGCTCAAAGAGAGAGCAGCTTTTGCTGAGGATGTATTTTACAGGGACAAACTGGAGAGGCAGCCCCAGCAGAGTGCAGAGGCCCCCGCTCAGTGGAAATGTCCTGCATCCATGCACAGGGGACTCCAGCTCCTGCCCTCGGTCGGTGAACTCACAGATACCAAACTGACCCACAGCGGGTTTGTGACTGGGGCCAAATGCACCTCTGATGGGAACGCTGGGAAGAAGTTACCAAGTGGTTAATTAAGAAAGCTCTCTGCCCGGTATCACGGTGTGTGGAATGTTAGATTAAATCTCTGATGAGAGGCATGTTAGAGACTGTGCAGACATGTGACAGGATGAAAATGTGCAAGATTCCCCGATTTTACAAGCTCCAGTTTTGCTACTGCTTTAGAGACGTTCAGTCACATCTGACGGAGAAAGGGCACTTTGCACACGCAGCCAAATACTCTTTTCAGTAGTTACAGGAAACCTAATTCTTCTCAGGAAAGAGCTCCTTTCCTTAGACACTTATTAGTTGACTTAAAACAATCAAGCAATTTGCACGGGCGAAAATCAACTTAGCATGGAAGGAACACACCATGGCCCCCTCATCACAGCTTCCTCGCCCTATCGGAACATTATTGCTGGTATAATCATGGAATCCTCCCATACGTAATACCTGATTGACATAGTTCTTCCTATTGAAATACAGAGCACCAATTATAATATACAGATTTCCGGGGTGCCTGGGTTGCTTAAGTGTCTGACTTCAGCTCAGGTCACGATCTCGCATTCTGTGAGTTCGAGCCCCACATCGGGTTCTGTGCTGACAGCTCAGAGCCTGGATCCTGCTTCAGATTCTGCGTCTGCCTCTCTCTCTGCCACCACCCCCACTCATGCTCTGTCTCTGTCTCTCTTTCAAAAATAAACTTTAAAAAAATTAAATAAAAATATATGATATACAGAATTTCAAAACCACCCAGGTAATTATAGGCCCGCATGACAAACTCTGTTCTTTATCCTCTCCAAAGGAAGTTTCATTATGCCAGTATTATCTTGCTCGCGGAAAGAATTTCCTGAAGGTGACCTTTTTATAGGTGGTAACCATAGTAACAGATTTCCAGCCGCTCACACTCTGACACCGCTTGCACAAGGCAAATGTTACAGAGATGCTGACGATTGATGTTTGGGGCTGCCCTCTGGAGACAAGAAGCTGCATAAATACTTACCAATTTGAGAGTAAAGATGTTAAAAGAAATTTAAAGCCATATTCCCTGCTCCCCTGCTAATCAGACAGCAATCTGTTTTTTCCAAATCTCTGTAATACCCTCGCTTAGAGACTATCAAAGTAAAAATAAAAGGAGGTGGATCTTTAAGCAATGTGAGGAAAAAGAAAAACGCGTTTCTTACTCTACTCTTCGATAGGACGTTCAGTGGATACAAGGGTGAGAGACAAACATGCCCCTTCTGGAGTCTATCCTACCTACTAGCGCCTCCTACAGTCCCCAGGAGCTCTTACGGAAGCCACGTGCTCTCAGCAATGGGGACCCGCTCGGCTGAAGAACCCCAGAAAACTGCAGCTGCAGCACCTGATTCCAAAAGAGTTAGGGAACTTTTGTGACAGTAGGACAGTGAGATGTGCCAACCAGAAACCAGCCAACAAGACACCCATGAGGACAGCGGGAACAGCTGGTGGGTCACAAGCCAAACGGAAATTCATGCACTCTTGATGCATGTATGGGGGGAACACATCTTTAATATTTAAGTAAGTGGAACATTGTACACGGTCTCTGCTCCCTACTAAAAGAAGGGTTTCAACTTACATGGCTTGTTTCCTTTTTTTTTTTTTTTTTTTTTTTTTTTTAGAGATTCATTCATATATTTTCTATGAATCAGTTCATCTCTGGTCTTGTTTTTTATTTTTTTTAACATGCTAAGAAAATTGATTCTTGTCATTTCTTTTGTATGAGACATTTATGGATGACCAAGGAAGCTTTAAGTTTGATAAAGTCATCTCTTAAAAATCCAGTTGCTATTCAATTTTTTTGGTGCTTCTATATTTCTTGCACTGGTCTTATTTTTGCTCTATTTTAATTGATATATTTATCTGTGTGTTGTCCATTTTATCTGTCAAAAAAAATTTGGCATGATTCAGATTCTTCCCATTGTCGTCATTCACCAAACTACAACTTGCTTTTCTGTTATGGATCACTGTTGTATCATATAATAGTTCTCTCTGTGCGTTCAATGTCAGTCTTTGGCTTGACCGTTGGGCAGGCAGTATTTCTCAAAATGTGAATCATCTGGAGACCCATCAAAGAGAAGGAAGGAAGGAAGGAAGGAAGGAAGGAAGGAAGGAAGGAAGGAAGGAAGAAAGAAAGAAAGAAAGAAAGAAAGAAAGAAAGAAGTGGGATCGGGAAGTAAGGGAAGGAAGGAGGGAGGAAGGAAGGAAGGCAGGTAAGAAAGAGAGAGAGAGGAAGGAAGGAAGGAGAAACAAAAGAGAGAGAAGAGAAGAGAAGAGAAGAGAAGAGAAGAGAAGAGAAAGATAGGAGTGGGTTGGGAAAGTGAGGGAAGGAAGGGAGGGAAGGAGAAAGGAAGGAAAGGAAAGGGAAGGGAAGGGAAGGGAAGGGAAGGGAAGGAAGGAAGGAAGGAAGGAAGGAAGGAAGGAAGAAAAGGAAAGGAAAGGAAAAAACCTGTATACTCTAGTTTGTGAAATGCTGGCTTAAGGACTTTACTTCCTATTCTAGAAAGTTATCTTTCAATTTTTTAATGACCACAGCCCAAAACAGAAATTTTGTACTCTGAAGTATCAGAATTTTAGAATTTTGCATTCTGATATGTAAGATTACATATAAAAATGGAGCACAAATTTTAAAATTCTCATAAAACTTACCACTTCCAACAATACAGTCCTAAAGTCTTTGAACCTCAATCTCAATGTGAGAAACAGTAGGCAGGATAAGCAAACGTGGGGGCTGGGAGCAGCGGGGGCCACAGCAACTTTAGGGCAAGAGTGAGCATGACTTTCAGTGGGAAAGGGGTGGAGGAAATGTGGGGCTAGGAAGAGGCTCACGTGTAAACCGATGTCTGTAATTCTGGGGTGCGCGTAGTTTATCTGAAACGACCTTTCAACTTTTTGTCATCCTCATTAGAGGGTTTTGTGTGTGTTTGCTCATCAGTTACTGCAATAAGAACATCTCTTTAACCTGGCGTTTATTCACCTAATTACTTTTTATTGGAGCCCGCCAGCATGCCAAGTGAGGAGTGAGGGATACGGCAATGAGGAAGACAAAATTCAAAATAGACACAGTGTTTGTTTTCATGGGCCAAGGGGGGAGAGACAGATATCAGACAGGTAGCAAAACAAAAACTACTTTATTTTCTTTCAGAGCATATTCATTTGGTATGAGGGGGAGAAAAAGAGGAGCTATAAGAACATGTATGACATGGGGGACCTAACCTTGATTTGAAGGTTGGGAAACCACCCCTGAAGAAACATAAAGCCAGCCGGGCCAGAACTTAATGAAAAGGAAGAGACCAAGGTAAGTTTCAACGGAAGACAGAGGCGAGACGCCGGGGCTTTGTGGACCAAGGTAGAAAGCTGCCATTTTCACAACTGCTGTGGGGAGACGGAGCGTTTTGATCGGCAAAGGCTCTATCTGTATTTTATGCAGGTCACTGGCTGCCGTGTGGGGTGCTGGCACTCAAGGACATCTGCGAAGTGACCCCAAAGTTCCTCCTTAGGAACTTTGGTGCTAGTTGACTGATCATCACTTTCTAAGCATCTCTCAAACCTCCCACCTCTGTGCCCTTGCACCTGCCCACCCCAGTGCCTATGGCAACTCATCCCTCTTTTCTCCTATTCACAGTTACTCACATCTAAAGACCCAACCCCAACATCCCCTTCTTTGTGAATTCTGACTGGGTTGCATTTCTCTCTTCCTAAAACTCTCTCTCTCTTTATTCATTTCTTTTGTGATACTTCCATATTCACCTGTTCTATAATTATTAAGTTCTCCTCATGTTACAAATTTCTTGCTCAGGAAGCTAGGACGCCTTTGCATCCCCAGCAGTATCTTACATGTATTTGTACAAATACATGCAGAGTTGCTCAATGGCATAGAACTTGCTTTTGTCCTTTGTGTTCTTTCTGTTAGCCTAATTTCTAGTGTCCTGAGGCATCATGCTTTTTTTAAGTTGCTTTCAAACTGCTTTCTTTCCCTATTTATAACCCCAAATGTCTTCTGCAATCAACTTCGATGGCTCCATTTCAAAGTATTCTAGGGGGTTTTTTTGTGGTTGTTCTTGTTGTTCATTTGTGTAACAGCTCTTCTCTCAATTTCCTTAGATAGCCTATGTATTTGCTAAGTTAACGTATTTCGTCATTCTTTCTTAGACACCCTGACATAACCTTCATTCTGCCCCACTAGGATGTCTCCTCTCTACTCATTAAGCAACTCCCTCTCTGCTGAGTCCTGTCTCACTCTCCCCCAGACTGAAGTACCACCTCCTGCCCCTCCTTCCTCTGCACCTTCCGAGAGCACATAACCTAGAGCCTTCCAGTTATGCATCAGCCATTGCCATCAAGGCCTGTCTCTATCTTCTACCTCTCCTGAATGTCACTCACAATTTTCCACTGTGTTCTCCCTTCTCCTCTCAATCACTTGCTTCACTGTTAAATATCTAATTTGTCTGTTTATAAGAATTTAGGCAAACTCACATGTTAATCACAAAATTCTACCTAGTGTGAGAGCTCAGGAGAATTGTGGGTACTGTAGAGAGGAAACTTGCTGTGTAGGCTCTCACAGTCCCTTCAGCACTGTGACTTTGATTGCTTAGCCCTACCTCTGGAAATGATGCCATGTGGTCCTTTATATCTGGTATATGAAAGGCCACAATCTTCCTGAAGTCACTCTATAATTTCAGGCAGTTCTCGCTGCCCAGTTCAAGAGAGGATCTGGTGTGAAACTCAGAGCCCCACAACTGCTACAAAAATAATACAAGGACTGAGGACAAGCACTTTTTCTTCTTGGCTTCTCTTTATTGAGCCACGAAAATGAAGTGTTCATCCTTGCTTCGGTGGCAAGTGGAAAACCATCAGTATCCTGCACTACTTACAAGAGTCAGAAATACATCATAAAATCAAATTTGTCATTCCGCTTCTGGGAAGATGCAACAGATAGACTTTTCTTATTTCTCCCACTAGGTACAACCGTCAACCCCAGGCATGATACATAAAACAAATAAAAGAAACCTAAAAGTCAGCGAGGAGAAGGCAGGCTGGCTGGAGAACTCGGGACCCAAGGAACAAAATGATGAATAAAACTAACAAGCCTCTAGTAAGACCAAAAAAAAAGAGGAAAAGAGAAGACACAAATTACCAATTCAGTAATGTAACAGGAGACACCACTGTGGACCACTAAAATGCCAAAGGGATAGGAAGAAAATATCACAAACAACTCTACCACAGAAATTTGACATCTTAGACAAAATGGAACAATTGCCCCCAAAAACATACACTATCCCAACTTACCCAGTATGAAATAGTTCGTTTGAATAGCCCTATAACTATTAAAGACATTGAATTAGGGGCACCTGGGTGGCTCAGTCAGTTAAGTATCTGCCTTCCACTTGGGTCATGATCTTACAAACGGTTTGTGAGTTCGAGCCCCGCATCGGGCTCAGAGCCTGGAGCCTGTTCGGATTCTGTGTCTCCCTCTCTCTCTGCTCCTCCCCTACTCGCTTGTGTGTGCTCTCTCTCTCTTTCTCGCTCTCTCTCAAAAGTAAATAAACATTAAAAAAATTAAAGATATTGAGTTAATAATGAATTAATTATTCATTAAAAATCATTCTAAACTAGAAATTAGAAATTTGCAGGCCCAGAAGGCTTCACTGGAGAATTCTTTGTAAAAAGGGATTAACATCAATTGTACACAACTTATTTCAAATAACAGAAGAGGGGTTTCTTTTATGAACTGATTACTACTCCGCACCAAAGTCAGATAAAGAAAATACAAAAAATTACAGAACAAAATCTTTCATGAATTTAAACACAAAAATTCTCAACAACAACAAAAATGGCAATTAGGATTCAATAATCTATATAGAAAAATATACACCATGGCTAAGTGGGGTTATTCCAGGGATGCAAAGTTGGTTTAATATTTGAAAATCAGTCCATTTAATCCACCATATCAACAAAGTAAAGAAAAAAATCATGATCGATACAGAAAAAGTATCTTCATCATACATTCATGATAACTCTCACAAACACTGAAATAAAGAGGAATTTCCTCAATTTAATGAAGGTTATTTACCAAAAAAAAAAAAAAAAAAAAAACTAAAAAAAGAAACTAATGGCAACATGATTCTTAATGGAGAAATACTGAATGTTCTCCGTCAAATTGGGAATAAAGGCAAGAGTGTCTACTCTCACCACTCTTACTCAACAATGCCGGAAGCCCTAACTAGCACAATAATGCAAGAAAAGGAAATAAAAGGTATACACAGTGGAAAGGAAAAAAAAATTTAACTAACCCCATTTGCATACATTATATATACGATGTCACTGCCTACCTAGGGAATCCCCAGGAATCTACAAAAACAATGTCTAGAATTAATAAATGAGTTCAGCAAGGTTTCAGGATATAAGATATCCACACAAAAATGTATTTCTACATACTAGCCATGAATACATGGGCACAGAAATTAAAAATACAATACCACTTTTAATCATTCAAAAATGAAATACTTGGGTATAAATCTAACAAAACAAGTTCAAGACTCATTTGCTACATACAAATTACATAATATTAAAAAAATTTAAAAAGTTTAAAAATGAAAATTACACAGCATTGATGAAAGAAATCAAGATCTAAATAATGGAGAAACATACCATGTGTATGGACTGGAAGACTCAACATAGAAAAGATGTCAATTATTCCAAATTATTATATAGATTTAATGCAATTTCTATTAAAATTACAGTAAGAATCTTATAGATACAGAGAAACTTACTAAAAATTTATGTGGAAAGGTTGAAGAACCAGAATAGCTAAGACAATTTTTGAAAAGAAGAATGTAGTGGGAAAAAACAGCCTACCCAATTTAAAGATTTACTGTATAGCTACAGTAACTGAAATATTATGTGTACTGGTAGAGGGGAGACACCTAGATCAGTGGAACAGAAGAGAGAACCCAGAAATGCATCCACACAAATGTTGTGTACAACTGCTTTTGACAAAGACACAAAAGCAACTCAAGGGAGGAAAGGGTAGCTTTTTCAGAAATCAGGTGGGTACTGTGGCAATTAGATACCCATAGAGAAAAAATTCAATCTCAACCTAAGGCTTAACCTTACACAAAAATTAACTTAAAATGGATCATAAACTTAAATATAAAATGTAAAACTCTAAAACTTTTAGGAAAAAAATGCAAGAAAACATCCTTGGGACTGAGGGATGATAAGCAAAGAGTTCTTGGTTTCTTTTGACAGCAAAGGTATGACCTAGAAAAGGGAAAAGTGATCAATTGAACTTAATCAAAACAAAACCTTTTTCTCTATGAAAGACCCTATTAATATGGTGAAAAGATGAGCTACAGACTGGGAGAAATATTTGCAAGCCATACTTTGGGCAAAGGACTAGAATCTAGAGGATATTTAGAAGTAGCAAAACTCAAAAAAATAAATGAATAAACCAAAACAAGAAAAAAAAGCAATCTGATTAAAACATAGTCAAAAACATGAAGTGACATTTAACCAAAGAATATATACAGATGCAAAATAAGCACATGGAAAGTTATTCAACATTTTTAGTGATTAGGGGACTGTAAATTAAGACTACAATTTAATACTGCTATGCACTATCAGAATAGCTAACACTAATAAAACAGTAACATCAAATGCTAGCAATGATATGGAGAAACTCCTACATTGTTGGTGGGAATGTAAAATAGCAAAGCAAACTCAATCTGGAAACAGTTTGGCAGTTTAAAAAAAAAAAACTAAATGTGTAACTACCATAAAACCCAGCAACTACATTCCTGGGCATTTATCCCAGGAGAAATGAAGACTATGTTCACAGAAAAACCTGAACATGAGGGGCACCTGGGTGGCTCAGTCGATTAAGTGTCCAACCTCGACTCAGGTCACGATCTCGAGGTTCATGGGTTCCAGCCCCGTGTCAGGCTCTGTGCTGACAGCTCAGAGCCTGGAGCCTGCTTTGAATTCTGTGTCTCCAATCTCTCTCTGTTCCTCCCCTACTCATTCTATCTCTCTCAAAAATAAATAAAAACATTAAAAAAATTTTAAAAACCTGCACATGAATGTTCATAGTAGCTTTATTTGTAACAACCAAAAACTAGAAATAATCTAGATGTCCCTCAATAGATGAACTGTTAAACAATGGTACATCTGTATCATGAAATAATATTCAACAATAAAAAGGAAAAAACTATTTTTATATGTAATAACCTGGGTTGATCTCCAGAGAATTATGTTAAGTGAAAAAACACCAATCCTAAAACATTACATACTATATGATTTTTGAACCATATATAACATTCTTGAAATTCAAAAAAATTGCACAAATGGAGATGAGTGGTTAACAGTGGTTATAATGGACTTGGGAGTGGGAAGGAAGTAGGCACAGTTATAAAAGGGCAGTAGGAGGAATCCTTACGGAAACAGAAATGTTCTGCATCTTGGGGCACCTGGGTGGCTCAGTTGGTTAAGCAACCAACTCGGTGTCAGGGCAGGTCATGATCTCGCGGTTTGTGGAATCGAGCCCTGTGTCAAGCTCTGGGCTGACAGAGTAGAGCCTGCTTGGGATTCCCTCTCTCACTCTCTCTCTCTGCCCCTCCCCAGCTCGTGTGCACTTTCTCTCAAAATAAAGAAACATTAAAAAAAAAAAAGAAAGAAATGTCTGCATCTTGACTGTATCAACATCAATATCCCAGCTGAGATATTATAACATAGTTTTATGGAATATTTCCTTTTAGGGGAAACTGGGGAAAGGGTATTTGATATCTCTTTGTATTATATCTTCCAATTACATACGAATCTACAATTGTATCAAAAAATTTAATTAAAAAATAGAATTTGTATAATTAAAATATTTTCTATTCAAAAGAGTAAATTTTTCATGTGTGAAATACATAACATCTGGCTCATATTGCTTCAGATACAGGAGTTCAGTTCATATAAACATTCATCCACACGATAGAAATGTTCAATAACAAAAGTACCAACCTAGAGCAAATGTGTATTTCCTGTAGGAAGTTGGGAACTCACAGACTTCAGTGCTTTGTGTGGGAAAAATGAACAAGCTGTATGATTTTAAAACCTTTTGAATACTACTCAAAAACAAAGGGCTTTTTCCTGATTCCCAAATTGAGCAATTCTATAGTGCTTTGCTTTCTTTCTCCTGAGAAAGTTATGCAGTCTTACCTAGAACAGCAGGTCCATGAAAAAGACCTTAAAAGTGTGCTTTCACATGAAAAGATGTTCAACGTCGCTCCTTATCAGGGAAATACAAATCAAAACCACACTCAGATATCACCTCACGCCAGGCAGAGTGGCCAAAATGAACACATCAGGAGACTATAGATGCTGGAGAGGATGTGGAGAAACGGGAACCCTCTTGCACTGTTGGTGGGAATGCAAATTGGTGCAGCCACTCTGGAAAACAGTGTGGAGGTTCCTCAGAAAATTAAAAATAGACCTACCCTATGACCCAGCAATAGCACTGCTAGGAATTTATCCAAGGGATACAGGAGTACTGATTCATAGGGGCACTTGTACCCCAATGTTTATAGCAGCACTCTCAACAATAGCCAAATGATGGAAAGAGCCTAAATGTCCATCAACTGATGAATGGATAAAGAAATTGTGGTTTATATACACAATGGAGTACTACGTGGCAATGAGAAAAAATGAAATATGGCCTTTTGTAGCGACGTGGATGGAACTGGAGAGTGTGATGCTAAGTGAAATAAGCCATACAGAGAAAGACAGATACCATATGGTTTCACTCTTATGTGGATCCTGAGAAACGTAACAGAAACCCATGGGGGAGGGGAAAGAAAAAAAAAAAAAAAGAGGTTAGAGTGGGAGAGAGCCAAAGCATAAGAGACTGTTAAAAACTGAGAACAAACTGAGGGTTGATGGGGGGTGGGAGGGAGGGCGGGGTGGGTGATGGGTATTGAGGAGGGCACCTTTTGGGATGAGCACTGGGTGTTGTATGGAAACCAATTTGACAGTAAATTTCATATATTAAAAAATAAAAAAAAAATAAAAAAAAAAAGTGTGCTTTCTCCTTTTCCCCAACTTTGTGAGGTGAAATTTTAAAAGCATCTATAAATCTATTATTTAAATTATTATTTAGAGAGTCTAATTTTATAATGCTTCACGCAAGGATAAGACTTCTCAAAGCAACAGAACACTATGTGGTTACATAACTGTTCCCAAACACCTCTATCATTTTGTTCTTCATTACCTGTTCTTTCCTTCCCTTTAACACCTCAGTGAGAAACATTTATCTGGGCCATTTGCCTGCTCTTATGGAGATTTTTTTTAAAAAGAAAGGCATGAAAAAAAAAACAATCTAAGTAAATTCAGCATCATATCTTCAATCCCTGAACACCATCTTCTTTAGAAAGCTTATGAGCTTATTATTTTTCATGAAAGCTGAAAGCACATTATAAAGCTATCTATTGTCAGTCAAGCATTCCTACCACATTTTGACTTAGTAGGCCTAAGAGTTACCATAGTGACTAATTAACGCCTATGTCCTGAATGCATTAGACCCGTAGAGGAGACACTGTTTACATTTCATAAAATGCCTTTGTTCCAAATAAATTAAGAGAATATGCTGGATGCATTAAATCTTACTGCAAATAAAATTAACTCACCTCTTGTGAAACTCTTTTTTGAAGTTTTTGAATCTAAGTGTCATAATTAACAGTCTTTCATCCTTGACTAGCTCAGTCTAAATACAGCTAGAATGTTCTCTCTTTTTTGTTTCTAAAATACAGCATATTGTTATTCTGATCATCTATATTGTTCTGGATCCAAAGTCATGTTTCCAGTAAATTTCAATGCATTTTACTATTAAAATCAGATTTAAATGCCAATGATATCTTATGAGTGATTTTATTATAAAAATTTTTTAAAGTATATCCAAATAATGACAATAGCATATTTTTTCTAGAAAACAATTTATAGTTTCTAATTACATAGTATTTGAGGCATATGAAGGAATCCATAACGCTTGTCTTTTTCTAATTTCCATCCAATATATTGAATTTTCACATAAATCTATGCAAAATTAAAAAGTTAATTTGGGGACACCTGAGTGGCTCACTTGGTTACATATCTGACTCTTCATTTAGGCTGAGGTCACCATCTCAGGATCTGTGGGTTGGAGCCCCATGCCAGATTCTGTACTGTCAGCATGGAGTCTTCTTGGGATTTTCTGTCTCCCGTCGTCCCCTCTCTCTCTTTCTCTGCCCCCCCTCACTTGTGCTCTCTCTCTTTCTCTCTCTCTCAAAAATAAATACACTTAAAAACTGTTTAAAAGTTATTTTGCTTTCAAATTCTGTATTTTATATCTGTAAACATTTTAAGTGTTTATATTTACAGTATAATAGAGTTTTTAAAAATAAAAATACAAAGAATTTAAATTTTATCCTTACAATACTTACACTATTTTCACCTTAAAAAACCCTAATGTCAACAAATGTCAACAAACAACTTGTTTATGAAGAAATAATTAATTTTACAATGACTTTTTATCCATTTGTTATCCATTTAAATTTGATTAATACATTATCCAAATAATCACATGCTTTTGCAACATGCTGTAATATAAATCAGAGAAAAATAAAAATAATATTTTCACAATACCTAATACACATCTTGTAAAATAAATCCCACATCCATCTCTGAGTGATATAAATTTCACATGTAATAATGAGACAAAAAACAAGAAGTATTTAAAAAAACAAAACACCTATGGAACTCTTCACCTGAATGTCTTACACTGGGAGACTTAGAAGCATCTCAAATCCATACAACTACCACCATTATCTTTCCCGGTAAACCTGTCTTCTTCTAGTATGTCTTTATTAATTTAGGGAACTCCACCTACCCATTCAAGCCAGAATCTAGAAATGATTCCTTCTATCTAAGCACTGCCTCCTCCCACACACACACACACACACATCCAATGTGTAAAAATGCCTTAAAAGGTTTTCTTCTGTCATTTTTCTCTCCATTTCCTGCTCCTATGGTCTTAGTTCAGGTGTATTCTCTCTCTCTCTCTCTCTCTCTCAAAAAAAAAAAAAATACTCTCCTAACTGTTCTCTCCATCTCCAAATCAGTCCCTCACAAACTCATTCTCTGTATTATTCTTCAGTCTCCTTTATATCACATTACTTCTCTGCTTAAGTTCCTTCCATTCATTTGATGCGTTTGTCAAATGAACGTTTCTTGAGGCCCATAATGATAAGCGCTTACAAATGCTAAATCTGCAATGCGTGTGACACAGAGCTCCATGCTCGCCATCCTCAGACACACTTAGATCTCCTCGGGTCCCTACAAAGGCTCCCCCTGTGCCGTCTCTCTTTGCCGCAGACCCTCGGGTATGGATGCACCTGCCAGCAGTGTTATACGGCCCCAGAAACCAGCCTCCAAGACCAACATGGCTTAGGTGATCAGGAAGACTCTAATGACTACCTCAAAGGAAAACAATATGGAGATAACAGAAATGGAAACTGACCCAGGATAGCACAAATGCGCCAAAAACAGGTATAGAGGAAGTGATACAAGAATTTAACAGAGTGAAGAATAGCAAATAGCTCCAAGTTGCTCCTTCCCAAAGCCCTGGGTAATTCCAATGCTTGGTGATCTGGGGAAAACCTTAGTAGAAACTCTGAACTGTAAGGCAAAGACTCAAAACTTTGTAATCAACAATGGCCCTTTATTCTCTAGTATTGGTCTCTATTTCCACTGCCTTCCATTCAACCAACAATCCCCACTCTCTGATACATAGCCCCACCATCACCAATTTCACGTTTTCTCCCAACCCCGCTTCTTTGTACATGCCAGCTGATTTCTCACCCTCAGCTCCTCACCCCTTCTACACCCAGAGACTTCCTTTTCCTTTCAGCTCCGATGTCCCCTCTGCAGTGAAGATTTCCTTGATCATTTGCCTGTCCCCCAGCCACATGCAAAGGAAATTGGGGTCACTCGTTCTGTACTTTCATATTTTACATATAAAACTGGCTTTTCCAATAGACAATGGAACTGAGAATTAGTGAAGTTATAGTACTTCACTACCATACTCTTGTGCACTCGTGGGAGTATAAATTGGAATGACCTCACCGGAAGACAATTTGGCAATCTCTCATGAAAATGCACCTGCTTGCTCATTTCTTTTCTTCTTTCTCTTCAATTCTCCCTCTCTAATGAAAAATACGACCAGTGAAAAGACAAAGATGTATGTGGAAAAGTGTTATTTCAGGGGCGCCTGGGTGGCTCAGTCGGTTAAGCGGCCGACTTGGGCTCAGGTCATGATCTTGCGGTCCGTGAGTTCGAGCCCCGTGTCGGGCTCTGTGCTGACCGCTCAGAGCCTGGAGCCTGTTTCAGATTCTGTGTCTCCCTCTCTCTGACCCTCCCCGTTCATGCTCTGTCTCTCTCTGTCTCAAAAATAAATAAACGTTAAAAAAAAATTTTTTTTTAAAAAAGAAAAGTGTTATTTCAGTCTCACTAATAGTACTAAAAATTGGAAATTACTCAAATGGTCAACTAGAAAGGAATGCTTAAATAAACTGGGGAAACAAAGGCCAATCAAAGAATGTTTAATCGCATGAGAAAAACATCATTAAATTAAGGAAGTACATCAGAATATAAAATTTTATAAATAACTTCTTTTTAAATATTAACAATATGTATATTAAAAAGATTAAAGTAAAATATATCAACATGCTATAGTGGTTATTTCTGGATAACAGGTTTGTGGGTAAACTGTATTTTTTCTCTTGGTATATTTTCAAATAACTATGTATTGAATTAAATAGTAAAAAATTACATAATAATATATTTTAAAATAAATTTATTGAATTAGCAGATTGGTACGCTGAACTAATCCATCCATCCATCTATCTATTCATCTATCATTGAGAAAGGTCACTCCAATGGTTTTGTGCGGATGTAACCTTAGTTACGCCCTCTTTCTGCCCCACATCACGGATATGAACATTTCCAGGGTCTTCAATCTGAGCTTATCGGCCCAAGAAAGTCTGTCTTCAGATAGCGGGCTTTCAGAAATTGGACACACAAAAGAGAAAATTGTGAGCTCTCATAAATGACTGCGCATTGCATACACTTTGAAAGCTTGCCCTACCCCAGAAGTGGAATTGTGGCAGCTAATGACCTTCAGGAATAAGATATTCATTATCTCCAGGTCATACTGACATTTTACTTATTATTGGGGGGGAAAAAACCTCTTTCAAAAAGCCACTGAAAAAAATCACTTTAGAAAAACTTTATTACATTTCTATGTAAAACCAATTTCCCCTAACTCATATTGATTTTTTCCCTTTTACTTTGTTTATTATTCTTAGGGACATTTTGTGTTTAAAGCACAGAAAAGGATGCCACAAAATCCCTTAAATGCTGATCTTGGGTAAGAAATTTTATTGATACCTGGAGCTCTTGAGCTGTAAAATTAGAATCCTAAAGATTTCTGAATTGTAAAATAGGGGAATCCTAAAGATTTCTGAATTGTAAAAATAAATGAGATGTAGGTAATATTTATTATTCAATTTTACTGAAAACTATGTTATAATCATTATGTTGGAAGGAGAAGGAAAGAGAACAATGAGCATTGTCCACATCGTAGAGCATCATCCCTGTGGAGTTTCCAGATGCTATTATTGGGAGAATGTATTTTTTAATGTGTATTTATTTTGAGGGGGGGTGGGCAGGGAGAGAATGAGCAGGGGAGGGGAAGAGGGAGAATCCCAAGAAGGCTCCGTGCTGTCAATGCAGAGCCCCACACGGGGCTGGATCCAAGAACCATGAGATCATGACCTGAGCTGAAATCAAGAGTCAGACGCTTGATCAGCTGAGCCACCCAAGCACCCCTGATGATGTATTTTTTAAGTACTTAATTTTTAGTCATTTGGATGCAAAGCAGTTTGGAAAACTATCACCACTTTGAAGGAAACTGTTCTTTCTTTTTCCTTGAGGCCATCAGCAACTGCCTACAATCCATTCCCTCAATAGACAGATCTTGCAGAAACGCTGGCAAAGACACACACAGAAGCATTTCTCGCTAAAAAAAGCCGCAGAGCAGTTAACTTCTTTCAATGACAGCTCCATTATCACACTGATTGATTATGAAAAAAAGGGAGATAAAAGGAAAGGGAAAGATAATCTCTCTCTTTCTCTCTCCCTCCCTCTCTTTTTACAGGCTGAGCAATTTCTAAACAGAATTCTTTAGTAAGCTTACCAAGAGGCAAAATAATAACTTTGGAAGTCTTGGTGTCACTCGTAAAGAAACTGAAATCCTTGTGTTTTTCAGCATGTTATCACTTAAAGACAGTTAAAAGTTTTGTTCATTGCTCTAGACATTATTTTCTTTTGCTAGCTGTCATTTTCATAGATTGAGCACTAAGGCATGGTATCTGAGGGGGAAAAAAATCCATACAGTTCTCTCCTGCAGCCTACAAACCTCATAAATCTTCAAACCTATTTTCAGATTAAAGTGGTCTATCTCCCAGAGATTCATTCTCCAGAAATGAAGCTTCAAATCTGCTTTTGTGAAAGAACATAGACCCATGGAGGTAGAGTGTGGCTCATTTCCCCCTGCCTGGGCGGTTCCTCTGAAGATACTAGCCCAAAGCTTTGGAAAAGCTGAAACACACACTATCACTGGAGTCCTTGGTCTTCCAGAAATAGGGCAAGAGGATAAAGAGAAAAACAATATGGCATAATAGTCGGAACTGAAGCTTGCAACACTTGCTTGCTGTGTGACTGTGGCTGTTCATTCACCTTCTCTGTTAGCAGTTCCCCATGGATAAAATAAAGGAGACGCTGTTGCCTAATGCTCTCCAAACTCAATAGGGAATTGGATCAAATAGCAAATTCCATTTCATGAACCCTTTGAGGTCTTTCAGAAGAGTAAATCTCCAGATACAAAGTATCATGAAAAGTAGAATGACAGCCTAGCAGTTACCCGGATGGGTACAAAAGGAAGAAGAGTGAGGTTTTCTTTTTCTGAGAATGTTCTATGAACTGAGGGTTTAAATAGAGACAAAGGGTATGCTTTTGTAGTGAGAAAATCAAAGGTGAAGGCAATGGATTTTCATTTTATAAATCACAAATGAGGCATCCACAGAGCTGAAGGTGTTAGCAGTAAAGGAAGCAAATACTGTAGCAGTCACTTTAAATTCCCAACTCTCTTACATGGGAATGGAGACTTTGATGTTGTGTTTGTTGCTTGTCTTGTTTTTGCAAATGGCTTTCACGAGGTTTCTGAGCTTTAAGAGATTTTTAATTGAAGAAAACATACCTCCATGGGCAAAGGCTTGCTTTCTTTACCTCACCCGCACACATACCAACTTAGCTCTTTCTTCCCCTACATCTGATACATTTCACATTTCATCCTAGACATTTCATTCGTTCACCTACTATATGACAGTTAAAAATGTGTTCAGAGTCCCAGTCTCATATGAGCACAGATGACAATTCATAACAAGTATCAACCGTGTCCTCTTCCAGCACCCACGACAGACATTACTAAGCAATCAGAAAGAGTGTGATCAGGCAACTACTGTCATTGGTCCAGACTGGCACAGAGTTGAAACACATTTTCTATTCCTATTGTAGTGAAAAGGGCACTGGGTTCAGGTCAGATATCCCAAGTTCTAATGCTGACTCGGTGTTATACTTTAGCCAGCTACATACCTTCCCAGGCCTCAGCATTTCCTGTAAAAATGGGAGTTTAACTAGGTGAACTCCAAGACTACAACCTGCTCTAGTTATTTGTGATTCCAGTGTAGACAGATGTTCTTTGGATCACACTACCAGAAAATACACCGACACGACCAATATTCACATTAATGAATGACATTCTACAACCACTACAACTGCATGTTCAGGCTTTTGTTCATACAGTGCTCCTCCCCCCAAGGAGGAAGGGAGGAAGGGAGGAAGGAAGGCAGGAAGGCAGGAAGGCAGGAAGGAAGGAAGGAAGGAAGGAAGGAAGGAAGGAAGGAAAGACAGAAAAGAAAGGAAGGACAGATGGATGGAAGGAAGGAAGGAAGAAAAGAAAGAAAGGAAAGGAGGAAGGAAAGAAAGAAAGAAAAGAAATGAAAAGAAAAAAGAACCCTTTCAGACAAGCAAAATATTAAAATGAACTGGTCATTGATGACCCCATTTGAATGAGTTTATCAGATTCTAATTAAAGAGCATATCGACACTTCTCTTTTGGACTCTCTCTTATTTTCTTACTAATTAAAAAAGTAATTAGATCAATTAATCGTTTTACTTACAAAATCACATATTACCGTGTATTTATAGCAGGCGTGGTCATTGGAGAGATTTCCTTCAGAAAATGATGAAATCTTTATGTTCTAATGACTATTTCTCTCCCCATAATTTAATACTTATTCCCACCTCCCTGCAAGTAATGATCAGAAAGAACACAGCAGAGCCTAAACAATTAGACTGTAGTGTTTCTGTGGTAGAGTATTTCATTGTTACTACTGGTCCTTATCTACATAGACCATACACAGACAAACTGAAAAAATCAGATTTTATACTGCATAAGAAAAGAATAAGATGAGGAGTATCAGAGAGAGATGGCAATTTTAAGTATTAAAGGAATAGCAGTGGGGCTCCTGGGAGGCTCAGTCGGTTGAGTGTCTGACTCGTGATTTCGGCTCACGTCATGATCTCACAGTCAGAAGATTGAGCCCTGCATCAGGCTCTGCACTGAGCATTCATGAATCCCAATCCCTGCTTGGGATTCTGTCTCTCCCTCTCTCTCTCTCTACCCCTCCCCTGCTCTCGTGCATGCTCTCTCTCTCTCTCTCTGTCTCTCAAAATAAATAAACTTTTTTTAAAAGGAAACTGCAGTGTAAAGAAAAATATTACAGAAGAGGACTCGTGATCGCCAACTCAATCTTCAAGGAGAAATGGGTTAATCAAGGAGATGAAATCATGGGCATGGCTGCCTGGTCTCACCTTCAGTAGGGAATCAGAGTCTCAGTCAGGAAATCACATTCCTTGTATGGCCATGGGCAAGCTGTTTCATCACTGAAGCCCACTGCATGCATTTCGGAGTGATAACACCAGGGATAATGTGCCATACTCTTTAGGGATCTGTAAGAGAGCATGCAGGTATGTAACATTTAACATTATATAATTATTTATAAATGTATATTAATGATATTGACCTGCTTCTCAATGTGAAGAAAGTAGATGATTTCAGAGCTTAGCTCTTTAATTTTTTTTAATGTTTATTTACTTTTGAAGGAAAGAGAGACAGAGCATGAGCGGGGGAGGGGCCGAGAAAGAGAGGGAGACACAGAATCCTAAAACTGGCTCCAGGCTCTGAGCTGTCAGCACAGAGCCCAACGTGGGGCTCAAACTCACAAACCACGAGATCGTGACCTGAGCTGAAGTCGGTCGCTTAACCAACTGAGCCACCCAGGCGCCCCAGAGCTTAGCTCTTTACTCTAAGACACTCAACCCTTTCATATCTGGTGAAAGAATTGATAAGTGATGGGGACCAAAGTCTGAAATTTACACGTGGGCAGAGCTGGGTAGACATGGAGAATCCACTTCATGAGTTTCTCTCAGCTTCTGTTCTGTGTTAGCGATCCTTGCTGTTCCTGGGTTAATGGCAAAACAACACACGGTGTTCTCCGTGTGTGTGTGAGTGAGTGTGTGTGTGTGTGTGAGAGTGTGTGTGAGTGTGTGTGTGTGGGTATCTCTTCCTTTTATTTTAGTCTGTTTATAATATATATAACAAAACCTGACAAGTTAGTGAGACAGCTAGCCTGAGATCACACACTAATAAGGGAGGAGGAGCCTGGATTTAAGTACAAATCGGTCTGATTGCAAAGATTGTGCTTTTAACTACCACTGCATGCTTTGAGACTTCTACATACTTCATACAGTCACAATTTCAAGTACAGCCAACAAAGGAGGAGGAGGAGGAGAAGGTGCTGGAATGGGGAGATAATGGAAATTTAACCACTTGCATAGCAACTCTTGCAACAGTGTGGATTCAATTAAATTATGCTCAAAGTGTTCCCTTTCCGAAACATTAGCACCAGAAAACAGGCCAAGGTTCATGGCCGGCACAGGTCAAACATACTATTTGCAAGCAATCATCATGGAAGCAATTAGCTCAAAAACAGACTTCAAGCTCCATGAGTACAAGGGACTATTTAGTTTATCTCCACAGCTTCAGGCTCTGGTGCCGTGTCTCCAGCTCTGCCACATAACCACCAAATAGCTAACATTTCATGACAACTTACTAGGAGCCAGATGCTGTAAAAAAAAAATGCTTCCCTTACATTATTTTATTTTATCTTTCACATGGATGCCATGGGGGCTGATATCCCTATTTGTACCTTGGGAAACAGAGGCTCAGGAAAAGATAAGTTATGTCCAAGGTTATAAAGTTTAGGAGTGGTGCCATGGAGGGGTGGGGGGATCAAGCCCAGGCTATTCAATTACTGACCTTCACACTTTGGGTAAAATAGAGGGCAGTACACATTCACCAGCTGTCCAGATGTACCACCATCAAATGTAATTAAGTCCTTCCAGAATAGTTGGGAGTCTTGGAGATAACAGTAACCATTGACAACTGTCTAGTATCATCACTGAGAATAACAGTAAGTGGAAGGCTAATGACTTTGGACCTAGATTTTTCTCCACAGAGCCATTAGCTCTGTAAGCAACCCCATGAAGGACAGACATTACTGGCATAAGCATTTTGAATTCCTAAGAGAACTATCTACCCAGAAAACAGAACCAAAAATGTAGATTCTGCTTTCTTAATAAGAACACTTTTGAGAATTCTCAAGTCAACAAATTTTTTCAAGTTTGCCATGCACAAGTATCTGGTTTTCTCAGCAAACCGGCTCTTCACATTTGGGAAGCATGCCTTGAAAAAGGTTGATTAAAACAGAAATAAAAGAACAACTGGTAATAATCAGTAATCCTGATGATCATACAACAGATGGTATCCTCTTAACGGAGACAGTCAAAACAGCATGCCACATGTCCCCAGATCATCTTAAACGGAGCGGAACTAGCTACCACAAGCAGGGAGGCTTTGATGACACACAAGTAGGATCAGAGCAGTAGCCGTTTCTGACCCTTCACATTGAGTTCTTCTTCGTCCATACTTTCTGCGAACAAAGCTTACCACCCACGCCATGTGTCATGATGGGCACCTTCTCTCTCTTCTGTAGATCCATTCACTAGACACATTCCCTCTAAGTGTCACTGCCTTTACAGCTACGAGATATATAATCATCTACCGTAAGAGCTAAAATGTATCGAGTGTTTACTATGTACTAGACCACCGCATACTATGTACCCAGTATTAGGTCCTGTGCCAAGAGTCCTATGTGTATTATCCCATTTAGTCTTCTTTTTTTAATGTTTATTTAGTTTTGAGAGAGAGTGAGAGGGAGACACAGAATCCAAAGCAGGCTGCAGGCTCTGAGCTGTCAGCACAGAGCCCGACACGGGGCTCAAACCCACGAACCGCGAGATCATGACCTGAGCCAAAGTCAGATCCTTAACCAACTAAGCCACATAGGCCCCTAGTCTCCGTTTTTTTTTTTTTTTTTTTTTTTAATGTTTACTTATTTACTTGGAGAGAGAGAGAACCCCAAGCAGGCTTACATTTAGCATGGAGCCCAACACGGGGATTGGTCCCATGAACCATGAAATCATGACCTGAGCCCAAATCAAGAGTCAGAAATTTAACTGACTGACCCACCCAGGTGCCCCTAACCAAGTTAGTCTTCAGAACCACTCAGTGATGTCGATACAGTTACAATCCCTGTTACACAGAGGAGGAAAGTGGAGATTGCAGTGGTTATGTTACTTGCACAAAATCAAACCCAAGTCTCTCTTATTCCTTTTCATTTTCTCTTAAGCCTTATGCTCTCCTTAATTATGTTTGGAAGGCAGGGACTACTCAGCAACAGGACATTTTGGAGGAACAAAGCAGCGGCACAGAGAAAACTCTGCAATCTTGACATCATACAACTCCTACACCAGACAGAGGTAATGACAGTAAACAGTCTCTAGCCCAGACAAAGAGACTTAAACGGAAAGACTGTTGACAGAGGGGTTGGCAGGGTTAATGGATGACAGAAAGGAGGCTGATACTCACAAGGACTTGCAGCAGAGGGAAACCAAGGCCAAAGGGAAATGGAAAGAAAACAGTATTCCTGGAGCCAATGAAAACAGGAACCTCAGAAGAGTTGTAGCTATTTGAGGTCAAGGCGCTAGAGCAAGAAAAGAACAGGGACAAAATACCCTGATCTCACTCTCTCCTTCCCATCCCCCCCCAAATTTGCCAGTCTTCTCATTGGCAGACCCAACTGAAAGCCATTCAGCAAGGGAGCCCAGGTGATACAGTCTTTAGAAGCCAAGCTCTTGATGAACACCACACAGCACAGACAGTGGAAAATGCATCCAGGGAGGCATACCAGTACACTTGGACATAAAGGATCTCAAGACCGCTCTCCTGCCTCCCTGGTGAGACTGAAGTCAAAGTGAAGAGTCTGAAGGAACCTGATAAATAATTAAATACAGTTATCACTTTTCAGTTTGCGGCCTACCATACGTTATTGCCCTAGACAACTTTTATACCCTTATATTTGTGCCCTAACTGCCCCAGGGTAGCATTATTTCGGAAGGACCAAAAATATTCCTTCAGAAGAAGGAATCCTCCCCCCTTGACAATGTTACCCTATCGTCACTGGGGTGTGTTCTTCCTGATACTGCCACCCATTGGTTCCACGTTTCCAACACGGTTAGTATAAACGCACTCATTTTTTTAAGTTTCAGAAACCCCAGAAATCTAGCTCTACAAAAATGATGTTCAGGAGAGAGAGAGAGGGAGGAATTATGTGATAAGCAGACTAAAGAAAGCGATACTTACCAATTGTGACAAAATCAAGTGCGGATCCCCTGATGCTGCTCGACATTGAGATAAACCAAATAAGAGCGGAGTATGTTTTAGGAATTGGTCTACCAAGAGTCAAGTCGATTAATAGTAAAGTAGTGCCCCCATTTTCAGGAGATTTAAAAATAGTTCAAATCAGTATTTACTATTTTGCTTAGCAGTCAAACATTTTAAGTTAAAAGGGGTAATAAATCAGTCCCTGAGACAGGTATTCAATTATGTAGTGTGTTTCTAGAATATCCTCAACAGTAACAGATTAGGAAAAAATAATGTCACTTTATTGGATCACGTCAGGCTTTTCTTTTAATCTCTTGAGAATAGCCCAAAGTAAGTTTTCACTGGAAAACTTAAATTTCATGAAGCAATAGAATTGAGTAAATAAACAAAGCAAATCAAACTGCTATTTGTAATATTACTTATTTCATTAGTCAAACACTTCTTAGGGAAACACTGAGAGCTACGCATTGAAATTACACATGCCAACTTGGGCATTTTCTATGATCCATTAGGCTTTCTTCAATAGAAAATTAACATAATTTTGCCATTCCATAATTCTCTCCCGAAACGTTTATGCAGGTGTCAATTATGAATTTGACACAATTCAGAGCCCCATAAATGTCTTTAGCTAAAACATTTATTTTTTTTAAGTTTATTTATTTATTGAGAGAGAGAAAGAGAAAGAGAGAGAGAGCGCATGGTGGGAGGGGCAGAGAGAGGGAGAGAGAAAGAGAGAGAGAGAGAGAGAGAGAGAGAGAGCAAGCATGGGGGGAAGGGGCAGAGAGAGAGGGAGAGAGAAAATCCCAAGCAGGCTCTGCACTGTCAGCAGAGAGTCCAGTGCAGGGCTTAACCCACGAAACTGTGAGATCATGACCTGAGCCAAAATCAAGAGTCAGATGCTTAACCAACTGAGCCACCCAGGCACCCCTAACTAAAACATTTAAGGTGTGGTGCTTGAGTGCGAAAATGCTGCGGACTGAAATGCATACAAATGAAAGTAGCAACTTTTGAGAAGCAAAACATTAAATACACTTGGGAACTTGTACTGTGGCAATTCCAAGGATGTATGTGTTGTTTCCCCCCCCCCACCCTTGGATTTAGATTTGCCTGTTAATGTTGAGATATTTTCTGACAGATATTTGAAAGAACATTTGAAGACTAATGTGCCGATGCTCTCTTTTGCTCTGAGGTCCCATAGCAAATCTACAGCAATGTGAGTTATTGCTTCCATATCATATATGCATGTTTATTTTTTTTATAAACTTTCTCAGGGTAGAAAATATCAACTTTTAATTTTCAAATTATCATTCACTATCCAATGCCTTTCCTTCTGAACTTGTTTCTCCTGATATACAGCCCTACGTAGATGCCCAAGTCTAGATGGCTAAAGGAAAGGAACTTTTAGGAATTTGTTAGCTCCCCTGTAACAATTAATTTTAAAATTTAGCACATTGTTCAGCTGCAATTGCTCTAGCACATATGATTAAAACTCAATCAATCAATTAATCAATGCAAGCTCCCTGAGTCCATTGTTATGCCCTCCTCAGATCTTCTTTGTACTGTTGAACTTTAAAACAAAGTCCAAACCTTCCTTTAAAAATGCATATTTTCAATCTGATGCTACTTTAAAAGGCCTAGATATAGTGTGGCAGGCATGAAGAGTGTGTAATGTTTTACGAAGCAGTGTGGTATCTCTTGCCTCAAAGGACCCTGCCAGCAATCTTACGAGACAGAAAGGGCAGGTGGAATGATCTCATTTTGTAGTTGAGGAACTGTGGCTTAGAGAAGTTAATGATTTGTCTGTTTAGTCAACCAGCTGTGGTGGAGAGCACAGGAGACACAACATGGTGTACCCACAATATGGCTTCTGGCGGGATGGAGCTCAGCTTAGCAGAGGAAAGGACTCCAGTCACCCCCACCTCCTTGATTCACAGAGAAACTCAGTAGTCAAACTCTGACTCTCTCTATAGAGCCCTATATGCTGATCTCCTAGATCTGGGCCAAGATAATGAAGAACCCTTTTGGGATTATACACCACAGGTATTCAGAAAGTCATAGAGTCTCCTACTAGTTAATTTCTTTGCTTTTTTTAGACTAAAAACCAGAAGTATTTTTAATTGTGGCCCCCAAGGTAGAACGCTAGGGTTTATGTCTGGGCAGGCCACTGATGTGCTATCTTACCCTGAGAAATGAACTTGACCTCTTTGCTTAACTGGGTGCAAAATAACTGTCATAAGGGTGATCTCTCAGGAGTGGTTTGCAAAATATTATTATAATTGCTATATTTCATCCATGCAGAAGAAAATGCCATGTCAGTTACAGATTAGGACTAGCTTAGATGCCAATAAACCTTAAAGCTGGGTAGGTGAAGATATTGATCAAGAATGACTTCCTTAAAAAGATATATAACAGCAAATGTTTATAGCGTTGGAAAATGCATCACAAGGACTGGCCTCATTATGATAGCCTCCCCTCTGGAAATGTTAATGCCTAACAATGATCGGAAAAATTCAAAGTTGTTTCCGAACCTAGTGATCTCACTGAAAGACAAAAAGACAAAAATGAAAAACAAAACTGCAAAGCATTCTAGAAGAAAAAAAAGCAGCAGGCAAGATTTCAAAGGATATTCCAATTGCCCAAGTCAATCCATCCTGTTCAGCTTGGCTAACCGTGGGGGTTATCCATGATCGTCCCCTCCTGTTATCCTCTCCACACGAACCAGTTATTTACCAGATGAAACAATCTCCATTATACATCAAGTAAAAGCATTTGGCTGCCCTGTCTTTTTGTCTAATTCTAGGTGGGTACGGTTATGAAGAGATAATTTAATATGTGGGGAATGGAGTTCATCTCTGATGGGTTGTGGGTTAGTATGTAGCTGCACAACCTTTGCCAGTAACAGAGAGTGGATGATGTTGCCGCAGACCATAGGGAATGATTATGAATGATACCTACCGAAAAGACCAAGCTGGACCTCTAATTACAGGTTTCCCCCACTATATGAAAGTAGAGCATTCCTGTGAAAGCTTTTGTAAGAGAAATGGTATTAAGCGGTGAAGTAATTGCCAGGAACTTACATGGAAAAGTGTTTGAGCATTCCCAGACTCATCCTGCTAACAGATGCACAAAATAACTTGAGACAAAGCACAGATGCTCACGGACACTGTTCAAAGCTATGGCGGCTTGATGCTGAGAAGCTGAATCCAGTTCCTGGGGAAGGACGTTGGCAGGGCCACCCTTCCTTTCTGTGTGCACACTGCCTCTAGAAGGGCTTTGCTGCAACACAGATCCTGGACACTGTTTTCTCTTTTTATCACAAAAATGAAAATCCTCATCAGATTTCATTCAGTTAGCGAAAACATGTACTAACGTAGGTCTTTTGTAAAAGCAAAGTGGGGGACACCTGTGATCATATTCCAAAGCACCTTGACATCAGATGCCCTTCTGGTCATAGGCAGCTCATGAGTTGGAGATGACTCTTAGTTTTCAAATAGCCTTAAAGGAAACCACATAATAAAAATAATCTATCAGCTAGGAAGTGATTTCTTAATGAGACAAAAGGAAAAAAAAACAAACAGGGGTATGTTCAATACAAATGAATACATAAAGTCCACCATAGGGGCGCCTGGGTGGCTCAGTCGGTTAAGCGGCCGACTTCGGCTCGGGTCATGATCTCACGGTCCGTGAGTTCGAGCCCCGTGTCGGGCTCTGTGCTGACAGCTCAGAGCCTGGAGCCCATTTCAGATTCTGTGTCTCCCTCTCTCTCTGCCCCTCCCCTGTTCATGCTCTGTCTCTCTCTGTCTCAAAAATAAATAAACATTAAAAAAAATTTTTTTTTAAAGTCCACCATAAATTGGCATAATTTCTGGAGGAACTTTGATATATGTTTGTAAAATAAGACATGACCTCTTCTGAGGAGATGCTATAATTATCTAGCTACTTTCATAGTTGACTCTCTACTTCATTACATGATCTGAGAAGCATGTATGCTTTTCCTTTGTTTTAAAAAGTAATTTCAAGGTGTTGAGGCAATGGAGATAGTCTTTTTGTTATACTGTGTATCTCATAAATAAAACCCAATCCAGAGCATGCAGTGTTTGGTTAACCGGGAGCTCTAATCCACCAATGAATCCATCAATGGACTCATTTCCATCAGAGGAAAACTTGCTCAGATTCACCAACAGAGCTACACATGTGCCGATAACACAGCACTAATCACACACGGCAGCACCCACTTTTCATCTGCTTTAACCTTGAACATGTTACCACATACCCCTTTCCTCCTTTGGACCTCAACTACAATAAATTCATATCGTCATTATCATCTCAAGCAACCCAAAGAACATCACTGGGTTGGGTTTCTTGGTGGCTGTTACTGAACTGCATCTAAGCCCAGAGGAGATCACCTCCAAAATTCTTTTTATCAGAGGGAGACGGTCTCATACCAATCACCTATGTAGGAAGAAGCTCCAAGGGAAAAACAGAAGGGCTGTGAAGGGCAATGAAGAACTGAACAGTAAGGGCGTGTTCATGAAGACCACTATGACAGGCTTCGGGAACTTCCCTGTGAGCATAACCCCTGGGCTTTCTCTTTCTTGGGGAGGTGAGATCAGCTAAAACCCTCACTCTTCATTCCACAGTGAGTGCCACTGTGAGTAAAGCAAATAAAAGCAGCTTTGGAAAACTATAGAAATGAATTGAATCTCCAACTGTTCCTGGGCAATAATCACATCTTTTGTGCTATGTTCTGTTATAATTAAACAATTCCCCACTGGCACCACATTGAGCTAATATGCTCTTTACCCAGAGGCCGCTAAAGGCTGATATTAAACATCCAGTAATGAGACAGCTTTGCCCTCTTACTGTCAGAATTATTTTTAATATGTCAGATAAGATGAACCCATTATGAAAATATTTCATTTTGGACTTCCTCCAAAATATTCATATTGCTTCCAAATATATTCCCTCAAATCCTTTCCACGTTGCTGCGGGAAGGACAGGTAGGGTTGTTGACACCCTGTTCACATCAAAGGAGAAGGGGGGTCTGAGTTTATTCGGGCTGATTCAAGCATTTTGATGGCATTGTCTGGTCAGTTGATGGAAGCAAGCATTTGAATTAAGTCATATGAGGTAAATCAGATCTCTCTGGACGCTCCTGGTAAACCAGGAAGGAGCTGTCCATCCTGGGGAAGAGATGTAGGGATGTGTCAGCATCAGTTATGCAGGATACTTGTTACTCACATACAAAAAAGCACACATGACTTGCTCTTTTCATTAACTGGAGCAGATTCAAAATTATCTCGTTAACAGTCACCCTGTCTCCGAATATCTGGTGTCTCCCCTAGAGGGAAAAGATTGGCATTACAGCTGATACACTAGGAATTTATGGAATATACATACTGAATTATTACAGCAATTTTCATATACTTGAAGGCTAGGGGGAAAAGTTAAAAACTATGAGTTTCAACTTAGATTACCAGGCTGGATTCATCTATTTACACAACTAAAATAACCAGTGGTCCATTTGAAAGACGAGACTCTATAATAATCCCTACAGACTTTGCCACAAGGCAAAGTAAAATCCCATCACCCAAGGTCACAGAATGAGAAAATGGTGGACTCCAAGCAGGGATGTGCTCTAAAGGAGGGTAGTGGGTAGTGGAATATGCTGCTGAGCAGCTCAGGGTCTGGAGTCAAATTTCCTATCCCATCAACCCCTCTAACTAGCTTTATAGTTTTAGGCACATTACTTGGCCTTTCTGGGCTTAATTTATCACATCTGTAAACTAGGCACTGAAAAACATTAGTTTCACAGGATTTTGTGAAGGTTAATCGAGGCAGTATTTGTAAAGTGTGATGCGGTATCCAGCGCTTAGTAGGCACTCAATAAAACTCCGTAGAGTCAAGTTGTTACAATTATTCTTTAATCTTCCAAAATCGCCAGGGACCTTTGGAAACTTTCTTCCTGCCCCACCCATATCTACTAAATCAGTACATCAGGTTTAATCTAAGAAATTTATTTAATAAAATTTAAGTGAGTCTCCTGATCAGCTGAGTTTTAACATTTTTGCACTAACAAATCCTAATAATTACTTCAAGGAGTTAAACATCTGAGAAACAATTTGTTCAGAAATATTTGCTTTCATACACATTACTTCACCAATTTGCATTTATTTATAGGTATATATGTCTGTCCACTAAATCTAATTTACATTAACTATCCTCCATGATGGTTGATTATAACTATTTCCATTATACCAAAAGAAATCATGTTAAATAAGCCATCTATCTTATTGAAGCTTAAATACAGTTGATGAAAATAGATCCAAGTAAAATCTCCCCACCTCTGAGATGCTGATTCACTAAATGTTCGTTATTTCTATGATGTGCCTGTCTTCTTGCTAATGAGATTGTGTCCTTCCCTCTACATGGGAACTGCTAGCTCACTTAACCATATATAGCATATATATTTTGAACACAGATATTTCATCACGAGTAGAGGTAGTTAATAATAGTAAATTTGTTAAAGAAATTTATAAAGAAAAGCATTGAAAGCAGAGAAGCGACCTCCTTATTGGAAATGAGGCTTTAAGGTACCAAATCAAGTACAGGCAATACCACTCCCTCAATGTAGGATTTCTTGTTACCCACAGTCCCCAGCCACATGTGCACCACAAATTGCTTTCTAAAAGTAATAACACAGAAGACAAACATTATTCATTTAGACCTAAAATCTATGGGGGACTTTCAGGGGCTTAGATGCTGTAGCCTGCAGCAGACAAGATAAGAAATACTTCAATAAAGATGTACTCAAAGGACTGTTTCCCCTTTCACTGGGAGAAAGGATTATATGAAATATTATCTAAAATTATCTTGGAAAATTCTTCTAATGTGTACAGACAGATGCATATAGACAGATGACCCCCTTTTTTTCCAGGCAAACACCATAATTAGAGATCTTATCAGAATAGTTACTCCTTTCCACACATTTTGATGGAAAGAGAATAGCTTTGTATGAGAGATATCTCCTCTCAATCCCTAAGTCTTTCACTGACCTCCCAAGTGACCCCCTGCATGGTGATTAATCTCTCCTAACCTGAGTTTTTTCACATGCAAAACAGAATTATTGCAAGGATTAAATTTGATAATGTAAAATTGACTGATTCCTTACCTAATGCAGAGCAGGCATTCAGTAAATGTAACAAGACTTTAAAAAAATTTCTCCTATTTATTAATACCAACCATCCTTGTGCATTGGCTGTAACTGCACATGTATAACCTGTTCTTGTATTTCAGAAGAGAAAATTGCATTATTTTTCCATTACTCATTATATTTTGAAATCAGTCCTCAACCAAAAATTTCTAATTATAATTTTTTTACTACATAAACACGAAATGATCTGAGAGGGCTGACAATTTCTACCGAGCCCAGATGTCACTTAAAACTTCATGATTTATTTATTTTTATCACTAAGGCTATTTCTGTTTATAAGTAAAAAAAACAGAAGAAGGGACACAAGAGGACAGGAGATGAGAGGTGAGGAAAGGAAGAGAGAGAAATAGACACAAACTGATAGAAAGTAAAGAGCAGAGAAAGATAAAAGATGGATTGTGACATAGGAAAAATGTCTACATGTAAACATTAAAGATACCTTTTAGACAAAAATGGCAAGACTATTCAATACGACTGTAGATAAGTTTTTTTAGATATTAGTCACCAAGCTCTGAAATTAAAAGTATATTAACTTCGTTCATTCAACAAATGCTAGGCAATGTTAGGGTAAACACTTGGGTTATGAAAACACAGTAATAAATACATATATATATAAGCTATTCACTGGCAAAAGAGCAAATAATATCTAGAAATAGGCAATTGGCAATAAATGTTTCACTGTGGCTGTTTGGTATATAGAAATTTAAAATCCTGATCCTACGGTAGACAGAAAGGACTGAGGTTGAAAGTCAGTTAATATAGAACCTGGACCCTAATGTGATGCCAAATAACCATGAACTTATGCAAGGCACTTAAATTTTCTGGCATTTAATTCATCATTGTTAAACGTGATGGTAATACTATGTTTCCCACCTATAGTGCAATGCATTTAGGGAAAAAAATGAAAGAGCATCTCACTAAGTAATTTTGAAAATCAAACAAATAAGTGTCATATCAATATCCATGAGAAATTGCTATCAAATATCACCTATATGATCACTCTCAATAACAGATGCTTCTTTACAATAGAATAAATGAAAATTAAATAAGTGATGAGGTATTCAGGTTCCTGGATACAAAGATTTTAATATTGTAAGAATGCCATATTTTAAATGTTAAAGTATCACAGGATTATCTTTTAATAGAAAATTTGATCATGACAAGTTCCATAGTTCATATGGAAGGATAAATAGTTGAAAGAAACCAGCTTATGTTTTTAAAGAAAATAATAATGAAAATGTATTATGAAACCAGAGGTATGAAATTTTCTTTTCTCTTAAAGTACAAACAAGTCAGTTTAAGAGTGGCTATCTAAATCTCACCCTCACCACATACACTCCAAAATCTCTACAGATCAACTAGAGGAAGAAGGATCCCAGATCTTCAGCATAACTAAACAAAATAGAGAACATCACTTTAAAAAACAAAAATGCAGCTAAGTAAATTTGAAGATCTGATTGGCTTTCTCAGGCAATTTATGAATTGGCAGCAGCCCATCTAGCAAGTAGAGAGAGTCTCTGAGTTGTACAAAATGGAAGGTTTCTACAGGAAAGAGAATTGGGCACAGAAGTTGTCAACAAAAGAAAATAAGTTGTTGTTTCCAGTCACTTTCCCTTAGAGGGAGGAGCAGGGGGTCTTAACAAACAGATAACCTCATGTTCCTCTGGGGGATAGAGAGGGCCCATGTGACAGATTACCTCGCTGGTGCTAACCAGAAAATTCCTGCCTGATTGGTTAAGACCGAGTTTCCAGGAAAGGTTGAAACCGTGGTTAGCTTAGGTATTAAATCCTGGTTGGTGATTTGACCTAAATGGCTCCATTTGGGACCTGTGCATTTCTTTTTCACATCACAAACTCAAATACCTGTGAGTAGAAAAATAAATAGGAGTTTTCAGGATATCTATATTCTGAGACCCCAAAGGAACCTTGCAGAGAGCTAGGAGAAACCTGGACAGACTGTGAACCATGATGAGGGCAACAAAGGATGCAAAATGAACATGAAATCACTCTCAGAAGGAGGAAGTCCATGCTAAGTATGAAAACACTGGGAAAAAACTCCTAGCAGATCAGTGCACTGACTTTAAGGGAGGGACTTAAACATATACAGGATTCAAGGGGGTAGCTTTAGAGAGGATTGTTTCTGGGATCAAAAAGGATTTTAAAAAAAGAAGAAGTACCTTTAAAAAGAATCTGGGTGGTAAACGTGGGGAAAAAAGCAAAAGGGGGAAATGAATGAAGTGGCAGAAAAGAGAAGAGAAGAGGAAAGAAAAGAAGAAAAGAGGAAAGAAAAGAAAAGGAACCATAAAATAGGATCAACATTTTTCCCTCATTCCAAAAAGAGCAATCCACTGAGAACACAGAACTTGTGTAAACTGAGAAGAGAGGACAATCTTGAACTCCCAAGTCTACCCACAAACTTCAGGGATGTGAATAAGTATCATTCACTACATACTGCTACTAGGAGAGTAAAAACACAAAACTCAAAATGTTGGGGAGAAATAATTTCCTTTCCTCTTCAAAATCCTTCTAGCTGGACTAAGAATCAAACTAACATGACATGAGACAGATGAACAGGAGAAAATAGAATTTAACTTCATACATACAAGGAATCCACACAGACATGGAAATTCCAAAGACAGGCAAGATGAGGTACATAAGTCATTCCAAACTAAGAAGAAGGTAGTAAGTAGTCTGAGACCTCAAAGGGAAAGAATGCAATCCTCAAGAAGAATGAAAAAGAGTAAATGTTTGGCAAACAAATGCTTGCTGGGTCATTCAGAAACAATATGACATAGAGAAGACTTTCACCAAACAGGCCTTGCCAGGCTCCTCCCTGTCCACCATGCCTAGTCCATACCAAAATGTAGTTACCCATGGTGACCACTCTCTTCCTGGAGCAGGTCCTCAATCTAAATTCTTTTTAAACAGTTGAGGGGGGAGATAAAGAGTTTTCCTGAATCTGCTGGGTTTTGATGGCTTTTTCACTCAAAATAATCTTCATGCCAAAGTGGTCCATTTGGGGGCAGCCTGCCATTGGTCCATTTCAGACCAGAACATTGGACCTGACGAAATTTTTTCCCCCAATGAACCCACCATGAAGATAACTGAAATGCAATATCCCAATTTAATTATATACCCCCAAACAAGTGTTCTAAGATTAAAAGACAACATGTGAAATCAGAGATACAAAAACTAAGAATAAAAATTGACAAAAAACTAAAAGAAATGAAATGAGAGATAACTGAACTTAGAAAAGAAATTGGGAAGCGGCGGGGGGGGGCGGGGGGCGGAACCTGGGTGACTCACTTGGTTAAGCATCCAACTTCAGCTCAGGTCATGATCTCACAGTTCATGAGTTCAAGCCTTGCATCCAGCTCTGTGCCAACAGCTCAGAGCCTTGGAGCCTGCTTTGGATTCTGTGTCTTCCTCTCTCTCTGCCCCTCCCTGACTCATGCTCTTTCTCTCTCTATCTCACTTCTTATACTGAATAAATTCCAGATGGATTATTTCTTAAAGTGAAAAAAAATTCATAAAAGGAAAGTTGTAGCAATCACTTCCTAACTATAGATAGAACTAAAGGAAAAGCTTGATAGATACCTCTACACAAAAATGGAACTGTTTACCTAAAGAGCCATGAATAGAATTAAAAGGTAAGTTACAAACCAGAAAGATGTGTGCAAACATGTATCAATGCTCTTTCATACACATCATATCATATCATGGCCACACATGTATATGTTACTTACAGCTTTTATAAAATTAAAAATAGTCAACACTAATGGGATGCCTGGATGACTTAGTCAGTTAAGCGTCTGAATCTTGATTTAGGCTCAGGTCATGATCCCGGTTTGTGAGTTAGAGCCCACATCAGGCTCTACACATTCCCCGTCTCTCTCTCCTTCTTTCTCTGCCCCGCCCCCCGCTTGTGTTCTCTCTCTCTCTCTCTCTCTCTCTCTCAAAATAAATAAACATTAAAAATTTTTAAAAATAGTTAATACTAAAATCAAAGAATTCACAAAAGATACAGCTAATAAAAAATATTCTCATCAATAATCAATAAATGCAAATTAACATAAAGAGACAGTATCTTTATGTATAAAATTGGCAAAGTTTAATAGAAATAGAAATTGCAATAGACATATGACCTAGTTTGGAGCAACACATACTTTCATCTCCTACTAGTAACAATATAACTTGGAATAAAATTTCTGTGATGCAATTTGGCAATATTTATCACAAACATTAAAAATACTTTTTCACTCCTTGGAAATGGAGATAATAGCTAACATATCTTTACACCTAGCAAAATAAATTGCATGTAAAAGTAATATCTAATCATGGAATATCTTCTTACCAAACATTTTAAATATTTTATTTAAATATTAGTATTTTAATGAAAAATGGATACTGTATCTCTGTAGTACAGATGCATTCCTAAGCTCCGAAATAGGGTCAATAATATGTCTGACACCATGTGGGTAGTAAGTCGCATCAACAGAACTCAAATCGAACACTTTTTTTTTAAATTTTTTTAATGTTTATTTTTGAAAGAGAGAAACAGAGTGCAAGTGGGGGAGGGCAGAGAGAGAGGGAGACACAGAATCTGAAGCAGGCTCCAGGCTCTGAGCTGTCAGCACAAATGCACGTGCTCGAACCCACAAACCGTGAGATCATGACCTGAGCTGAAGTTAGATGCCTAATCTACTGAGCCACCCAGGCACCCCTCAAATCCAACACTTCCGATATGAAGTGTAGCAGACTGTCCTCTTTTCTCAGTAGATAATTCTCAATAGTGTCTATTAAATTGAACAATATAAAATGAATGGACATATATCTGATATGTGCAAACTGGTTCTTTTCAGCCTCAGTTTTCTATTGGTTTGTTCCACTTAGGTAATTTTTCACCTATATTCACAACTAAATGTTATTACACTATGCATTGGTTTACTAGGGCTGTCATAACAAAGACATACAGATTGGGCAGCTTAACAGAAATTTATTTTCTCACAGTTCTGGAGGCTGGAAGTCTGAGAGTAAAATGTCAGCAGGTTCGGTTTCTTCTGAGGCTTCTCTCCTTGGCTAGTAGCTGGTCATCTTCTTCCTGTCTTCAAATGGTTTCACTCTATGACTGTGTCCAAATGTACCCTTCTTACAAAGATATCCATTATGTTGTTTTAGGGCCCAACCGAATGACCCCGTTTTAAGTTAAAGACTCTATCTTTAAAGGAGGAATCTTTAAAGGTCACCTTTATAAGGTTATAATATAACCTTATAATACAGTTATATTATAAGGTACTGGGGTTAGAACTCCAACGTGAGTTTTGGAGGAGGAGGAACACAATGTAGCCATAATATCCTACATAAATGTTTTCCTTTAATTTACTCAATGGATTATTATTGAAGACCTACAGTGAGCGTGGTGATGGGCAAGGCCATAGAGATGGAGATACGGCCCTGAACTTGGGAGCTCATATTCTACTGAGGAAGACAGGGAAGTGGCCAAAGATTGGTGATGCCAAGTGATGCCATGGTGTGAGAGAGTATATACCGAGTGCCGAGGCATGGCCGGGACAATCCAGCTTAGTCTGAGGGCAAGTCCTGGAAGGTAATTTGAAGAATTTTAGTTATACCCTTAAACATACTGATCAGAAATATACGTACCAATTAGCTCCGGTTGTTGCTAATGGGCTTGAACCTTTTCCCAACAATATATGGCACCAATAAAAGGTACGTAAGCAGGGACAATATTCTAACATATGCTTTCTGGAAAAAAAAGTCTCCAAATAATGTAGGTGAATTATTGGACTAGGGACACACAGCAAACTGGAACAGTGAGAGCCATAAAGAGTAATGGCTGTGATAGAAGTAAGACATGAAGAGGGCCCCCAATTAAGTTCAGAGTCTGAAAGCATAGCATCCCTAGTGATTGTGCTGTTGGTTCATATGAATTAAAACTATCCTTTAATTCACAAATACGTGGGTCAATATGAGGATATATCCAAAAAAAAATCTCTGTTTTCATATTATTTTTTTAAGGGTTAGAATTTTGTCCATGTGGGAGAAAACAGAAGGCCTTCTAAAACCAGACTAGAAAAATACATGGCACGTGGCTCCCCTTTAATCCCTGCTCGCCGCCTCCTCTTGTAATGAATGAGTTGTCGTGTGCAGCACCCAATCCAGTGGTGCTTGTTAATACTGCCAACTCAAATACAGGAAATAAATACGAGGTGTTTAGCAACACCAAAGGCAATCATACTTCGTGTTTCCCAGTCAGGCCAGAAATGGAAACAACTTTTTTCAAAGCTTGACAATATCAACAGCCCAACCTCAAATTACACATATGTATTTCTGAGTGAAAATCTTGACACTATTTGATTGACCCTTCTTAACTCCGTAGTTCTTTTCACCAATATTCACAATAAACATTTATTACATGGCATAAACCACAAACGTAACACAGATAAGGGGAAAGAAGAAGTCTCTTGTCTGTTTTGCAAATAAAGGTGGAAAATAGTGATAGCATCAACACCATTGTTTGAGAAACACTGTGAACATATTTTCCAAGATGGACTTTCAATCATTTGCTGTTAGGCATTCTGTCATAAATATTTGAAACATCTTTTATTTCCAGTAACAATAATTAGAATCTATATTTATATTGTCCTTCTTTAAGGTGGTTTAATCTAATAAATCAAGAAATGATTTGTCCACTCCCTACTCGGTTCCAACCTGTAACTGCATGGGACCCATAGGATAAGCTTAGAATTTCCTTTATAGTCCTCTATTCTCAGAAATTTTAAAGGCCAGATGTCCCAAAACTGCTCCCTAAGCTTCACCAAGTCACATGTTTATCAAGCAAAGCTAAGCTGATTGAACCTGCCGGGGAACAGAAGCACACTGTTACTCAGTAAAGTCTTAGAAAGCTCAGGTCAGGAGCACATATTTGTAGGAGGTGGGGATCTGGGCTCACATGGTTTAAGGCAGATCTTTCAATGTTGTACTCTGACAGGGATTGGGCTAAATTCATGATGCAATATTTTGGGATTGGTGGACACAGTGAGGTTAGGGTCTTGAAATGAGCCTTGATATGTAAACAGATATTTGTTTGGTGAGTGATTTACCCAGGTGAGCAATCTAGTATCCTGTGCATGGGCTGTTTACCCATATTACCAAAATATTTGCTAAGATAAATTGGTTTTCAGGAATTTCCCAAAGCACACAGTAAATGTAATTACTGGTTTCATCCTTTTCTTGCTGGGAAAGAATTTCTTAGAACATATATGATAGTCATGTGGACAAAGGAGACCTCAGTTGGCATAAATACACTGGCACATTTCTGGAGTATTTTTGGAGAGAATAGGAGAGTGGAAATTTCCTCTTAGTTCTTAACTATTGGGGCCGAGGGACACACAGCAAAAGTATAATTGCTTCCTCTTGGCCTAACTCCATTTGTCACACCCCGTACTTCCTACCCCAAACATGGTAATCAGACATTATAAGGCTCAGAATGTCAAAGGTTATCTGAACACATTAAAAGGACTGTTTTCCCACCTCCCTAGAATGTCATGTCTCCCCTATCTTGCCTAATAAAAGCCTATTTATCCTTCAGATCCTTCACTACCAGGCCCTAAAATCCAGGTTTAGATTACCTTCACTTCAATAATACTAGATACTCCTTAACTGTCACTGAATCTTTACACTTCATTATAATTGTCCACCTCTATCTCTAATGAGACTTTGAACTCCTCAAGGCAGGACTGTGTCATTTTCATCATTTATTCCCCAGAATCTCACACAACAGTAAATGCTCAATACATATTAGTTGAATAAATGAATGAATGAAGTCCACAGATGGATGAATGGGTAGAAGGGTGGATGGATGGACAGTTGGTTGGATGGGCTTATGTGGAATTTGCAGAAATAATTCTTCATTTCTTATTGGAGAAGAAGTAGAGGAAAGATGTGGTTACCAGAAATTTATGGCTGACTGTCTTTTTGTTAACCTTCTATCTGACAAATATTTAGGTAGGCCAAGGACTGTACCAGGTGCTAGATTTAAAAAGGTAGGCAAAGCCAGTGAATGTCTGCCATATTGGAGAAAGTGCTTTCTCACTATAGCCATTTGCCATACATAGCTGCTCCCAAAACTCTCCACACCCACAGACACCACCATTGCAACCATCATTGCCATTATCACAACCACAACATTCACCACCACAACAATGACAGACAGCATAAACATTATTAGTCAATGTGCTGAGTATGATCTCCTAAGATTTTTGTAACCCAGGAAATATTGCCTAAAGTGGTTTCTCAAACTTTAACATGAATATGAATCTGATGTGTTTGTGTTAAGGCCTGAGATTCTTCATTTTCCACCAGTCGCAGTATGATGTTGATGCTGCTGATGCAGAAGCCACATTTCAAGCATCAACGATCTAGGATACAGTCCCGAGCCCCAGAGCTTTCTGTTTCAGAGGGCATTTAGGGCTGACCAAAAGCTTCAAGACATTGTAATCATGAGTAGGGGCAGAACTGGGTAAGAAAGGACCTGAAAACTTGAAATGACATTCAGACTTTTAAGAAAGCGAAGAGATTTCACTTACTGCAAAACTCTATTGCCCAACATCTAGCATGAGATCATCAGGCCATGTGATGTGACCTATGCAGCTTCCAGAGATTAAGACTTGGACATTGGGGACATTTTTCTGCCAACCACGGTTTACCCTCTGATCTCCAAGATTCATAAGCAAAATGCATTCACCCTATCCCAACATCCCCGAAGTCTCAACCCATTACACAATCACTATAACTACATTATGTTGTGATAAATATCTCTTTTATTTTAATTGACATTTAGTTTAAGGTAGCAACTTTCCTCTCTAGCAAGCAAAATTCAGTCTATTGACAGGGAAGATGAACCAAGATGGGAAACGAGAACAATTTTTTCTTTTGGATTTTGAATTCAAGGTTTCCAAAGAATAATGGGCTAAAACCATCTCCAGTTTTCTCTACAATGTTGACATATTTTATTGGAGTTGCTTTCCTCTTAAGTTCAAGAATATATGGCACCTGGCAGGTCCAGAGGACCTTCACTCTTAACAAAGGAATCAATATGAGTTTTAAAAGAAACCTGTAGAGGGGGGCACCTGGGTGGCCCCGTAGGTTAAGCATCCAACTCTTGATCTCAGCTGAGGTCATGATCTCATAGTCCTGGGATTGAGCCCCATGCCGGGCTCTGCACTGACAGCACAGAGCCTGCTTGGGATTCTCTTTCTCTCTCCCTCTCTCTCTCTCTGCCCCTCCCCTGCTTGCTCTCTCTCTCTCTCTCTCTCTCTCTCAAAATAAAGAAATAAACATTAGGGGAAAAAAAGAAACCTGTAGGAACCATATGAGTTAAAAATCCTGAAAGCACCAAATCATCCTCCTCAATAAACATTTGAAAATTCAAAGATAAACCACAGTTCATCCAATGTTTAATTGATTATAATTCCAGCTAATGTGTTCACTTGAGATCAAATTTTGTGACAAAATAGTTTATTTACTGTGTTGCTTCTATCTCCCTCCTCTTTCTTTTTAAACTCCTTCTTTGTCCTCTACTTCTACATTGCAGGACCTCTATTTATCCTGTCTTTTCATAATTCTCCATGACTCGGTCCTCTTATTCATTTACTTACTAGGTGGTTGTCATATGAATTTTTGGCAACAGATAAGGTTACAAGTATATATGGGTCTAACCTAATGACTTTCCCAGACTAGTTATATAGAAAACATTGGCAAAAGTAAGAATGATGTTGAGAACAACTTTTCTTTCAAAAATGTTGGCAGATGGAAATTTTTTTCTGAACTTGCCTATGATTCTGAATACACTTCACTATACATATGCCATATAAGACCTCTCTACATTGTTCCTAGTCAAAGAACAAGATGTATAAAATCCCAAATGAGAAAGGTTTATAGCAGCACTGCTAAGTGTCCAAACACATCCAGAACTTAGCGCCATAAAGCAGCTTACACTTCGAAAGCATTTTGCTGTTTAGAGAGTGGCAAGCACAACTGCCATCTGTTGCCAGTTCCCTCTGGACAAATCAGGTACGCGGTCACCAGCTGTCCCTTTGGTGGGACTTTTTCCCCACTAGAGTCCCTCCTTGCTAGAGATTCCTGAACAAAGCTCCCTTGACTGCTTCGGTGGTTTTTCCCCCTTCGGTGGTTGCTGAAAGTGGGCCACTAGTTTTTGGTGGTCAACCCCAGACTCTTTGTGTTGGGCTGGCTTTCTGCTCTCCACATAGTCTTCCTGGGAAGGATCCCTTTTAAAACGATCCCAAATCCATGAGAACACTCACATATCCTTATTCCATTACCAGTAGATACTCATTTCTCTCTTTGTCTTTTCTCTATGGCCTCAAGCCCAAACTCTGGGAGGAACATATCAAGCCCTCCACATGATTCCCTTGAAATTCTTCTCGCTTGCATTACAAAAACTGGACATATACAAAATTCTCTGGACATACAAAAATTCTCTGGACAGTGGAATATGGGTGAAAATGTTTGCATTTTTTAGTCCTAGACCTTAAACTATCTTGTGCACTCCTTCAGATTCTCTCTTCCCTTTCATCACTGACTTGTTATAGGCGACAGAACTACAAGATTAAGAAGCACTTGGAGAATCACCCAGGATAACCAGTCCATTATGAACATATACACTGGAGGCTATACGAGTAAAAAAATAATAATAAATTTTATGTTTGTAGAGCAGGTAATCTGCTCAAACAAATACAGACCTATATCCAGAAGTGGAATAATGCTGTGATAAAAACTTAAAATATGTGGTTTGGGCTTATTAATCAGACAGCAGGAAAATAAGGCAACTGATATTGAAGATAGATATACAAGTGATTATTTATGTTATACAGTGACCGAAGAGTTGGTAGCAAATGTTGCTTACCAAATCTACCGAATGAGAAAAAGTAGTCAGAAATGATATATAGGATAAGGGGTTAATATCCAAAATACATAAAGAACTTCACCAACTCAACACCAAGAGAATAAAATATGCAATGAAAAAAATGGGCAGAGGATCTGAATAGACATTTTTCCCAAGAAGATATACAGATGCCAAACTGGAATATGAGATGATGTTTGATATCACTAATCAGAGGGAAATGCAAAGCAAAATCACAATGAGATATCATCTTACACCTGTCAGAATGGCTAAAATCAAAAACACAAGAAATAACAAGTGCCAGTAAAAATGTGGAGAAACGGAACCCTCATGCACTGTTGGTAGGAATGCAGATTGGTGCAGCCACTGTGTAAGCACTGAGTAATGTATAGAATTGTTGAATCATTATATACCTGAAACTAATATAATACTGTTTGTTAACTACACTTCAATTTTTTGAATCACTTTTAAATTTGTATACAGTAAAAATAAATGTGTGTGCACAGTACTATGAGTTTTAATACATGCATAGATGCTTGTAACAACCATTAACAGTACACAGAACAATTCTAATATCCCAAGAATTCCCTCATGTTACCCCTCTGCAGTCATACCCTCTCCCTACCTTTATCACTTAGCAATCACTGGTCACTTCTCTGGCCCTTTAGTTTTGCCTTTTCCACAGTATCATATAAATGTAATCATATACTACATAACCATTTGAGATCAGCTTCTTCTGCTTAATAAACACATTTTGAGTCACTGCAAAATAAAAAAGTTGCTTCCCAAATCTTTGAAGGCACACTATGTGCCTACTCAACATATAGATTCAGAGTAAAAGGATGAACAAAAAACAATTATAAGTATACACTGGTCGGTATTGTATTTGTATAGCAAATATTTCATGAAAAAGATAAGCCCTTGTGAAAGAAATGAGTTCTTTGAAAGGAAAAAGGAAATAAAGAAATTTAAATCCTTGCATGATTGAAAAATCTAATTCCAGACCTCAAACAATAAGAGGTGGAATTTTAAAAAGCTTTGACTGAGAAGGTCTCAATGAAACTATTTAGTGATTTGACTTAATGGTAAAACCAGATTAACGGTATGATCTTCCCACACATGATGTTAGATAGCTTCAAGGTAGCTGCCATGTACTTGAGAGGGAGACAGGAGGGAAAGGCAAGGAAAAATTAAGTAGATTAAAACTACGTCTTTGAAAGAACTTTGAGTGCAGTTATTAGCATATGTGACTGACTACACAGAGATCAAGGCCCACCATGTTTTGGGATGCCTGGGTGGCTCAGTCAGTTGGCGTCAGACTCCAGTTCAGGTCATGATTCAATGGTTCATGGGTTCGAGCCCCGCATCAGGCTCTGTGCTGACAGCTCAGAGCCTGGAGCCTGCTTCATATTCTGGGTCTCCTTCTCTCCCTGCCCCTCCCCTGCTTGTACTCTGTCTCTCTCTGTCTCTCAAAAATAAATATATGCTAAAAAAATTTTTTTTGAAAAGCCCACTATGTTTTTAAGGAAATTACATTGCCAATGAAACTACTTGTCTACATTTAAAAAGCTGTTGATTATTTAAACTGCAAACAACTCTACCCCTTCAGGGTTTCTGTACCAGCAAGCAAGTGGCCAGACTGGCGCAATCCCAACCCCAAAGGAGAATGACAGGTGGGCAAGAACCAGCCCGAGGGTAGAGCTCGAGGCTGCAGAGAACAGCGAACAACACCGGTCCTTCTGGAGAGTGGTAGCCTGAGCCAATGAAAAGAGTTTCTCAGCCCCAAATCAGAGGGCCCTTTGTGATAGCTGCCAAGTAGCATTTCAGTTTTGCCGAGACCACTGACTATTCTACATCTCTCAATTCTTCACCTTGCAAATTAGTGTGTTTACTAGAGTTGTTCCATCCCAATTCCACCATCGTCCAGTGGAGACTGAGAATAATATACCCTGTACTTTTAGGTCTGAGGCCACATTGTAAGGGATCACACTCAGAAGTGAAGGAGGGGGCAACATGTCTCCCAAGAATGCTGCTCTTTATTGTGGATGCAGGAAATGGATGGGGATATGGGGTTGTCTTCTTGGGAAAGTGTGTTCCATGATGGGAAGAAAGTGAAACAGAAAGTTAGTGAACATATGGTCCTATTTTGACATGTTAAAGGCTGTATGTTCACCAATCTATTTCATTTTCCTTCTGAATAAATAGCCAAACATGTCCCAGACTTCACTATAGTTTAGGTGGGGCCTCATGATTGAATTCTGGCCAATAAAGGGTGAAAGAGGTGTAACCCACTTCTAGGTTAGGCCCTTAAGAAGTCACTTATGATCCTCTATAATCCCTCTTCCTCTTTCAGAAAGACCTTTGAGGTCATGTCCTAATTATGATGGAACCATGGGCATTGAATACTCCTGGATGCCTGGCTATGTCCTAATTATAATGGAACCATGGGCACTGAATCGTCCTGGATGCCTGGCTTAGGAGAGAGCACTGATCAGATACATCTTCATGGAATTCTGTGTGAGTGGAAAATAAACTTTGTTGTGTCAACACACTGAGATGTTTGGTTTGTCAACTCAGATTAATGGAATGGATTGAAATAAAACAGAGCACATCACTCCCCTCAACCATGACAGAAAAGGAGAAATGTAAGAAAATCCTCTTCAAAGAAATCCTTAAACCCCTTATATTTTCACTCCCCTGACCACAACTTGAAGAGAAAATAGCTTCCTGCCACGGAGAGGAGAAGGGAAATGTAAGACTGCCTGATGGAATGTTTTTCCGAAATGAGCTCTTTTTATTGAAGTATAATTGACATACAACATCTTATTAGTTTCAGGTGTAAATCATAATGATTTAACATTTTGATACATTATGAAATGATCCCCACAATAATTGCCATTTATCATAATACAAAATTATAATATTATTAACTATATTCCCTATGCTGTACTTTACATGCCTGTGATTTACTTGTTTAATATCTGGAAGTTCGTACCTCTTACTTATTTCACCCACCCCCAACCACTCCCCCTCTGGTAACCAATAGTTTATTTCCTATATTTGAGTCTGTTTATGTTTTGTTTCATGTGTTTGTTTATTTGTTCTAGTTTTTTAGATTCTACATATAAATGATACCACATGTAGTATTTGTTTTTCTCTGTCTGGCTTATTTCACTCAGCATTATGCTCCCAAATTCCATCCATGGTTTTGCAAATGGAAATATTTTCTTCTTTCTCATGGCTGAATAATATTCCATTGTATATATGTACTATATTTTCTTTTATCCATTCACCCATTGCCAGACACTTAGGTTGTTTGCATTCTTGGATATTTTAAAAATGCTACAGTGAACATGGGATATCTCTTCAAGATCCTATCTTCATTTCTTTGGATATATACCCAGAAGTGGAATTGCTGGGTAATATGCTAGTTCTATTGTTAGTTTTTTGGTACTGTTTTCCATAGTGGCTGCACCAATTTACATTCCCACCAACAGTGGACAACAGTTCCTTTTTCTCTACATCCTTGCCAATACTTCTTACCTCTTAATGATAGTTATTTAAACAAGTGTGAGGCAATATCTCATTGTGGTTTTGATTTGCATTTCCTTGATGATTACTAACGTGAAGCATCTTTTCATACCTTCTTGGCCATCTGTATGTCTTCTCTAAAAAAATGTCCAGTTCCTCTGTTCATTTCTTTTTTTAAGAATTTTTTTTAAACGTTTTATTTATTTTTGAGACAGAGAGAGACAGAGCATGAACAGGGGAGGGGCAGAGAGAGAGGGAGACACAGAATCGGAAGCAGGCTCCAGGCTCTGAGCCATCAGCCCAGAGCCTGACGCGGGGCTCGAACTCACGGACCGCGAGATCGTGACCTGAGCTGAAGTCGGACGCTTAACCGACTGAGCCACCCAGGGGCCCCATGTTCATTTCTTATTTAGACTGTTTTATGTGTGTGTGGTGGGGGGGGGGGTGCTTCGTTTTGTTTTGTTTTTTGTTTTGTTTTGTTTTGTTTTTTGCTACTCCGTTGTATGAAGTCTTTAAATATTTTGGATATCAACTCCTTATAGATACATGAATTGTAAATATTTCCTTCCATTCTGTAGTTTGCCTTCATTTTGTTGATGGTTTCCTTTGCTGTGCAGAAGCTTTTTAGTTAGATATACTCTCACTTTTTTATTTTTGCTTTTGTTGCCTTTGCTTTTGGAGTCATATCCAAAAACACATTGCCAAGACCAATGTCAAAAACCTTACTCCTATATTTTCTTCTAAGAGTTTCCTATTAAAATGTTTAATCCATTTATGTGTATGGTATAAGATAAGGGTCCAATTTTATTCTTTTGCATACAGCTGTTCAGTTTTTCCCACATCATTTATTGAAGAGACTGTCCTTTCCCCATTGTATATTCTTAGCTCTTCTGTTACAAATTAATTGACTGTGCATGCAGGGGTTTATTTCTGGGCTCTCTATTCTGTTCCTTTGATCCGTGTCTGTATTTATGTCAATACCATACTGTTTTGATTACTATAGCTTTGTAATATAGTTTGAAGTCAGAAAGTGTGATGCCTCCAACTTTGTTCTTCTTACTTACGGTTGCTTTGGCTATTCAATCTTTTGTAATTCCTTACAGATTTTAGGGTTTTTTTTTTCTAAGAAAAATGACATTGAAATTTTGATAGAGATTGCATTAAATCTGTAGACTGCATTGTATAGTATAGATATTTTAACAATAGTAATTCATCCATTCTATGAGCATGGAATATCTTTCTGTTTATTCATGTCTTCAGTTTCTTCATCAGTGTTTTCTAGTTTTCAGTGCACAGATCTTTCACCTTGGTTAAATTTACTCTAAGTATTTTATTCTTTTTGTTGCAATTGTATATCATATTGTTTTCTTAATTTATCTTTCTAACCATTCATTGTATATTGATTTTGCATCCTAGAACTTAACTGAATTTGTTTATTACTTTAACAGATTTTTGGTGCAGTCTTTAGGGTTTCCTACCTCTAATAGCATATCATCTACAAATAGAGACAATTATACTTCTTCCTTTCTGATTAGGATGCATTTTATTTCTTCTTCTTATCTGATTGCTGTAGCTATGACTTCTAGTACTATGTTGAATAAAGTGGTAAGAGTGGACATCCTTGTATTGTTCCTGATCTTAGAGAAGTTTTCAGCCTTTTACCTTTGAGCATGATGTTAGCTGTGAGATTTTTATATATGGCCTTTATCATGCTAAGGTATATTCCTTCTATATTCAGTTTGAACAGCTGCATTAGCCAAACAATAGCTTGGACTATCTCTAAATTAAAACTAATGTGATGATATTTTAATAAGAAAGTTCTTCAAAGTACCACATCATATTTAAATCAGATGGTTTTTGCTGAAGAAGAGAGAGGGAATGTATGCTTTTGCTGGTTCTGATTTGTATTAACTATTTCTTCTGTCTTAAGAAATAACTTTAGAAAATATGTAAAGTATTTGAAAAAGCTTGAGGGACATCCAAGAGTACATTCAATAAAACAATACAGCAGTAAGACTATGAACGTCTTTGAGGCTTGCATATTTATTTAATATTTTATGTTACCAACTAAAGACAATGTTTCCAATTTAAGAAAAAAAATAATTTTGAACAAGGCTTTAAAAATAGTGATCTAATACTACCCACATTTTTTTAAAAAAGCCAAAACTTCCAGATGTTATCAAACATACAGTTTTTGATAGACTGCTAAAAATTACCTCAATGATTCAATAAGCATTCCACTGTATAGATAACATATTTTAATGTTTTAAGAAAAACTATCTCCTCAAAGGAAGGCTCATGAATCAATGAGAGAAGCAGCAATGTCACAAAAAAGAATGAGAAATTTTGCATCTCTAATTTCATGTCAGTTTTTACCCAATTCAGCCCTGATTTGTGGTACAATTAAACTGCACATTTTATAAGAGATTGTCAAACCCTAAGAAAATCTGTCATATAAACATTAGTACAGTTCAAAGATAATAAAGCAATAAGATGGTGGAAACATACAACAATAACAGAGGAGATGAACTGCAGATAAGAGATGTCAACACATCTTCAGAAGATGGAAAGCATACACATCACTAACTTAGCATAGCAGAAAAATTTGCACCCTACATGGCTGTAGAGGGGTTGCTGATTCAGGTTGCAGAAACCAGGAAGTTCCCTCAGAACTCAGGAATTAATGGCACCAGTCACCACTGTGTGGTTGCAAAAGGTGGGACTGATAAGAAGGACTGGTTGAGAGTCTAATTAAGGAGATGTTGCTCCCTGCCATCTCCTTCCCATTTTAAGCAGCATGGCTGACTGTGCTTCATTTATCTTTGTGAATGTAGTAGGCAAAACTCTAAGAACAACCTCAATGACCCTTGCTCTTGGGGTATGGGGAGTATAAACAGAACTGTGTGGATGGAACCCATTAATATGAAATCAATTGCATGACAGTTACATGACAAAAAAAACAAAGAGATTCTTCAGATTTGGTCCAAACAAATCCCATGAGGCTTTTAAAAGCCTCTCTGGTTGGTAGCAAAAAAGGAAGTCCGAGAATTCAGGAAAAGGAGTTCTTTTAATGTTTTTTTTATTTATTTATTTATTTTGGGAGAGAGAGAGAGGAGGGGCAGAGAGAGAGGAAGAGAGATAATCCCAAACAGACTCTGTGCTGTCAGCGCAGAGTCCAATGCAGGGCTTAGTCCCATAAACCATAAGATCATGACCTGAACTTAATTAAGAGTTGGACGCTTAACCGATTGAGTCACCCAGGTACCCCCAGGAAAAGGATTTGACATGCCACTGCTGCCATTGAAATGGTGGGACCAGGGACCTCAATCCTACAATTACATTGAACTGAATTCTGCCCAGAATAGACTTGGAAGCAGACTCTTCCCCAGTCTCCAGATAAAAGCCCAGCCTAACCAACACAATAATTTTGGCACTGTAAGACCCTAACCAGAGACCCCAGCCAAATTCATACTACTGACCACAGACCTATGAGCTAATAATTTACGCAAACTATTAAACCATTGTTTTAAACCATTAAGTTTAGGTTAATTTGTTCTGCAGCAGTAGAAAAATAATATACCTATACTTCTGTGTTACTTGGTATACAAAATAATATAAACATGCTTTATTTAATTTATAATATATTAAGTATATTTATAGTATAGAGCATATAATCTATCTAGATAGAAAACTATAATATATAAAGGGATAAGAACTTCATTGTCTGATGTTTAATTATGGATATGTTAATAGGTAAGTCTCTAAGACATATTTGGAGACTACCAAGGATTAGCATATATTTAAGGACAACCTCTAACATGGAAGACAGAAACAGAATCAAATAAACTGAATAAATAACTGAATAAAAAGGGCTTATAAAAACAGACAAATGTAGAGCAAAGGGAATCTCCAAAATAATGAAGATTAATACTAATACATAGGAGAAGATATTGCAGGCAGGAAATAACTGAAGAACACAATCAAAACTTGAGAAGGAGGGGTTATGTGTGTAGGGAGGTGATGAATAAAATAGGGCACAGATTTTTAGGACCGAGAAGTACTCTGTGTGATATAGTGATGGCTATATGTCATAATACATTTGTCTAAACCATAAGTTGCACAATAGCAAGAGCTAACCCTAATGCAAATTATGGGCTTTGGGTGATAATCATCATTATCATAATCAAGTTCGTCAAGTATAACAAATGCCCCATTCTAGTAGGGGATGTTGCTAATGGGGGATACTATTGCATGTGTGGGAATTTATGGGACATCTCTGTACCTGCCTCCCCCCAGTTTTTCCTATGAAACTAAAACAGCTCTAAAAAACTGTCTTCATTTACCTGGGTGGCTCAGTCCGTCAAGCGTCTAACTCTTGATTTGAGCTCAGGTCATGATCTCACAGTTCATGGGTTCAAGCTCCACATTGTGGAGCCTGCTTGGGATTCTCTTTATCCCTCTCTCTCTCTGCCCCTCCCTACTCACTCTCTCTCTCCTTCTCTCTCTTTCTGTCAAATTAAATAGACTTAAAAATAAAAAAAAAGTCTTTGTTTAAAAAAAGTATAAAAAAAAAGAAAATGATGACAGCTGAAACAAAAAATCTCAATAGAAGTTTGGAAAGTAAAATCGAGATAAATTCTAGAACAACAAAACAAGAAAGAAAAAAACAAAACAAAAAGAATATTAGTGCGTCAGTAGACAAAACTGAGCACGTATCCACCAGAAAGGACAACTACAGGTATTATAAGCAAATTTCTAGAACTAAATACATAGATTTTAGATTAAGATGTTCCATTAGGAGCCCAGCATGATGAACTGAAAAATAATCCATACTATAATGCATCATCTCTGACCTAAACCTCAAAACTACTGACCCTGATTTCACTCCCCTGCTTTTACAAGAGCATTTTCAATGCTCCTAACTCAAGTTCCTGCCACTAACATTGTCAAAGATGTTATCCTTTATCAGGACACGACTGCTCCTTTAAACAAAAGATCAATCTTTCTTTAATGGCCTTGACTATTCCTTACACTTGTTCTACTGATTTAGTAGCCTTGACCCATTCTCCGTTTGTTTAACATTTTTGTTGTTTGCAATTCAAAACTCTTTAATCCCCAGTAAACCTTTAAGAGATCTTTATTACGCAAATCAACTTCATTGTACCTAAGGTCTCAACAGGTTCTCTTTTTCTCAAGTTCCTAAACAATGAACTCAATACAGCTATTGTTAGGTAGATTACTGTGCTTTTCAAAGAAAAAATTCTACGCCCCTACCCCCATGACAGACTATGAGATTTGGTACTGTGGCCTAGCACATTTCTCCAAGGAATGTTGGACATTTATATGTACCCACAGCAGCCAGAGTTTCATCCAGAGTACATCAGATGAGGCACTTCTAATCCCCTTGACCCCTTGTCGGGGGAAGGCACCTGCTATGCCAAAGCCTGGTCGGCTGGGTCTATGGCTGGGCTATGCAAGAAATAGTTCCAACAGACCTCGTGGCCTCTTGTACTCACAAGACAAGGAATGATTCATGAGCCAAATTTTAGGTTGTGCACGTTCCTTTTTGCCTTTCACATTCTTCAAAACAATGCACCTTCTGCAGAGAACAGTACACACTGCCACTTAAATCCTGTTCCTCTTACAACACAGTGGAAGTCAGGTGGATGTGGCTTTTCAGAGCCCTGTGCACACAACTTACAAATGACAAAGGGATAGAAAAAAGAAAAAAAAAACAATAAAAGGAGCACCTTTTCAACCAAGTGATTCTAAGATAAAGATTACGATACTCCTGGAATTTTAATGAATTGGTTTCATCACTGACCCCTGGAAAATGTCAAATTCCACATTTATATGGAAATAGAGGACACACATGCTTGTTAGCCACAGTCTATCACACTGAGACTGCTGTGTTACTGAGCATGGTGCTCTTTCTTTCCCCTCTCTTCTTCCCTCTCTCTTCTTCCCTCTCTATCTATTGTCTGTCTGTCTGTCTACCCATCCACACATACACTTCCTCCTTCCCCTCTCCTGGTATTGTCATATCCCATTATTTCATCTGAAGCCTGACAGCCAACATCAGAATTGAAAAATATGACCAAGACAGGCTTTAGACGTGGTCCCATGCTAATTTAACACAAATATGGACCAACCAAAGACCCATGATGAGATGCAAATTTGGACACAAGCTTTACCATTTCTATGTTAAGGGTACCCAACAAGAGTAAGTCAATGAGTCCTTCAAGCAATCATCAGACAGTGTCCTGGGGTAAGTTAAACTATCCACCACCTATCTTCAAATAGCCCTTGGAGCTTTACTATATGGCAACATCAATATTAATACAAGAGGAAACTGTCCGGGTGGCTGGCTGCTGGGTACAGGTCAGCTGGCAACAGATTGTCACACTCATCTCCCTCTCCCTGTTGAGAGATCTCCTATCTCTTATTCCCTCTCCAAGTCTCTTTTTTATATCTTGCTTTTTTTTTTTTCATTCTTTGAAGCCCTCTTAATGAAGATTTTACAAGTGTAATAAGGATATTATGAGGAGGCAGGATGTTTAAAGTGAAAGTGTCTCAAGCCTACATCCAAGTGGCTGGATATGCGTAGTTTAGCCCGATGAAAACGAGTAAGAGGAGTAGTAGGAACAGCTATGTGGGAAAGCAGCGTCATCACCAGCATTTTGCCTTCAGGGAACACAGGGACCCGGGCTGCTGGGGCAGTCCTCATCACGGTGGCATCACAGTGGCAGAGCAAGTTGTAACCAGAGCTCGTTCTGCCTAAACCAGGTGTCTTAACCCAGGCAGCATTTTCTTCTGGTTGAGGAAGGAACGACACCAAAGAGGAAGGCAATACCTCCTTGGCAGCCTGGGGACACTGTAGGGACCCTTGAGATAAAATAACTAGTGACATAAGCCTTGGTGACTCAGAAGCCTCCAAGTGAGATGTGAGCAAAACCACAAAGCAGTTCACCCAGGTCCATTAAGCTGAAGACCATTAAGATTATCATTATGGTTGAAGAACAAAAATATAGTATCCCCAGGGGTGCCTGGGTGGCTCAGTCGGTTATGCGTCCGACCTTGGCTCAGGTCATGATCTCGCAGTTTGTGAGTTTGAGCCCCACGTCAGGCTCTGTGAGGACAGCTCAGAGCCTGGACCCTGCTTCGGATTCTGTGTCTCCCTCTCTCTCTCTGCCCCTCTCCAGCTTGCACTCTGTCTCTCCCTCTCTCAAAAATAAATAAGAACATTAAAAAAAAATTAAAAATATAGTATCCCCAGCCTAGCCCCACAAGCCACCACAACTCCCAGGGACATTAGCTGTGGCTTGCGAAGTGACAATTCAAATTACTTAAAAGGAATGGGGTCTCCACTGGTTACCAAAAACATCACTGAAGAGGTATCTGACAATGAATAGACTTAGAATTTAAAACAACAATGATGAAAAACCTACAGGCACAAAAAAGGCAATATCCCCCAGCCGTGTTCTTGAATGATAATCTCAGAACACTAGAGTGGAAAGGCTTTTCAAATTTATCTAAGTCATGTATTTTGTGTCTGAGAAAATTGTGGCATAAAGGACAGAAGTGACTTGTCCAAGAATGTAAGGTCACACCAAGCCTAGAATCTAAGTCCTCTCATTTGTAAGCCAAGTATTTTCATAGTAGCATGCTGACTCTTCTGATTGGAAATAAACCCAGTCTTGACCTCATGCCTACCTACAGACAACCTAGGGGATCCCAGGACCAGGGAAGGCCTTTCATCCCCAACAGAATGACTCTTCCTCCTTCATATGCCTAACCTCTCCAGGATACTGGGATTGAAGATGATTAAGGGTCACATGGGGACCCCTGGTGGTAGGAAAAGCCCACCAAACAAATAATGTGAAGACTACATGTGTAACCCTTCGCACTACTCATTCCTAATCGTGTATAAGGCACAAAGTCTTCTGTTTAATAATGTCTTAATAAGTGACTATGAAAAAGCCCCCTTTGGATCTCCTAATAAAGAAAACTTCAAGATGTTTTTAAACTGTGTTAACTATACTTACCACTGTAATTCACCTGAGATTTCCAATAGGTACTGGAGCATCAGACAGTCTGTTTTCCCAGGGACTATACAGGTGCATATATGCCCAATGCTGCCTTCTGTGCTCATATACCAATCTTTCCCAGTCCTGCTCCCCTTACTGTGACAATCTAGCATCCACAACATTTATATAAGTGCTTGACTATGCCATAATATCTCTATGGGGGGTACCAGGAGCCCCAAAGCCTAGTCGTGGCCTCGCATACCATCCCCATGCTCCTTGGACATCGTTCCATAGTTTATCCCACTAAATAACTCCTGTAGTTAAATCAAACAATTAGGAGTCGTTTTTCTGTTGTTATCATTGGCTCTTTCTTGTCTTTTTACTTGCCCACATCTCTTCTGTTTTGCAGATTGAGTTCCGTGTCTTACTTTCATGACCCTTTTCTTTCCCATAGGCTACCTCCAAACAAATGGGGTAATTATTGGTCTCCTGATGAATCTCTGTATACCCAAAAGAAGCCAGGTGATTCTAGTTTGGGAGAAACATAAAAATGAAACAAACAAAAAGACCCCCGGATTCTGGACTAAAAGAGGAAGGAATTAATTTGGAGTGAAAATATTTTGAGGTATGAAAGGCAATTCAGATCATAAGAAACTTAAAGCAGATTTCTCAGGAAGCCAAGAAAACATGGACAGTGAATGACTCAGTCTTAGAGATTTACACACAAATAACCAGACTGAGAACTCTCACAGAAATTATGCAGACTAATGTATATTTCAAATGGAAAAAGCCAACATTCATCTCTGTTCCTGTACCTCTTAGCTATGCAGGTTTCTGACCTGTTTAAACATAGTTTATCCTAATCCAGCCTTACAGGGTCTGAAAGTGGTGACATTATGACCTATTAGAAAATGGGCTTAGGAAGATGAGGTGTAAGACACATTGCTCATCACCACTTACAAAAATAAAGGTAAAATCTCTAGAAAATGGAAGAGAAATTACCTGCCAAATAGTGCCGAGATAATCACATAAATGAAGGCAAAATGTGTCATCCTTTGCCATTTTAGACATCGACCAAAGCTCAAAGCCAAGGCTGAAGACACAGTGAAGTGGGCAGCCCATTCCAATGAACTTTTAAGATGAGTTTCATAATATATCCAAAAAAGGGGCTATTTTCAATAATGTCACTGGTTTCTAAGGTAACTGCCACCAAGTTTGTTTGTTATTGTTTTTTTTTTTAATCTCTCTGGAGTGTGAAATGCATAGTTTTTGATGTTGGTATCTTTACTGCTAAGATAGTGCTGTACCCTGCCTGCCATTAACTGCCTATTTTGAGCCCTACTGCATGAATGGGCATTATGCAACAAAGGGGTAGAAAGAGAACATGGAAATTTTTACTATTTCTCTTAGAAGCTTGGCATAGTAAATGGACCATTTCACTAAAAGCGTGGTCATTAGAAACATGAGAGGAGAGGTATATAATACCACAAAATAGTTCAAGGTCAGGTAGAAATACCTGACTTTTTCTAATAATTTATAAAATCATAAATTGGATATAAAGAGACACAAAACAAAAAGTATGAATTTTCAGATCTTAAAACCCAAGAAGAAAAAAATATTTCTCTGGAAACTAAGCCAGACCTGAAAATAAACACTCAGCCAAAATCTAGGACACTGGAATCCTAACATTTCTAAACAAATGCATTGGATGAGAGTAATAGACATATTTTAAATACTATTTTGTTTCAAGATTAAAAAATTGAAATAATTTTCACTTTCGCATGTTTTCCACTAACTCTTACCCATAGGCACACAAATATTAAATAACTGTACGAGCTATTTTTACTATGCTTTTCCATCCATATTTATTATTATACGTCATTCCACATTCCTGCATTGCTTTCGTGAATATTGTTTTAGTGGCAGCACAAAATTCAATCATACTGATATATCATAATCTATACCATCATTCTAGAAATGAGGTATCTTTTGAGTTGTGAATGGTTATTCAAATCTTGGAAAGAGAAAAAACTTGGGTTTCTTTCAGAGGTTTTTCAGCATGGACATAGGGTTAGGGGAAGGGAACAGGTTTACTTAAGAGACTAGGACAAAATTCCATAGATAGTCAATTCTACAAGGTCTTAGTGAGGTCCCAGAACTGCCAAGACTTTGTCTTCCGTCATATCACAGCTCAACTTTTCTCAAGGGTGCTAATGTGGCTCAAATCAAGTGTCAGTTTCATTGCATGTAACCTATCATTAATATTAATATATGAAATTTTGAGAAGTCCTTTTTTTTAAAAAATTAAATAGGACCAAATTTAAGATTATCCTATGATGACACCATGAAAACTACATTCTGGTGTGCATCTTGAATGGGAAAGAAAGGTGTGTGTACATTCAGAAAAGTGTTGCATATGTGAATGTCATTTCACACATTTCACACATAACACACATAACACATAACAACAAAAAATACTTGTAGGAAATGGACAGCACTACCCTAGATTCTTGACATAGTGTTAAACTGACTGATGCCCCATGGGATTAGTAGTTTCCAGGAATCAGAGTGTCTTTTCTAAGCCTCACTCTAGAAATTCACTAGGAAATGCCCTTGGCCGACACTATAAAAAGCTGAATGCATAGAGTGCCTCCAAATATTCTCCAGAATATTCACTATTTTCAATAAGTTTAGGAGAAAGAAATGGGGGAGGAGAGTTGGAGACACCATTTAAATGAGGGTTCTTTCTAACGTTGGCCAGATACATCTCTCTTTCTTATGGCTGTTTGTAGAAAAAAGCATAAGCATAAGAAAACATTAAGATATGAAAGTGGTTCTCAAACTTGGCAAAAAACTGGAATCATTTAGAGTTGTTTTTTTAAAAAAAATACCAATGCCTGTATCCCAATAACAGAGATTATAATTTAACTGGTCTGGGGTCAGACCTGGTTCTTCAGGTATTTAGAAGTTCCACAGTGATGCTGATGGATAGCCAAGTTTGAAAACTACTGAGATACCGGACCCAGTAAGTTAGCAGCAGCATTAACAGGACCAGGTCAACAATCTTTAATGATTAAGTGCTCTCTTGCCTTAAGTTCTGTGATCAAATTAATGATTCCAATTCGTGGTAAGTAAAGCTCCCGGAAAACTGAGAAGTACAACATTCAACAGAACCTTTTGGCGAAGTATCCATTCGGGAGGACTGTTGTTATAAAAGGTTCAGTCCTTAAATTGGTTACTTGAGAGACCAAAAAAAGGTAGTTTTTAACTTGATTGCTTCTCCAAATGTTTTCTTTTGGTTTTGGAGGGGAGGAGAAAATTATTTTCCTACATCTTCCTAGGTTCTCTACAAGGGCCCTGTAAATTAGACTCACGAAAGACAGCCGAACACAAGAAACACAAGCAGAAGTTTATTCACGTGTGTGTCACACATACACACAGAGCAAAATCAGTGATGAGGAACTCAAAGGGGTGGTTAGAACTTGGGATTCTACAATATCTTCACAAGAGAAAAATAACTTTTTCAGAGAAGTGACAAGACAAAGGAAAAGGATTTGGGGCTTCTACATGGCAAATTGTGGGAAGACAAATATCCGGGAAAACTAATGGTAGATAAGGGCTAGTTCTGGCGAGATTTGTTATATAAATTCCCTGGTGCTGTATCTGGGCTGCTTCTGGGCTGTATCTAGACCTGTCTCTGGTGATTAACATCCATCCTTCTCAGTAGAGAGGACAAGGAACACATTTACAAATGTATGTCCTACTTTTAGGCACATAAAAGGAGAGAGCTTTTCTTTTTTTAAAAAAATTTTTTCTAATGTTCATTTATTTTTGAAAGAGAGAGAAAGAGAGAGAGGAGAAGAGGAGGGACAGAGAGAGAGGGAGACACAGAATCTGAAGCAGACTTCAGGCTCCGAGCTGTCAGCACAGAGACCAATGTGGGGCTTGAACTCACAAGATGTGAGATCATGACCTGAGCTGAAGTTGGACACTTAACCAACTGAGCCACTCAGGCACCTCCAGAGAGCTTTCCTTATATCTGCTTCTTCTCAAATGCCTTTGGCTCAAAACAGTCCTAATGCCAAAGTGGCATGTTCGGGGGTGACATATTTTGCCACCCTTAAACTTTTTCTCTCTCATTGCTCCCAAATAGTACAAAATCTAATGCCACATTTTAATTTTTGCTCTGAATTCCAACAGAATCCAGCAGTGAACTACATAAGACCCTAGATTTAAAGATCCTAATTAGGTGTCTGTTAAAAAATAATATGAGTTAATTGCAGCATTATTCACAATAGCAAAGATATGGAAGCAACCCTGTCCATCAATAGATGAATCAATAAAGAAGATGTGGTATCTTCTTTATCTATCTATATATATAGTATTGCATATATTATATATGCAATATATATAATACTGAAACATTATTCACTATATATATACACCACATCTCCATCAATATATATATATATATTATATATATTATGTATGCTATATATATGATATTGCAGCATTATTCACAATAGCCAAGATATATGTTTATGTGTATACACACACACACACACACACACACACATCTTCTCTATTGATTCATCTATTGATGGAGATAAATATAGATACAGATATATAGATACAGATATAGATACAGATATAGATACAGATATAGATATAGATATAGATATAGATATAGATATAGATATAGATATAGATATAGATAGATACACACACACATACATATATACATACACAATGGAATATCACCCCCAAAAAGAATGAGATCTTGCCATGGATGGACCTAGAGGACATTATGCTAAGTGAAATAAGTCAGAGAAAGACAAATACCATATGATTTCACATAGATGCGGAATATACAAAACAATACAAATAAACGATTAACAAAAAGACTCTTAAATACAGAGAACAAACTAGTGGCTGCCAGAGGGAAGGTGGGCAGAGGATGGGCGAAATGGATAAAGGGGACTCAGAGTACACTCATCATAAGAACACCGAGTAACGTACAGAAATACTGGCTCATTATACTGTACACCTGAAACTAATGTAACACCTTATGTTAATTACACTTCAATTAAGAATTGAGAAAATAATAATAATAATATAATAATAACATCCAAATCTTGAAAATAAAGCAAAAGAAAGACTGCATGTCCTCTCAATGTCCTACCGGAGCATGATCTCACAGATCCACCCCTAGATTCTTTAATTATATCAGGGGATACAAAAGTGTTTGACTTGCCATTTATTATTTATCAGAGCTGAGATTCTATGAAGTTACATATTAAGTTATAGATTTTTGTCTGGTAGAAATACAAATTATCTCTTTCCAGTCGCAAAGGTAATCTCAAGGGGTTTTTTTTTTCTTCCATTTCCCTTTTATTGCCCTGTTGGACATTAACCAGTCTGAGTTCTAACATAGTAAGTTTATCTCAGTATAACTTTCCTGAGGGACTTACTAACTGCTTTTTTTCTGATTATCTTTGGCACGACACTTATCATAATACAGGCTTCCTCAAGAATGAATGACATGAATCTTCGCCACGTGTTTAGTCTACATTTGTAAGAAAGTCAGTATTTTTCTTTTTGAAAATTAAACTTTGATTCTTGGTAGCATTTTTTTTTACTTCTCTTCTCTCTCTAGAACTTCCCCAATTCAGTGTAAATATCAGCATTGTACAAGCCATAGTTGCATAGGAAGTTAAAATACAACAGACAACAGAAGGTTGAAGCTGTGATTAAAAAAAAAAAAAAGGAATACATAACTATGTCTCTAACTACTCTAACATGGACTTCCACACTCAAAGGTACAGAAATGATACTTTTTTTTTCTGAACTTAATCACAAACCTTGATTCCCTCCCACTAGTTTAAAACACTTAATCTCCCCACTTCAAGTTAACTAAGTAGCTTTCACTTGAAAACAACCTTTTGAGGAATTATTCAGTCTGTTTAGGATTTAAACTCTTAGGCAAGTCAAAATTCAATCACCTTAACAAGCCCTCCTCTTGTCTCTGGCATTTTTTCTTTCCCCTCCTTACTTGGATGGTGCAGGATGAAGGGAATGACCTATCATACCATGGATGCAAGGAAGGTTTTTCTTGTCCACATCTGTCCTCTGAGATCTCAGTGGATTTGGCTCAGTTCACTGCTGGTATAAATGGTCCCACAAAAGAATCTGACAGCATCTCAAGGAATTTTCTAAAAGAGGTTTCAGGTCCACTCTTTGTCCTCATCCCAGAACTCTTGTTACTTCTCAGTCTGCACAGTGTTTGCATTTACCCTACTGAGATACCCAAGAATATCCGGATTTCCTCCCCTCTAAGTGTAGGCTGTAGGAAGACAGTAATGTTAATTCAGATCTTTTCTCCACCTGAACTCCCCGAATTTACACTGAAAGCCAATTCCTCCAAGAACTGCAGATAGAAGGGGTGTGGGGACATTCTGACCTTGGATTGCTTTGGTGTTGACCACAAGGACAGACTTCAACATTCTTGCTCACCTGTGTCTCTATCCAGTTCCTTTCCTGGCCCAAAATGGACTTCCAGATCCTCCTTTTATAACAGAAAACTATTCTGTTACGTCTTCACTTGTCTTGGGTTAACTCTTATGAAATCTCAGCTCTGAACCCTCAGCTTCAACTCCTTGGAACCCAAGTACATTTTATTTTCACTAATAGCCTGAATCTTATAAGATATACACATGAAGATCTTGGCTTCCAATGATTTTATTTCAAATATATTCCGAGCGCATGTTTTAAAAAATGAAAACTTTGGGGTGGGCGGGGGAAGGAGCATCATCTTTGCTCTTGACTGAGTTTAGTCTTCCTCCCACCTCAGTGGATTGTAATCTTTAGAAAGGCAAGAATTACTGAGAATTTTTATTAATCTAGATATCTGAAGATATATCCTGTATTACCTGTGTCATTCTCTAATATAGATGAGGTTTACCTCTCATTCTGAGCTTTTATAGAAGTAAAAAATACTCATATGTGTGTATAAGAAGCATAAATACTAGTAGAAATTACAAAGACTAACTCGTACACCCTCTCTTCTTTGCACTGCCTCTTTCCTTCTTTCTGATATTTGTCTTGTCATCTTTTCCCATTCAGTTTCCTGTGTCCATTTTGTTCTCTTCTTCCCCAACATTAGAGTTGGTCCTCAGCAACTCTAGGGCATCAGCTTAATGAAAACCCTTATTATAGGAGAACTCAAAGTTAAGAAACTTACTGCATCTGGAAAAAAAAAGTCTTTACTCATACAGTTCAATAAAAACTATAAAAATTATTATTGAAAATGATTACAGCTTACTAAATAAAAATAATGTCACAAAGATATCAAGTACATTAAATTAGTAATAAGTTCAGTCCATTTTCCTTTCTTGCTTATGAAAAAATATTTCAGAATCTCCACTTTTCACAGTGTCAAGCTTGTGTGACAATATGTAAAAAATTTGTATTCATCAGAATTCCAGTGAACAAAGCAATTTATATGTAACTAGGAAATACTTACATAGAAGGGGGCATCCCAGAGCTACTTGAACTGGGATGCACGTGGTAATAAGAAAGGGAGAGACAGAAAAAGCCCCTCAGCTTCCAGCAACCTGCTATAATATGTCTCATCTCCTTAGGCATCTAAAATTAATACTGTCTTCTAAGGCACAGACCATTTTCCTTGGCTGTCTTGGTCATCCTCACGCCTTCTGTTATACAAGTTTCTGCCTTTATCTTCTGTGAATGTGCCACAATCACAATAATGTTTCTATCCCCCACTTGTCCAATCCACAGCTCTCACTTTGACCATTTATCCTTAACACCCGTACCTCAAATTCATACATACGGGGACCAAAAGTGTCTAGATTGCTGCAAAGAAAATGAATAAATCCAGTTGCTAGAATTTCTTATATTTATTACAAGACACCAAGTAAGGATTATTCTATTACTGTGCTGAAAAGAAGTTTATATATAAACTGTAAATACCCAAGAGAAAATATTTATTTTATAATAAAAAAAATATATATACATATGCATGTACATATACATGTATGTGTGTGTGTGTGTGTGTGTGTGTGTGTGTGTGTGTGTGTATACATAATACACACAGAGTCAGTGCTTTAGGGCACTCCTCTGATTCATGGCCTCACAAATCATAGCAGCTGGCCATATTTCCCTAGAAATTTGGAAGCTGGCTTTCATTAGGGCCCAGTAAAAAGGAGGTAGATCAAAAAACAAATATTGGACACTACAATATAGAGCCATTCACTTGCTGGATTCTTCACATAAATGATACCTTTACTAGGCATGATGGGGTAGGATTAATGGGGTCCCCAAAGGTCAGCACTTCTGGCAGGCATGCACTTGTAAGGCCCTCCCATGTTGAGCTGGGACTGGAACTGTATAACCAACAGCATATGGGAGAAGTGATTCCACATGACTTTTGAGGTCAGATCCCTGTAGTTTCTGCCTTGGCCTCTTGGAACATGTTCTTGGGGAGCTGTGAGGCATTGTTTAAGAAATCACACTACCCCTGGGGCGCCTGGGTGGCTCAGTTGGTTGGGCATCCGACTTCAGCTCAGGTCATGATCTCACGGTCCGTGAGTTCAAGCCCCACGTCGGGCTCTGTGCTGACAGCTCAGAGCCTGAAGCCTGTTTCAGATTCTGTGTCTCCCTCTCTCTCTGACCCTCCCCCATTCATGCTCTGTCTCTCTGTGTCTCAAAAATAAATAAACGTTAAAAAAAATTTTTAAAAAAAAAGAAATCACACTACCCCAAGACTGCCATGTTAAAGACACCATTTAGATTTGGGCAGTTTGTTACATAGTAATATGGAAACCAATTTGACAATAAATTTCATATTAAAATAAATAAATTAATTAATTAATTAATTAAATTAAAAAAAAGAACTAGATCAATGGATAATAAAATTGTTAGAAATTTCCCAAGTAGACTGCATCTCTAAATGCATTTCATTGTAAGATCTACGTTGGTCTCTCCAGTTGGCATCAGTGTACAGCTTTGATTTTTTTAAGTTTGTTTATTTATTTTGAGAAAGAGAAAGCACAAGCAGGGGGAGGAACAGAGAGAGAGGAGGAGAGAGAACCCCAAGCAGGCTCCGCACTGTCAGTGCAGAGACCAACACAGAGCTCAAACTCATGACCTGAGTTGAAATCAAGAGTCAGGCACTTAACCCACCGAGCCACCCAGGCACCCCAGGGTACAGCTTTTATAATTGCTCAGTTAATCACTGTTCTATCCATTTACTCTTATGCCTTTCTTTTTATAAATTACCTATATAGTTTTTACAATGGTGGATTAGCTTTAGAGCTATAAGCAAATGGGTCTGTCAATGAAAGTAGTGTTTATATTGATTTGTGAATTAAGGAGAGTACACACGGCAGACTTAATACTTGGAAAGTGATGTGGGATAGTTTATGTGGTTTGAGAAATCTTGGCAGGCTTCAGACATACAAGCAGTTAAATAAGTCTGGAAAGAAGGAAGGTGAGCAAGAGAGGACACTAGGTTCCTAACCTCGCTTATTAGGGAAGTAAGCTGGACTTTAACCTAAAAGCATTAAAGAACGATTAAGAGAATTTAACTCCCAAGTTGTAACATTAGTTTGCATAGTGGAAAACTAACTGGAAATTTTAGGCCAAAATAGTGGATTAACCACATGCTACAAAATCCCCACTCCAACTTCAAATACTACAAGTTCCAGCAAAAGCAAAAAAAAAAAAAAAAAAAAAAACAACAACAACAAACTAGTAAACATTGCCAATGGTTTCCTGGAAAACAAGAAGCACAGTTCTAGTAAAGGATACTCAGGTTGCTTCTAACTCTTCACTACCACAAGCAATGCTATGATAACCATCTTTATATCCCCTTTTGGACCTAGACCACATCTTTTTATCTCATTAAATCAAGGAAATTCTAATTGTAAGCCCCATTTTTTTTTTTTTTTTTTTTTTTTTAGCTCTCAGGGAATACAACCAAAATCATTCTTCACTCACTTAATCCTCCCCTCCTCTAAACTCCCTGGATCGTATAGCAGCCCTCTTGATCATTATTAGTCATCAGTCCTCCATAGTCTCTGGTACTATGGCCGCATCCATCTACAGCACTGTTCCTTCCAAGTCTGTTATCACAGGTCAGATTCTCCAGGAAGCTGAGGCATCAACAGATGCTGAAGCAGAGATAGAAATTTAAAAGACTTATTGGGAAGAAATATCTGTACAAGGAAAACAGTAGAAGGAATCATTAGACAGTGATGCAGACCTCACAAATCTGCCAGTATAATCAGGAGATTCAGAGCAAAGATTGCCCATATGAAGAGTTCCTTATACAACAGTATACTTAGGCCCCTATAAGATGCTTGGCTCAAGTCGTTGGCTTGGGGCTGCCCAAACAAGAACTTGGCTCAAAAGCTGAGACAGAGCCTGAAGGAGCTAAGACCTGAGTCTCACACATATTCTCCCCCAACTCCACTGCTTAACAGAGATCAGGGTCACTTAACAGTGACAGGATGTTGACTTCTCTTCTTGCATGCTGGACCACGGATATAAGAAGCCCAAAGTACCTGGGCAGCAGTCATGGCTCACATTTTAGTGAAAAATTTGTTGCATCTCCTAGTGAGAGTGCAGGAGAGTGCATATCTCCTTCTGACTTTGCAGAGCTCAGAATTGCAGAATGGAAGCACAAAGCTCCTGATGGGACACTGGGAACATGGGTAACTGGGGTCCATCCTACTTCTGCCCTTTGGTTCCGAGATCCACGTATTCTCTCTATTAGGGAAACAGCACATATAAAAGTCTCTGACTTGATGCTTATACCACATCCTGGAGGATAACTCCACTCCCTTGCAGAATATCGGTGCTAACCAGGCACTTCACCTGCATATTCGGCTGGTCATACCACAGTTCTATCAGGCTGGCAGCTTCTGGGTGGCGTGATGGCAATACCCAGTACAACCAATGGGTCCCCCATCTCCCTCTGTGTGAAGTTATTACCCCAGTTGGGTGCTGTGAGACTCCATGCCTATAGATCAGGCATTCTGTGAAATGCAGTAAAGTGGCATTGGCTGAGAGTCTGTGGGAAGGTAAGGGAAATCCACGCTCAGATTACATGTCTATTCTGGTGAGAACAAACCGCCAGCCCTTCCAGGATGAGAAGGGCTCAACGCAGTCAATGTGCCATCAAGTGGTCAGTTGTTCTTTTTGAGAAGTAGCACCATACCTGGGGCTCAGTGTTCGTCTCTGCTGCTGGCAGAGTCATCATTCAGATGCAGCAGAAGCTACAACAACCTCAGGGGGTTCAAGTCCATACTGTGGCCCATGTATAGCTTCCAACTTTGCCACATGGCCACTTTGTGAATGTGCTTTTCTTGCCAGAATTGGGGTGATCAATGACAAAGTCTGGCCAACATCAACTGGGTGAGTCACTTTCCTATGTGATTTTTAGTACCTCTTCCATAGTGGATGATTTCTGATGGGCATCAATGTGTGATACAAAAGTCTTCACCCTTTGTGCCCACTTGTATTTATCTATCTACTTCCCTCAACTCCTAGACCAACTTGTCTCTTCTCTTCTAACCATTCTCCTTCCAGGCCCTGTCCAGCCATACTGCTCAACGGTCACTTGAGGAATACATATACTCTGGTTTTATATTTATATGTATATAGATCACAGTTCCTTCAACACAAAGTACAACAACAACAAAAAAAAAAAGAACCGCACAAAGCTCCAGATGCCATCTTTCATGCTGAGGCTGCATAAAACTGTGTAAGTGGGGTCTCAGCTGCCTACTTGACAGGGCAATGAGCCAGTTTTTCACCAACAGACCTACACTCCTTTCCCATTCCTGAGAAATTTTCCCTCCTGGCCTCCTTACCTCTCAAAGATGTGTCCCTCTCTCCCATCCCACCCCCACTGGTAGTATTATGGGTTGAACTGTATCCATTAAAAGATATGTTAAACTTCTTACTACTAGTACTTAGGACTATAGCCTTATTTGGAATTAAGGTTTTTGAAGGTGCAATCAAGATGAGGTCATTAAAGTGGGCCCTAATCCAATGTCACTGGAGTCCTTATTAAAAGAGGATAATGTCTTGTGAAGACACAGATACACTGGGAGAAGTCCCTGTGAGGACAGAGGCAGAGATTAAAGTGATGTGCCTGCAAAGCCAACGGACGTCAAGAACTGACAGCTGTCACCAGAAGCTGGGAAGAGGCAAAGATCTGTTCTCTGATACAGGTAGCAGCAGAAGCATGGTCCCGCTGACACCTTGATTTTGGACGTCTAGCCTCCAGAAGTGTGAGGTAATACATTTCTGTTGTCATAAGCCACCCAGTTTGTTGTACTTTGTTATGGTACCCCCAGGAAATGAATACAAGTATGTACAGAAGACTCCCAGATCCCTTCATTCTAGGCTGCTTCCAATGTTCCAATGTTTCTGCCTGGCCCAAATCACTACAGCAAGACATTGCAAGGTCTGACTGCCATTTTTCAATTGTTCGGCAAATAGAAGAAGGGAAAATATGGAAAAATCAAAGGCAGATTGATGTTTTCACAAATTCTCCTACCCCCATGGAACTAAAAGGGACAAATGTCTAGTGGAGACATTGAAGTCAGGTACAAAAATCAAAAGAGATGTCATGCCTAGAATATGAGGCAAAAGAAAGTGTGTGTGTGTGTGTGTGTGTGTGTGTGTGTGTGTGTATCTATATATATGGCAATAATTTTATAATTGTGCCAAAGAATTTTATTTACATATTCTGCTACCTTTTGTGGCAGAATAAACCTTAATAAAAATTTCAACATAGAATAGGCATCAGAATATGATGAATTCAACTGGGTAATCAACTATAAACAAGATTATTAACAGTAAATGTTGCATACAAATTTACCCGTAAAGGTTATTTAGGTTAGCTTTTCCTAGAAAAACTTGAAAATCATTCATTTTTCTGAGTTACTTCTATTGTGCAGTCATCTCTAAACTTTTTTTTTTACTTTTTATATTAAGTGCCGGATCAGTGAAATATTGGGCACACACACCCTGATTTTTATATTTCTTGATATATTACATATATTAACAAAATTTTATTGTCCTTATTTTTCATAAAAAACAAATGCCAATAGCAGTTCTGATGTTTTCTCTCCCATATGCCAATAGGCTATGTAGTGCCAGAATCCAAACACCCACCTAGAGACCATTGATCTAGAGTCAGAATTGGCAAACTCTGGACCCATGGCCCATACCTGGCCTCCAATCTGTTTTTATAAATGAAGTATTATTATTGGAACTCAGCTCTACTCAACCCTTCAGGTATTGTCTCTGGCTGCTTTTGTACTACAATTGCAGAGCTGAGTCATTGTAACAGGACCGTATACCCAACAAGCCCTAAAATATCTACTTTCTGGTGTACTGACACCGCATCCATAGAAATCAAAGCTCTAATTCAAAAGCATGAAGTTGACCATAAACTTTTGAAATCGAGAGAAACAAATGTTAAGTATGATAATCAGCACCCAAGAATCTAAATGTGATTTCACTAATAACCTAAAAAGTTGACCCCATGTAAGGCAAATCTATATATTCCCATTTCATGAATGATTTGTGTGTTTGTTTTGATAACAGGTGAACAAGGAGGCAACATAATATAGTGGAAAGAATACAGGAGTCAATGTCAAATATCTGGGTTTACACTCTGGCCCCATCGCTGACACCTGGAAGTTCTTTGATACTCATTTAACTTCTTAGAGACTCAGTTACCTCACCTGTTAAAATAAAGATAATATTCTACTCCATGCAATTGTTGTGACCACTATAAGAAAATAGAAGATAATAAATCTGAAAGTAATTTGTGAAACTATAAAAGCTCGAGAGTAAAATATAGTCATTATTAAATCATTTTTATACTTGATTGAAATAATTAGACCTTTTGACATCATATATAAAATGAGAAATTACTATTCTTCATCACAACACCATCTGCCCCTTCCTACTAATAGTAAAGCAATAAGTATGTGCAAAACACTTTCAGAAACTTTAGGAGATAAATATGCAATTTATGTCATTCCATATCTGTTTCCTCTCCAGGATGCTAATATCCTAAGTTTTAAGACTTTCAAGGAATACATTGAAAACCCTTTGATACAAACTGTAAGTAAAAGGGATGACGTGTTGTCATGGTAACATGGGTGGAACTGTGTTCCCCAAAAAGATACATCCACATCCTAATCCCTGGAGCCTATGTAGGTGACCTCACTTGGAAAGGAGGTTTTTGCAGATATTGTTACATTAAGGATCCTGAGATGCGACCATGCAGGATTTGGGGCGGCCCTAAATCCAAATGGCAGACGTCCTTCTAAGAGAAAAGCAGAGGGAGGTTCCTGCACTGAGTGGAAGGGCCTTACAAAAGCCTCAGGGAGAGGGCAGTTCGGCTGCCACAAAAGGAGCCACGGGGTCGTCAGACACTGGAAAGAACTGTCCCGAGATCCCTCGGAGGGGATGTGGCTCTGCCAATGCTTGATTTCAGACTTCTCGCCCCAGAAGGGTGAGAGAATGCATTTCTATTGTCTCGAGCCACCTAATTTGTGGTGCGTTGCTCCTGCAGCCCTAAGAGACTAACACACATGGAACGGTTTCATTTTTGCTTCCTTGTGAATCTCAGACTGAACTATAAAGAGCTTCAGCACAAAGCGCAAGAGGAGCGCTCGTCCACAAGGGCAGGGAACAGTATGTGTGCCACGAGCAAGCTTTTCCTATCGCAGGAGGCCCTGCTTCAGTTAGAGGCAAGCGAGAGAGACTGCAGGAGAGGTACGTCATCAGGACGAGGGGCTACTTAGAGAAAAAGCCTGCTTAAAGGAAGAAACACTAAAATTAAGGCTTTTAGAGAATTTTAGGACAAGAAAAAAAATCATAAAAATTGATGAAGAAAAGACAGGAGGTGGATTCACTTTCATGGCACTGAGATTTGTTCTATTATTAGACCATTCTAATAGCCTACGTTCTAAAGATGGATAAGCCCGTTTTTAGAAGTTTGAAGGGATTCTTTTTAAGAAATGCACAATTCTGAATATAAAAGAGAATGCTTGGCACAAGAACAGACACTCAGATTAATGGAATAGAATAGAGAACCCAGAAATGGACCCACAAATGTATGGGCAACTAATCTTTCACAAAGCAGGAAATAATATCCGACGGAATAAAGACAGTCTCTTCAGCAAGTGGTGCTGGGAAAACTGGACAGCGACATGCAGAAGAATGAACCTGGACCACTTTCTTACACCAGACACAAAAATAAACTCAAAGAGGATGGAAGACCTCAATGTAAGACAGGAAGCCATCAAAATCCTCAAGGAGAAAGCAGGCAAAAACCTCTTTGACCTTGGCTGCAGCAACTTCTTACTCAACACATCTCCGGAGGCAAGGGAAACAAAAGCAAAAATGAACTACTGGGACCTCATCAAAATAAAACCTTCTGCACAGCGGAGGAAACAATCAGCAAAACTAAAAGGCAACCGACAGAATGGGAGAAGATATTTGCAAATGGCATATCAGATAAAGGGTTAGTATCCAAAATCTATAAAGAACTTATCAAACTCAACACCCAAAAAAACAAATAATCCAGTGAAGAAATGGGCAAAAGACATGAATAGACACTTCTCCAAAGAAGACATCCAGATGGCCAACCAACACATGAAAAAATGCTCAGCATCGCTCATCATCAGGGAAATACAAATCAAAACCACAATGAGATACCACCTGACACCTGTCAGAATGACTAACATTAACAACTCAGACAACAACAGATATTGATGAGGATGTGGAGAAAGAGGATCTCTTTTGTAATGTTGGTGGGAATGCAAGCTGGTGCAGCCACTCTGGAAAACAGTATGTTGGTTCCTCAAAAAACTAAAAATAGAACTACCCTACGACCCAGCAATTGCACTACTAGGCATTTATCCACGGGATACAGGTGTGCTGTTTCGAGGGGACACATGCACCCCCATGTTTATAGCAGCACTAGCAACAATAGCCAAAGTATGGAAAGAGCCCAAATGTCCATCGATGGATGAATGGAAAAGAAGATGTGGTATAAATATACAATGGAGTATTACTCAGCAATCAAAAAGAATGAAATCTTGCCATTTGCAACTAGGTGGATGGAACTGGAGGGTATTATGCTAAGTGAAATTAGTCAGCCAGAGAAAGACAAAAATCATATGACTTCACTCTTATGAGGACTTTAAGAGACAAAACAGATGAACACAAGGGAAGGGAAACAAAAATAATATAAAAACAGGGAGGGGGACAAAACAGAAGAGACTCATAAATATGGAGAATAAACTGAGGGTTGCTGGATGGGTTGTGGGAGAGGGGATGGGCTAAATGGGTAAGGAGCATTAAGGAATCTACTGAAATCATTGCTTCACTATATACTAACTAATTGGGATGTAAATTTTAAAAAATAAAGTTAAAAAAAATAAAAGAGGATGCTTTGGGCATAAGTGCACAATGAGTTTTTTTTGTTTTTTTTTTCATTCAGTCCAGTTAAACATAAGCAGGATTTGGGGTGGGGAAAATTAGTGGTTAAAATCAAAATAAAAGTTTAGCATGATGGTTTCAAGGCATATTTCAAAAACCAAAATTGTATTTGAAACCAGTTATGGAGACAAAAAGTAAAACATAACTGTATGGGGACAGTTATGTCAGAAGGCAAGAAGCAATATTCAAAGGAAATAAATACAACACAGTCAATGGAAACAAAGAAAATTCTTATTCCTCTTATTTTCCCGAGGTCAGCAGAGCCTGGCATATTTGCCCTCAAAATATTGCAGGTCTCAAGGACCTTCTTCTCATATGCTGGTTTTTGCAAGAGCAAAGGCAGAGGGTGGCCCCCAGGCAGACACCACAGGGAGATACACACTCTGCACCTGAACAGAAAAGGTCACACGGGGTTGGTTTTAACAAAGCTTTCCAGGGACTTAACCAGTCACTTCTTTTCTCAGTGCAGAGAGACACTAGTTAAAGAAACATAGTAAAGATCCTCTACAAAAAAAGGAAACACAAAATGGATTCATTGAGTTAAATCTCTATCCCTTTTATCAATCACAACTAAAGAGACCAAGAGAGGGTGAGGTAGGGGTGGGGGCATGGGGCGAAGGGAAGAAAAGATCTATAACTGAGGGTCTAGTCATGTACTTTATCTTGTTATTCATAAATGAAAGAGAGAGAAATGTCACACGGGTAGAAATATAATTTCTTGAGGGGCCACGTGAAATATTAAAAGATTTTCCCATTGCAAATAAGGCAATTAAAACTATTCAATTTGACAAAGCGCTGGACCCAGTTGAATTGCACCATAATTCATGAGGAAAAAAATAGTAGCAAGGGAAATAGAGGAGACTTGAGAACACTGTTTGATAGCTCAATAAGGAAAGAATAAAGGGAACAATCACATCTGAGTCACTAATAAGCATTCTTAGATTTAGCAAAAGAAAATCATTAAAAGGGGTAGTTTTCCCAACTTCAGTTATTATGCACAAGAAAAAAGATTCACTCAAATCTGTATATTTGTGATTTACCTGAGAGAATTGGCCTGAATGTAGGAATTTAAAATTTGCTTTTATTCGTATTTCAGGAAAGCACTTAACAATCTTACGACCATGTCACCTACTAATAATAAAAGTTCATTAATGAACAAAGTACCCCAGATCATTCTGAATACCAGAACTAATGACACCACATTTTACAAGCTGATAAAAAAAATAGCCAGCACATATAAATAGTTTCACTTAATTTTTTTTTACAGAAACATCTGTTTCTCCCCTTTTGTTGTTGTTAAAGAAACACCTCATAACCATTAATACAACTAGTACATTTTTATGGAGTATGATTTAAAAAAAAATAATAATCCTACACCTAACTCTACACATAGATCATCCCTCCCTTGACCTTGCCCACTGTTCCTGATTGGTGCTGCAAGGATTCTGTGTCACCCCCTATGACACTATAGGGACAAAACCCCGGCCTCATCCTAGCTAGGCTGCTGTGGTCACTGAATCCGGCCAGGCAGGTAGATTAAAAGGGCTCTAGATTTAAGTTCCCCCCCCCCATTTTCTCTACTCTTGCTTCTCTTCTTCTGTGTGGTTTTTCACCACCCAGCCCTCGGGAGTCTCTCTGCTTGCGAACATGGAGACAATGAGCAGCATTTCAGAAGCATGAGTATGTGTGTGTGACAGCAGCATCCTCATGGGAATATTCAGGACACCCGAGTAAAAGCACACGAAGCTGGGCCTGCGATGATCAGGCGTTCTGTCCAGTTAAAAGAGAGCCTATGAGTGGAAACCTAAAAGAATGGCATACGTGAGATTAAAGAAACATGGAGTCAGGTCTACCAAAAGAAACCCATGTTTAATGCTCCCTCCCTGCTAATCAATACTGTCTTGAAAACAGTGGCATCTGCAGTGAGCCACGAAGTGAGATCCCCATGGGTGGATGACTATTCCAAAAGGGAAAAAGCATGGATTAGGTAAAGACCTGTAAAGCACCCCCCACCCCCAGATCTGAGAGTCAATGGCTCTTTGGCGATGGGTACTAAGGAGGGCACTGGGTGTTGTATGTAAATGAAGAATCACCAAATTCTACTCCTGAAAACAATATTCCACTACATGTTAACTAACTAGATTTTAATTAAAAATTTAAAGAAAAAAAAGACAACAGAAAAAGTCAAGGTCATCTTCAGACACTGCCTATGAGCAACTTTTACTATGTTACTCACTTCAAGTACTTTTGCCAATAACCTGAGTGGATAGTTGAAGCCCCTCAAAGAAAATTTAAAACTTCTCCTCACCTTTCACATTTTAGAAATCTCAGATAAAGGAGTACAGAACTGAATTTTGCCTCTAGAAAGGATTGCAAATATAATACGTTAGCATCTATTTATTATCAAGGACTAGTCAAAGAATCTTCAGCCTTTGACAACATTTTGCTACATTGTTATTTTTGTAAGTATAAAATCCACCCCTAAATTGGCATCAACAGTAAACTAAATTGTTGTTGTTGTTTTTTTTAATTTGACTCAAGCAAGAACAAAGGTATATTAATCCCGGTAGATTAAATCATGTGGCAGTAACCAACAACCGCAAATCTCAGTGGCTTCAGTATTACAGGGATTTGATTCTCATACATGCGAGTTCTGCTATCATGGCGGATGGCTCTCGGTAGGGGGTGGGGGGGAACCTCCATGCAGGGACTCAGAGATCCCAGACAAAGGTGGTGCCCCATACTCTCTTGCTTGTCTCTGTGGAGTGCCTGGCTTCTTCAGTTGCTGTGGCAGAAAAAAAGAGAACTGAAAGTTGCGCTCTTCTTGCATCCTTTGGCCCCAGAGGGAAAGACGTGAATTACTTCCAGCTGTCATTCTTTGGGCAAGTCTAGACATATAGCCCCAACTCACTTCAAGATGGCTAGGAAATGGAGATGAGTAAATGGAATGCTGGGATTGTATCTCAGCCACACAAACTAAGGGAAGTGGGAGATTAAGGAAATTAACCTGACGCTCAAGACGCAAACAGCCATCTATCCAAGGCAAGCTTATTGAGAGACTCCATTCACAGAGCTTGCCATAAAATCAGTAATAATAATGGCTCACATTTACTGAATGCTTGCAAAGTGCCATATATTGTTTTGTTTTGCCTGTATTAACTCATTTGCTCTTTACAACAATTATATGACAAAAGTAACACTATTATCCACATATTACCAATAAGGAATGGGAAACAGAGAGGCAAAGTAACTAGACCAAGATTACACAGCTAGCAAGAGGCAGAGCCAGAATCTGAACCCAAGCAATCTGGTGCCTCAGCCCATTCTCTCAATCATTCATGATGATGTGGAAGAGAAATGAACATCAATTACTTTGAATTTCATTAGGATTTATTTTTAATTTCTTCTTTATCTCATGTAGGAAGTGGCACGTGGTAGAAAGAAGATGAACTTAGTGTGCAAACAATTTTAGTCCAGCCTCACCACATATAGATGGGATATCGAACAAAATACTGAACTTCCCTGAGCCCGCTCCTCCAAATGTAAAACGGGGCTTGTGTTGTAACAGGCTCCTTGACCATAAAAGTGAAATAGTAAGTGTAGAAAACACTTTATAAACCCTAAAGTTCCACCAAGGCATACTTCAGATGGAAGCACTCCACAAGAAGATAGAACTTGACCCCACTGGCCCCATCTTTAACTTTATCATTCAGTCATTTTGTTACTTACTTTTCTTTTTTTTAAGATTATTTTTGTTTTGAGAGAGGTGGGGAGGGGTAGAGACAGAGTGAGAGAGAGACAGAGACAGAGACAGAGAGAATCTCAAGCAAGCTCCATGCCATTAGCACTGAGCCCGACGCGGGGATTGAACTCATGAACCGTGAGATCATGACCTGAGCCAAAATCAAGAGTCAGACACTTAACTGACTGAGCCCCTCAGGCACCCTGCTCTCTTACTTTTCTAGCAAATCCTAAACCTGGATCAATCCAACCATTTGTTCTCTCCACTTCTGTACTGAAGTCCTTAGCTCTGCTAGAGAGAGAAACATATGGGGCCAAGCTGTTTGTTGCTTCTACACATTCAGTTCCCAACCCTGGCTACACATTCGTTCTTCTTAGATTTTCTTAGCCAGCCCCCTCTACTACTTTCCACCAAACCTCTTATTCCACATCATGTGTTCACCAAACCTCTTATTCCATAACTCCTGTCCCAGAGTCCCAGGAGATGGACCTACCTCCTATTTCATAAAGAAAATTTAAAAATAATCACTTAGGAATTCCCTCAAATTCTGACACCATACCTTCAAATAAACTCATCCTTTCCTTTCCTCCTCCTGTGACAGTGGAAGAAGTGTGCAGTCCTCACAAATCCTGTCTGAAAAAGGCGAATGTCTCCATCTATCCTCTGCTGCCCATTCCTTCTTAGATTCTCATGGACCTACGCCCATCAGTCATCCACTCAGTTATGATTCTATACCACTGACCTTGCCATCAGCATTTAGTTGTTATCAGGTCTCTTCCCATGCCCCACACCCCCTCCAGTTACTACCCTAATCTCATCTCCTTTCTTAAAATTAAGCTTCTTGAAATATTTGTCTCCTCATTTGCCATTAGTTCCTCATTCTATCACCATTATGGTTTTCAGGGCATTCCATTCTGTCTTCTCCCTTCTTCTTTGGCTTCTCCACTACTTATGAAAAACTAGCTTATGGTCCCCATTCCTCACACTTTCATGTCCCTCAGGATTCCATGTTTTCCTTTGACCTTTCCCACCCTAACATTCCTCAGTTGATAAATTCAGACACACATACAGCTTCAGACACAAACTTTTGACCACTGGTTCTACACTAATCTTTCTCTTGGGAGAACCCATATATCGTACTGCCTACTGGATAGCTCCTCTCAGATGTCCCACAAGAATTTCATACTCAACAGATACCACACATTCATGGAGCCTTCACTACATATAATAATATACATTATATATATATCACATAATATATACATATAATAATAATATACATATATAATATAGCCTTTTCTGTGCTATATTTTTGGCCTAAGGATATAAATAAGGAATTTGCACCTCCAGTCTCCTTCACAAAATTTCTGTACAGTATGGGAAGGGCTATGATGGAGGCATGCTCCATGTGTACTATCAGACTATGGATGTTCCCCTCCAAAATAAAAATGGATACTATTTTGAACAGACATCTCATGTGACCAATACTTGTGGCATGTCAAGTAGCACATCAACACTGTTACGTGTTTAGTCCACTGAAATTTGGAAGCAGTGTTTCAGTATTCTCCTTTAGAAGCAGCTTGGTGACAAGAGACAGCATCTTAGTTAACAACGATCTGAAGGTTCAATTAGGAACATTTTGGCAAGCCCATGAGAATAAAACATTGGAAGAAAAAGCAAGAGCAAAAAAAGAATATTGATGATTTATGTTTTTCAATTACATCATTATTCTGATCTCCAAAGACCATTCTAGTCCTTTGGGAAATATACCTTGATCAAAACCAGAAATAATTCATCATCTAAGTTGTTGTATCTTTTTATATAGATTTATATAGAAGACCGCACTTGAGCACAAGTTACAAATCTGTTCCTAAACTTTACATGTATGTGTATATATGTGTGTATATGTGTGTGTATTATGTATATAATATATTATTATAAAATGTATTATGTATATATTATAAGTTATTATATTATTATTCAAGGGAATATACATAATATCAAATATGTTATCAATCTGTAAGCAGATATTCTTCAATAGAAAATTATGGAAATTTTCAGTAAGAATTATTTGTTATAAAATTATAAGTAGGGGCAAATACAGCCTGTTATTAAACTACATGTTTAACTATAATGTTCGAAAGTTAAACTATAATCTTAAAAATTACAGAAGCTATTGAAATAGTTCAAATATCTGTATTTTTTTGTCTTTACCTGGATAGAATATTTACAACTGAAGACTTAACCTCCCTTTAGACTGATACCTCTGCCAACATTGATTTAATCCGCCCTTTGCTAACAGCATTAATATTCTGGCATTCTCAATCTAGAGGAAAAAGAATGACTGAGTTGATTTACAAAGATGCCACATCAGCAAGAAAAATGAGCGTCCCCAGTCCCCCTCCTGTCCTAATCTCTCTTTCTTCCTCTTCACATTTTTTTCAGATGCAGATAATGCTAGTGGCAAGAAGTCCCCTGGGCCGGGACTTCTCTGCGACCCTGTCCCAGGCTAGCTCATACCAAACCTGGAGGGAGACAAAGTATATCTTAGGTTCTCTACCACTGACCCTTAACAGTCCGTCCTTAAGCCTTCCTTTAAGGCATACCCTCTGTCTTAGAGACTCTTCTTCCATTCTCTAATAAAACTTTCATTTTTATGGCTTTTGAGAATTCTCCTTAGCCATCCCTATGGAAAAATCCAACATACTAACATATAAAACTTAACAGTCGGTGAGCCAACCCCCTCCAAGACAGCAGTAGTAGTAACCGTTAATTATGGAGAGCCTAATATGTACTAGGTACACTGAGCAAGACACTCTGCTCATAGAATCTCATTTAATGGCTTAAAATAGTGTAGGTAGTACTGCAAGCAGGCACTGTTAACTTTTTCTTTTCTTTTTTTAATGTTATTTATTTTTTGAGAGAGAGAGAGACAGAGTGCAAGTGGGGTGGGGGGAGGGGCAGAGAGAGGAGGAGACACAGAATCTGAAGCAGACTCCAGGCTCTGAGCTGTCAGCACAGAGCCCAACGTGGGACTCGAACTTATGAACGGTGAGATCATGACCTGAGCCGAAGTTGGATGCTCAACCAACTGAGCCACCCAGGCGCCCATTAACTCTTTTTCCAGCTGAAGCATTTGGGCTTCAGAGAGATTAAGAAACTATTCAAGATCCAATGACAATGCCAGGATTCTAATCTAGGTAAGTCTGACTCCAAAATATGAGCTCTTTTCACTATATTTTAATAGTAGTGGAAACCATTTTAATGGTTTTACTAAATATTCTCAGATTTCCAATAACGGAATTCCAAAGACTGTTTAAACACATTTTTTCTTGCCTTTTTCTTTTGTTTTGTTTTATTGTGGTTTTTAATTATTATTATTCTCTGTATTGTTGCTCTGGGGAAAGAAGTTTAATGGCAAGTACACTACCCGAGGTCAGGTCTACTAACTCTGGTCAGAGGTCAGTCCTTCCTGAATCCAAAGGACCAGCTATCAGAACAAAATGTGAAAGTGCAACCTTCCTTCTCTTCTCTGAATTGTGAAAGATAAATTATTTTCCCCAAAAAGAGCCTACAAAAGTTAAATGAACGCATTTATGAACAGGATATTTACATAAGCTAGGAGTTGTCAAAAGGAGGAACCACAAAACCGTGCACGGGCCTGCTCGCTTCACCCCTACAGGAACCGTCTCACACTCATCTCTGTTCCCAGTAGTTAAAGCACCTGAATTGTCAGACAGAGCCTGGTATGGGCTATGACCTCTAGTGACCAGACAGGGCTCTATCTTCTCCTGTAACGGCTTTCATGTTTTATTTGCTTCAAGGAAGCATAATTCCAAGCAGAAATTTATTATGCAAACATTTTAGTATAGCTCTACAAAATCTCAGTGAAAAAATATTATACCCTATCCCAAGATCATAAAGAAGAAACCACAAAATAGAGTATTACTGGGCTATTTCCAGCAATATCTTCCTTATTTTTAATCATTAGATGGGAAGTGAAAAAAAAAACACATGAAAATGCATGTTTGGGAAATTAGAGCTGTATCTGAATGCCGCCCTCTCAAGGACAATGTGACCTAGAAAGAGTGGTCTATGCAGGCTGGCCTCAGGAAGAGCACTAATCAGCCCGAGGTATGACAGCTAGTGCTGTCAAGAAGTCACCATGTGCTGGCACTGTGCCAACCTCCTTACATAATTCAGCTCATTCCATCTTCCCAAGTGCCCTGTGGAACAGGCAGTAATAGTCTCATTTGACAAATAAGGAAACCAAAGAGCAGAGAAGTCCAGCCTCTGGCCTGAGGACACAAGCATGCCACTGAAAAACTCAGATCCAACTATCCAACAGTAGTCAATGAGCTCACTTTGATCAATCATTACCACTTCCAGGGAATTTTCTGTAGCATCACCTGAACAATATCCACTGTACAGAATGAATGAATGAATAAATAAAAAAACAAACACACACACACAGAGATTTAAATATAATACATAAAATACGTGGAATTTGTGTCTTATAATTATAATTATATATAGTTGATTGTATACATTATATAAACAATTACTGATTAAGTATATTGATACACAGTATATGAAATAAACAAAAGAATTATGTTTTTACATTTAGCTACCCATTACTGCCTCCAGGAAGCTCCTCTTTGTCTTAACTGTTAGATGTTAACCACCAGGTTGAGACCTAAACCCTTGTGCATTCAGAAGAACTGAAAGAGAATATAAAAGGGAATCGTTGTCTCACCATGTCAATTTTTGTTGTCTAATGCTGTATCCTTGCACTAGCAGAAGGCGTCACTGAAAACACCAGTGACAGGTAAGGAACATGGCATTATGAGGAGTTTGCTCAAAGAGCAAGTGAGACACGCTGGGAATTCTTCCCAATCTAAACTAGAATGGTGCGATCCAGAGGAGAAGCCCTCTAGGTATTTGACAAAGACAGAGCAGCATGGTTTGGGATAAACCTGGTGGGCTCAAAAACAAAACAGAACAAAACAAAAAGTAGGTGGAGTTCAGGCTGAAGATTTTAGGAAGTAAAGGCAGAGAAGAGGGAGAGGGCATTCCACGTGATGGACCATGAGTGAAGGTGAAGGAAAGAGAATGCTCACAGGGCACTACGAGGAAACCTGCCTTACGAGATCAGAAGAGATTAGTATGGCCTAGCGTAGAGAGGGTACAGGCAGGATCACCACTACGGCGTTAGATTCTACAGAAGACATTATGATCAAGACTTAAACATGATGTGGTAGCTTTCAGAAAGTCAACAAGATTTATTAGCACATGGTACTTTAGAGATCTTTTACTTAAGTCTCACAACCGCCCTGTGGGGAAGGCATGAATACCAAGGTTCTCGATACAAAAAATCAAACTTAGTACTGCAGACAGAAGAGCAGGCCCCAAAGATGTCCACTGCCTACTCCCTGGGACTTGTGATTATGTCATGTCACATGGCAAAGTACTTTGTGATTACGTTTACTTTGCCAATGTAATTACGGTTATAGACCTTAAGACAGAAGAGCCTGGATTATCCAGGTGGACCCGATCTTAGCATCTGAGTCCTTGAAAGCAGACAGCTTTCCCTAGTGAGAAGCAGAAAAGCTGGGCAGAAGAGGAAGTCCAAGCGATGCCAAACATGAGAAGGTTTGGAGTCCCCACAGCTGGCTTTGAGTACAGGGGCCTATGTGCAAGAACCAGCAAGAGGCCTCTAGGCGTTAAGGAGACCCCAAGCTGACAGCCAGCACGGAAACGGGATCTCAATCCTACAACCACAAGGAACAGGATTCTGCTAATAACTTGAAAGGGTATAGAAGCTGATTCTTCCCAGAGCTTGGCAGTAGGAGTCCAGCCAGCCAGCACTTTGACTTTGGCCTTCTCGAGCCTGGAGCAGAGGAAACCAGCTTCTATATACGGAATCATGAGATAACAAGACTGTGTTGTTTTAAACCACTGAGTGTAGTATTTGTTACAACAGCAGTAGGAACCTTACACAGTGCATTGGACAACTTGCCCAAGGTCAGATAGCTGGTAAGGGACCAAGCTATAACTCAAACTCAGGTACATCAACCTCCAAAACCCATGCCTTGCCTTTAATGACTGCGCTGCTGTGTTTCTAGGTAAACAAAATCACAAAAGCTATATTTAAGACACAGAAGTCAACTTGCCACTGGGTGCGGAGCTGTCTGGAAAAGGAGAAGCTGAATGGGAAGGAGCTAGGCTGACCTATCCCATTCCCCATAGTACGAGCCTTTTCACCTCTCTCTTTGGGGTCTTTCCTCAGTGAGCAGTGACACACACACACACACACACACACACACACACACATGCACAAAGTGAGCTTTTTCTACTGTTCAACTTCTTAAGGGAATTTTGAAAACGAGAAACTTAATTTTAGAGTGTCAGAGTCTACTTCAGTGTCAGGGAGGAATGATGATACTTGCTAATTTTCACTCCAAGAGCAGACAGACCCAGAAGAGTTGAGAGCTATTATCCTTAAAATAAAAATGAAGTTTAAAATCATTTTTTATCATATACTGTATCACTTTTATCATCACTACTTCATTTATCATGAAGTAATAGCAGTGACTAAATCAAAACTCACAAATGACAGTAATGGGACTTTAAAAAATTTTTAAGCCCGGGAATGCTTTATAGTTAAGACACTATTTCAAATATGTTAATTCCAATTTATAATCCCTCTATGAAATAGGTATCATTATCCTAAGTTTGCTCTAAGGAAAAAAAAAGACGCAAAAAGGTTAAGTGACTTGACCAGCATCATGTGGTTAGCACATAATGGACGTGGGTCTAAAATCACGGCACCCACCCCTAGACCCCGTGGCTATTTCTATGACATCAAGCTGTAGGAAAAGAAAGTATGATTGTTTGATGACTTCACAGGGTTGTTTTGGAAATCAGATGAAACTTCAGGAGGGACCAGGTTGCATAACGGTAAACCAGTCATCAAATATGCAGTATGAGCCTGGCCTCACTCAATAAACACCAACGGGGTGAGATCCTATGGGCGCGTCCTTTCATTTTTCAGTGTCACTCCTAAATCCAAGATCACAAAAACAGTTTTAGTTTTAGCAGCAATTCTCATTAAAAAATTCTTAAAACATATGTGTGATTTACTGGTGAAACATAATATGCATAGTGAGTAAGAACGGGGGAGAAAGAAGCAGGAGGGATCGGGGGACGTCTTCCTTCTGCAGCATCCTGCTTCCTCTCCAACCTCGCGCACAGCTGAACAGAGCCAGCACCTCCTGGGGGACCGGGGCTCGGAGCTGGGGACAGGCACACATGTCCAGCTAAGATTACCGGGAGCAGCTGCTCTGCCAACTGTGTTTATCCTTTCCTGGGGCTCATCGCTCGGGGTGGGAGATGGGGTGGACAGATGAAAAAACGCTGCCGCGGCACTTCTGAGATGTGCTGGATTGCACTAGATAAAATGCAGCTAAACCGTTGGAGTCAACTCTCCAGAGAAAATATAACTCTCAGCCCTGGAAAATGGAGAGCACTATAACAAAGAAAACCCAGCAAGAGAAACTCCTGGCCAAATAAACAATGACGTTTGATACTTATGTTCTGTGGACTTTGGCTAACCTGGAATGGAACAGTTTCCTAGTCACTGCTGCTATCACGGCAACTGACACACAGGAAGGGAACCACAGCAATGGAAATGTCTAGAAAACAGAATTGGGTAGGATGTATCACTAATGAGGCAGGCTATAGAGCAGGGTCACAGCCTGGAGGAAGACAGGGTGAGTCAAGAAGTTATTCCTAACTTGCCAGGCTGTGCTGGCCCAGTCAGCCTTTCTCCAACAGCTTTCTGCAGAAGCTGTCCCGGGACTTTTTGTCTCAGACCACCTTTACACTCTTAAAACTTATAGAAGACAATTTGGTTTGTGTGGGCTATATCAATTTCCAAGTAGCATTAGAAATAATAATATCTGAGGGGCACCTGGGTGGCTCAGTTGGTTAAGCATCCGACTTTGGCTCAGGTCATGATCTCGTGGTTTGTAGGTTCGAGCCCTGTGTTGGGCTCTGTGCTGACAGCTCAGAGCCTGGAGCCTGCTTCGGATTCTGTGTCTCCTTCTCCCTCTCTGCTCCTCCCCCACTTGTGCGCTCTCTCTCTCTCTCTCTCTTAAAAATAAATAAATGTTAAAATAATAAATAAATGTTAAAAATTTTTAAGAAATAATATTTGAATATATTTATTTCTTAAGTCATTTAAACATAACTAAACCCACTACTTATTAACAAAATGTATACTAATGAAAAAAAACTGTATTTTCCTAAGCAAACAAACAAAAAAACCAGCAAGAAGAGTGGTATTAGAGATTTTTGCAAATCTCTTTAATATCTCACATAATAGAAGACAGCAGGATCCTAACACCTGCTTCTACATCCAGTCGATTATAGTATCATATGTTATGCAGCTTCTGGAAGAGTCCACTGTATGCTCATGAGATGATTAGATTCACAAGTACAAATAATCCTCAGTATTATTATAATAATATTTTTTACTTCATGAACCCCGGAAAAAGGAGTTGTTGGAACCTCCAGATGTCCGTGGACTGTGCTTTGAGAACCAGTCTTCTACACTTGACCTTTATTCTGATTCTGGAATCAGAATTTTGTAAACTCACAAGTCCCCTCTGGTCTCACAAAATCATTTGTGCAATGTTAGAGTTCCAGAAAGTTACAGCTAGAAAGAGCCTGGTGAATCGAGTCCAGCTTTTTCGCTCATTAAATAAATATTTTCTGTTACCTGCCGTGCGCTGTTCTAGCACTAGAAATACAGAAATAAATAAAATTGAGAGTTACAGAACTCAAATATTAGAGACAGAGGGAATCAGAAAATAAATAAACAATGAGGAAAAAGGCTAATCTCAGATGTAACAAGTGCTCTAACTATAACAAAAATCAAGGTAACTGAGTTACCCTTGGGGTTGGCGTTGCCCGGAGGGATATTATAACTTGCTCAAGGTTATGCATAGATAGTTAGTAAGAATCAAGAACAGAATGTAGTGCATTAAAAAAAAAAAAAAAGTTGATAATTCTTTGGGATACTGAGTGGTGCAGATGGCTTTTCTAATTAGTAGAAAATCATCACAAGTAATTTTTGTTGGTGTTTTACTCTAAATTATTTCACCTGAATTTTCTCATAGAAACTGTTCACCAGGTAATTGACCCACATTTCTTTTAAGTTGCCTCAAATATTTTATAAAAACAAAAGCCAAGATAGAAGTAAATATTTTAAATCTTGACTCTTATATTAGAAACATGCCAGGGAAGAAAGGTCTTATAACACAGACCATTATTCCCATAAAATTAACCCCAGAAAACAGTTTGCTGTATACATAACTTGCCCCAAAGAGAATAAAATTTATCTTGGGCATCTCCCACAATTACTTCCTTTCCTAATTCCATTCCTGGCCCCTAACAACCCAAGGTCACACCCTGAAGACTCTTTGTGTATGCATACTCTTTAATCTTTTATGATAACATAAGACTCATACAGAAAATTGCAGTTGGCTCAATGAATTTCCCCAAACCAAACCCTCTCATAGAACTAGCACTTACACTGTGAAGCAGGATCCTATTACGAGCACCCCAGAAACTCCCTTTGTACTTTCCTTCAGAAAATACCGCTCACCAGTGGTAAATAATATCTTGGCTTCTAACAGCATAGATTGCCTCTTTTGTACTTTGTTTAAACGGAATCATATAGCATAATGCTTTTGTGTCTGGCTTTTGGAGTTCAACATTTTGTTAGTGGCATTCGTTCATATTGTCGCATGATTGCAGATCATTTATTTTCATTGTTGTAAACACATATCTCATTGTGTGAATACGCAACAATTTATTCATCCAGATGGACATTTGGATAGCTTCCAGTTTGAGGATATTATGAATAGCATTGCCATGGACACACTAATTCATGTCTTTTAATGAACATATGTATATATTTAGTTTTACATGTATTTATATTTATTTATACATAGGCATACCTCAGAGATATTAAAGGTTCAATTCTACACCACAGCAATAAAGCAAATATTGCAATAAAGTGAGTCAAATGGATTTTTTGGTTTCCCGGGGCATATAAAATTTATGTTTACACTACACTGTAGTCTATTAACTGTGCAATAGCATTATGTCTAAAAAAACAATGTACATACTTTAATAAAAAATATTTTAGTGCTAAAAAATGTTAGCCATCATCTGAGCTTTCAACAAGTCATAATCACTGATCACAGGTCACCATAACAAATAAAATAATAATGAAAAAGTTTGAAGTATTGCAAGAATCACCAAAATGTGACAGAGACGCAAAGTGAGCAAATGCTGTTGAAAAAATGGTGCTGACAGCCTTCCTCAACACAGCAACACCACAAACTTTCAATTTGTAAAAAAAAAAAAAAAAAAAATGTAATATCTGCAAAGCACAATAAAGCAAGCACGATACAATGAGGTATTCCTGCATATTTTATATATATGTTTGTTATATTAATATATTGAAAGAAATTTCTGGTCACAGGTGGTACTTATGTTCATCCTTACTAAATACTTTCAGTTTCCAAAGTGGTTATTCCACTTTACACTTGCACCAGCAGAATAAGAGTCTTCTAGAAAATCTTTTTTCCTATTGAAATTGGAGGTCTGTCTACTATTTTCTCAGGGCCATAGTCTCTACTATTGGATTTTATAAACAACTCGATGATTAGTTTCATATTTTTGATACCCACCGTGTTGACCATTCTAGAGGTACAGACATCCTAATGTGGATATCAGGATTTGTCACATATCTTACCTAAAACAAATTTTTTAATGGAGCATCAAATATTTATCAACCAGCCAGTACAAAAAGAGGGTCTTAAGGTTTTGGTTCCCAAATGCTATGGTCTGATCTGCTATCGCTCTGCAACAAATAAAAGCCAGATTCAGATACTTGGCGTTAGGAAAGAACCACTCCTCTAGAGCCATTCCCTGCAGGCTGAAGCCTGGTACCCTCCGTGGTTCTCCCACCTACAGCGCTAACATCACCTAGCACATGCTCGTAGCACAGAAACTCAGCCTGCCGCCCAGACCTACTGGACCAGAATCTTCATTTGGCAAGATCCTCAGGATAATTTGAGCAGTTCTGTAGAGCTGTACAACAAGGTGGAGCCTCAGATGCCAAATTTCACTGGTATGAATTAGTAGAGCTTTTGGGGCAGTTCACAGCCTAGGCACATACACCTCCAAAAAGTCACCCAGCGCATCTCTGGGATGTCTTTTCACCCCCTACTGGGTGATGGCCTTAGTGCCTAAAGAGACCAGAGCTTATTGGGAGGACACACACATAAACAAACTAATACAATGTTGTTGCAGTCATTTACAAGACTTACAGCAAGTGTGATAGAAGAAGGAGGAGGAGGAGGGGGAGGAGGAGCAGGAGGAGGAGAGGGAGGAGGAGGGGGACGGGGGGGGAGGAGGAGAAGAAGAATTAGTTCTGTTTGCAGTTATAGGAGATTTCAAAAAGAGAAGCTGTGCCTGGTCTGGAGTGATAGGGGACAGCTTGCCAGTCAGGGAAGTGGCAATCCAAATCAAGAAAGAAGAAAAGGGCAAGAAAGAGAAAGAGGGAAAAAAAATATCCAGAAAAGTTTCCTTTGCAGCATTTCTTTCCTTACTTTCTGGGCCTTTTCCCCCAACTCTGTGGCCCTCAGATTCCATGCAGTGTCAATATAAACTCTTTCCTCCTGCACGTCCCCTCTAGATATGCATTCCTACCTGTCTCTCTCCACCTGCCTGATCACTGTTTCCTAACAGCAGCCACAATGAATGTGCATAGCAGAACTCCAGAGGAAAACACTCAACACAGACAAAAATACAAATGGCATTTCTTGGGAGTTACACTCTGCAAATATCTGAACACAGTCAACCCAAGTCTTGCTGTTGATACTCAAAAGAATACCTATTATAGGAGTTACATGATGGGATACCTCTCAGGAAATACTCTCTTCCTTTGATTTCTGTGATGCTGTATAATCATTTGATTTCTTTCCAAAATTTCCAAATACGATTTTTCTAGCCCTCTGCCTTCTTACTCTGAATGACAGCTGGCATATTCTAGATTCCCAAAGCCTCAGTCCCCAGCACTTTCTTCCTCTTCCAATTAAAACATAACATTGTTCTCACAGAATACCCAATGGTAATAGCTATACTGATTCCCAAATTCCCAAATCTCCTTGTTGGTTCTCTCTTGTGCTCTCACTCTTCTGTTCCATATCCATAAATGTCTACAGGACTTTTATTGGCCTCCAACACTTATGAATAATGCATCAAATGTGTACGTGCAAACCTACACACTCGCTCCTCCACTACCAAAACACTCTGCCTAAACAATTCCCCTGCCTTTCAAAATCTTGGAGTTACCGCCAATCCATTTTTGTATTTCAGCTACACATACAGCCAACCTGTTGATTTTTTTTAATCTACGTTGCATTTTTCATCTTTCTTTGCAACCTCACCAACTGGCAAACAAGACTGCATGCAATTCTAGGGGGCACTGACTATAAGGCCCTCCCTAACTTTCTTATTCAAGAAAGCACAGCAGAACACAGGAGAATGGGAAATAAGAGAACGATTTATGGTGGGGACAGGTTTGAATACTTTGTTTTTTTAACTAAATCATTTACGAAATCCAGTATCTTAATGATGATTAGTCACAGTGACTCACAGCACACCTCACAAGCAATGTCACCTGTGTGACTTGAGACCCAGAAGTTGATGGCACGGAGGGCATGACTCCTTCACTCACATTATCGGCATGTTCATTATACCTTATAAAGTTCTGGAAACAAATGATCAGTCTTACATGTTACCCACATCTCTGAGGCATCACATTCAGCATGAATTTGACATCCCTTTAATGAGTAGGGAGCAGAATCTTAAAACACAGAAATAAAGGAACAAAGGCAAAGTTCCAGGCTCTCTCCAGGGAGTATTTTACCAAAGGGGATTCATCATTGGGATGCTGGCTTCCAGAGGCCACTATGATCCCTGGCTTCCACCTCTCTCTCCAGAAAGCACATGACTCCAGTCTCCTCTCTGTCACCACATGGCAGAATCTCTGCCATGAATCTCATCCTCCTGGATCTCTCTCTCTCTCTCTCTCTCTCTTTTTTATAAGGGAGCTGGATAATCCAGAATAATCTCTTTACCTCAAGGTCCTGAACTAAGTCATATCAGCAGTCTCTCTGCGTTGTAAAGTAACACATTCCCCAGGTTCCAGGGAGTAGGACACGGGAGCCATTATTCCATCTACTATAGGAGGTGAACATGAAAGGTCAAAGAAACCAAACTAGCAAAGCCAAGCACACAGGAAGACACAGGACCTACTTCCAAGCTGCTCCTTTTTAACACCTTAAAAAGTAAACTAATTTTGTTCTTATAAAGATAATGCTCGCAAGTTAAGAAATACTCAAATAGCCATGATCCTGCCATTTAAATAAACCACTGTTATTCTGAAGGGCAATATGTCACTACTAAGTCGAATTAAGTATACACGTATGTTATAATCCACAATGATAGGGGAAATATCAGTGAGGATGCCCATTTCAGCATTTCTTATGGGGCAGAAAGTTGGAGGTAGGCTGGGTATCCAATATTGGAGAAGCAGGTGGGGAAATGTGATGACAGAGACCATGAATATTATCCAGCATCAGGAGGAATAATCAGATGTACCTAGCACTGAAGATGGACCAAAAATAAAATACGAGTACAAACTGGGTAAAAACACAAGGTAATAGCACAGTACTATTTACATAAATCATATATATATACACATATATCCCTTACATATATTTTGCAAGAACACACACAAAAATTATATATATCATGGGTGTGTATCTCTAGGGAAGGCATTAAATTGGGAAACGATAATAAAAAGGAATAAACAAAACAATGTATAAAAGAGAAAAAAATACTCCACTGTTAACGTGTTGGTATATTTCTTTTTTCCATCTGCATGCTGTTTGTGTGTGTGTGTGCATATCACTTATATTAAGTAATGGGCGTCACAGTTTTGTCTCTGGCACTTTTGAATACTTAACATTTAATCATGAACAGCTTCTCATCTTTAATAGCATCATTAGTATTTATTTCATCAGAACAGATTCCTAGAAATAGAATTACTATGTTAAAGGGTCAAAATGTTTTAAATGCTTTTAATGTGTAATGTCAAATTGCTTTCCAGAAAGACTGAACCATTTAAAAATAACACCAGCACTACATGAAAATGTCTGTATCACAGTATTATGAGCATCATCACTACTATTCACTTAAATTTAAAGGTTAAAAGTAGAATCCCAATACTGTTGTATAGATGTTTTGTAACTTGCAAATCTGAGAGTGTTCATGTACAGTTGACTCTCATTATTCAGGGTCATTATTTTGTATAAAGCCTCTACGAATTAGCAAACACTAAACAATTTCTCCCAGGGCAAATAAAGGTTTAGGTCCCTGCAAGCCTCTGCTCACAGCTGATCAATACACAATCTTGTCTTGTGTAGATCTCTATTTAAAGACACGCTATTTAATATGTGTCTTATTGATTCATTTACACTGAACTCATGGCCAACAGCACTATACCTCAGGCCTCCAGGAGCCCTACCTAACGCATACCTTCTCTCTAGAAGGCACACCACAGCCTTCTTGCACTTAGGAACACTAGTCAGCACTTCAGCACTAAGCACGGGGGCCACTTAAAACAGCAAAATCAACAAAATCACAAAAATGAAAAAAATCAGGGCAGTATACAGACTTTAAAAGAGACACTTGTTTACAGCGTCAGAGTTGAAGTAAGAAAGGAGACCATCAGCTTGTTGGACATCAGCTGGGAACGTAAGCATCACGTGACTCCACGTTGCACCACTACCATGAAAGTGCCACGAGCACTGATTTGAGGAGTACAAACAAATTACAGCAAGTAGGTAAATCTGGACATACGGAATCTATGAATAATGAGGATTAACTGGACTTAGGTATCATTTTAATTTCTTCTGTCTTAAAGTCTTCATATTTTTGTCCTTTTTGTCTATTTAGTCATTAGTACATTTATTATCCATTTATATCAATTATTCATATATTTAGAATATTAGCCTTTTATTTCTTTGGTTTGGGACAAATACTTTATCAGTTTGTTGTCTATTGATTTTGTTCGTTTTTTTATTTACATAGGTTTTGTAATTTCAGTATGGTAAAATCTATTCCTCCTTTTTCTTCATGATACTTTCATTGGTGCTATTCCTAGAAAGCTCTTCATATCCAGAGATTAGGTACATAGTCACATAAATATTCTTTATTCCTGTATAGATTCAATGTTGTGTTTAACCATCTGTTCACGGTCCATATTGGCATCTGGTATTAAGAGTGATTCTTATTTGGGGTGCCTGGGTGGCTCAGTCATTCGAGTGTCCAACTCTTGGTTTCGGCTCAGGTTATGATCTCACAGTTTATGAGTTTGAGCCCCGTGTTGGGCTCTGCACTGGCAGCACCAAGCCTGCTTGGGATTCTCCCTCTCCCTCTCTCTCTCTGTCCCTCCCCCACTCATACTGTCTCTGCCCCTCTCAAAATAAATAAATAAACTTTTAAAAAAGTGATTCTAATTGTTCTTCTAAATAATAAATATTCCTGGTGATATTTATTTAGGAATCCATCTCTTTCAACTTTACTGAGATATAATTTATGTATAACATTGTGTAAATTTAAGGCATACAATGGAATGATTTGATACACAGGTATATTGTGAAATGCTTACCATAATAAGGTTAGTTAACATGTCCTTTACCTCACATAATTGCCATTTTTTGCTGTCATTATGGTGAAAACATTAAATCTCTACACTCACGGCAACTTTCAAGTATACAACACACTATTGTTAACTATAGTCACCATGCTATATGTTAGATCCCCAGAACCTATTCACCTTGTAACTGAAAGTTTGTACCTTTTTACCAACATCTCCCCATTTTCCCCACCCATCAGACAACCACTCTACTCTATAGGAGTTCACTATTTTTAGATATAACCTCCAAGTGAGATCATACAGTATTTCTCTTTCTCTGGCTGATTTGTTTCACTTAGCATAACGCCTTCAAGTTCCATCCATGTTGTTGCAAACGGCAGGACTCCTTTTTTATAGCTGATTTTTAGTTGTTGGTGTTGTATTCTAAAACTACTAAATGTGTTCATTAGGTCTTAAAGTTTTTGGTAGAGTCTTTAAGATTTTCTATATACAAGATTACGTCATCAACAAACAGAGACAATTTTACTTCTTCCTTTCTGACTTGCATCTTTAATTTCTTTTTCTTGCCTGACTGGTCTGGCCAGGACATCCAGTACTGGGTTGAACAGGATTCATACGGTGGGCACCTTCATCTCCCTCGCCATCTGAGAGGAAAAGCTTTCAGCTTTTCACTGTCGAGTACGATGTTATCTGTGGGTCATATGTATATTGTTCCTTTAACCATGGGCTTAACCATTAACTAACAGTCAACCAAGGATGTGGTTCTTACCCTTGGAGAGAGGTCTATCAAAGTACACTTTCCTACCATCATACACTTCTACCCCAAGGCTACTGTTCCTCTGTGGCTCTTCCTGGAACTGCTGACAGGATGTCAATCCACTTATACAAGCTGAGAGGAACCGCCTATCAGCACACTAATACTTCCCTCTTAGAGGGAACAACCTAACAACCCTAGTCACACAGCCTTATTTAGTGTGTCTTTCCAGAGTAGCATATTTAAAGCTTCTTCATTTTTATTTTGCTTCTGACCTCCTCTTGGCACCTCAGTACTGCATTGATGTTGGCTCCATCTAGTGACCTGGGCTCTACAATCTCTCGTAAGCAGCCATTTTTAGTTCTGTGTGACAGTGGCTACTTCTGCTGCCTCTTCCTATGACATAGCTCTAGCCTGTGAGATCAACCTCCCTTTCCGCACATGTTATTTCCAGCTGCAGAATCATCCCAAGTACACTTCTGATTTTCATCATGTTGTGTCCCTAGTGCTAACAATTAGGACTAATACTTGTGCCTTGTTCTCCTCAAGGTTTTCCTTAGCTTTTGAAAATCCCACAGTGAGTAGCATCTGCTTTTCCTACACCTTTCTCTGCAGTATTTCAAGTTAAAATGCTGGTCTTATTATTTTCAGAAGGGTTAAACAGAACGTATAACCTAGTCTTCAAGCTGAATGCTTTTCTTCCTAACACATACAGGGCTAACACCACTTGGCTTTCTTCCTTTCACTTGTGTTGGATCTCTTCCCAGCCATTCGTTTTCCTAATGTCATCTCCTTAAATCTGTTTTGTGGGATCTCCCACAGTGAAAAATATAAGTAATTTCTGAGAATGCCAAAAGAATCAACTGTTCAAACAAATCTTGTCTACTGTCACATAACCTAGCCATGATGTTTGCTGAGGCCCCTGTGCTCACAAAGGGCATCCACAACCCTCACCACCTGAACATGTGTATCTGCTCAAGTCCATTCTATACTCAGTCAAGACGCATATAAAAATCGACACCCACCTGTGAACTCAGCTGCCCTAAGCTGTCGTCACCACCCAAGTAAAATACAGCATGGCCTGAGATGGTCACTCTCCCAATCAGGCTACATCCATAAAAAGCCAAATGGATGAATGCAAAACCAGCTTTGTTGCAAACCATCAAGTTTGAACTTCACATAGTCCGGGGCCCACAAAAATTTCAATCTCTAGGTTTTATTGTACTGCCTAAATCCCAGTCTTTTTCTGTTCTTCTTCAAGGTTCCTAAAATGCACTAACTATTGCGTTATGAGGACATAAATAACAACCTGAGTTGTGAGCCAAAGAAGAAATCAGACAAAATAATAAGGCAGCTGCAATATGTGAGGGCCCGGTGAGAAGACTCGTCTCTCCCTTCATACTTCCCAGGGAAGTCTGAGCCTGCCATCAGTCCACCCCACGAGGACTCCGTCTAGGGAACCAACATGCTCGCATCCTTGCTTTACGCTGCTCTTGGGTAGAGGGAGTTAGAGAATGACATCTGAGAGAGTAAATTTACCAAACAGGGAAATATGCACCAATAACTGGAAATAAAACGTGAGACAAGAAGCCAGAAGTGCTCCGGAAAACAGTGGTGTGTGTGAGACGTGTTCCTCCAGCACTCGCCTATGGTTCTTAGTGTATGGAATAATGATATAATGATGGAAAGCACGGAAATATGGTAAAAACTCTATCATCATCACCCTCATCATCATTATCATGCTATTATTCCTAACTTGGTTGAGAGATGGAAAGTCTGGATAGAAGAGAGAGAAGTGATCTACAATCTGAACAAACTCATGTTCACATTTTCCTCTCCTCCATTAAGACTATAAAAGCCTATAAAAGAATTACAGTTCATAGAAGAATAGTAATATTACCTTGACAATGAAATATATAGATTATATCATTGGCTATTTTTTCTTTTGAGGTTTTCATGGCATTGCCAGGAATCCTAAGGTCCTTAAAACTTATTGTAGAAGGCCCCTTTCTTTGAGCTTTTCTGTTAGAAGTCAGAGTCTACGAGCAATTTCTCTATTCAGCATTTTGACCTGAGTGCAAAGAAGTGAAAATCCACGCTTTGGATGCAGGAAAGAAAACACAGAAATTTCAGAAAAGAGCTAGAAATCAGGGCTTATGGGGACACAAGACCAAAGGCTGTTGGGAGGCTAATCTTCTTGGGAGAGTTTGGATTCTCCACACAAAGCTTGAGACGGGAAGAAACATAGTTTGGAGTGGGTGTATTCTGCCCTACCTTGAATCTGCATTCAGAACTAAAGAATATTTAACTGAGACAAGACCCCACAAGAAAAGAAAGGAGGTTTCTAAAGGTCAAGATATAGAAGATACCAAAATGACTAGAATCTGCTGCTGAAGAACTTGACATCATCCATTTCAACCCCAGCTTAGAATGATATCTCCTTTCATACCGTCACTAAGACTGTGTGTAATTAAAAGCAATTAAGTAGTTGCTCCGAACTCATTGCATCTGTCAAACTGCCTTAATATAGTCCATCTCGGGACCTAAGGTAGATATAATATCCACACCAAACATAAAATCGACATCAAATAACTTATAACTTAAGTAAAGTGAAGCATTAAAACCCATGTGACATATGAAAGCTTAATAGTAAAAAACAAAAACTCAATGGCCATTTGCTTCAGTTGAGCCATGACTTTCCTAGGACTCCAGCTCCACCTGCATAAATGGAGTGACCACAGTCAGCGATCTCCAAAGCTCATGCCAGGGCCCAAGTTCTTCCATGTATAAATGACTCTCCCTGTTCTCTAGCTGCTCCTTCACAAAGGCCCAAGTCTCCAAGAAGCAGTGGACAGTGGACAGGACCCCTGAAGCATCATCTTTTTTGTTCCCAACATTAGGACCAGGACAGTAACACGTGTTCAGTTCTGCAGGTGTCCCATGGACACCTTTTACTCCCTTTCTGCCTTTTGGTTATGCAGCAAGAGGTAGTCAATACACCCGGCAACCACAAGCAAGCCAGGAAACAGAACATTAGCAACATTCCCAGCAGCCCCATCTCTTCCCCATTCCAGTGACAATTCATTCCCCATCCCCACAAGAGATAAGCACCATTTTCACTTACAAGACAATTACTTCCTTGTTTTTTTAATTTTTTAAGTGTTTATTTTTGAGAGAGAGAGACAGAACATGAGTGGGGGAGGGGCAGACAGAGAGGGAGAAACAGAATCCCAAGCAGGCTCCAGGCTCCCAGCTCTCAGCACAGAGCCCGACGCGGGACTTAAACTCGTGATCATGACCTGGATGAAGTCCGACACTTAACCGACTGAACCACCCACGCGCCCTTCCTTGCCTTTTTTTTATAGTCTTACTACCACCCATGTATGAATGCATCCCTAAATGACATGGCTCCAAACTGAGTTTTGGAACTTTATATGAATGAACTATTACTGTTCTATTCTTTCATGTCTTCTTTCTTGTGGTACACATTTTATTTGCAAGATAAATCCAAGTTGAGTATATCTAAGATTCATTTTCATTGCTCTGTAATATACTCTTCACGAATCAAACATGGTTTTTTACCCATTCTCTTGTTGGTGGAAGGACATTTGGGTTGTTTTCAATTTGGGGCTATTACATAAATGATGATATGAAGATGGATGTACATGTATATGCATTCTAAAGCACATGTGCATGCACCTTGTTATTTGGGAACCAGCCAGGTTATGGAATAAACTCACCTTCCCACTATTACAAAGTGCCATAAGGTGTTCTGTTTCCGAAGGGGTAGTACCAATGCATATGACGGATTTACAGAAAGCAAGGAGAGAAAGAGGAGAAGGAAAATGGCAGGGGCTCATTATCTGTATTTTCTGGTAATGAAATTCTGTATAGTTAAAAACAAATCCCTCTTTGGGTTTTGTTTTTGAGGTTTTTTTTCATGGATTTTTTTTAACTGCCCACTATTATTAGGCCTCCAAATGATAACAGTTCCTCCTGTAACCGGACCACTGCCACGTATTGACAAATTTAAGTCTATTGGAGTTAACTGAATTCATTTATTAATTATGGTCTCTTAAGATTCAAACTACTCAGGCCCTAGATGCAAAAGTATATATTCTCTAACCTTTTCATATTTCTACCTACTCTAACTAAGCTTTGTGCAGGTACCACATTCTAGGATCTTTCCAAATCAGGGAAGATTGCTTTCTCTGTAGTCGTTAATACTTTAATTTCTGTAACTGTAACGAAATAGAAATTTTACGGTTCTCCGAAAGACCTACCAAAGAGTTTTTGATGTCCTCTGAAGCCCCATCAAATACACCCAAATAACACTGTCCTTCCGGCTCATTCCCAGTAGTTGGGAAAATGTAGTCCAAGCAAACCAGAACTCTAAACTGGCCCAAGAGAGGAAGATGTTGCAAGAAATTTCAACGTGCAAGAAACACAGGCTGCTGCTCCAGGAAAAATGAGGGTGTGCCCTCATTCTGTTTTATACCCTTCTCCATGGCAGAAGTTGAATCTGTTCATAGACTCCTCCTGCGTTTAATCCCACTCAACCTCTTGCAGGTGAATCTTAATAATGTTTAGACAAAAGACCTTCTTTTCAGTCAGGATAAACTGGGTAAAAGCTAACCCATTTTAATAAAAAGACCCCAAAATGCAGTGGCTTAAAAGAATAGGCATTTTTCTTACTCATACAATGATGAGGAGGCCTGGTCTGCAGGGTGGCTCCGCTCCAGATGGTCATTCAAGGATATAGATTTCCTCCTTCTCACTGCTTCACTATTCCAAACCATTGTCCATTTCTGAATGCTTAAAACTGGACTGTAGGCATTCCCATGCTGTAGCTAATAAGAACTGAAAAGAGAAAAAAATCAAAGGCAAAAACTTCCTTTTAAGCAAGTAAAGCTGAAGTTGGAATACATATAGCTGTAAGATTTCCATGTTTTACTCAAAGAGGTAAACTACTAAATTTCCAATGTAGAAATTTTATCAATTTTACAATCTCTTCCAGAAAATGGAAGAGCTACAACATTCTTCAACCATTTTATGAGACCTGCATTACTCTAATACCAGGCAGACAAATATATTACAAGAAAACCCTAGAGCAATATCCCTCATGAATATAAGCACAATAATCCTCAACAAGATATTAGCAAATCAAAATCCAGTGTTATATAAAAATAGATCTCATCACAACCTAGTGGGATTCATCTAAGGCAGGCAAGGCTGGTTCAGCTTTCAAAAACCACCCAATGTGATTCACCATATTAACAGACTAACAAAAACTGTATTAACATCTCAATAGATGCAGGAAAAACACTTGATAAAATTCAACATCCCTTTATGCTAAAAACTTTTACCAACTACAAAGAGAACTGAACCTACTAGAAGGGCATTTACAATAATATCAATGCATCTAACATCACACTTAATGATAAGAGACTGAATGCTCTCCACCTAAGATCTGGGGGAAAGCAAGGCTATCCTCTTTCCCCCACTGTTATTCAACACCAGACTGTAAGTCCTCACCAGTCAATATGATAATAAAAAGAAATAAAAGGCACATAAATTGGAAAGAAAGAAAGAAAGAAAGAAAGAAAGAAAGAAAGAAAGAAAGAAAGAAAGAAAGAAAGAAAGAAGAAAGAAAGCTGTCTTTATTCTGAACACGTTTGTCTATAGAAAGGATCCAAAAGATTCTACAAAATAACTCCTTGATCAAATAAGTGAACTTAGCAAGACTGCAAGATACCATATTACTATACATCAGGAATAAACAACTTGAATTTGAAACTTAAAAAGAAAAACATTTAAAATAGCACCCCAGTAATGAGGCTTAGGTATAAATCTAACAGAAGATGTGTAGGATCTATATGCTGAAAACTACCAAACATTGATGAACGAAATCAAGAAGCTCCCAACAGAAGGAGGGATCATTGTCATAGAATGGAAAATTCCATATTATTAAAGCCATCAGTGCCCCACATTTGGTGTATAAATCCAATGCAATGTTAATCTGAGTCAGCAACCTTTTCTGTAGATAATTAACAACTGAGTCCAAAATGTATATTGAAGTCAAAGGAATTCAAGTAATCGAAAACAATTTTCAAAAGAGGAACAAATTAGAAGACTCATAACATCCTGCTTCAATCTTACTATAAAGCTACAGTAATCAAAACAGTGTAATTTTGGTGAAAAAAAGAGATAAATCAAAATTGACAAAATTTCCATAAACTGAGTTTTGATCCAGGTGCCAAAGCAATTAAATGGAGAGAGAATAGTGTTTCTGACAAATGCCTGCTACAATTAGACATCCATTTTCAAAACAAGAATTTCAACATGGCTATATTTTACAAGACTTAATTTAAAAATAGATTATAGTGGAACACCTGGGTGGCTCAGTTGGTTGAGGGTCCGACTTCAGCTCAGGTCATGATCTTGTGGTTTGTGAGTCAAGCCCCACATGGGCTTGCTGCTATAAGCATGGAGCCTGCTTCAGATCTTCTGTACCCCTCTCTCTCTGCCCTCCCCTGCTCATGTTCGTTCTCTCTCTCAAAAATAAGTAAAACATTAAAAAATAAAATAAATATAAATATATCATAGTCCTAAAGGTAAAGTCTTATAAATATCAATCTTTTCGAAGAAATAATGGGGAAAAAATGGTTGAAACCTTGAGTTAGTCAAACATCTTACACCTGGCACCAAAAGTATGATGTATAAAAGGAAACAAGATGATAAACAGATTTTATCAAAATTCAGAATTTCTGCTTTGTGAAAGACAGTGTTCAGAGAAATTTTTTTTAAATTACAGACTTGGAGGAAATATTTGCAAATTAGATGTCTCACAAAGGAATGGCACCAGGGTGAGGGGCGGAGAGTGCAACAAAAGGGCAACATGAGAGAATTTTTAGGGTAATGGAACCATTCTTTACCTTGATGGTGGTTGTTACACAACTGTGTGTATTTGTCAAACTCACAGAATATACATTAAAAGGAGTAAATTTTAGTGTATATAAGTTAAAAAATAAAGAAAAGATGATGTGAGTCGACAAATTTTTAACCATTGGTACAGCCACATGGATGTGTACTAGGTGAATAACAGCTCTGAATAAAACCAATACCCATGAGAAAAAATTTAAATAGTCTTATGAACCACGTGCTTTAGGTCTGTATCTATTTGAGGAAGTGCTTGATTTTTTTAGCTGGATTATCTTGTCTCTTCAGGGTTGTGACACTTCCAGGGAAAATTCTGGAAATGAACTGAGTTTGTCTCCAGAGAAAGACAAAGTGCTACCTCAAGAACCATCTCATGGGGGTACGACTCTCGAAGTAGAGCCAATGGTGTTGATAAAAAATCAAGACCAAATATTTAAAGGATTCACAGAGCCCGTGGTGACTGAACAATTAACATCTCCTGGTCTGCAGACATCCAGAGACAGTCTGCATGGGCTTTTCACTTCTCAAAAGGAGAAAATGGGAGCTTCTGAGGAGAAACTGAACACATCTGTCTTTTAGTCTTCAGTCCCCACCTTTCACATTTGCCCCCTCATAGATCAGAACCTCAGGAGGAAACCTGATCTCAGTAGGCTGGCCTTATAACTTTGAGTGTGAGGGTAAACTTTGCAAGTGTAAAGCATGAAAGCTGAACTAGCATAGGACATCCATCAATGCAGTGGTACCTAGAACCTTAAAGAGCAGGAAACCTGAATTTTGGAGGAAATGGCCCCCCCACCTCACTCTGCTGCCACTCTGGCCTTCTTCCCTATGCACAGCACCCTCCCCCCCCCACACACACACACACCAGCCCTCCGCTTTGGAAAACAGTTCTTGCATGCATTCATGTTCATTTACATCAATCCATTACCTATCCCAAAGGCACATGCATGTTGAAACCTCACCTAATTAAGAAATGGCAGATATATGACACCTGTTAAACATCAAAGCTGATGAGAAAAAGTTTAAGAAGCTTGGGAACGCATGTGTGGGTGTGGTGGGTGCTCACAAACAACCCCACATGGACGGTTTTGCTTAAAAAATGAGGATAGCTTGATTGGCTCGCACTGTTAAATACTCCTTATTCAACTAGCAGAAAGTTTCAAACATCAGGGAATTTCGCAGCCATGCAATGGCTGTTTGGGAAGCAATTTGCCAGATGTCTATGAGAGTTAACTCACTGTAGGTCCCTATGCAGTCAGGCCCCTAGTTAACAGCTTTGGAGCCATTAAAAAATCTCACTATCAGTTGTCTGGTGCAATATCCTTTATCCAGAAATGGTCCCTGTGTGACACCGCAGAAGAGAACAACGAGCACCTGGCACACCGTGAGCATGAACTCAAATCTTACCTCCAATTGTAAAGCCTCCAAATGGGAGAAATAGTTCCCTGACACAAGTGTGTCGTTAATACGTGTTTACTGCCATCACTGGTCAGAACTTCTTTTCATTAAAAAGAAACAGGTCAGAAATCGCTCAGCAAATGAGTAAATGCTGAGGATGCTGTGATTCTTTAGACCCAGAAAGAAAACGGTGAGGCTTCAGGAACACTGCTGAGTTTGCTCTGCCCCATCTCCTTCCAAAGAGGGAAATAAATAAATAAAAGCAAACTATTCACTGTCTGGGAAAGAAATTACTAGTAAGACATATGACAGGGATCAGTGTTGGGAGGGATTGCAGATTTTAATTATGTATACAAATGACTCGGTACTGAGAACAAGATTTGCAGATTACATTAAACGGGAAGGGGGAGGGGCACAGCACAGTAAATAATAAGGTACCCAAATGCCAAGCGGCAGTCAAGGATTTACATTATTATGTGTTATATGTGGGCTTAGAAGATGGAAAATGCAGATTAAGTGTAAATAAATGTCAAATAATGTGCCCAGTGGCCAAGAAATATTGAAAGTGAATCTGAGAGCAGGGGAACAGTGCTGCTGCATAATGATCAGGATGAGAAGCAAACATGGGCTTGTTCCACCCAAACACGCTTCCAGGGAAGCCAGAATGTTTCTGTACAAACTGGGATGAAAGGGAAAACCTACTGCCTCTGGTACACAAACATCCACCTACTACCTCCCAACCACAAAGGCACTGGCTTCTCCGTCTAATTCATCTGTGATCTGCAGGTGGCATTTCGTTGGTATTAAAAGGGAGCATGGAGTTACGGGGCTGGTTTTACTTAGGTCTATGTCTGTCACTGGCCAGCTGGTCAACCTTGGACATGCTGCTTCATATGTCTGGACCTGTTTTCTCATCTGTAAAATGACAAGATAGGCTCGGTGATGTTCCTCACATTTATCACAGGACCTCTCAGCCAACTTTTATGACAAATGGTCACAGAGAGCTTTGTCAGGGCTGAGGTCCCCTGCACGTGGCAGTGCCCTGGCATCTTGGATACTTAGCACACTAGGAAAACATCTGTTACATGTCGAATGAATGGTTGGGTCCTTTGTGACATGTTCACTTCCATGATTCAGTTCATCCCTTGTTGAAATTTCTTCTTTAAAAAAAAGAAAGAGTCTTGGGGCGACTGGGTGGCTCAGTGGATTAAGTGTCTGACTCTTGATTTCGGCTCAGGTCATGATCTTACGGTTCACGCGATCCAGCCCTGTGTCAGGCTTTGTGCTGACAGCACAGAACCTGCTTGGGATTCTCTCTCTACCTCTCTCTGCCCCTTACCCCTCTCTTAAAACAAATATATATAAATACTAAAAAAAAAAAAAAAAAGAGAGAGAGAGAGAAAGAAAGAAAGAAAAAAAGTTCCTTTTTTTTAATTAAAAAACAGGGGCTCCTGGGTGGCTCAGTCAGTTAAGCATCCAACTCTTGGTTTCAGCTCAGATCATGATCTCAGGGTTCCTGAATTTGAGCCCTGCATTGGGCTCTGTGCTGACAGTGCTGGGCCTGGTTGGGATTCTCTCTCCCGCTCTCTGGGCCCATCCCTCATTCAAGTTGTCTCTGTCTCTCTCAAAATAAATAAATAAACTTAAAAAAATGTTTTAAAAAATTAAAAATTAAAATAAATAATTTTGAAAAGATTTAGTGTTTCAAATATTTTCCAATTGAAATCTAGAAGTCAAGGAAATATCTGATTCATTAGAGAGCAAAAAACTGGGTGTTTCTTGCCAAAATATCTCAGAGTCCAGAATCATATAAAAGCCACTTGTTTAGAATCCCTACTTGGAAGGCAGGGCCGCTTTGCTATCAATTTCTAAGGCAGTTTGACATTCATTATTTCAAGTTTTACAACAGTCCTTTGAGTTAAGAATTGTTGACACACTCCCTATTGTATAAATGAGAAATCAAAACTCAGAGAAGAGCAATGAGATAGATATATATATATATATATACACACATATATAATGTAATAATATAAATGGCATATATTTATATATATAACATATATATTCAAATGGCCATTTCCTTTTTTTCCGTTTTCTTAATTATGCAAATAGTTCAGATAAAAACATAAAGAATGAAGAGTTTCTAACACAACTTACGTAGACAATAGCCTGAATACTAGAGATTCACTCCTTAAGGTAATTGGTAAGGACCTGGGAACTGGATTCGCACCTTGTGTGTGGCTGCTGGCCTCCCCACTTACTAGTTGGGTAACTTCAAGCAACTTACTTCAGTTTTCTACTATTAAGCTGCCAGGTCTATAAAATGGCAATAATCAGAACCCCTACTTCAAAGCACTGCTGTGAATATGAAGTGAGCGCACACATTTAAATTAATTGATATGTAAGAAACGCTCAATGAATCCAAGCCACTGAGTATGAAGAGCATATAAATATTGGACTAAAACAGGCCTGAAATATACATTTTAAAACATGGAGGATGAAACTCAAGAAATAAATATTTTTGAAGCATGTTAATAATATAACACAAAGATGAGAGAGCAGAACAAGATACATAGCCCTACATTCAATATCACTTTGTTGATAAACAATATAAATGGTTGAAGAAAACACTGGAAAGAGAACTCCAAAGTATTTGCAGTATTTGTTCCCTGGTGGGGAAATTATTGATGATATATTGATGAATAGTGATTTCCTATTTCAGTGGCCTCACCAGAAAAGATGAGCCTCTGGCAAATCAACTTACTCATTTAACCAGTGGAAATACTGCAAAGTAGCTCAAATTCATTGCCTCACACTTCAACAATGAGAAGGAGCAGGCAATGTGAAAGGAAGTGTGTGCTTAATTAGCGAACTCTGCAGAGCCCAGCATTACAAGGACACCATCCCACTCATGGAGGTTCTTCCTTGGCTTCTGTCTTATTAGTACTTCTGTCATCACTAGATATATAAAAACAAGAAATCAGGACTTGAGAACTAAAACATAATTTACAAGCACCTCATAGGACTTCTTCAACGTATGACTGAAAGAATACAGGTGCAACTATGTGACTGGACAAGGTCCAGCAACTGGCTAAAGGTACAGTCTGGTCAGGAGTCCATGTTTTGTGATCTGCAGGCCCTTGAATTTCCCCAAACACCCTTATGTCCAAGAGGAAGTACATTGACATATCCAGCCAAAATTGCCTTAACCAAATATTAATGAGGGAAAGGATGTAAGTTTCAGCATATGTACCCAAAGCAAGTATTTGAATCCAGAACAGCTTTTCAACAAATCATCAAAGTTCCTCTGCCTTTCTATTCAAATGAAAACTATATGCAATACAAACAAAAAAATCAACCCCGAAATCAAATCCCTTATGATGTAGGTTTTGCACAGGTAACAACAGCACTCTTATCTTTGAAGGTCACAAATATCCACAGTGTCATTCAGTCACCAAGAAATAGTAATGGAAAGAGGATAAATATTGCCTCATATAACAATTACAATTTTTTTCTGAAGGGCAAAGTAATATGTCTTGCATAATCTCAGAGATTTTTTTTTTATTAGAGAGGCAAGAACACCAAATCCCCTTTTCATGAATGCTTCACATAATAAAACTCGGGCTCATAGGCAGATAGGCAAGCCAATGTAGGCAGAATGATTAAGATCCATGACTATGAAGAGCTGAAAAGGAAGGCAGGCTTCTAGCAGTGAGGAGTAACAGAGTGATAATGAAAAAATAGGGATAGTGCCCTGGAAGGGAGAGGAAAAGGATTGGACACCTAATGGTTTTGGTCTCTGAAGCGAAAATCCATCTGCCCATAGATTTGATACACAGAGCCCACCCACATCAGACTGTGTGCTACCCAGAGGGAAGGCTCACTCTGCGTTTGAGCGGCCCCAGTTCTGAAATTCGAGCAGCAATTGAGAATTAATAGCTGCGAGAAAAGTTACCTGGGCATCTTGCGTGTCTTCCCAAGAAGAATCCACCTTCACAGCTTCCGAATTCTCTACCCAAGGCTGTTCAAGCTTAGAAAGAGAGACCTGAGCACTGGGAGTCTGATCAATTATATTAAAAGTGAACAAGTCCCCTTTCTGCCTTGAGAGCAAGCCACAGAAATACAGTTGATGTTGTCACCCGGCAATTCACCTCTTCATCAGAGAACGTGAAAATCTTCAAGAATGAAAGACGCCACTTGGAAGATGATGAGGAATAATAATGGCAAGCTGTACAGGTTGTCTAACTGGGCAGCATAAATAACAGTTGAAAGAAATAGACCTAAGAAAGTATTTTACACATTAAAAAAGAAATCGTAATTGCCTTCCATGCAAGATTGTTAAAGGCAGAAACTGGGACCATTTACAAAGCAATTAGGTGTTATCCTGGGGAAAACATAACATTAAAAAGATTATGGTCAATTGTTCAAAGCCTTTTCTTGTGTCCTGTAGGGTCCTGTGCTTTAAATGTCCCATTGAAGAGCTGACCTACCAGGGATATCTGGTGAGGTTCTCCAAGCCAAGACGCTGATGGCAAAGGACAGCTTCATTACAGTACAATAACAGCTCAACTTGGCTGCTTCTTACAGACCTGAAGTGCCCCCAATATAATTGGATAGTTTCCCCCCAACTGAATTCCAACATCATTGCCAGTCACTGACAGAGGACAAACTCAGCATTACACAGAAAGTCCAAGGACACATAAATTAGTTGAGGAGAGCTGCTTCTAAAACATGAAGGGTGAGGGAAGGTAAAGCAAGAAGACAGATGAACAGCTGAGACGTTCCCCTGCTTGCATCAACCTTGCAATCATCTGTTTTCCTCGGGGCACTCCTCTTTATCAGCTGAAGCCTCCTATTCCTTAGTTTTCTCACATTTCAGCCATTAAACAAAAATCAGGGGCTAGTGGTCACAATGCTTGCTGAGATGGCTCACCTGGGACTTTCCAACTGGAAACTCGAGCCATGAATTCCTCCCTTCTAGCAGGAATGCTGTAGTCGGTCCTCTTATTCCCTGGAGTGTGTGTCGGCATTGTTCGTTCTGTTATCCGCCCCACTTCCAACCCCTCCAGGTTTCCCTGAATTGCTTTTCTCTCCTGCCTTATCTTCTACTCATCTGCTGAGTCAACATGTGCTGCTGTTTTCCAAGAACTAAAATATCTGTATTCCGTGTACATTTGTTCTGGACGTGCCACCAAAGTGAAATTCTGTTGGATAGTACATGTTTAAGGTTATAACCAGCTCCAACCTTTGGGGCATGTCAGTTGGAACAGTGACAGCGAGTACAAATGGAAATTAATGCAGTACTGGCATGTAATTGTTCATTTTAGACCATGGTTGGAAAGATCAGAGTGTCAGGGGGAACCAAATAGATTTATCGGCACAGGTTTTATTAGTAGCTTCAGCTATGCCTTAATTACTCAATAGCAAAGACCTTTATAGCACAATGATGAAGAACAAACATCAGACTACTTGGATTTGAATCCCAGCTCCCTTTACCAGCTTTGTGACCTTGACCTTCAGCACATTATTCAACTTCTTACAGTCCCAGTCTTCCCATCTCTAGAATGGACATAATAATAGTATATTGTAGCAACAATTATGTGAGATAATCTTTTAAGAGCTTAGCACAATGCAAACACACAGCATCAAGAACTAAACAAAGGTTAGCTGTCTTCGGAAAGTATTAAAGAGAAAATGAGTGGAATTAAGGTTCATTTTTCTTAAGGGACATCCTAGAAAATTAGTGAAATCTCAGCAACATCCAAATTTCAAGGGCCAAGATTCTCAAATTTTAGCAAGCATCAGAATCATCTGGAGGGCTTGTTAAAACTCCAGTTGCCGGACCCCAGCCCCAGAGTATCTGATTCCGTAAGATTGGGGCGGGGCCTGAGAATCATTTCTAAGCAGTTGGAGGATGGTGCTGCTGGTCTGGGGACCACCTGACGAGAGGCATTCCTATACCCACAGGAGAGCTAGAGCGAGCTGATTAACTCTTAGGCACCTACCATGTGTCAGACACTCTGTACACCCACCACATTTGGTTCACTGAGAGGCATCGATCTTGCTCTCGAGATATAAAAGCCCATATTTCTAAGTCAGTCATAAATTTTGTCATTCAATCCTCAAAGGTTGGCTGGTACTGAGATATTTTCTTGGGCAAGAAAATTATTTTCACTTACATACATAGGATTTGAGTCAATCCTGCTCAATCACTATACCTAATAAACAGATTTCTTGATCTATTAGTATGCTTTGGAGGTTGAATAATATACTCTACCCAACCCTCCAAGATTCACATGCCAAAGGATATGTCATACCTAAATGAAAAAGGAACACGGGAAGGGAAGTAAGTGATAGGTCAGGAAATTAAATTCCTAATAAAAGTATCACTTTTCAATATTCTCTATTTTGGTATTAATCCAAATTTAGCTATAAGTAACATTCATTTCGTTATTAGTGAAATTTTAGTAAGAATATTAACTACTCTCTTTCTGATCATTATCAGCACTTAAAAAAAATACAAGCCACATAATAAAACAACATCACAACATGAACTGAAAGTTTAAATCTATGTTTTAAAATTTTCACAAGCACGTGGTAGAACGTGATTTGAAGAAAAGAAAAGTTTCTTTAAAATGGGAATGGGATAGGGGTGCCTGGGTGGCTCAGTCAGTTGGGCGGTCGACTTTGGCTCGGTCATGATCTCACGGTTCATGGGTTCGAGCCCTACATCAGGCTCTGTGCTGACAGCTCGGAGCCTGAAGCCTGCTTCAGATTCTTTGTCTCCCTCTCTCTCTTCCTCTCTCTCTCTCTCTCAAAAATAAATAAACATTAAAAAAATTAAAATGGAAATGGGATAAAGGCTCTTTTAAACCCTTGAAACTCCATGTTCAAGATGAAGAATGAGGACATTTCTACCTTTCATCTAAAATATTATTCAGAGTATAATTTTTGAAGTCAGTTAAATCAATAAATGCCATGCAAAACTCTGGTATGAACCAGGTGACCTCATTAATGCCAGCTTCACAGTTTAATGACACTCCATCATATTGAATGTTAAGGTGTAAAGTACAAATTAATCACGGCAATAGGAGTGTGTGGTCCCATTTTGTCTTGTTAGAATGCATTCCTTGACTACAGTTAATTTGACCTTCCTAGCAATACCAAATGAAACAACTTTTAAAATAAGTGTATAACAAGCCTCTATTGGGTGAAATTTAATACCTTCTTTCAAATCACTAGCAAGTACCTTCTAGAGCAAAGCTTCTTACAAAATGCTTTAGTTTCACTACTGCTCAAATAATAATAAATCAATTGCATATTTCTTCTAATTATCGGCACCTAAATCTTGATTTCCCCAATCTTCTTGAATGTTTCAATAACCAGGAACATGTTCAAAGAACTGTAATCTCACAAATAAAAATGTGATGTATGACTTAAGAGGAAAGCATTTCATCTCCATTTTAAATACATTCCTTATTTAAGATATTTCTAAAATACATAAATAATTATCAACTGATGAATGGATAAAGAAGATGTGGTTTATATATACAATGGAATACTACTTGGCAATGAGAAAGAATAAAATCATGTCATTTGCAGCAATGTGGATGGAACTGGAGGGTATTATGCTAAGTGAAATAAGTTACTCAGAGAAAGATAGATATCATATGTTTTCATTCATATGTGGATCTTGAGAAACTTAACAGAAGTCCATGGGGGAAGGGAAAGGGAAAAAAAGGTACAAACAGAGGGTGAGGGAGGCAAACCATAAGAGACTTAAATACAGAGAACAAACTGAGGGTTGATGGTGGGGGTGGGGGGCAGGGGGGAGAGGGGAAAGTAGGTGATGGGCATTGAGGAGGGCACCTGTTGGGATGAGTACTGGGTGTTGTATGTGAGCCAATCTGACAATAAACTATATTTAAAAAAATAGAAATAAATGATATTTTGAGAGGAAGATTTCTGTTGCTAGGAGTTTGAATATTTTTCTTTAGCCAAAGTGCAAACCAGAGCTCGTTTTTGCCTCTAAAAATGGGCAATAAATATTCTTCTATCTCATAAAACAAAGCCTAATTTTCATGACATGCCTTGGTTAGCCAGATTACCCCATTTAGCCTTTCAACACAGACATTTTCTAAAAGCTGAGACCACTGAGATAATAAGGAACAAAATGTGATGATGAAGATTTGCTGAAGGAATAAGGAATTCTAGGCACATCTGATGAGTCTGTTCACCAACAATTATGGGAGCCAGGCTCCCTACAGAAATAGCTATTCTCCAAGCTGTGTAATTATTGATCTGCAGATGCTGTACATGAGCTGACTTGGGGAAGAAGCACTAACTCCAAGCCCTCTCTGCTTAAACATCATCAACTGATCTTCTTCTACCCATCAGCCATTATTCTGGAGATACCAAAGGAAAAGAAAAAGACGTTGCCCACCCATCCTCACACCCTTGCCCCCCAACTCAACTCTGCTTTGCAATCTAGAGGGTTTGCAGTCTCCTGGGAGAGAACAGTCACGTGCATATTCTGTCCTTCTTTTCCTTTGCTGTCTCCTGCAGGTGCCCTGAACTCTAGCACGTTGGTTCTTTCAGGTTCTTGAATGCATCATGGTACCTCCCACCCCAGAGCCTGAGTACATGCTCTTCCCTGTCACTCGGAAAATGCTCTCTGCCTTGATCATGGTACATATTACTCAATCTTCAAGTTTCTTAACTCACATTGCTTTCTCAAGGAAGCCATCCCTAACCCCCTGTTCTATATCCTCAGAGCTCTGAGATTTTTCCTTTATAGCATGTAGCACAGTTGGTAACCATGCATTAGTAGAAATACTTGATCCATATCTACGCTGCCCACTTGTCAACATCCAATGTTCTTGGTTGCTTACCATGTGCCATGTAGAGTGTTGGGAATATAAGTGTGTTGGGAATTTGTGTTGGGAAACCAGACAGAGTCCCTATCCTCATGGAACATTCATCAGATAAAAATCAGAATAAATACTATGAAAGAAACACACAAGGTTTTATGCTTTGTGTTTATACCTAGGTGTTTATACCTATTTGATCTAATGGAGTCAGGGACACTGACGCATCAGAAATGAGATGGTGCTAACAGAAAATGTATTCCAGGGGCGCCTGGGTGGCTCAGTTGGTTAAGTGTCCAACTTCAGCTCAGGTCATGATCTCGCTGTCCGTGGGTTCGAGCCCCATTTTGGGCTCTGTGCTGCCAGCTCAGAGCCTGGAGCCTGCTTCGGATTCTGTGTCTCCCTCTCTCTCTGCCCCTTCCCTGCTCACGCTCTCTCTCTCTGTCTCTGAAAAATGAATAAACGTTAAAAAATTAAAAAAAAAAAAAGAAAGAAAATGTATTCCAGGCACAGGGAGAGGCCAGTGCAAAAAGGCCTGGAAGAGCTTCCTCCAAGAAAACCATCAGATAAGGCAAACAGAACTGGGACTTAGCAATGGGGAGAGGACTATGGGATAAAGATGAAGTGCTCAATTAGGCAATAAATCCCGTAGTCAAAGAAAGACTTGTTTTTACTCTGAACCAGATGGAAGAGTGAATTTTAGTACAATCAGGGAAGTGGTTTTGCTGAATGAGAAGAAGCATGAAGTGCAAAGAGCATGGATGGGAGAATGCAAGAGGTCATAAAGGGACCAGCCAAGAGAAAAAGGAGAGGTCATTAAGTCTACACATGGTGCCTTGTTACTCGGTTCTAAGACAACCACTCTTTAGCCGACGTTCTGGAATAGACAGGATACTGCAATCACCCATGAGGCACTGTCTGTTGTGTCAGCCTAACCACCTAAAACAATAAAGAACTTCCTTTATGCATTGGCATTAAAAAAGAAGTCTACACACATTGCCTTTGCAACTGGAGATTTCACAGAAAAAAACATATTGAGGTGCTAAGGTCCTTTTACAAACACACAAGTCCTCTTCATGCCCCCGTAAAACAACTCCATTGATATAAAAGACTGAAATGAGCAAAAATAAATGTTTACTGTCAGCTCGAGTCAAAGGTGTGTGTTCAGTGGTCTAGATCAAGGAATGGCCAGCCATGTGCTCAAGATCTTGGACTGCTGCATGCATGGGTACAGAACCAAGCCAGGGTGAAACCACAAGGCCTCTCCATAATGTGTGTGTGTGTGTGTGTGTGTGTGTGTGTGTGTGTGTGCGCACGCACACACACGTAATACAACCATTACCCAACCTTTTAGTTCTATGGCACCGGAGAGAGCTTTCTCAGTGGAAAGCCCAGGCAGTACAATTTTCAGCTGTCAGGATCCTACAGCACTAGATGGTTGATGCATGACTGGAGAAAAGTGCTCAGACAGCATCTTTCCACTACCCTCTTAGAATCAGTGACTGTAAAAAACTGAAGCCAAAGTAAAGGTTTTCTGTACTATGATGTTCTAGCCTAATATACCCTGGAAGACATAAATATTATAAACAAAAGCAAGGGAACGTAGGGGGAGTCAAGAAGTTTCCTTAGAAGAACGGGTCTGGATGTGGGATGCTAAAATTTTTTCTGAAGGCTGCCATAACAAATTACCCCAAATGGGGCCATTACTCTCTCACGTTTCAGGAGGTCAGAAGTCCAAAATCAAGGGGCCGGCCCCTTCTGGAGGCTCTGAGGGAGAAATGGCCCCATGCTTCTCTTTCTTAGCTGCTGATGGTTACCATCAACACCTGACTGTACTGTGCACGTCACAGCATCTGCACACAGCCTTCTTATAAGGACCCTCTAAATCCTGAATGGTTTCATCTAGAGGTCCTTAACTAATTACATCTACAAAAGACCCTATTTCCAAATACGGTCTCATTCCGAGTTTCCATGCAGACATGAACTTGGCACAACACGATTCAACCCACTCCAGATGCTATTCCTGCTGCATGACTCCCACACAGAGTTTCTCTAGGCTCCAAATGGCAAGGGAGGGGGTGCCTTTAGGTCTAGACTGGTAACTGAGCACTTTCTACTACAAGGTTAACAGAAACGATGCAGACATCTCTCTGTGTGTCTCCTCCATCATGGCTTTTGAAATGCTTCTTTGAAAGAGAACCCCCTGCGCTAATATGGTCCTTCACATAGTTTATCAGTACAACCTCAGGAAAATTAAACCATAAAGGCATTTCCCAAAAAGCACTTCGGGAATTTGAATGACGTCCACAAAAGTTCAAAAGCAAGAATAAATCCTGGTGTCTGTGCCTTCTCCATTCATGAGGCTTTTCGGCCGTTCAAAAACAAACAAACAAACAACAACAACAAAAAAAAAAAAAACGATGCCAAGCACAAAAAGATTGCTGGCCTAGATTTGGAAGTGTGAATGTGGAGAGCTTGGCTGTTGGCTTAGAAGAGTGGACATCACAAATGCTTACTGTTGCCTTCATTCAGGGAGGTGCTTTTTTTTTTTTTAACGTGGCTCAGTCTTTTCTGCCATTAGTGATGAGAGAAATACCTTTTGTTTAGCTCAGCCCAGGAAGAAGGGCCCCAGCCTCCCATCAGAATAGAGAGCACACAGATATAGCCCCAGGTGGCACAGACCCGACCTAATATAAAACTTAGGGCTTTACTGTTACAAAATATCAGAGAAGGCCACACGTTGGCTTCAAAAAAGAGAGGTCAAATTCTGTAGATCTTTCTTAGGCAACATTCCCTGATGCTCCATTATTCCCTTGGTTCCTTACAACGGATGGCAGGCTTCATTTATACGGCGTTACAGGAGAAGGAAATGGTACATGATACTAAAAGTCCCTGGATTACACTTGGAAACTGGATGGGAAAAAAAAAAAGAAACTGGATGAGACTCTGTAAACCTCCCTCCTCCTGTCTAGTATGGCTGTCAGCACAAGGAAATTTGGGGAAGCTTCCATTTTTAAAAGAGATATTAAGGAAGCACATGTTCCATTTGTCTTTGTTACATCCTTTTGTGGAACCATTTCATTCAGTTGGATTAAAGACTGCATTCACTACTGAAGAGTCAGGACTTGAAAGTCCTGTTGGTTTTCTGCTTTCTCTTCATTACCAACATCCCTCAGACTAATCTTTGACAAGACTGGTCACTATGTTATTTCAGAAATGCAGAAAATGAGAATTCTGAATCTCCATAGCCATGCACAGTGCTTTGCACAACTAGGCAATCTATAAGAATTGGTTGAAATAAAATGAGACAGAGACAGAAACCACCCTTCAGAAATTCACTGTTCAGATATTAGAATAAAATTGACAAGGGGCATCTGGGTGGCTCAGTCGGTTAAGCATCCGACTTCGGCTCAGGTCATGATCTCACAGTTCATGGGTTTGAGCATCGGACTCTGTACTGACAGCTGGGAGCCTGGAGTCTACTTCAGATTCTGTGTCTCCCTCTCTCTCTGCCCCTCCCCTGCTCACACTCTGTCTCTCTGTCTCACAAAAATAAATAAAATGTTAAAAAAAATTTAAGTTGACAGAAAGTGCCATGATGAATTTAGGATGGGGGAGTTCTAGCTCTTGATGCAAGAATACCATTTATCTTCTGGCACTATGATGGCCACACTGTTGTGTCCTTTGGACTGAAAAAGGTAGATATGTTCAAACTCTGGAATTATATAAATTACAGCCCAGATAGAAAAAAAAGAGAGAGAGAAGGCAACACTGGTCTATTTCACTTCAAAGCTGCACACTTTCAAAGCCACCTGACACATGTTGAATTTCTCCGTGTTATGATATGTCATTCTTTGGCCTCACAGGAAATTTGAGCCACCACATTGAGCAATCAATAAAAATCCTCTTTCTTTTCACAACGCCCAAGTAATATTTCCTAACTTTGTTTTGAGTCACTCAAAGCAAGCTTTTTACAATTCCTTTGATATGTGCTTCTTTGAAGAAACACCCTTGTGTTTCTGTTTCAAAAATCGAATGCCATTTTGAAATAGACTTCTAAAATTATGTTCTGGTAATCCTGGATTATAAGAAAAAGTATGCCGAGGTTCATGCAAGCTTCAGAAGAGATGGCATTTGGAAGATCACCAGGGTTTCATCCCAGTTAAGATAACAGAACACTGGTTTGGGGGAACCGGGAGAGGAATGTTCAATGTGTAAATCTAATCACAGTCTCTAGTAATAACTGCAGTCTGGCTTTGCAAGACCTAGATGCTAACACGCACTGCAACTGTGGTGGATAGTGGAAAATGATACTTTAAAAAACAATAAGAATAAAGACTTGACATTATCAGCTGTGTCACTGAGCTGATAATGTGGATATCTCCTCTTTGTAATTTTTTTTGAAAAAATTTTCCAGAATCTTAACAAAGCCGATACAATAAATGGACGTGTACCCACCACTTAGACTTAATATGAACATTTGATTCAGACCTTCGTTTTGTGAAAGATCAAAAGTACTATGGGTAGAACTGATCTCTTCTCTGACCCCTCCCCCACCCTATACCTCTCCCTCTATCCCCAGCATCAGTCACTAGCCCATATTGGTTGAGTATACAATTCATATTTGTACGTATTTGTAACTAATACATATTTGAAAACAATGGACAAATCATACATACAGTGTTGTTTTTCATTTACAGAAATGTTAACACATTTTATGCAACTTTCTACAATCTGCTTTTGTTTTTACTCAACCTCAGGTATTCTGAAATCCATCCGTATACATTATTCATATAGTTGATTCACTTTGCTGTGTTATATCCTGAATAAACAGTTTCTTTAATCCCTTTCCCAGCTTATGAGAATTTGAGGATTTCTTTTCCTTTTATAAATAATGCTGTCGTTTTCACAGTTATGTACCCTAGAGCTTTCCAGGACAAATATCCAGAAGCGGAGTGGTTGGGTCATGGTATCCATGCATTTTCAACTATAACAGACGTTGCCGTGATGCTCTACAAAGTGTTTGTTCCGTTTACACAATCACTAGCGTTGTATGAGGCTTCCCACGTTTTCTCCAGCACTTGATTTTCCGTACCTTTGCAATGTTGTACTGATTGGGTTTGAAATAAAATCTCGTTGTTTCATTTTGCTCCCATACGTTATGAATGAACTCAACCATCGTTTCATGTTTGTTGACTTTCCACATCCTCTTCCATGGCTACCTGTTCACATATTCCATCCATTTTCCTATTGGGTTGCTTATCTTTCCTTTCAGATTTGTAGCACATATTTATACATTCCTGGCTTCTGATTATCCATCTGTTGTATATATTACAAATATCTACTGTTGCTCATCTTTTAACTTTGTGGCATACTTTTTGAGCGGAAGTTTTTAATGTTTATAAAACGTATCAAATTTTGTCTTTAGAACTTCTCCAGCTATCTGGTTTAAAAAATTCTTTCTTACCCGCTGGTTGTAAATATATTTACTATATTTTATTCTAACATTTTTAATGTTTAGGACTTCGATGTATATTTAGGACCTTTATAAATTTTGTAAAATGTATTAATTTATATAAGTTTTAAATATGCATATTTTAATAAATAGTATATACTAATGTGTTTTACATTCAAATATTAATATATTTTTCAATGTTTGGGATTTTTATGTGTGTTAAAGTATTAAATGTATATTTAGACCACAAAGTTTATAGATTCTCTTCTTTCTTTATAACTTCTTGATCGTATCTGGTTAAACAAATTTTTTCCTAGCCTGTGGTCATGATATCTTACTACATTCTATTCTAACATTTAAAAAGCTTTTTCATTTGAATATAGTTGGCCCACCATGTTACATTCGTTTCAGATGTACAACATAGGGATTCAACTTCTCTGAGCTACCGTCCGTCACCACGCAACGATATTCCACATGCCACTGACTATATTCAGTCAAAAAAAAGGCTGTGCCTTTTACTCCTATGACTTACTTAGTCCATAACTGGGATCCTATATCCCCCTCTCCTGTTCACCCATTTTGTCTAGCCCCCTACCCACCCCCCGACCAGCAACTATGAGTTTGTTCTCTGTATTTATGAATTTGTTTTTGCTTTGTGTTTGTTTATTCATTTGTTTTGATTTTTAGCTTCCACATGTGAGTGAAATCATATGGTATTTGTCTTTCTCAGCCTGATTTATTTCACTTAGCATAATACCCTCTAGATCCATCCATGATTAAAAAATTAAAAGTAGAAATACCACAGGATCCAATAATCCCACTACTGGGTATTTACCCAAAGAAAATAAAAGCACTAATTCAAAAAGATATATGCACCCTATGCTTACTGCAGCATTAATCAAACATTTTTAATGTTATTTTATTTTTCTTTTTATCACGGAGAATCAAGTAGCTCAAATCCATTTACTGAAATGACAATGGTCCCTTATAGGCTTGGGTCTATCTGAAGGCTCTTCATCTGTTCTATTTTCTGGGACTAAAATATTAATGTAGATTCACTAACAGTCTTCTTCTACCATGATATTATGGCAGAAATATTTAACCATGCTCCTGAATGTAATAGGAATGCTTCTAAAGTTTTCCCATTAAACATGAGGCCACTGCTTTCTGAACATCCCTTCTAATCCTAATTTGTACAAAACATCACTGTAAACATGCTGACTCGTATTACCAGCTTTAGAAAACTGCTGTGTGGCTTTTTCCTTTAACCTATAAATTGGGTGGATTAGATTAATAAATTTGGGTGGGGAGATGTTAACTAGCCTTCCATTCCTAGTAGAAATCCTATTTTACTTTTTTCTTCTTTCTTTTAAACCTCTATATTTTGTGGTTGGCATTTTATTTAGGATTTCTGCATCTATCCATAAGTCATACAGTATGATGATTTTCTTTTATACATTGTCCTTAATCAATATTGTTATAAAATTTGTAATAACCTAAAAACAATAAGCTAGATATTTCTTCACTCTTCTTCCCTTTTCCAAGACAGGAAATATCTATTTGTTTAAAAATTCACCTACAAAACTTCCTGGGCCAGAACTCTTCATGGGGGAGATTTTTAACTGGTAAATTAGTTTTTTTGCCACGGATTATTTCATTTTTCTATTTCTTCTAGGGTTTTTTTTTGATATGTATTTCACTTATAAATGCCCATTTATCCAAATTTTCGATTTGTTCATATATTACATATTCATAGTACTTTCTTCTGATTTGTATATTCTCTTTTCTAGTCTCTTTTCAACCAGGAGACACAGATTCAGGCTAGGCTTTTTTTGAGGTCAGCATTTACATCCAGACAACCATTATTTCATCAAATACACATGGATTTGGAGAGGTCCAAAAAACCCAGCTAATACAACCACCTAAGCCCAGAAATCAAAATCAGAGTTAGTTTAAGTAGAGTTTAAATTTTTAATGAAAAATACTTTTCTATTATAGTTGTTGGTCTTTAGTTACATCATAATCTATATATTATCTATTTGCATAATATTTATATCAACATAAGCTTTTATAGGTAAACATATTTCAATAAAGTATTCTTATTTATAAGAAAAACAACCACTGAAAATATATAGTATTTAATTTTCTCTCCCAATATCAACATCAGGCATGAAGAAATAGCCAAAACACTACCTCTATCTGGAGGAAGTTTATGGTAATTCCAGAACACAGGGACGCAACAGCCTTTAGAACAGCAATATGTAAAACCTAAGCCTATAGTACCATGCATATAAAAGTCACCAGTAATTTGTTTTCAAATGAGAAGAAAACAAGCTACTTTTTCTACAGAATTAAACGGAGCACCTCAAATTGGAATTATTCAGCTGACTTGTTTTATAAAAACATTTCCTGAAGAGACAACTCACAGACAATGACTTCTAAAGAAATTCTGTTAGGGGTATGAGGATAGATTGCTTAGATCAAAAAGTATTTTTTAAAACTGCACATAATTCCCTCCTCTTAGAGACTTAAAATGCAAATAAACATAAAATATGTCTGAGTAATTTAGTAATAAAGAAATCTGTTCAATTTCATTAACCCACTTTTTGGAGAGTATTTAATCACAGACTCTTTTCTTCCCACATGGCATCTATTTTGGGTCATGGAATATGCTTTGGAAAATACTACTGAGGTAGCATTTAATAAGAATGGAACTTAAGAAGGGAAAATAGAAAACACACATACAAATCAATGTGATAATTTATAGACAGGTTCGTAATTCATATATAGAATATAACCAAAGTCCAAAGTACTAGCCCTTTACACTAGCTAAGTTAACAGGACTCTCATTCAAAAAAACACAGAGTTAAAATTCTTACCCATCTGCAATTCTAAAATACTGCTTCCCCTTCTTCACAGCGAAGGAAACAATCAGCAAAACTAAAAGGCAACTGACAGAATGGGAGAAGGTATTTGCAAACGACATATCAGATAAAGGGTTAGTATCCAAAATCTATAAAGAACTTATCAAATGCAACACCCAAAAAACAAATAATCCAGTGAAGAAATGGGCAAAAGACACGAATAGACACTTCTCCAAAGAAGACAACCAGATGGCCAACCGACATATGAAAAAATGCCCAACATCACTCATCATCAGGGAAATACAAATTAAAACCACAATGAGATACCACCTCACACCTGTCAGAATGGCCAACATTAACAACTGAGGCAACAACAGATGTTGGCGAGGATGGGGAAAAAGACGATCTCTTTTGCCTGCTGGTGGGAATGCAAACTGGTGCAGCCGCTCTGGAAAACAAACTAAAAACTAAAAACCTAAAAATAAAAAACAAAAATAGAACTACCCTACAACCCAGCAGTTGCACTACTAGGCATTTATCCACGGGATACAGGTGTGCTGTTTCGAAGGGACACATGCACCCCCATGTTTATAGCAGCACTAACAACAATAGCCAAAGTATGGAAAGAGCCCACATGTCCATCAATGGATGAATGGATAAAGAAGACGTGGTATATATATACAACAGAGTATTACTCAGCAATCAAAAAGAATGAAATCTTGCCATTTGCAACTATGTGGATGGAACTGGAGGGTATTATGCTAAGCGAAATTAGTCAGAGAAAGACAAAAATCATATGACTTCACTCCTATGAGGACTTTAAGAGACAAACAGATGAACATAAGGGAGGAAAACAAAAATAATATAAAAGCAGCGAGGGGGACAAAACATAAGAGACTCTTAAATATGGAGAACAAACAGAGTTAGTAAGTTACTGGAGGGGGTGTGGGAGGGGGGATGGGCTAAATGGGTAAGGGGCATTAAGGAATCTATGTCTGAAATAATTGTTGCACTAGATGCTAACTAATTTTGATGCAAATTAAAAAAAAATTAAATTAAAAAAGAAAAGAAAAAATAATAATAAAATAAAATACTGCTTCCCAAAAACAGTGTGGCTAATGCCCTATGCATGTAAGAAAAGAATCATACAAGAATCATCTCCTTACACACACACACATGCGCGCGCGCACGCGCGCGCGCACACACACACACACACACAATTTGGGGTAGGGTATGAGGAGTGTACCATTACTCTTCTTCTAGAACACAAAAAGGCAATAGTATTAAGCCATCCCTGACACTGGCCACATTTAGGTACCCATCAATACAACCAAATTCCTGTATTAGGTCTGTCAATGTGACTCTCCTTTTTTATTGAATTTACTTAGAGAACTAACTAAATAGACTTTTATTTATTTAAGTACTGCTGGAGATATGAGAAAAAAAGGAAAAACCACAGTCTTGCCAGGATCTACAGAATGCTGACCTGTCTGAATGTCTCTTTCCTTTCTCTTGATCATCTATCTTTACACTCTGGAGGACCAAAAGTAACTGAATAAACATTATCTTGTCCTTGGCCTTCACCAAGCAAAATTGTTTATATCAGAGACCATTTCCCTTTAGAGCCTGAGATCATTATTTTAAAGTAAATTGTCAAATGCTCCACAGTTGATCTCAGTTCAGTTCTGCCATTTGCTGCTCTATGAACCAAGTCCAGGGCATGACATTAAGCCTGTGACTACATAACATGAGAAAAATGTTTTAAGGCAGAATAAAATATCACGTACAGTTCCTGGCAGTGAATCTTAACAATTGAAATATCCTTGTCCAAGAAAACACTTCAAGACACTGTTTCAGAAATATGACAATCATGCCTAACACACATGCTGTTGTAAGAACTTAATGAAACAATGGAGAGAAAGAGCATGATGCTGTAACATGTACAGTAGATTTTTAATAAACATTATTTGAATCAGAATTTATTGAAATGTATTATGACCCATAATGGAGGAGGGTAAAATTTAACCAAATTAAGCAGCATCCATTTCAGGAAATATGTTAGCCATGAAAGGGAGTAGAATATGTGACCCCAAGGTATGTTTCCCTGGTATGTGGATTATTTTGAGCTGAAGGCAGTTAAGACCAAGCAGACTCAAGAAAAACAGCCTTTACTTCTATTTTAACTGTCTCAAATAATTTAGAAAGGGCATCTGGCTAAGAGAGAGAGCCTTACCAGAGATAACTTTTGTCTAAGTTATCTGTATGGCAGGGCAAACCTCTAATTACCAAACAACCGCTTTTCTTATCTTCCTGTGAATTGCCCCCCTCTCCTTTGAAGCCCTAGGCCCTTACCCCACTCCTTAGCTCAGGAGGGCACATAAGCCCCAACTGCCCAACTTGTCTGTGGATCTCATATCCATACATACATAATTCACTTTCTTCCTCCTGTCAATATATCTTATATCAATCTACCAGCCACAGAATTTAGAAAGGTGGAGGACAATTTTTTCCTCCCCAACAGCCATCTGGATGCTTGTTTTCTCCTTTAACCACCAAACAGACCTCAAAATATCTGAATGGCAGAATAAAAAAGGTAGGCCCAGCACAGTCTCCATGAAGTCTTTTGTACTGAACAGCTCTACCCAGATCTTTCTCTCACCTGATAGCACCCTGTTTCTGACACTTCAGTTGCCAATAGGCAGCTTACTTCATTTTCGTCCTCTTAAAAATCTCAATATTTCTGAATCTCTGCTCAAATTACATGTCCTTATTTACTCTTCTCATTTCCCCTAGTGCCCAGAATGAATTTGGCCTCCCTGCCCTAAACCTCATCTTCCTTTGAAGACAGAGTTTCCACTAGGCTTTTCAAACACGGAAGGGGGTAGAAGTATGTGGTGAGTGTCATGCCCAAAGTTACATTTCTTTTTTGAAGCGAAGTTGAGATTGAGAATCAAAACCAACATAGTTTCTAATTCTGAGACAAAGCATAGTTTCCTGTCCCTGTATGAAACAATTCTGGCACCAAACATTATTTCTAATTTCCTAAGAGTCCTAATTTCTTAAACAATTTCCTATTTCCAGTTTTCTAAACAATAACAGGGCTCTGGCAAAAATAATAGCTATTTCGTCTAGGATATGCTTAGTCTGGGTGATCAGACTGTATAACTAAAATAGTTAACTTGTCAAAATTAACAGCTCACACATTAATGCTTACTTCAAGACTGATACTTTACTGTGCCCACCATAAATGTCTAAATTCTGTCCAGTCTCAACTGGTAAAAGTACCCAGCCCAGGTCCCCAAAACCCTAATAAATATCCTTCTCTGGCTTGCTCCTACTGTAATATTACTAAGACACAGTCTTACATTGTGTCCCCCTTACTACAGTAAGTCTAATAATCTTAGCATTGGTTGATCAATAGTTTTTCTGGTGGGTTTTCCATAGCCAAGAAACACAAAGTGATCCCCAATTGGGTGCTTATCTTTTCTACTACCCTAAGCCATTATAATACGGTCTTTTCTATTCAAAAATAAAAGTTTCCCTTTAAAATGTGAACCTTATGTGTTGCTCTTAACATATAACCTAAGTCTACTTATATGCAATATATACTTCACTGAAAGACACATGCACAGATTTTATTAATAACAGCACTAACAACAACATCTTTTATGTGTCTTCCAAGTTCTAGACACTTTATATGCATTATCTCATTTATTCCTAACATCCTGTAAGCAAGGCAAGTTATCTTCCCCATTTCACGTGATGGAGTTGAGTTTCAAAGAGGTGAAATAACTATCTTAAGCCCACACAGCTGGTAAGTACCAGAGTTTGAATTCAAATCCATGCAACCAGCTTCCAAAGCACAGGTTCTTAAATGGGCATACTGTTTAGAATTTTAGAATAGCTCTGATTTCAAAAACCACTCCTTTTCTACTACATAAAAATATCTTAAAGGGGTGCAAATATCAGGAAATACATAGAATTTCTGAGTAAAATTTGCTGTGTAAGGATTAGGTGGAGGCTTGCTAGTGAGGGGAAAACAAAGGCAAGAACGATTATCCTGGCCAGCTGAGCAGTAATACAAATTTGGCAAGGAGATGGCAAAATAGCAACTTTCATACCTCACTGAAGTATTATAAATTGGTGAAGACTCTATGGCATGTGCTTTGGCAACATCGAACAAAATTATGCACATAAAATACAGCTCAAAAATACATGAAAAAGAAAACACAGGACACTGGAGAAAGGGATTGTGAAGGACATCTTTTCACTGTATAACTTTTCCAAGTTTTGAATGTTAAACTATGTGACTATTTCCTTATTAAAATATAAATGTAATTTAAAATCAACAAATAAACAAAATGAATGACTGTTTCAAAATACTTCTACTCTAACCAGTTCAGGTTCAAAAGAAATTGGTGGTATTATACCCACACTCCCCACCTGCTCAATCCTCTTCCCAAACCCTGACTGGTACATATTTGATGGCTAAATTTCTTATAAATATAAAAACAATATAATTTCATTAATCTTCAAATGTCTGCAAACCCCGCTGGGACTTTAATCCATATATATGTTACACCTACACGGCCTATTCAATTTTTATTTTGGTATCAGTATTTTTTAAGAAATATTTTAATCTAGGGGAGCCTGGGTGGCCCAGTCCATTAAGTGGTGACTCTTGATTTTGGCTCAGGTCATGATCTCATGGTCATGAGATTGAGCCCCACATCAGGTTCTGCACCGACAGCATGAAGCCTCCTTGGGATTCTTTCTCTCCCTCTCTTTCTCTGCCTCTCCCCAAACTCACTCACTCTCTCTCTCTCAAAATAAATAAACGTTTCAAAAATAAATATTTTAATCTACTGCCTTATTGATGCCCTCAACATCTGCAAAGAGCATGAGGTGGTGAAGGAGCCTGTTCCATCAGTAGTTGAGCAGTCTTACTTAAGAAGTGAACTTTTAATAGACGTGAAATACAAATTTTTTTTTTCTTGAAGGGAAATAATTTTCAAAGCCTGTGGAGACTCTGAATGTGTGTGTGCGAATTAACATGACTCAACTTCAGAGAAAAATGGGGCGGGATCTCCTTCAGCTCTGGACTTGGGGTATGGGAAGCAGCCACCCATGACGCAGCTACCTATGACTACCTCTTCCTCATTATGTGAGATGCTGTGGAAAATTTAGACAAGTGTGAGGAAACTTTAACATTTCCTCTCGGACGTGGGTATGTGTCCTCTAAACAGCTGAACCAGAGCCTAAGTTAGAAAGAGGCAGGAGAGTGCCACTGGGCAACAACTGAATGCCCACCAGTTTTGCCGTTCAGAGGCCATGGGCCCACCATGTGCCACAAAAGGGGAAGTGCATGTGGGACTCTGATACTGAGGTACTTCTAATACATGGGACCCATGATTCTTTGTGAGAGAACACATTTCACTAACTTAGAGTCTGCTGCTTTAGAAAAATAGACCATCATCAATAGCCTTATATTACTCACTTGATGGCATTATTATTATCTCCATTGTCATCATTCTTGACCATTTACTATGTGCCTCTATTTGCCAACTACATCAGTAGTCATTTTGCATACATTTTCTCTAACCATCACAGTGATCTGAGATGGCAAATACAATCTCTTCTTTTTAATGAGGAGAAACTGAGGCTCAGAAAGATTAAGTGACCTATCAAGATTACCTGGTAGAGCCAGATGGGAGCTCAGGTCATCCCGACTCCTTGAACTACAAGATCGCCTTGTAACTACTTAGATGGAATTATTTACAAAAAGATTAGCCAACCAAAGCAGCATCAAACATACTTGAGGTCTACAAATGGTGTCAGTGGGTCATGCAATCTCTCAGCCTCTCACAATGAACATCACCCCAGATTACTCAGAGTCTCCTGGCAAAGAACAAGAGTTCTCTGCCCTATCACCCTCCCTCTCATGTCTACAAAAATTCATCACTCTCCATTCTCAGAGTGGGATGAAGAGCTTTCTTCTAGCCAATTGGCTTTCACACACCCTCAGTTCCTCTGAAGCCCAACCTCCTTCAAAGCAGGTATGTCTCCCTAGCAGACGCCTTCTCAAAGACCTCTATTTTAGGGAAGCAAGAAGGGCAGAAAGTCTACTACCCAGAACATTTATTTTCTCCTGATGTGGACTTTTCCTTGGTCACAAGTCCATGTCAAGTAGAACTGCTCTATATGGCATTTCAAGTTTTTATATCTTGGGTATCTGTCTCTCCTCCTTTTCACAACACACCTTCTGAACATCAGGTTTTCCCTAAGGACAATAATATGTCTCACAACTCATTAGGAATTCCTCTTTTTCACCACTACTGGCTATGACGGTTTATCAAGAACTGATAGGAAGAACATATGTGTGTTAATGAAGGAGATGGCCTCCTCCCCTCTGTTCAGCCATGAACACCAATAGGGAAGCCAGCAGAAGAACCATGGCATCGAGCAACTCAGCTCCCTCATCATCCAGAAAGACACATGGCTTGTGCTCTCTATGGCCATAAGGAAGAGTTTCTGTTCTCTCTCTCTCTCTCTCTCTCTCTCTCTCTCTCTCTCTCTCTCCCTCTCCCTCTCCCTCTCCCTCTCCCTCTCCCTCTCCCTCTCCCTCTCCCTCTCCCTCTCTCTCTCCCACACACACACACCCCAACTCTCACCTATTCTTTAGCTTACGAGTCAAATTGTATCCTCATTTTTTAGAGGACCTTCCTCTGACTTACCTATCCCTAAGCTGGACTTTCTATCCTCTGAACAAATGACAGCATTTGCTATTGATGCTTGTTGGCACTTGATATATACAACATTATTTTCATAAAAACAATTATTAGCTTCTTAAATTACACTATAAGTTCCTTGGAAATAGCAACTAAATTTTGTCCATGACACCCAGAGTGATGCTTTCTTTGCCCAGAGCAGACATTCATGAAGAAAAAGTTTAAACATAAAATGATATTTTAAACTAAAATTTTAAAATGCAAGCATTATCATGAATATTGTACCCCTTCAAGGTAATATTTGAGTGTTATACACTTACTCAAAGATATTTCTATTAACTCAATACATGCATAATAACCCTCTTGTTTCATTCCCTCATATTATTTTAAATTTGTTCAAAAAATAATTGTCATAAGTTACCACGAGCCAGGAATTTTGATAGATACCAAAGACTTAATGTAGAACAAAACACCAAACAATAAGAAACCTATAAATTATATGAAGAATGAAGCCATATGTGAAGATGTACTACAAGAGACAGTGGGAAAGTTGAGTTGTGAATCACTTGCTGTAGCAGCACAAAGAAGACCCCAGACGGTCCTCACCAGAAAGTTCTAGAACAAGTAAGGCTTTTACAGAGAGAGAAGGGGACAGGTATTTCAGAAAACACAACAGCCTATCCAAAGGTACAAACATTGGTAGCAGGCAATACCTGTGGTGTACTTGAGAAAGGCAAGAGGCTGGAGCTAATCTTCATCCTTTGAGGATCGACATGATTTTGTTTTAGAACTTGTCAAAGTCCTCTCAAAGCCAAGACTGATGGACAAAATAGTCAATAAAATCTTGGTAAAACCACTGGGCCTATGGATCATGAACTTCGTCTGGGGGAGTATCGAAGATAAAATTAACAGATTTGAACAACAATACAAATTACTTCAGGGTATAAAGCTCTCTTCAGTGCATACATTTTGGTAAGTCTGTTTGAAAATTAATCTTAACTTCTTTCAATCCAAAGCTCCTATTTATTATTTAACAAAAGAATCAGTGATTTATGAAGTGTAGAAGTTAATAAAATCCTGACTTCAAATTATATTTGACATTATTGGCCCAATTACTGTGAAAAGATAATTCTGTGTCATTGGATTAGACAATTGGAAACTATTAGAAATAAGACCACATTTTTTTCTTTTGGTCTCAAACGGTTTATCACTTGCAGCTTACAGACAAAGAAATAAAATGTTTTCAGCTTTTTCTAGGATCATTTATAAGGTTTTGTCTCATGCTATATTCTTAGTGATTTTACCAGATCTTGCCATAAGAATAAGCACATTATTGTCAAAAGCTTGCCAAAAAAGCCAAATTACTCTTAGCCTTTTGGTTATCAAACAATTGAATGTTTATGGCAGAAGGTGTGGAAAATACTGGAAAGTCAAAATAAGAATGAAAATTACCCATGACCCTTACCACAGTCATTATTTTAGTAATTGTCCCTCCAGTTCATTTTTCTATTCATTTGTATTTTTTTCAAAACAATAATCATTAAATAGATGTTTTGTATCATAATCATTTTTGCTTAATCATGTATTATGAATATTGACTACTAGAAATTTAGATTCAGTTTTTTCCAAGTCAGAAAGCCAAAGAAAAAAGTGATCAATTTGGCATAGAGTACCATTTTCTTTTTCAGTACTGAGGAATAATCAACATGGCTTCATTTAACCACGATGTCCTGTGTGGCAAACACTAGCTGTGGGGACAGCTTACTTGGCAAGACGCACCACAGACTTAAGATAACTCCAAATGGATCCTTTGTTTTATTCCGTAAAAACAAACGATTTTTACTTTTAGTGGTATGCAGATTGAATTTCTTCCATACTGCCTTTCACCAGAATACCACCCAGTACAATGGTCACAAAGACCACTAGCTCACGTTTGGCCTTTGTTTAGGCAAGGACCGCTTTGTTGCTGATAGGTAATTTTCCCTGTAAATTCTGCTTTATACCACTGGAATGAAAAAAAATGCAAACAGATATTAAAGCATTTAATGGGAAAAAATTATTTCCATGGTATTAAGCAACATTTGAAGAATTTTCAAGAAAGAAAAAAAAATCAGGACTGAAGTCTGAAGTCACTGAACAGAGAAAATGAATTAAGGCACTGAATGAAGTGTACTAATGTCAAATCATGGTTTATGTTAGAAGATGTGGAAGACACTGGAAGGCCCAAATAAAAAGAATAGAACTCAACCATGGCTCTTGCAGCTATGATTTTGGCCACTGTCTCCCCTAATCTGAGATGTCTGTGTTCTACCCAACTATCACACAGGGTAGAATCCATTTTCCATGACTGGTTTAGGGCAGTAATTTTCACATTGCCAATTACAACCCTTAGGTACATGGTAAAATCAATTTAGTGTATCACAACTAGTATTTTAAAACTTGAAATAGAATAAAATAGAAAATATATGAGTGAATTGCACAACATAAGAGTAAATATAATTTCTAAAACATTGAAAGCCAGTGGGTGGGTAGGTCCAGAGTAGGTCTGATTTTAAATATTCAAAAGCCCCAGCTCAGAGCACAGCTTTCCAAGTGCCATCCTATTGATGGGTTCACAATGGATTACATTTAATCGGGAGATACTGATTTCACCAGCTCTCAGGGTCGCCAGCCAGGGCTGAAATTTCTGGGAACCCCCAGACCAGTTCCTTGAAGGGGTGAAACATTATCTGGGGTTCTCAGAAGGCACCCTGAGTGCAAAAAGGACTGTTGGTCATGTGGCAGTCCTTGTGGTCACACGCATAATAAGGGCCACCCAGAACATGCTGTTCACCCCACAAGGTCCTGGCTCTGGCCAAGATGTCCATCTGGACATCTAGTTCTGTAACCAGCTGAGATCACACTGCTGCCATTGTGAACAGGGAGCCCTGATGGAGTTCATTTTCTAGGCTCCCAAGAGTCAGAAAATGTGGCTCAAAATAAGGTAGTTGTACAATTGGGGCAGGATGTCCATGAAGGTCCAGGAAAGATCCCCAAATCTCTGCATTTATATATATTAAGCCTATCTATCCTTCTGTAATGGATATGACCTTTAGTGACATCCAAGCCAGCTGAATGTGACTGCTTTAACAATCACATGGGTCATCTGCAAATTAGGTTTGATCTATATTTTTGGAAACTTATTATAAAAATTCTATGATAAAATTCAAAACTCATTCACATTATCACAAGAAATTTCATCCTTACCTACACTAATGAAATAAGAAGAATGTTGGGCTCTTTACATAAAATGTCAAATGTTATACATTTTTGAATGGTTGTAAAAATGGCTTTAAATTTTATATCACCTACTTGTGCAAAATAATTCTCATAAGAATGCAAAAAGAATTCTTAAGAACTCAGAGAGATCACCATTAAAGAGGTTTAATCAAAAGTTTCATTAGCCATTTCAAACTGATATGAAACGGTAATGTTCACAGGTGCAAACTCCATTCATCATTAAAATTTGTGAGCAGAAACTCTTCGGAAATTTTATATAAATTCACTACCTAGCATTTTGGGTTTTGTTTTCACAACATAATAACCTACAATATAAAGGAAATGCAATGAACTTTTTAAACCCAACCTCATCAAAAATCAAATCAAAATACTTAAAATATGTAAAATATATAATGAGATATATATATATATATAGATAGATAAATAGATATAGATATAGATAGATATAGATAGATAGATAGATAGATAGATAGATAGATAGATAGTGTGTGTGTGATTTTTTTTTAAGAAAAATGATATCACCTAACAAAAGACTAACTGAACTAATTCACTGCTGCCCAGCCCTGCTGTTCTTTTTACCATGCCATAAAAAGAAGATCAGTGCCGTATGACTTGAACAAGACTCAGCATATCACTGATAATATAGTACAGGTGCTGCACAGGGAGAGGATTAAACTGAAGGGGGCTAGTCTTTCACAAAGAATCGCAAATGAGCACTGTTGCCAGCCATCAATGCCATGGTATAAATGATTCTTGTAGCTTATTCGGAATGACCTTTTACAACAACGTTTTTGGTTAATTTTACATGCCAACTTGACTGGGCTCATGGATGTCCAGAAAGCAGGTAAAACGTTATTTCTGGGTGTGTCTGTGGGTGATTCTGGAAGAGATTAACACTTGAATCCAGACTCTAGGTCAAGAAGATCACCCTCACCAACGTGGGTGAAACATCACCTCATCTGCTAATGGTCTGAACAGAATTAAAAAGATGGAAGGGGTGCCTGGGTAGCTTGGTCGGTTGTGCATCCGACTTTAGCTCAGGTCATGATCTTGCAGTTTCTGGGTTCAAGCCCCGCGTCGGGCTCTGTGCTGACAGCTCGGAGCCTGGAGCCTGCTTCAGATTCTGTGTCTCCCTCTCTCTCTGCCCCTCCCCTGCTCATGCAAGCTCATGCTCGCTCGCTCTCTCTCTCTCTCTCTCTCTCTCAAATATAAACATTTTTAAATTTTTTTTAATAAAAAATTAAGATTAAAAAAAAGATGTTAAGAGGTCTCATTCGCTTTTCTCCACCTAAGCTGGGATGTCCATCTTATCCTTCGGACTCAGACCAGGACCTGCACCATTGGTTCCCTCGGCTCTCAGGCCTTCAGGTATTGGCTAGAAACCTATCATGGTTTTTCTGAGCCCCCATCTTGCAGGTGGTGGACTGTGGGACTTGTCGCCTCTGTAATTCATGAGCCAATCCCTCATAATAAATATATTTCTATATGTCTACATATGTCGTATTGGTTCTGTCTCTCCGGAGAGCCTGACTAAAGTTCTGTAATTGATGTGGTTCACCTGGTGGACCCACTGGGGCACCAGACAAGGTAGAGTTGACTATAATCAGAGTGTCTACAATACTTGGGGACATCCTTCACTAGAGACTTCATGAATAAGATAAAAAGTGCTCATTAAGAAAAGCAGTCTTTTATATTTATTTTACAATAGAAATACCTCAAGCAGGACTATAGACCACCATCTCTGAATACTCCTTATGGTTGGATTCTCTGAATATCCATAAACCACTTACTTAAAAGAACAGCCTCTGATATGATCTGCTTTCATTCCCTTTTTTGCAGGACCACCTCATCCTCTTCTGTACGCCACATCAGTCTCAAGTTATGTTTTCTTCACAAAATTTGGGACCTTCTTATTTGACAACCTGTCTGACTTGTTAATGCAATAGCTTAGAGCTCACTGTGGAAAAACAGACTGATCCCAGGCATGGGATTTTAAAATCAGGCTTTTCCATGTGTAAGGTTGAAGGCGAGTAAGAAAGAGAAGAGGGCTTCCCAGCCAGAGGCTGGGGGCCACTACAGACTCTCCCTTGACATATCAAAATGACACATTTTCCTGTACATGTAGGTATAACCCAAGGCCCTGCTAAGAACTGCTTTGTGGTCTGCCTGAGAAACAGGACTGTGTGGTCACAAGGGAGAAAGATCTACAAAGGTTATTTGAAAGGCTATGATAACATACCTTTGAAAGAGCCCACAGTATATCTCTAATAAATGGCATGGGTCCACAAAGCTACTGCAGTGCTACGTCAGGGAGACACTGGAAATGTATGAAGAAGCCACACTGTGCAGAGAAGTAGAACACTGAAGTTCCTGTTGCTAATTGAGATTTTAACTTTCGTAACACATGACATGGGTTTCTGTTGAGACAACCTTCCTCTTCTGTACCAAGACGGCACTGATTCATGTGTACAGAAACCTATCCCTTCCCACACACACTATGCAGAGTAGACACCCGCCATTTTACTTATGGCCCGGGAGTGGTTTCCCTCTCATCGTACACGCGTGTCCTTCGTCATCAGTCATGTTCTGTGTATTCAGACCATAAGCTCCAGGAGAAGGAGCTATTTCACTTAGTTCCCCAAGTAGCCCAACAGCTTACAGGTGCACAATAAGCACCTATGAATAAACAAATGGGAAGATATATTTTATCCATTCTAGTACAAAGAGTGACTCCCTAACTGGCATCCAAGCTGGAAATTAATTCCTCTCCCATCCCAGGCAGAAACGTGAAAACTTTAACAAATTCCTGTGAAGAAACACCAATCTGCCATAGCGTTAGTGGTGTTCCTAACTGAACCACTCATGCGTTACATTGTAGGCACCACCACAATAACCATTATTGCCATGGGTAGCAAATAATAGAAAGTGAGGAGACAAGTTCTGTTCTTTATTTCACCTTGACTGCAAACTCTGAACTCCCAATCTCCCTTTTCTCTTCCACTCACAATAATTCTGGGTAAACAACTATACATCAGGTAAGAAAAACAGCCAGTATCATTTGCAAACTTTGGGCCTCGGTGTTTCTTAACTAAGAGAACTACGTCATAAGTTTACTGAAGACTTCCTTTTAAAAAAAAATATGTGTGTAATGGCTTCTATTTTTTTATTTATTTCCCCCACCCCATTAGTACCTAATAAAATATAGATAAAGAAAGGGCACTCAAAATATGTAGTGGAGTCTGGGGTGCCTGGTGGCTCAGTCGGTTAAGTGTCCGACTTCAGCTCAGGTCATGATCTCACGGTTCGTGGGTTCGAGCCCCACATCGGGCTGTGTGCTGACAGCTCAAAGCCTGGAGCCTGCTTCGGATTCTGTGTCTCCCTCTCTCTGCCCCTTCCCCACTCACACTGTCTCTCTGTCTCTCAAAAATAAACATTAATTTTTTTTTTTAAATATGGTGGAGTCATACTACACTTCTACAAAAAGTACGGGGACCAAACATCAGTTCGATCGCCAGGAAATTCGAGGAGGCTGTCCTTGCACTGTGACAAGTGGAGAGAGGCAGCCCCCATTCTCCCAGGGGGCCCACAGACTGAAGATGCTTCAAAGCAAACTCCCCAAATTCTGTCTTACAGGGTAATGCCTTTTAAAGGAGACAAAAGTCACCCCCTCCCCCTCTGCTCTTTATACCTTTTTACAGTATTTTGGAAACAGCACGGGAAGTGACTTGTAGCTGAAAAGCCATTTGCAGCATCACTGAGCCACTAATGGCAGCCCCCTCCCAGCAGGCTTATTTGTAAAAATACGACTTTCCGTTAACCTGGTGAGCTGCATGCTTCTAATAACATCCGGCAGTCCAGAGCCGATTGTGAATATACCCCAGGTTCCAAGTGGATCATGGAACTAAATCATCTCTTATTCCAGCCTGCTCATTTTGAACCGACTCATTTTACAGTGTGGTTAGCATAGCCTTTCCAGTTAAGGATGATTGCTCAAAGCACTTAGGGCAATGTTGTCTTAGCACAGCATCTAGAGTGAGGCAGTTGACACAAATTGCATCGTATGCTGCTTGAGATTTAATGTTGTTACTGCCAGGAGAATATTTTTGCAAAGGTTACTGATGTATAACAAAATAAAACATGCACCAACACCAAACCCTCAATCAGACTTCTTCTTTACTCTGAGATTCCAATTATATCACTTTTCTTAAATGGAGGCTATTAACCAAGAAGACAGTCAACAAAAATCTGTATTTCTCAATTAATATCAAAAGCCTTTGGTATAATAACCACATGACAGAAAATACTGTCCATTGTACAAATCCTTTGTTTCCAAAATAAATGCAACTGCTGCTTCTAAGATTTCACACCGTAAGTGCTACATGTTTACTTTAACCTTCTTACTCTATGCTAAACCTTGCAACATTTCATTTCTTCTCTCTGTATTCTGTATTGAAGGAAAAGAAGGATAACGTAAGAAAGTCACTAGAAATATATGGAGGATATACCAGGTACACTGTAAAATGATCTCTGAGTAACAGAACATCCTTCTTTCATTTCCCGGAAGCATATTGTGCCAGAGGTCATAAACTTTAAAACTGCCCAATTAGATTTTATACCAAGCAATACAATTTAGCCTTCTGTGGATCCATGAACTCTGGCTCCCCGTGAATTAAATGGGCCCACAAATCACTACATACAAGATAACTTGCACAGCGTGTATATATGCCTATTAATTATTTCTCCAACGCTAATATAATTAAGAACTGGCCCTAATATGTTGGGTCCTTATTTTAATTGTTCTACATCCTGTAAAAATTTCAAAGAAAGCTTTTTCTGTGCTTACCTGGCTTCATGATCAGAATTTTCCATTCCTCTGATTTCCATTTTAATTGGCCTGCTCTTAACAGGTCTAATTTTAGATTTAGCTATAGTTGGGTGTGGCTTTGGTCAGAGATATTTTTTCCTCTTCTATAAAGTTCTACCTATTCACTGTTCATCTCAGTGGGTACATGGGAAGGACAGAAATAAAAACAGACACAACTAAGAATAAATAGATTGCATTTGTTCTCATAAACTATCAGCATTGGTATGTTGGTTACCCATCATCTATAGCCATTTAATCGCACTGCTGGATATAACATAATAGTCTTCCAAAACTGGTAAGAGGATCAGAAAGGCAATGTCCCAAACATCTTAGGTCTTTCTTCGAGGTCTGGGGTCATCAAGATTATTATGTCTTCCATGTACCATGGCCATCCTTCAGGTGAGGGATAACCACAAAAAGAAAACTATGCCACAGGGCACTTGGGTGGCTCAGTCAGGTAAGTGACCGGCTACTGACATCAGCTCACAGTTCATGAGTTCAAGCCTCACATCGGGTTCTGCATTGACAGCTCAGAGCCCGAGTGGGATTCTCTCCCTCTCTGCCCCTCCTCTGCACTCACTCTCTCTCTCTCTCTCTCAAAATAAATAAACATTAAAACAAATTTAAGAAAAGAAAAATATGCCACTAGAAAGGGAAATTTTCTCATCTCCAAACCATTTACTTGCTTTGAAAGAAAAAGCCTTCAAAACTTCCAGATGAGTGGGCTTAAATGGGTCAGCGGGCATGTTCTGTTGAGATATAACCTCTCCAAAGTTGGAAAACTATTCAATTTAACCTAAATCACTGAAGCCTCTAAAGTAACCTAAGCATACAAATACTCCTCTGGGAAGGTAAGTGTTTCTAATTCAAATTGCAGCCTTAAAAAGAATATAGACAAATGTAAAAGAAAAAAACCTGAAAATTGGGAAATGAATCCACAGAAATTTTTAGAAGATGATTATTTTGGTATTAAATAAATAAGGCTAATTCTGGGACCAGTCTGATACTTTCTTTAAATCTTATTTTCAAATCTTTCAAGATAACATTATGAAACATTTTTAAAAGAGCTAAAAAAAAAACCTTAGAGAGGGGTGAAATAGACAGGATTATGTATGTGTGATTATATGAAACCAGAAACTCAACATGAATATTCAAGGTGAGCCTGTGAAACTTAAAGGAAACGTATAAATACATACTACAAAGTTGGTGAACCTGAAGACATTATACCACGTGAAAGAAGTCAGTCACAAAAGACAACATTTTAGGTAACTCCATCTGTAGAAAAGTCCAGAAGAGACAAAGGCATAGGGATGTAAAGTGAACCAGTGTTGCAGGAGCTGGGGTGGGTGGTGGGATGGCAATGAGGAGTAACTGTGAACAGGAACAGGGCTCCTCCTCGGCGTGATGAAAACATTCTGAAATTAATGATAGTGGGGGGTGCACAACTCTGCAAATACACTAAGCCGTTGAAGGCACACCTAAAATGGGCAAAGTGCACGGTACATAGAATATATCAATGAAGCTGTGATATAAAAAACAACATACAAAAGTCAGCATGCTAATGTCCACATAAATAAGGATAAAAATCACCTTGTATCAGGACTCTTAATAATAATGGCCAGTGAATTTTCTCCTGAAACATTCCTAGATTAGTCACACAGAGCAGAATTACCAACATTCAGAATGTGTTTTGTTTTGTTTTGAAGAGAGGTGAACATCTTATGCACCGTCTCAGGAAAGGTTGAGGTTTGAAGAGTAGGAACAATCACGTATATCGTGGGGGCAAATTCCTCCCTATTCCACGGAAAAGGGCTACGGATCCATTGCCACAAAGGGAGAAGGGCTACTCAGCATCCACGTTGGACAGATTATCCACCTGATCCATCCATCCACTTCAATGGACCAAACCACTAGACTACTGGTCGCCTCTCTGGCTGGCTCTCTGACCCTCAAAACCAATTTGTTGTAGGTCCTCAGACACTTACAGTGTACCCACGTATCCTAACAACTGTTGTGTGGACATCCCCCTGCCCATCTCACTGGTTTTATTTTTATTTTTATTTTTCTTAATTTATCTAGAGAGAGAGAGACCGCGCGTGGGAGAGGGGCAGAGGCAGGGAGAGAGTGAGAATCCCAAGCAGGCTCCACACGGCACAGAGCCTGATGTGGGACTCAAATTCACAAATTGCAAGATCACAGCCTGAGCCGAAACCAAGAGTCTGATGCTCAATGGACCAAGCCACACAGGCACCCCTCACGTGTTTATAAAAACAAAGATTTACAACTCAACACCCAACTGAAATAAAGCTCAAGGACTCTAAGTGACCAATTTTTCACTTATGGCAAAGAAGTGTCTCTAAAACTATAAAACAAAATTAAATAAAACACTCGTGAACGGAGCCGGGAGTTGGTTTTACCAGCTGGCCCTCAACCCAACGTAGGCCACGAGTGACAAGAAAGAACGCACAGAAGCCAGTTTCACTCCTCCTGACAAATTCTGCAGGCATCGCCCATTTCACATACAAGCTCAGGAAGCCACGTCACAGAGGGTCTGAGCAATGAATTTACAGTTTTATGAAACTAGAAATTAAGGCTCCTATCTCAACCTTACTTAACAAAAATGACAATTTTTAAGGCGTTCAGATCATGCCTACATGTTTACCATACTTTCATTTTGGGGGTGAATTTATATAAATCCAATAGTGGATTTAAAAATAGATGAAGAGGGGCACCTGGGTGGCTCAGTCGGTTGGGCGTCCGACTTTGGCTCAGGTCATGAGCTCACACTCCGTGAGTTTGAGCCCCGCGTCTGACAGCTCGGAGCCTGGAGCCTGCTTCGGATTCTGCGTCTCCCTCTCTCTCTGCCCCTCCCCCACTCATGCTCACTCTCTCTGTCAAAAATAAATAAACATTAAAAAAAATTTTTTTAAATAGATGAAGAGGCAGATGAGATGAATAGATAGACAATAGATAGATGGATGATACAGAAAGAAAGAAAGAAAGAAAGAAAGAAAGAAAGAAAGAAAGAAAGAAAGAAAAAGAAAGAGAGAGAGACTTGGAAAAAAGCACATTCAGGGTGAACTGCAAGATCAGTTGAAAGTCAACCATCCAAACCCAGGGCTGCTCATGCCTCTGACTCTTGAGGAGAAGAGATATGTGTCAAAGACCATACATGTCAAATATACTAGGGCCCATCAAACCTCTCTTAGCAATCAGGGAATATTCACCGGTGACTTAGACTAAGTCACTTGTCTGGTGATCCTGGCAGCAAATGTCAGAAAATGTTGCCCTTCACTTTATCTGTCACTGACACTTGACCAGAGTGCTTTTCTTTCTTCACCAGAGAAAAGAGAAAGTCAACTTAGTGGAGGAGGTATGGCTGTCAGGTCGATGACGGGAAATGCACACACGTTTTGAAAATGATGGAGTGTCCCCACTGAGTCCATACTGTTCAGAACATTCGGGACAGTTGATTATTACCCTAGCATGATTCACAGAGAGCTCACTCCTTCTGCTGGCATGGAAACAAGAGGAAAGGCCAAGACATCCCATCCAGGAGAGATATATCTGGCACTGCCCACACAGGGGCCTCGCTGATGTCTGGGAGAGCATCCCTTCATGCCCTTGGCCCGAAAGATGCAACTAGCAAGCTTTTTGTAGAGGAAAGAGAGCACGAGTTTTGACCGTCATTGAGTTGGGTTAATTGTTGCAGCTGTCCCCGTGGTATGGAGTGGGGACAGAACAGAGATTCCACCCCACTCCAATGCAGTCTTTGGGAATTTTGGAAGATGGGGAAGATATGTAGAGGATGCGTGATTTTCCATGGAGAAAGATAGGGTCAATGCCCACATATCCTGAATTGTATTTCCCCCAGTAAACATCAGTGTCAAATAAGTAGCAGAGAGAGCATTTGCCACTGGAGCTCAGAGAGTGCATGGTCTGGTGGGAGCAAGAGCGGGAAGTATCACGTAGTCTTGAAGGCTGTGGAAGCTTCCATTAGATAAACAAGCGTACCCCAGTTGGTAGGCACAAGCTGAGCATAATGTGCACCTGGAGAAGAGCGAGCCGATCGGTCTGGCCCCACAAGAGAGAGAGGCTGTGTTCTCAGACTACACTTTGTCCTCCTGGCTGGAAGGAACAGAGACAGGCAGAGGAAAGTGAGGGAACGCATAAGACGCTGGTGTTCGGGATTAGCAATAGAGTGTGCTCACTCTGAGACCGGCAGTAATGGCGCCACGTCCCTGTAATGCACTCAAGCCACGAGCATCCTTTCTGTAAGAGACCCCTTTGGGTCATACACTGCAGAAAGCCACCCCCGTGACCACACACCCTGCCTGGCACGTCTCTGGGCATTCTGAAAAGGACATAAAAGACTTAGCTGAAAAAAAGCTACAACTATTCCAGACGTTTTAGAACACACCTCTGCCACGTTCAGAATGTCCCATCATAGGCTTTAACGTGTGAACTCATATAGGAGAAAGTCTGGACTGAAGTCTCCTCTTGAAATGAAAGCTTACCTGTATCCAACTTTACCACAAATTGAAACAGACTTTGGCAACTAATTGGAAGGTCTTCATCTTACCCAAGCGAAAAGTATCAGTAACTCCTTTTGGCTTTACGCTGGTTAATTTTTGATTATGAAGTGAAATTTGGAAATATGGATTTTGTTGTTGTTGTTAAGAGGCTAGGAGGAAATGTGTCACTCAAGCAAGCTCTAGGTGCAAGCTTATTAATGATATATTTTCTTCTTTATACTTATCTGCATTCTCCAGTTTTCCTTTAAAAGGCCCATGTTATAGGGCACCTAGATGGCTCAGTCAGTTAAGCGTCCAACTTCAGCTCAGGTCATGATCTCACAGTTCATGTGTTCGAGCCCCACGTCGACTCTGTGCTGACAGCCCAGAGTCGGGAGCCAGCTTGAGATTCTGTGACTCCCTCCCTCCCTCTCAATCTCTCTCTCTCTCTCTCTCTCTCTCTCTCTCTGCCCCTCCCCCACTCAGGCTCTGTCTCTCTCTCAAAAAATAAATAGACATAAAAAAAAATTTTTTAATAAAAGGCACATGTTACTTTTATATTCAGAAAAAAATGTCAAAAAAAAGAAAAAGAAAGAACAATATTACCATTAATCTTTAAGTTGGCAAAGCAATGAAAATAAAACAAAGCCAAAATGCCTACATGTTACCAGTGATTGGTTTCAACAAGAAAGTGAGTGACACCTTCTTCTTTCAACTCTTATGCATTCTTCAAATTTTCTACCAAGAGTAAGTATTTTTAATTAATAAATAATTTGAGGAACAAAGAAAAATTGGAAAGAAAATGTTGCCTTATTTAGTTTTTAATTGCCTGGAAGTTTAAATGACAGTAATTATTTAACTGGAAGAAAGCTGAGTGGGCAGGTCCCACAAAGCTCACCGGAGATCGAGATAAGGACTCACCAAGCAGTGTGCAGCAGAAGGCTTCCAAAAGCCTGGTCTCCAAAATATCAGTTCTTTTCGAAAAGAGCATCCACACCAACCTGCTAGTGTCTCTCACATTGTTGCTGTTAAATCATTTCTTCAGCTTCTAGAATACCAATGTCCTTGGGAAGGGGACTAGCAGCCAGAAGCAAATCAGACAAGTTGAAGGTGCCATGAAGAGAACACAGACCTGGAGCGCCTGGGTGGTTCTGTCGGTCAAGTGTCCAACTCTTGACTTTGGCTCAGTCATGATCTCATGGTTCATGAGTTCAAGCCCCGCACTGGGCTCTGTACTGATGGCGCAGAGCCTGCTTGGGATTCTGTCTCCCTCTCTCTCTGCCCCTCCCCTGCTCACTCACTCTCTTTCTCTCTCTCTCTCTCTCTCCCTCTCCCTCTCTCTTAAATAAATAGAGAGAGAGACAGAGAGACAGAGAGACAGAGAGACAGAGAGAGACAGAGAGAGAGAGAACACAGACCTGAACCCAGGCTCCAGTGTCAAGGTTTTCTCTAAGTAGCAGTGAAATCTTGCACACCATCTTTAATTTCTTTTGCAATTGATTCTCTTTTCTATAAAATGAAGGGGTGGACTTAGGACCCCTGGTGAGTCTTCCTGGATCTAAATTCTGTTAGCGTAACTTCTCAGCTTAGATGGCTGTCACCTTGAAAAACAAAGACCAGGGGCGCCTGGGTGGCTCAGTCGGTTGAGCGGCTGACTTCAGCTCAGGTCATGATCTCGCCGTCCGTGAGTTCGAGCCCCGCGTCGGGCTCTGTGCTGACAGCTCGGGGCCTGGAGCCTGTTTCGGATTCTGTGTTTCCCTCTCTCTGACCCTCCCCCGTTCATGCTCTGTCTCTGTCTGTCTCAAAAATAAATAAACGTTAAAAAAAATTTTTTTTTAAGAAAAACAAAGACCAGTGCTGAGGGCACAGAGAGAAAGATGGGTATGTGTTCAAGGCAGACATGGAGGGAAAAGGAAAAATGAAGGAACCTGGGATATTTCTGAGGTGCCCGGTCAGCACAAGAGAACTAGCCACAACCACATGCCCCCAAAGGAGATCATCTCCGCAAAGAAAAACTCTATTCACTGAACACATTTTTTTTCCTGAGTGGGTCTTAATTGTGAGTCAAGAGCCTCAGTTTAATTTTTAATGTCAAGACACCATAATATTATATGAGGTTTTTATTTAATTATCTTCTAACATTTATTTATTTTGAGAGACAGAGAGAACAAGTGAGCATGAGCATGAGTGAGGCAAGAACAGAGAAAGAGGGAGAAAGAGAATCCCACTGCACTGACCGCAAAGAACCCAATGCAGGGCTTGAACTCACAAACTGTGAGATCATGACCTGAGCCGAAATCAAGAGTCAGACACTTAACTGACTGAGCCGCCCAGGCTCCCCTATATGAGGTGTTTTAAAGTGACTTATTTTCTGGAGGAACTGCTGACAGTGCTCACTCTACTGGGATCCCTATAAAGTGGAAGTATTAAAACTTGGGTGGCCACGCTCCCAGATGCTTACACGAGTGAGCTCCCAGCTCCCTTTCAGCTGATTGACAGAAGACAGTAATGCGGGGTTCTTTCTGCTCGTGAATTCATCAGAAATGAGAGTGAGTGGAAAACACACACATACATAGTAGGCTTTTCTGTGGGCAGAAAGGAAGGGTTTATTTATTCTCCTCTGTAGGAAACAAAGAGATTTATTAATGAGGAAGGAGAAAGGCAGTACCAGTTTAAAGAGAAATGAATCAAGGACAGGAGGAAAAAAAAAAAAAAAAAAAAAACAAGTGTTTCCCTAGCAAATGACCTTATTATTTTAGAAGAAAAATATGTTCATGTTTTGAATGCATTTTATGCTGCTACACAATTATCTTCCTAGAGAACCAATTCAGATCACATTAAATGCATCAGCATGGCATAAAATAAATCCTGCAGCTTTTAGTGATGGACCACTCTCTCTCTTAAATTTCTGCCCTGCCACTCACTGCATGAATGGCCACAAGTTAAGCCCAACAATGAAAGCTGATCTTGTTCCTAAAATTTAAAAATTTGCTTTTACCAAGCCCTCCTTTTCATCATCAAGTTTCTGACCCTGATTCATCACAGCCCCACTGGCTAGACTTCTCCCCAACTAGACGAACTGAATTGTAAAAGTTGCTCAGTAGAAACTGAAAGCCTAAAATAAATGGGGATGATTCATTCTGGAGCCCTTTGCTATTTTCGGGCTTTTGGACAGAATCGCTGGTGTTCAGAAGTCATAAATGAGCCTGACTTTACACCATGATTTGTTAACTCAGAGAGGTCCACAGCCAAGTCTCAGACTGGATTCATGTGGAGGTCAATGATGCAAAGGTGATGAAGAGGGAAAAGTCTGCCACATCACTTTTAAAGTTTTATGAGTCAATCTATCATGCGTTTTTTGACATAGGTAGCCCAGCAATATTCTTAAAGGAATCCCAAAGCAGATGGCTAAGACTAATAGAATCAGTAACTCATATGGCTGGAAATTTTTAATTTTTTTAATTAAAAAAAAAAAAAAGCAAGCAACCATTCCTCTGGAGTACCTGACCAGTTTGACTTTAAGCTACAAAGTCACAGGCAATCTCTAAAAGGTAAACAACTGACGACCGACCATTTACAGGATATACTTTGAGTAGTTTTTCTGGCAGTGTTGGTGAATTGAGAGTCTTCCGTCTGCACTGTCTTAACTGTCTTCCCCTGCCCAAGCTAAATATTTGTGAGATGGTCCAACAATGGCCAGTGTAAGGTGGTAGGCACCATCATCTGATTGATAGAAGCACCAATCCAAGAGCATGGCATGTCAGACCATAGATGTGATTCTAAGCCCTCAGTGATTCATCAAGGTACCCCAAACCTGTAAGCTCAAACCTCAAATTTCACTCTTTAAATGCTAGACTATGCCAATGGAACAGCCATCAGAAGAGAACAGTGCTGGGAAAAAAAACTTTTTTAACTTTTCCTTTCTCAAGCTATCTCTGGTTTTTGGAAGTGTACCCAAAGTACACCAGGAACCAAAACCTAGGTTGAACTCCTCAATGTTAATCACAGCACGTGCAGCTGACACCTACAGATTGCCTACATGTGCCAGATACTCTTCCTAATGGTTTGTGTGCATTAACTCATTTAACCCAAGCCAACTACATCTGTCTTATTTCAACCAGAATCTAGTAGTAGGGCGACTGTCAAGAGAAGTAGATAAAAGGATCCCAACTCGGGGCTTTGGCCTTTAAAGGACCTTAGACTGTTCCTCTCCCAGCCATGTCCCACCCCACATAGGCTACTGGATCCAAGAACCAAGAAAATATGCCCACCTGGAGCCCACACTCCCTGTCTAGACCACACCCTGAGTCCCAAGATTATAGACTCTGCCCAGGCAGCACGGAGCCTGCTTCCCAAACCAGAACTTCCTCTTCCCTGGGAGCTGAAAGGTGTCGAATGGATGGGCTGAAATAGATGTAAAGACATTAATTATTTAATTGATCCATTACTACACAAATCCTAGTACATGGGTTTTCTGGAATCTCTTCTGATTATCAGAATTTATTTCTACCTCCTCGTTCTACATCTGTTTCCTGGAAAGGTAAAGGGGTTATTACCTGGACACAGGTAACCAGGTTAGAACCTGGACACAGGTTTATGACGGTGGCACTTTCTTTGACGAGGGTAGAAAAAGAGTCTAAATTCTCACACACGTGGCTTCTTTCAGAAAAACATTCCTCTTCCACTAACATTTAATTCTGATTTTAAATACACACACACACACACCCAGCATTTTCAGTTCCCAGGTAGAATAATTAACCAAATATCCAAACACCTTTCCATTCTTTGGCCTCCTGCGACAGATGCAATATTTTATGTCTTAGTTATTTAAGCCAGGATCCTTCCTGGTTGTTTTATGACTTAGTGACGATGATTGCATCATGTGCAGAGACTATGCCAGCCCAGTGTGGCACACACTTTGCTATGACACCCTGAATATAAGAAGAATCAATGGAATGTTTGCTGGATGCAAAACCCACTCCTAGGCTGTGACTGTGAAGCAGGAAGCTTTTCCAAGAAACCATATAAAATCATTACTGGGGGCGACTGTGTCTCATACAGCCAGACTGCGTGTCTGCTTTTCAATCTGTAGACTTCAAATAGATCCAACACCTCCCTTCTTCCACATCCGAGGAAAGCTCGGAGGCCAGTACCCACTGTTTATACTCATTACCGGGACAGGCAGCAGCAATCTAGGGGGACAAAATGCCGGAAGACTCTCATGTAACTAACTGTACTCAAATATAAAAATGGGATTTTTTTTTCTCTTTCTGAAATCTGCTTCAAACCTTGCAGGCCACCAGCTACTTTCTATGAGCACCAGCTGAGGCCCAGATCTGAGCACAACCCCATCTCAAGTTGCTGGGTTGACCATCCAAGCATGTTTTTGAGCTGGGCTTCTCAACAGACAATGACTGTACAGCCCAGAGGACGTTTGGCAATGTCTGGGGGCATTTTTGCTCATCACAGCCCAGGAAAGAAGGAAAGGATGATATTGTTCTCTAGTAAAGAGTGGGCAATGTGCGCAAGAACTGGTGACAACAATGACCCATCCATCCCCACGTGCTGATAGTCCCAACACTGAGAATCCTGTCTTAGAGGAACAAAGATAAGACAAAAAATGCTGCTCACATTGAAATTTAAATGGTTTCCCCTCTCGGGCGTCACTACCTGCACACAGCAAGAAACACTTAGATTGTTTATGGCGTCAGGCTGGGATCACAGAAATTAAACTTGTGGGTGGTACAGAACCAAGTATAATTCTGTGTTGCTGTAGAACACCCTTCCCTATGAAGATCAAAATGCTTTTCAGAAACAGTTATTCCCCTGGGAGACAGAGCTGGGCATTAGAGGGATCCTCATTTCACAGATGAGAAAACAGGAATCTAAAACAGGTTGTCATTTGCTCAAGGTTATTCAATGAATCGGGTTTAGAGCTAGGGAAACCAGGAAAGGCCAGACATTGGAGAGAAGAATCCTGAAAGAATGTAAAAGGACAGAAACATGCTCTCAGCTGGATACCGTCTTAGTGACACACATCTTTTCCACATCCTGAACCCCTGATGTCAAGAAAAGCAGGGTTTTCCGTGATGGGCAGCTTGTGGTTCTCCCCAGAACCAGCAGCCCCAGAAAAGCCCCATGCCCCCTCCCTGCCAGCAAGAGCCCTCACCTGACAAACCCAATCCCCAGGGCTATTCTCCAGATGTTTATACTGTCAAATGATTTAATGGTCTGCAGAAATGAGTTGGTCTGTTCGTTAAAACAGTCATCATAATGAAAAAGACGGACGACATCTGCCCTTATCCTCTGTCAGTCTGTCACATCTATGTACCTCCTTCCTATCAATCACCATAGTATGCATTATGTAAATACCAAAGATGAAATGTCAGCCTATGTATCTAATTGTCCCTGTGTGCCATATGGGAATATGACTGGTGGACCCTGCTGTTCCCCTTTACAGCCAGCATTAATTGGCATCTCTGTTATCTAGCCATGGAGATTCTGATCGGAATGGGTTTAGGCCCCAGTAACCCTTTCAATGGGAGACATGATTCTGGCTGATTCTTACCCAAAGAAAAAAAAATGCAGAGAAATCTCGGAAACTTTATCATCCTACTAATATTTGGTCAAAAATGTACAGAGTCATTTGCTATATTTTTGATAAGAGAGGAATCCAAAAAGCCTGGAGATGAACATTTCTGCATTTCCCCCCCAAAAAATGGGAGACCTGTAGAGAGAGGTGAAGTATGTTCACAGATAACTGGGGAAAACAAAATGGAAGGGTCATTTTCTCCCTCCAATTCCTGGGCTACTTCGCGGAACATGCATTTGTCCATCTTCAAGGACTGGATCATGAATGTCAGTGTAAGAACGGGCTTTAGAAGTCCTAGAAATGTAGAATTCTATTGGGCATGAATCCTATGTAAGATATCTCCAATAGCAAGACTTATGTCTCTGCTTTAATACTTTCAATGAAGAGGCATTCACAGCTTTGCAGGGTTCCACTTAGATGAAAGTAATTTAAAAGCATCAAAGAAGCAAATCCTGAAATGTCCTAGTGCACTCACCGTAGTGCAGATAGTATTATCAAAAATTTTGTATTCATAAACACAACCTCCCTTGCCCAACTTTCTTAAAATGAAAATGATATTGAAGCTACCTTCAAGTCCCTATAGAAGTAAGCAATCTTCCTGTCTTATTTGCAAATATACACAGTACATAAATTATTTTCATCTCGGAGGACAAGGAAATTTGACATATTCCATGTTGGGAGAAAAGATCTCCCCTACCCCCAAATATGCTGTATCCTGTCCTACCCAAAGGGGGGGGGGAAAAAACTATGAATGCAATGGTAAGTGCTACGTTAATTACCAACACAGAGCTCAGTCCTGAAAATTCCAAAGTTTTAGTTGATTCCATGTTCAAAATGTTCCACATAAGGTCACCAGGAAAAACTGGCTGCATACAGTCTCGCAACTAATGAAATGAGATAAATAGCAAATGAGCCCACCAAAGGTATTTGCAATAAAGGTTTATCTTCTTACACAAGATAAACTGGAATCATTGTGTGTACAGCTGGAGGTTCTCTCCTGTTCCACTTACCCACAAGTGCAGACATGAAGAGTCATCTCTCTCTGTTCTGTATTTACTCTAAAGATTAGTGACAAGCTACCATGCTGCCCCTAGGGTTTTCGTCCTTGTTTATCTGAAAAAGTGCAAGGAGACTGCCACCATGGCCATGGAGCCAGCCCCTGGGAGACCCGAGGGTCTGTGAAGGCTGGAGCCCAGTGGGTGAAAGGTCAAGGTCACTTCTGCTCCTCAGAGGTCCTGGCCTCAGTCAGCCTGCAGACGACTGGAGTGAAGTAGGAAATGATGTATGTGTCAACAACCCTCTTGGAAGTCACAGGAGAAGCCATCCTGAAGGTCTCAATGAGGTCGGATGATACTCCAGAATGGGAGACAAGCCAATTTGGGAGCAGACCGGATCCGACTTCATTCGAAATTATTACCAGTTAGCTGATAACCACAGACTCCAACTAGGCACAATTTGTATTGACACATCACGGGAAGAACAACAATTCCTAGGGCAAGATGCCATGTAGAGAAATTGTCTAGCCTCCGTTCCAGAAAACCCAGCACGGCATCGCGGCGCAAGACCATCATCCTGTGCCGGACAGTTGCATCATCAGCATGGTTGTGGGCCAGCTCAAGGTCGGTGGAGACCCCATTGTGGGGTTCCACCACACGTTCCTACTAAAGAACATTAACGATGCTTGGGTTTGCAGCAATGGCATGATCAGGCTTGCCCTGCACAAACTGACCTCCTCCCCCTCCCAGCCAGGCACTCTTGCTGTCTCCTCCCCCTCCTCTTCCTGACACTATTCGCATTCTGCAGATGCTCCAAATCCCATCCCTAAATGAGCCCTGCAGTGGGAGAGGGAGCCGGGCACACTACCCAGGTGTCGTGCGGGATGTCTGCATGCCAGACCAGGTGCATCTGCCAGAAGTTTGTGTTGGACCGGTACATGCCTCGGAAAGACTTAAGTAATGCAAAGGTTTCTTCTTCCTTTTTTTTTTTTAATCTACTGACAAGTTGCTCTAGTAACCCAAAAAAGTGAAAGATAAAGCAGCTGCCTCATCGCCCAGATATTGATTTGTTCAGATGTTACAATGCCTCGTGATACAATAAAACCATGAAGATTTTCTTTAAAAAAACAAAAAGAGAAGAAGAAGGAAGGAAGAAAAGAAAGAAAGAGAAAGTACAAGCAATCCGTTAAGGTTAAAGAGACAACATTAAGGAATGTGGCCATACAGTCGTACAGCCGATGACTCTGGCCTGTGCTTAATCCAGGGCCTTGTTTAAAAGAACTTTTCGATTTTAATTAAAATAAAATGGGCCCTGGAAGAAAACACGTCTCCTCCAGCAAGGATTGTATTCAGCTTGCTCTCTGTAATTTTGCCCATCACACTGCTGGCTGTTGCTTTTTGCACAGCTCTTAAATGGTGTCTAAATTGACCAGCTCTGTTGCCAAGGAAACGGACAGGACAATGCTAATAGAAGCTACTTAGGACACACTGTGAAAAGCTTAGAAATAAAATTGGTTGACATGAAAGGCACCGTGTCAGCAGCCAGGCAACTCTGTTAAAGGCTGCACTGAGCAGAAGGTGGTGCCTTGTCTCCCCCTACTCTTTCCTCTCAAAATCTCTCCTAGAAAATGAATTCTGTCCTAGGAGCTTGGATGGCTTTTCCTATCAGAATCACTTTGTTTTCCTGGCTCAAAGTACAGAAAAATCCTCATGTTGTGGTTCTGAAGCACCCAGCACAGACTTCAATTTCTACCCATGAAAATAGGCTGCTTCCCCCCACACTTTTCTTTCCACCAACAAAGTCCTTTCCCCTCATGAATAAATTGCAAATATTCTGAATTTTCTAAGATTGTTAATTAAAACCCACTTGATTTAAGCTGCTTCTCCCATTTTGCACTCACAAACCATAAATTATGGAGGAGGTCAAAGAATGAATGGCAATTTGACATGAAGAGGTTGATTTATTGCTTCAGAAGGAGTTTTATACCAGATGTGGCAGGAGTCATAAATTAAATGCTAAATGTTATGTACTATTATGCTTTCAGGAATATAAATGTGTCTAAAATGCTATGCAGGTGGAATGATAAAAATATGAATCTACTCTCCTGGCAATTTTAAAAGGCCCTTTAAAGCTGTCAAAAAGAAAGTAAGCTGAAAACAACCTAGATGAGCTCCTCAGATGCCTTTTACAGCACACCCATGCTTTATAAAAGTAACCCTTTCCTATGAAACGCAGGACATTGGCTTCTGTTGGTTTGGGTGGGGAGAAGAGAGAAAGAATTCTTTAATCTAAAAAAGAGAGAGCGAGAGAGCATGAGAAAGGAAAAAAAGAGATTTGGGGAGCTCTGTGCTGCTGAGGCATTAGGACATGCATCCAAATCAGCATTCCCCACTCACTCCTCTACACATGACCATAATTTAATTTATCAAACCTCATCGGAAAGCCAATCTGGATGGAACTTGCCTAACTTTACCTAGCAGCTGCAGGGGCTATAATCATTGGGCTTAAAATATAAAATATAGAATAGGACAAGATTCAGATACATGAAATCTTGGAGCTGCAAAGCCGCAGGAGAAAACTTCACCAGGGGGCAGGAGCTGTAAAGGGAAGGACTCGGTTTTGAGGGCCCGTCCATGCTGACCAGCAGCCAGGTGCTGGAACCAAAGGTAACGGCTGACCATCAACTCACGCCTGGGATGATGGTACTTGGGACACAAATGCGGACAAGGTGGCTCATCTGATCCCTGTTCCCCTTTTCCCAGAACTCTACCCACCCCTCTCTCCTAATTCCCCACCTCTCCGAGGTCTGAACACGCACTGTCTCAATTCAGTCAAGATTTCAACCTCCAGGTTTGAAAATCAAGTCCCTGTATTATGGATACACTGGCCCCTCGGAGCATATCCATGTAACCGCCTCTCCGACGTGCCAGTGTTACCCGCCAGGCTCCACAGCGGACACCCTGGTTGTCGTGGGAAACACGAGCCAGCTGCATTGGGCAGGAGGCACCTGTGCTGAAGAACACTCTGAAGGAAAGAAAGGGCTTTACAAGCATTTAGTGCTCTCAGGAAGGTAGCCAGATGTAGCAAATAAAAATATACGACACCTAATTAAATTAGAATTTCAGAAAAAAAAATGATTTTTTATGCAGATTCTGATTCCATAGGATAGAACCTGAGCATCTGCATTTTTACTGTTTATTTTTGAGACAGAGTGCAAGTGGGGGAGGAGCAGAGAAAGAGGGAGACAGAATCCCAAGCAGGCTCCAGGCTCTGAGCTGTCAGCACAGAGCCCGACACAGGGCTCGAACTCACGGACCATGAGATCATGACCTGAGCCGAAGTCAGACGCTTAACCGACTGAGCTACCCAGGTGCCCCAAAATGACTGATTTTTAGTATAAGTATATCCCAAGTACTGCATAGGATATACTTACACTTATACTAAAAAAAAAGTGCCCATTGTTTACCTAATAGAAATTTAGCTGAGCGTGTTGTTATTTTATCTGGCAACTCCAGTTCTGATGCAATATCATCTGGCAACTCTAGTTCAGAGGCCATACCAATTACTTTCATCATATCAGTAATGGTTGACAACATCCAAAGTCTCCACTCCATGGCCATGATGCGGCCATCACACTAGCGTATGTCTTGTTTTCCGAAGACACAGTACTTCTAATAATTCCCACCACCAAATCAACAGGATCCTGACTCAGGAACAGTGTGGGGAAACTTAACCAGAAACTTAAGAAAAATGCTCCAAGAGTCCAGGAAGAAAAAGAAAAGATACTTAGACCACAAAATTCCCAGATGGCTGTCACATTCTTCTGCCCCTGAACGACACAGCAGCAAATCACCAGACATGAAGGGCACAACGTAAGTGGGGCCAGGAAACACAGAGGCAGCCCCTCTCACCCTGTGTCCTGGTGTATTTTCCCACCATCTCAAATAGAAGTCATTATGATAGACCTTATTCAGCCGAGACCTTTTTAGTGATCCCGAAAATAAAAGAGGGAAACAATCCTAATCCATGCATATAATGCCATTTCAACAAGACCCAATAACAACCACTTACCAAGAGAAACTTCTGGAAACTAAGGAATGCTTGCAAACAACTTCACCAGATCTCATCCTTTCAGTATCCCATTAAGAAAAAGATAAACTAGGGGAGCCTGGGTGACTCAGTCAGTTAAGCGTTCAACTTTGGCTCAGGTCTTGATCTTACAGTTCATGAGTTTGAGCCCCCCATGGGGCTCTCTGCTGTCACCACAGAGCCCGCTCCAGACCCTCTGTCCCCCCCCCTCTCTTCCCCTCCCCAGATCATGCGCGCGCTCTCTCTCACTCTCTCTCTGTCAAAAACAAATAAACATTTAGGAAAAGAAAATAAGCTTCACTCTTTTTTTTTAAAGGGCACAGCCATTCTTTTTTCTAAAATTTTTTTAATGTTTTTATTTGTTTTTGAGATAGAGAGAGAGCATGAGCAGGGGAGGGGCAGAGAGAGAGGGAGATACAGAATCTGAAGCAGGCTCCAGGTCCTGACCTGTCAGCACAGAGCCCAATGCGGGGCTCAAACTCATGAAAGGTGAGATCATGACCTGAGCCGAAATCTGATGCTTAGCCGACTGAGCCACCCAGGTGCCCCAAAATAAACTTCACTCTTAAAAGCTCTTCTCTGTTCCTCAATGTTTAACAAAGAACTTCCATATGACCTGGCAATTCTACTTTTGGGTAATGTACTCAAACGACAAAAAAAAAAAAAAAAAAAAAAAAGAAAAGAAAAGAAAACAGGAACTCAAATATGTGTACCCTAGCATTCACTCCAGCATTAGCAACATCCAAGAGGTAGAATCCACTCAAGGCATCCATCAAGAGGTGAACAGACAAACATTGAAAACATTATGTTAACTGAAAAACAGCCAGACACAAAAGGACAAGCGTATGACACCCCTTATATGAGGTATCTAGAACAGGCAGTTCATAGAAACAGAGAAGCAGAGGTTAACAGGGGCTGGGGGAAGGACAGTATGGGAAGTTTATTGCTCAATGGGTACAGGGTGTCTGTTTGAGATGATGAAATAGTTCTGGAAATAAGTAGTGGTGATGGTTGCCAAAAAAAAGTTTTTTTCTAATAAATTATTATTGCTTTTTTTTTTTTTTAAGTGTCTCTGCCTTTGGCTTCCTCATCTCCTAAAACCCCTCTTCCTTTCTCTACCTCATATCACACTTAAGGGCTCTGGCCACGTCTGACCATCACCACAGCAACTGTGGCCTCCTGACTATCAAAACAGAACAAGACTGAGTTTTAACTCAACTATAACAGCCACATCACAAGCCTCCCTTTCCCACAGCCAAGACCTACCAACTGAAGTCAGAGGACATCCTTCCAGGGCTGCATGGCATCTGTTCTGTGAACTTGAGCATGTGGTCAATGTAAAGGGCCCATGAGCTGTCCCATTTGTACCTATACGTACCCTTGGCTGTGATGGCATCCCTTGCTCTCAACTGGATGTGCCAGGTTCCATTCCCCATGGTGACACGTTGCAGGGGAGCACCTGTAACTGTTCCACATATGAAGTAGGGCACTCGGGTCTAAGTCTGCTTTCTCTTGCAGTACTTCTTAAAACAAGATGGTGCCATTCTGTTTTCTAGAAGCACTATTTCTGCATGACTTCTGGTGTGCAAATTCACCTCCAGAGAGAATAGACTTCATTCTCTCAAATAGCATTCCCAAAAGAAGCAGCACCAGATGCTACATCCTGGTCATACAGAACCTTCTTTTGTTATGACCAGAGCCACTGTATAGTAATAAAATTTTAATTTTTAAAAAAAAATTAATGATAAATTCATGAGTATGGAGCCAATAAAAATACTGAAAGGACTTTTTCTTGTTTCTAGATGTGTGTGTTTCTCAAGTGTTTTCAGCTGTTGGATCAAAGGAATGTTTCTCACACTTTTCCCCATCAATCTTAACCACAAAGCTATGTTTTCTTCCCCAACAAGAACTGGTAGGTAATTTCATTGAATACTTCCATACAAAACAGAGTTGGGAAGCAATATTCGTGCTTTTATTCACTATACATATTCACTCCCTTACTGTCTTCCTCTTAACCATTTAAGAGTAACCAGTTAAGATGAGCTGCATACATTTATTGACTGACTCGGGGTGGACAAGTACAAAATGTAACATGCTATCTCTCCCACGGGGCATCTGTATTTTAAATTCTCACTAAAGAATGAATGATTAGTAGGGACTTATGTAACAAGTAGTAGGCACTCAATAAATAGTTCAGTTACAATGTGCATGTATAAGACACTCCAATCTGAAAGACCCAGAAGCCTAGGAGAAAAAAGTAATAGACAGTGGAGCCAACAGGCACAGCTAGCTACTGCTCAGTTCAGTTGCATCCATGACACTGCCTCTTAATTTGAGTAAGAATGCCTAAGCCAAGCTTTCTCATTCATTCCTTGTTCCCCCATCTCTGTACCTAAGGGGCATTCTCAGATGCACAGCTGCCATCATATTTCTCCCATCTAACCCATTTGCTGACCTCTTATAGGCAACTCCTAGTGGCTGCTAACAGCATGAACCAAACACGCCCATCCCCACAACTTCATAGTTTAATTGTACGTTACAGTTGCCACCGCCGTCACCTTTGCAAATCCTGATGGTTGTCAGACTGCTTAGAACTTGGGGACAAGGACCTCTTTGGATGCAAAATTATACATGCTTGAAACCGTAAGCATATGTAGACTGTGTTGTTAGAACACAGAAAACCTATTGGGAGAATTCTGGCGGAAGATAGTGAACACACACGTTTAACAGTTCTTCCTGCCAGCTCATACTAAAACAACAGTAAGGGATTAAACATAATAATGATAAGTTCAAGTACAAGTGAAGAGAAGAAAACAGAAACAAAATGTTGGACAACGTAATGTAGAAAGAGGAGGTGTAACTCCTTTATTAGGTCCAAGAAAATCTAAGCTGGGCCATCTTGCGTGCTTCACAGTCCTAGGGCACTAATTGCATATGGTGCCATTCACACACAGACCACTCACATGGGTGCAATGCACAGCCTTTATAACCATATGTGAGGCTCCAAAGTTCGATCCTAAATCAGCAGTGGGAAAAGCTGAGAATTAATCTGATTTCAACACAGAATCCTAAAAGAATAGGAATCCGTGACACCAGGCAACTCTGGAAGTAGGGACAAAGACGGTGCTAAAAATACGAGGACAGCTGAAAATCAATTTAACAATTCATCCCTTTCACTGCTAGAAAGCTGGAGGTTTATCCTAGGGGAAAGGTAGAACAGAGGGTCTGGGGGCTGCATGGCACCAAACATAGCTAAGAATGGGGACACGATGCTCAGAGAGATTGTGTGAATGCGTACAGACTGAATGTTGAAATTCCCTGTCTTCTTTTCCAGCTCAGATCCCAGAATTCTGGCAGCTACTTCTGTACTCTCTAGGCAAAAAAGCAGAAGAGCATTCTCTGGGAAATCTGACCATCCCCAAAGGAAAAGTCTTAAAATAATTTAAATATACTAGCATAAGGGATTCAAAAGATTACCCAGGCAGATAACCCTACCCATACAAACATAGCTACTATCAACTTTTTGTTTCTCTGCTCTTAAATATATACAAATAGTAAAAATCCCCTGATGTCTGAAAAAAAAAAAAACAAAAAAAAACAAAACACCTACAGGTGAAATACAGAGGCAAAAACCAGCAAAAAGAAAAATCACTCTGAAGAAGACTACACCCTGGGAAGTAAACTCTAAGGCTCTGGAATGTCCTGCCTGATAAAAGTGTCTTTGTTTACCCGGAGGCCCTAGGCCACACTAGAGACTCAAAGGTGATTTATAATAGGGGCCTGGGTAGTGCGCTAGGAGCTGGACCTCCAGAGGGGCTGGAGACTCAAGTCAGCCATGTGGCAAGCTGACTTGTCTGTGTGACTGAGCTCCAAGAGAAACTCTGGACACTAAGGTCGGGTGAACTTCCTTGGTTGGCAGTACTTTCCGTGACCAATCACATGCTGTTGCCAAGAGCCAGTAACTCTGTCCACAAATCTACTTGGAGAAGACAACTGGAAGTTCTGTGTTCAGAATTTTCCTGGACTCCAGCCCATGTGTCTCTGCCCTTGGCTGATTTCAATCTGTATCCATTCACTGTACTAAACCATAACTATCAGTATAACTGCTTTCTGTGAGCTCTGCGAGTCCTCATAAAGTATCAAATCTGAAGCTCGTCATGTGAACACCAAATTTGAAGTTGATGTCAGAAGTGAAAAACATCTTGCGTTAGTCCCTAATCTTACACAGGAAGAGTACATTCTCAAAAATCCCTGTTATTAATCCCTCAGAGAGATAAGAAGTTGACATTATGCCCATGAAAAGGGTAAAAGACTACGAAAGGAAATATTCAGAGAACACAAAATATTCTTTTCCACTGGATATTAAAAACAATAGGTGAAAAGTCAAAATTAAAGCTAATGATGTCAAAATTAAAAATCTCAGCAGAAAAGATTAACTTGTAGAAATGTCCCAGAAAGTAACGCAAAAACACACGGACTGAAAAAAATATGAGAGACAAAAATAAGAAAAAGATCCAACATCTAAATAAGAATACTAGAAAGAGAGACAGAGAAAAGGGTGGGAAAATAATTATCAAACTTGTAGTTAAATAAAATCTCCCAGAACTGGAAGACATACATTTGCGGACTGAAAAGGTCACCTAAGTAAATAAGCAAGTCCAGGAAAAAGAAAGAAAATAGTTCCATCATTATGACATGTTGGAACATCAGAGACAAAGAAATGATCCCACAAACTTTCAGAGAGAAACAAAGTTCGTTTTACTTAAAGGATTTAAAAAACGGCAATTTTAAAAAGCCAGTGGATCAATGCCTTTAAATCTCTGAGGGCAAGAGGCTTCTGCTAGCCAATAGGCAATCTAACCATCAAACACATAATGACAGCAATTGATTAAAACAAATTAACTATTAAAAAGTCATTGGTTCATAAGGATTAAAAAAAAAGATAAAATTCATTTGACAGTAGAAGAGGCTTCCAAGGCACACTACCCTGAAAGTAATTAAATGGGAAAGATTATCTTATTCCTCTAGTATAAACTGTTCAGCCCTCCTAAATAAGGAAGAGTCATTCAATCAGAAGGTTTCCAAGGGTGCCTGGGTGGCTCAGTTGGGTGAGCGTCCGGCTCAGGTCATGATCTCGCGAACTGTGAGTTTGAGCCCTCCGTCAGGCTCTGTCCTGATGGCTCAGAGCCTGCTACAGATTCTGTGTCTCCCTCTCTCTCTGTGTCCTTCCCCCACTCTCACTCTCTCTCTCTCTTTCAAAAAGAAATAAACATTGAAACATTTTTTAAAAATAAGATTTCCAATAATATATGAATGGAAATGATAGAAATATCATCTTACAACTTCCATAATAAGATTACTGACTAGATGATCATCATTAACAGATATTAAAATAACATGTGAAAAACTGGTGAACATTACAAAGATGAGATCAGGCTATCACTACTTGAACCACTGTTCTAGCTTAGGATAACTAAAAGTGAGAGGCTCTTACCACCTATGGAGCATTCTTGGGAGACAGCAGAACTAGATAGAAGCTACTCAAGGCTTTAAGCCTATCTTTGGTCCACAAGAAATATGGGAAATAGAAAAACAAGTCAGCCTACTATGAGGAGGCAATCAGCCAAATCCAGAACATGGAGCATTCTTATCACTTCAATAAGTCAAGGGCACTGGGTGGGGAAAGGGTAGGGATATTGTGGAGGAGGAGATTTGGGGCCTAAAGAGAGAAGGAGATTTGGGGGCTTAAAACTTTCAGAAACGTAACAACCAAATACAATGAGTAGAAATTGTTTGGATCTTGAACCAAACAAAGTATCTATAAAAGTTATTCACAGGCAAATCAGAGAAAGTTGAATACGGATTTGTTTTTGGGGTAATATAAAGGAATTATTGTTAATTTTGTTCAGTGTGATAATGGCACCGTGCTTATGTAAAAAAAAAAAAAAGGTCTTTGTTTTATTGTGGAGATTCATTCTGAATCAGCTAGAGGTGAAATGAGATGATGTATGAAATTTGTTCAAAAATGTTCCAGCAAAACAAACCAATAGGTAGTAGGTGGAGGGACGGGTGGAGTAAGTAGGCAAAGTGCTGATGACTGTTGAGGCCACTAGTTTGGGGATGAGCACACGGAACTTCTCTGAACTCTGCTTTTTTATATGTTCAGAAATGTTTGTAACAAAATGTTTTCTAAAATTCTGAAAGAAAATTATTTCCAACTGAGAATTCTAACCTAGTCCACCTTGAATTAAGTGCAACCATAAAATAAAATCGTTTTCAAACACGCAAGATGCCAAATAACTCATTTTTCATATAGTTTTTTTTTGTTGTTGTTTTTATTTTTGCTTTTCTCAGGAGGCTACTCAGGAGGGTAGACTCCATCAAAATGAGAGAATAAATCAGTACGGGGAGCTCCCCAATCCAGGGTATTCAATACACAAGAGAGGTAAAGGTGTAAGAGAAGTAACATAAAACAGAGAGAAAGAAACCCAGACAGGAGCCTGTGCAGCAGGCTCTAGGAGATGTTTCTTCCAGAAGACAACAGAAGAATACCAGGTATAAAGAATGGGTCTAGCACAAATTTACATACTGGTGTGGGAAAATTTGGGATGAAATTGGTGCTAAATTCAAAGAATATTGAGCAAAGGTATTTTTATTTTTTTTATTTTTTTTACTTATTTTTTTAATATATGAAATTTATTGTCAAATTGGTTTCCATACAACACCCAGAGCTCATCCCAAAAGATGCCCTCCTCAATACCCATCACCCACCCTCCCCCCCTCCCATCCCCCATCAACCCTCAGTTTGTTCTCAGTTTTTAAGAGCTTCTTATGCTTTGGCTCTCTCCCACTCTAACCTCTTTTTTTTCCCCTTCCCCTCCCCCATGGGTTTCTGTTAAGTTTCTCAGGATCCACATAAAAGTGAAACCATATGGTATCTGTCTTTCTCTGTATGGCTTACTTCACTTAGCATCACACTCTCCAGTTCCATCCACGTTGCTACAAAGGGCCATATTTCATTCTTTCTCATTGCCACGTAGTACTCCATTGTGTATATAAACCACAATTTCTTTATCCATTCATCAGTTGATGGACATTTAGGCTCTTTCCATCATTTGGCTATTGTTGAGAGTGCTGCTATAAACATTGGGGTACAAGTGCCCCTATGCATCAGTACTCCTGTATCCCTTGGGTAAATTCCTAGCAGTGCTATTGCTGGGTCATAGGGTAGGTCTATTTTTAATTTTTTGAGGAACCTCCACACTGTTTTCCAGTGTGGCTGCACCAGTTTGCATTCCCAACAGTGCAAGAGGGTTCCCGTTTCTCCACATCCTCTCCAGCATCTATAGTCTCCTGATTTGTTCATTTTGGCCACTCTGACTGGCGTGAGGTGATATCTGAGTGTGGTTTTGATTTGGATTTCCCTGATGAGGAGCGATGTTGAGCATCTTTTCATGTGCCTGTTGGCCATCCGGATGTCTTCTTTAGAGAAGGGTCTATTCATGTTTTGTGCCCATTTCTTCACTGGGTTATTTGTTTTTCGGGTGTGGAGTTTGGTGAGCTCTTTATAGATTTTGGATACTAGCCCTTTGTCTGATATGTCATTTGCAAATATCTTTTCCCATTCCATTGGTTGCCTTTTAGTTTTGTTGGTTGTTTCCTTTGCTGTGCAGAAGCTTTTTATCTTCATAAGGTCCCAGTAATTCATTTTTGCTTTTAATTCCCTTGCCTTTGGGGATGTGTCAAGTAAGAAACTGCTATGGCTGAGGTCAGAGAGGCCTTTTCCTGCTTTCTCCTCTAGGGTTTTGATGGTTTCCTGTCTCACATTCAGGTCCTTTATCCAGTTTGAGTTTATTTTTGTGAATGGTGTGAGAAAATGGTCTAGTTTCAACCTTTTGCATGTTGCTGTCCAGTTCTCCCAGCACCATTTGTTAAAGAGACTGTCTTTTTTCCATTGGATGTTCTTTCCTGCTTTGTCAAAGATGAGTTGGCCATACTTTTGTGGGTCTAGTTCTGGGGTTTCTATTCTATTCCATAGGTCTATGTGTCTGTTTTTGTGCCAATACCATGCTGTCTTGATGATTACAGCTTTGTAATAGAGGCTAAAATCTGGGATTGTGATGCCTCCTGCTTTGGTCTTCTTCTTCAAAATTACTTTGGCTATTCGGGGCCTTTTGTGGTTCCATATGAATTTTAGGATTGCTTGTTCTAGCTTTGAGAAGAATGCTGGTGCAGGTTTGATTGGGATTGCATTGAATGTGTAGATAGCTTTGGGTAGTATTGACATTTTGACAATATTCTTCCAACCCATGAGCATGGAATGTTTTTCCATTTCCTTGTATCTTCTTCAATTTCCTTCATAAGCTTTCTATAGTTTTCAGCATACAGATCTTTTACATCTTTGGTTAGATTTATTCCTAGGTATTTTATGCATTTTGGTGCAACTGTGAATGTCAGTTTCTTTATTTGTCTTTCTGTTGCTTCATTATTAGTGTATAAGAATGCAACTGATTTCTGTACATTTATTTTGTATCCTGCGACTTTGCTGAATTCATGTATCAGTTCTAGCAGACTTTTGGTGGAGTCTGTCGGGTTTTACGTGTATAATATCATGTCATCTGCAAAAAGTGAAAGCTTAACTTCATCTTTGCCAATTTTGATGCCTTTGATTTCCTTTTGTTGTCTGATTGCTGATGCTAGAACTTCCAACACTATGTTAAACAACAACGGTGAGAGTGGACATCCCTGTCATGTTCCTGATCTCAGGGAAAAAGCTCTCAGTTTTTCCCCATTGAGGAAGATGTTAGCTGTGGGCTTTTCATAAATGGCTTTTATGATGTTTAAGTATGTTCCTTCTATCGCGACTTTCTCGAGGGTTTTTATTAAGAAAGGATGCTGAATTTTGTCAAATGCTTTTTCTGCATCGATTGACAGGATCATATGGTTCTTATCTTTTCTTTTATTAATGTAATGTATCACGTTGATTGATTTGCGAATGTTGAACCAGCCCTGCATCCCAGGAATGAATCCTACTCGATCATGGTGAATAATTCTTTTTATATGCTGTTGAATTCGATTTTCTTATTGAGAATTTTTGCATCCATATTCATCAGGGATATTGGCCTGTAGTTCTCTTTTTTTACTGGGTCTCTGTCTGGTTTAGGAATCAAAGTAATACTGGCTTCATAGAATGAGTCTGGACGTTTTCCTTCCCTTTCTATTGTTTGGAATAGCTTGAGAAGGATAGGTATTATCTCTGCTTTAAATGTCTGGTAGAACTCCCCAGGGAAGCCATCTGGTCCTGGACTCTTCTTTGTTGGGAGATGTTTGATAACTGATTCAATTTCTTCTCTGGTTATGGGCCTGTTCAAGCTTTCTATTTCTTCCTGTTTGAATTTTGGAAGTGTGTGGGTGTTTAGGAATTTTTCCATTTCTTCCAGGTTGTCCAGTTTGTTGGCATATAATTTTTCATAGTATTCCCTGATAATTGCTTGTATTTCTGAGGGATTGGTTGTAATAATTCCATTTTCATTCATGATTTTATGTATTTGGGTCATCTCCCTTTTCTTTTTGAGAAGCCTGGCTAGAGGTTTATCAATTTTGTTTATTTTTTCAAAAAACCAACTCTTGGTTTCATTGATCTGCTCTACAGTGTTTTTAGATTCTATATTGTTTATTTCTGCTCTGATCTTTATTATTTCTCTTCTTCTGCTGGGTTTAGGGTGTCTTTGCTGTTCTGCTTCTGTTTCCTTTAGGTGTGCTGTTAGATTTTGTATTTGGGATTTTTCTTGTTTCTGGAGATAGGCCTGGATTGCAATGTATTTTCCTCTCAGGACTGCCTTCGCTGCATCCCAAAGCATTTGGATTGTTGTATTTTCATTTTAGTCTGTTTCCATATATTTTTTAATTTCTTCTCTAATTGCCTGGTTGACCCATTCATTCTTTAGTAGGGTGTTCTTTAACCTCCATGCTTTTGGAGGTTTTCCAGACTTTTTCCTGTGGTTGATTTCAAGCTTCACAGCATTGTGGTCTGAAAGTATGCATGGTATGATCTCAATTCTTGTATACTTATGAAGGGCTGTTTTGTGACCCAGTATGTGATCTATCTTGGAGAATGTTCCATGTGCACTCAAGAAGAAAGTATATTCTGTTGCTTTGGGATACAGACTTCTAAATATATCTGTCAAGTCCATCTGATCCAATGTGTCATTCAGGGCCCTTGTTTCTTTATTGACCATGTGTCTAGATGATCTATCCAATGTTGTAAGTGGGGTATTAAAGTCCCCTGCAATTACCACATTCTTATCAATAAGGTTGCTTATGTTTGTGAGTAATTGTTTTATATATCTGGGGACTCCCGTATTCGGCGCATAGACATTTATAATTGTTAGCTCTTCCTGATGGATAGACCCTGTAATTAGTATATAATGCCCTTCTTCATCCCTTGTTACAGCGTTTAATTTAAAGTCTAGTTTGTCTGATATAAGTATGGCTACTCCAGCTTTCTTTGAGCAAAGGTATTTTTAAATGATAATCTAAAACCACTTAAAAAATGTTCTACAGGATAACAAAAAAAAAAAAAAAAAAACATGGCCCAGCCATGAACACTTTTAATATAGTCATGATAATGTAGATACAGAATAGGGATCTTTCCAGAATTATGGTAAAACTATGTTGGGAGGAGGGAAATAGGAAGCATGCATGTATTAGGATAGAGCTACTGGCTTATGTATAAAAGAAAACTAAATTTTCATCTTCCCAAGTGCAAAACCAACAGATAATTTTTAAAGATGAAAAATCAAGGAGTAGCAATAATACCATGTTAACTAGAGTTGCATATGTGAAAAAGTGGTTTCCTCTTTCTGTATTCAAAAAACAGAAAAGAATTATCATATGAGGACTTTAAGAGACAAAACAGATGAACATAAGGGAAGGGAAACAAAAATAATACAAAAACAGGGAGGGGAACAAAACAGAAGAGACTCATAAATCTGGAGAACAAACTGAGGGTTGCTGGAGGGGTTGTGGGAGGGGGGGTAGGCTAAATGGGTAAGGGGCACTAAGGAATCTACTCCTGAAATCATTGTTGCACTATATGCTAACTAATTTGGATGTAAATTTTAAACAATAAAAAAATAAAATTTTTAAATTTAAAAGTTAAAAAAAAGTGGTTTCCTGTAAGAAGGTGGGAAGAGGGTTAGGTGACATGGTTTTTACTAACAAGTAATGTAGAAATATTTGATCCTTAAATGTATTCATGTGTGTAATTTTGATTTAAAAAGTTAAAACTTAAAGAACTTATTTAAAAAGAGTAATATAAACCTATCACTTAGACACATGGAGGTAAGTACTAAAATAATCAACCAAAAGACTTAAAAACGATTATCTCAGGGAAATAAGAAATATGCAAGTCCAGCTCTGATTCAAAAATAATAAAAATATGAATAGGTCCTTCTGGAGACATCTTGGTGTGAAAGCATCAAGTAAAACTGGATCTGATCAGGAGAGAAAGGGTTTTATCTCATTTCAATGTTAAAGCAGAAGCTAATTATTCCTACAACCAAAGTAATGTTTTCCCCTTCAGGGAGAGCCTTGTTATTTCAATTAGACATATATGCACTAACAGGCCCATAAATATTTCTAATTAGCTTGTTTGCTTCCATTTTATGAGACCGCTTTCAAATTAGCACCCACATTCTATAGAAATGGAAGGAGAATACACGAAGCTTGTAATTTCCCTCTCAAGGAAGGAAGGAGGACAATAGATCACATGTCCAAAAAGACTACTCATTAGACTCAAGCCATTTATAGTGCATGTTATTTGGAGAAACCTACTTGTCAGACTTGAATAAAAGGCTAAAAGTGAATCGCAGTTTCAACCAATTATTTTCAGGTCTTCAAGCAAACATGATAGAAGGGTGTAGGCAGAGCATTAGGAGAGACAAGCATGATGCTCACAGCTCTTCCTCCTCAAGCTGTGATTTCATCTGGCCTTCCCTATTGAAGAAAAACCACAGGGAGCTCTCCCAGGACCCAAAAATGGTCCCGGAAATCAAGGATTCAGAAGCACATCAGAGCCTCAAAAGGCGATGAAGTTAGCATGAGCCACCTTAGACCACAAAGGAAATATGCTTCATGTAGAGATGCCTGTAACCTAAAAATTTCTCAGTAAGATACTGTCATTGTCACCAACATCATTGTCACAATTTTGAAACTTGACTGAGTGGATGTGGCTTAAAGAACAGAAAAGGCAAAATAATAATAACATTTTGATCCTACAGGAGGTGAATGGGGCAAACAATCTGAGGTATGTGTCAAAGTAAAGATGAATAAAAGCTTTGATATGGCATGTGATTGTGTGAAAAATAATCCCTGCATTTCACCGAGTGGTAACTCTGTGCCAGGCACAGTCCTTGACATTTACACACATTATCTTAAACAACTACAACAATTCTGAAGAGGTTGTATCATTCGCCTGAATGAGACTCTGAGGCTCTGAGAGAGGCAATGGTTTCTCCAAAGTCCCTTGAATGGTGTGTGGGGGTGACTGGGTTAGCCCTCTGTCTGGGTCCAAGGCTCTACCCATTTGTAATTCTGCCTCTCCTCCACTTGGGTAACATATGACAAATCATGTCCCTCATGAACTTTTTCAAAAATCATATTATATCCACATAGCCATTTAACATAAGGACCCGTTACTTCCAATCTTTAATTAACAAAATCTTGTGTTGGAAAAGCCAGGCAATTAGCCCAAGACCACACAGCTAATTAAGAGCAGAGCCAGGACCTCCTCCGACTGGTGGGGTTCCTATCAGTCTTCTCAACCATCACACCATCTACAAAAGAGTAGGCCCAGCATCTATCCTTCTGTGGAAGTTCTAAAGTGAACCCCCTTTTAGGATTAGAATAAGGTGACCATATACAATTTATCCAAACAGGAAAACTTTTGAGGGTGAAAAGGGGTACATTAGGTATAATGCTGAGCAAAATATATACAGCAGCCTATCCCAAGCAAACTGGGAACCTGTGGTCACTCCATCTAGACAAAGGGCCCTAACCATTACTCCCATGGAATCACTCTTCCTTGACAGAGTAGGGAAAATATATCTACTTCAGTTTTATTGCTGTATTTACCATCGGGTGGGAAGACCTGTTTTAGAGAAGCGATGCATGCCTCATGCTTTATTTGCCTTTAAGGTTTGGTGGTTCGCCATTTTCTAGAGCACGGGTCAGTAGACACCAGCACACGAGCCACATTCTGTTCATCTGCCACCCGTTTTTTTATAAATAATGTTTTGCTGGAACACAGCCATGTCCATTTGTTTATGTATGGTCTCTGGTTGCTTTTGCACGACAGCAGCAGAGTGGAGTAGCAACAAGAAGGACCATATGGCCCAAAAGCCTAAAATGTTTACTATCCGGCTCTTTTTAGAAAGTACCCCTATTTTAGAAAGTAAAATCCAAAGTCCTCAGCAAACATGTGAGGCCCTCCGTGATCTGCAGCTACTTCTGCCTCAACCTCACCTCTTCAAACGCTCTACTTTGAACACTGTTCTTGTTCCAGGCACCTGCCAACTTGTTGAACAGCTCCTTGCACACCCTTCTTGCCGTGCTTGGAGTACCCACATTCCCACTACCCATTCTGAAGAGCACTCTTTGGGGTTGTCATGAGGGTCTGATTCTTATGTTTTGCAATATAACCTTAAGTCATCCAACTTCCCCTATTTTTTCATTTTGCCATCCATTAAAAAAAAAAGTCTATTGCTATGTTAAACAGAAAGATTGGCATGTAAGTGTTTGTAAACTGTAGAGTGCCAAACAGAGAAGGTTTTAATATTAAAAGACTTAGCTGTTCAGGATCCTCCCCTATCATTCCTTTACCCAACCCAAACTCTGGCTACCCAAATGAGAAGACAATAAATCAAGAAGCTCAAACCAGAGCCTGAATGGCTATTTGGGATTATTTCCCACACTGGTTCTGACAATCTCAAATGGAGCCCGTTGTGGCTTAAAAGATGGTGCCCTGAAAATGAGAGTGACTTCCTCTACAAACCATTGTAGCATCTTTGTTCCTTACTGAACCCTAGATTTAGGATTGGTTTTTTCTTACCACCTTGTTTTATACTAATTCCAACTTTTCCTTCTATATCTGTACCACTGGATGGAATGTTAGTCATCGAGTTTATGATAGCAGGGGGAAAAAATACATGTTAAAAACACACTCCACGCACACCAAATGGATCTTTAATTTTAGGCTGCCATTCTTTTCATGGCACTCTTCTCAAGAGTTTCCTGCCGTGTGAATAATAACAGAGTGTCTGGCCCGCTTTCTCCTTACGGATGCCTGAACTGGCACAGGAAGCATTTATCAGAAGGGAAAGGTCTTCTCAAAGGGCTCACTGACTTTTTGTCACATAGCTTTTTTAGGTACAAAAACGTGCAAAGGAAATCCTATCGCACAAATGGTTATACCAAACTAGAATTGAGCATGAAACACTAATACTTAACTTTGTAGTTTTTGACACGAGACCTAACAACACAGAGAGACATATTCAAAACCAAAATCAAGTTTTTATGCCGAGTTCAACTGTCCAATTTCAAATCCAATCTTGGTCAATATGTATTTGGGGCTGGTAGGGAATCTACCTCCTTAATCCCAGAGTTACGCCGGTAAAACTTAATGCCAGAAAATCTCCCCTGCCCATCCACAGCAGGCAGGGTCACCTGCTACAGAGTGGGGCTAAGAGCATAAAGAGTTCATTGTAGAAATGTTTCCACGTATGTGTGTGAGTTTCAATATGTACCACCTTCATGGTACCATGTTCCCAAGTTCAGAATGGAACAAGATAACTAATCCAGTTCCTACAAAGCCCATGGGGTCTTCCCACAGGAGGCAAATGTGAGACTGCCCTATAGAGATACTTCCAGAGTACTTGGACTCTTACTGCAAACAATTATAAATAAAATTGCAACGGTGGAAAGACTTAACTGTAAGAAATAAAACTACACAAGCATAAGAAGAGTGACAAAGGTTTTTCTGAGTATGATGCGAAACCCAGAAGCCATAAAAGAATGAATTTGATTTTATAAATACGCATATTTTTTCTTAAAACATAAATACTATAATTAAAGTCAAAAGACAAATGAAAAATTGGGTCGTGGGAACCAAAGTTTCTAAATTTCTAAAGAACGCAACACAGAGGACCTATTTCCTTAATATGTAAAGATCTCCTAAAAACTCCATAAAGGGGCGCCTGGGTGGCTCAGTCAGTTAAGCGGCCGACTTCGGTTCAGGTCACGATCTCGCGGTCCGTGAGTTCGAGCCCCGTGTCGGGCTCTGTGCTGACAGCTCGGAGCCTGGAGCCTGCTTCCAATTCTGTGTTTCCCTCTCTCTCTGACCCTCCCCCGTTCATGCTCTGTCTCTCTCTGTCTCAAAAATAAATAAACGTTAAAAAAAATTAAAAAAAAAAACTCCATAAAGAAGTACACAAAGGATATGAACAAACATTCACGGAAAAGAAAACACAAGTGTTCTGATCATATGGAAAGATGCTAAATAGAAGTCCAAATGAAAATTATGCTATACCATTTTCTATATGTTACATGGTCAGCAATTTAAATGTTTTGTAATATTTGGTGTATTACTCAATACACCTCCCAAGAGGAAGTTGACAATAGGTATCAGAAATTTGAGCACAAATGTATATTAGCTTACTTTATAATTTTATTTTATTTGCTAATATTTACTGAGTGATTACTTCGTGTAAATTAACATATACATTATTGTTATTCTCATTTTTTAAGTGAAGGAAGTGAAATTTTTCCCTAAAATATTAACAACTGTTCGGTGCAGCTCAGGAACTTAGAAAGCACCCAGGCTTCATCACGGAAGCAGATAAAAAATACATTTCAAGAAATAGACACAGAAAGACAAACACTGCACAAACTCACTACTATGTGGAATCTAAAATAGTCAAACCCTGGGCACCTGGGTGACTCAGTTGGTTCAGTGTCCAACTTAAGCTCAGGTCATGATCTCACAGTTCGTGGGTTCGAGTCCCGAGTCGGGCTCTGTGCTGACAGCTCAGAGCCTGGAGCCTGCTTGGGATTCTGTGTCTCCCTCTCTCTGTCCCTCCCCCATCTGCACTCTGTCTCTCTCAAAAATAAATGCATTAAGAAACAAATAAATAAAATAATCAAACCCATTGAAAGAGAAAGTAAAAGGGTGGGTGCCAGGGGCTCAGGGGAGGGGAAAATGGGGAGTTTTTGTTTAACTGGTGTAGGGTTTCAGTTTTGCAAGATGAAAAGAGTTCTGGAGATCTCATGTACAACAATACAGTATAATATTACTGTTTTGTATAATTAATTTTGCTAAGAGAGTAGATGTTAAGCGTTCTCACCACACACACACACACACCACACACACAGAATAAAGGTAACTATGTGAGATGGATATATTAACTTGATTTGGGGTTTATTTCAGGATCGGTATGTGTATACCAAATCATCAAGTTTTATACCTTAAATACATACAATTTTTAATTGTCAACTATATCTCACTACAGCTAGGGGTGGGGGCAGGGGGAAAGAGGAGAAGCCTCTGCCATAGACAGAGACAGGACTGCTAATGACAAAACAGCCTAACCGAGGGAGAGCATTGATAGAAGTGAGAACCACTTACCAGTCAGATACTGTTTTGGTTCCAATTTCTTCATTAAATGTTTACATGCACTATCATGTCCTCCTCTTAAAAACTCCTATGAAGCAGATGCTATTACCATAAATGTCTGATGAATCAGAATACAGAAGCCTAGAGAGTTAAATGGTTTCAAGTGTGCATGCTCACTAGGTGATAGAGCCAGGATTAGAATCCAGGTGAATCTGATTCCAGAGTCTGAGCACAGAACTGTTACATAGCACTGACCCTGATGGTAATAAGCACTCCAGTGTCACAGAGAATCAGCCAAGGGACATGTGTATGGCCCAGGGTTAAGCAGGAAGACAGATGTATCAGAATATATAATATACCTGCCTTCTCTGGCTTTGAAGTTGGGCCAACCAAAAATGCATTAATTGGAGTAGCCATATGAATGGCTTCTCTGGGCTCATTCCCCAAAGCAGCTGAGCTATTTGAGCGGGTCATAATTTTAGGGACTTCTTCCACCCATACCAATTTTAATCTCATGGTCACTATATGAGGTGGTATTTTCTAATTACAGATAGCAATACAGATATTCAGAGAAATAGGGTAATTCATTCAAAATTACAAAGTCAGCCAATAATAGGGCACCTGGGTCGCTGGGTAGATTACGCATCCAGCTCTTAAATTCTTTTTAATGTTTATTTATTTTTCAGAGACAGAGAGAGACAGAGTGCAAAGTGAGAGAGGGGCAGAGACAGAGGGAGACACAGAATCCGAAGCAGGCTCCAGGTTCTGAGCTGGCGGCACAGAGCCCGGTGTGGGGCTGGAATCCATGAACCATGAGATCCAAGACCTGAGCTGAAGTCAGATGCTCAACCGACTGAGTCATCCAGGTGCCCCTAGCATCCAACTCTTGATCTCAGCTCAGGTCTTGATCTCTCAGAGTTCAAGCCCTGTGTTGGGCTCTTCATTGGGCATGAAACCAACTTTCAAAAAAATAATAAAAATAGATTTAAAAATTTTTAAAAGAAAGTCAGCCAGTAATTAAGGTCAGGTCTTTTGTAAAATAGATATATATCCTCTGGGAGGTCAGCAAGGACGCACCCAGAGATATAAGACCACCTTGAGAACCCACAGCAGCCAGCACTTTGCTTTACTTAACACATACAACATAGACTTGTCATTTCTCGCTTTAAAAGTTGTGGAGTTCTTTTTTATTTTTTCAACCCGGACATGGTTAACTGATTTATAACCAAATTAACATAAGGCCAAATTGAAACCAAAGAGATTAAATAATATGTATAAACATCACACAATCAAATCAGGTTTTCTAATTGCCCAGTGTTATTCTGCTCAAGGCACATCCCTGTGTTACAGAGGTTTCCTATGGTTCTTGACGTGCAAAGACAGATGTGTTTGCATGCCCTCACATGTTTAATTGTCCTGGTTTCACCTTGTGTTTCATTTTCCAGCTAAGTATTTTATAAATAAATATCTCCAAGAATGAGAATCACTGAAGTTATATAAATCTCACCAACAAAAGGAAAGTCAGCTTGCTGGTGACTAGTTAGGATCTTCTCCTGTTTTCTTTTCTGTTTTTTTCTTTTCTTTTTTTTCTTATAATGTGGCTTCTGATTGTTCACAAAAGCCACAGCTTGAATCACATTTATAAAAATATCACTGAATTACACCCTCGAGGCAGGAAAATTGGCTTAGTAAGTCATGATCTCAGCCTCTTTCTTTTCAGTGCCTGTTAATTCTATAATTTCATCATATTTTTTTTTCCTTTTCTTCCCTGCATCTGGGGGAGATAAGGAAAGGAAAAAGGGGAGACAGAGAACACAAACCATGCCATGATTTTCTGAGTAAATTGAACAAAAGTAATGTCACAAAACTGGGTTATATCCCATTATCGAGACTATCCAGAGCAATAACACAGCCTATGAAGAAGCTGAAAAGCTCCTTCATAGTGGTCAAAGGGGAAAACAGGTATTGAACTTGATGGGATTTTATCTCTGAAATGGATTCACAGCTACAAGTAGCCAAAGAGGGTCGGAACAGCCTAAGTGCCAAATCCCGCAATGCTGACAATATAAAACCGCCTTTCATTTCCTGAGTGTCATTTTCTGAGAGATCTCTCTGTCTGTCCTTCTCTCTCTTCCTCCATCGCACGCATGCACACACACACACACACACACACACACACACACACACACTAACTCAAATGTAATGTTGACTCACCAACATCCAAAATTATTCGGATATTATTTTAGCAATGATTCCACAATATTTAGAATGACATAAAAATCCAGGAGGAATATTGTTTTTACCATTTCTTTATGAATAACTGAAAAAGAAATGTGGAAGGTAACAACACAAGCCCCACATCCTTTTCATGTCCTAGATTTCAGGACACAAAATGCCTTGAGGTATTGTGTACCTTGAGGTATTGAGGTACCATCTTGAGGTAAGAAAGAGGACTGAACGTAAGTGTTGGTACCGATCCTGTTCACGACTTTGTTATTATCTACCCATTAGTTACCTGTAAATTACAGTGGTTGATGAGATTTATCAGCTCTCAGGACTGATTATATTTTAGTTGGAGTCAGGGGAATGCTGCCTCACCCAAATCAATCATCTCAATAAAGTATGTTCCAAAGTATAAACACCGAAAAGCTCTTAAGCAAAAATCTCCATGCAAGACCCATGCGTCAGTCAATTCATCTTAATCTACCAAGAGTGGCAGTTCTTCCTTTCTCTGTTTCTCTCTTTTTCCTACTTCTTCTTTTTTTACTTATTTGTTTTTTTAGGGAGAGAGAGAGAGAGAGAGCATGTTCCAGTGGGGAGGAGGGGCAGAGAGGGAGAGACAGACAGACAGAATCTCAAGTAGGCTTCATGTCCAGCACAGAGCCTGACTCAGGGCTGGATCCCACACCCCTGGGATCATGACCTGAGCCAAAATCAAGAGCCAGATGCTCAACCGACTGAGCTACCCAGGCATCCCTCTTTTTTTCAATGCGTATTTATTATTCTTTTAGTGTCTACACCATGCTGGGCATTGAGGATACGAATCTGACGAGATCAACACCAAAGAATTGCAGAACCACCCACTGAATGATTTTTGCTTACATGAGAAAGGTCCTCTACTCCAATTTCTGGTCATTCTGGTATCATTTAAAGACAAACGATTAAACGTTATCAGCCAGCTACTGTAAACAATGACCTAATAGCTGCTTGCTAGGAAAAACATGTTTACTTAGTTCTGAAAATAAACTTGATACATTTTTGGTTTTCCCATGAAAAATGGTTTGTGTTACAGATTACAAATTCACGATCCTAACAATTTATCAGCTTTATCAGCAGGTGTTTTATTTTCTTCATTCTTCTTTATACAAAGGCAACCCAGGCCATATCATTCTCTGCAAGTGAGTGACCTGGAAGCAAGGCCTTTCAAATTTCATGCCAGCTGCCATTCTGGCTTCACATCCCATGACGTCCTTCCCCAGGCCTCCCCCACCTTGCCACCTCACTCTAAACCATCTGTGTTAAAGTCACATAGGACTACCTGTGCAAAAAGCTCAAGCACGAGTTATGCTTCCTGTCTCTTGCCTGTTTACTTTGGGGGAAAAAAATGCCAGCTTACCCTTTAAGTTTGAAGTCAAATGTCACTTCTCTATGATACATTCCCTGACACCCCCTCCCCCCCATATCCTAGCAGAGTCTCTCACACAAACAGGGTGAGGTACTCGATTCCAGAGAGCATTGGCCGGAATGATCCTGAACTGTCATCCAGAGGTCTCTGCATATTTCTGAACCGCTGGGTGAGGTCTGCATATGGACTTTAAACCAGAGGGGTTCTTTAACTGTCGTTGTATGTTTTGCTTGTATGTTTTGGTGCAGCATGTTGTCTGAGGCTTATAAAGGAAGAAAATCTGCACTTATCCCTGAAAGGACATGATGGGGAAAGCATGGAATTAGCAAATACAACTTGGCAGTAACCTGGAGTAACTTCTTCAGTTTTATAAACAGAGCTTGAGAAAATGGTATCAGAGTCTACCACAAGAGAAACTGCAGGCAACATCCAAGGCAACAATCCTGAGGGACGTAGGGGCTAAGAGTGCTGGTTCTATAAGCAAGGTAATCACAGCTACCTAAATATGAACCTTACCATACATCTTCCAAAAAAAACCAAACTATACAGATAGACAAATACAAATAAATCCACACGTTTCATACTTTCAACATATATGGATTTTAAAAATCACTACAATTTTAAATTCTCTGTATTTAGAAAAATAGATACCAATTTTCAGCAAAGCTTTCTCTAGAACTCCCACCATGGCCCATTCAAAACAGGGATGGGGGGGGGGGGTTGAGGGGAGGAGAGCAAAAGTGGAAAAGGAAAATATCCAAAAAAAGTGTGCAGGAGATGTGGGGGGGGGGGGAGTTCATTCAGCTGAAGTCATCCTAAGTGATAAAATACCGATAAAGAGTATGGGAAGATCAAGGAAGCGATTTAAAATTGGAATCTGTGCTGAAGGAGACAGGCTTGGAAAGAAACATTCTGGAGAAAAACAGAGTAAAAGGGAAGGAAAGAAGTGCCCACTGGGGACTGGTGGAAGGAAACAATGAAGGTTACTTTACGATCCATCCAGAGGATGTTTTGAAGGGGGAAAAAAAAATGAAAGACACCCTGTTACTTTACTGCCCTTCCTGGCCGCGCCCTCAAGCCTATTAAAGACCCTGCAATCTTCTACTCTGACAGAAGGTGGCAGTCTTGGACAAGAAATCTGGGAAACCACTTTGCTCTACCAAAGCAAACCAACCTATAGATGTGAGCAGTTTGCTTCTATACAAAGCTACTGTAAACAAAAACAAAGAACAAAAAAAACAGAAAATGAACATTAAAACTTTCGGCTGGTAAGTTTCTCCCAAATAAATAAGCTTGAATTTAAAGAAAACTAACAGAAGCAAAACTGAATCATGTATCCTCAAACATGCTATGGCACATGCGAAAAGATAAAATTCGAAGTTCGAAACTAAGAATCTACATGGAGAACAAAACAAGAAGAAATGAAATAAAAGTTGGTAGGTTTCAGAAAAGAAACAGAGGAAGATAAAGTCATAGCACAGAGTAAGCTCAGTTATAGGATACTTAGGTAATTTTCAAAATAGATTTGAATGAAAATTTAATGAGCAGCATTGGAGAAAAGTAGGAAAACAACAAAAAGAATAAAAAAATGTTTTAAAAAAAAGAAGCAAAAGGAGTCTGAGAGAAATTGGTTGAAATGGAAATGAGGCAACGAAAAGTCAACATAGGTATAAGTGGAGGCTCCAAAGAAGAAAAACAATGCAGTGAAACAGAAACGATATTTTGAACAATAATTGAAGCACACGTTCCCTTTCCAAAAATACAAGAAGACCTGAATCTACATATTATAAGAGTCAACTAAGTACTTAGGAAACTGATATAGAAAGATCAATTCTAAAACTTATCCTAGTAAATATTCAAATTTAGAAATTTAAAAAAATCCTCAGGGTCTCCCCCCAAAAATAATTTACAAGGGCAAGAGAATTTGGCATCATATTTCTTCAAAATAAATATGTAAAGCAAGGCAAGAAGGAAGATGCCTTTGTAAGGAGGCCAAGAGAAGATAGTGTAAGCCAGTGGATTTTATATTCAACTGTGCTATCTTTTAAGTATCAGGACTACAGAATTAGAGTTTAAACTTGCAAGAACTCAGTGAAAGCTATATCCATGAGCCCTTCGTACAGATGAGTGTCTTCCAAGAAATAACTAAGGAAACTTAGCCCAAAGCCTTCACATTTCCGAAGAATAAGTAATATATTACATACCATACTCTGATTACATTTAAAGGAATAATCAGAGGAAAGTCCATAGCCTAAAATACTTCTGCAAATAAAACAGTAGATATAAATTAATTACACTGGTAAAAGGACCATGTAGATTTCATTTCAGTTCTAATAAAGATAGGAACAAGGGTGGCAGAGTAATATAAATGACATATGTTCTGACAAAGCAGAATTTAGCAATTATCATTTTTAAAAAGTAAAACTAGAGGGAAATAGAGGAAAGTGGAAATAGGTCACTGGTCCTATCAAAAAGAAGGAGTTAATGGGTACCATTAAAAACTATCAGGCTACATATCAAAGGCTAAGCAAGAAACAGAGGATTTTATTTATTTTAAAAAGTATACATACAAAAATATGAGAAAATGAAGTTTCCTAAATATCAAATGAAACTTTAGAAAATGAGCAAAGAAAAAAAATCATATAGAGAGAATAAAAGATAATATACATACCAAATTAGATGACATACTCAATAACATTTAATGGTCCGAACTTACCTACTAAAAAAGAATTTTCCACTTAGCTCACAACAACAACAACGACACCAAAAACACCCAAGTATATGCTAATTACAAAAGACACACCCAAAGCAAATTCAGTAAGTCTAAATGTACAGAGATGAACAAAGGTATATCAGGGACAGGGAAATAATAAGAAAGCAAAGGATGTAACACTAATATCAGATAAAGTAGAATTCCATCAAATAGCACTAACATGATCAATCACACTACTGAGTATTTACCCAAAGAATACAAAACACTAATTCAAATGGATACATGCAGCCCTATGTTTATTGCAGCATTACTTACAATAGCCAAATTAGGGAAGTAGCCCAAGTGTACAGCAACTGATGAATGGATAAAAAAGATGTGTGTGTGTGTGTGTGTGTGTGTGTACACACACACACACACACACACACACACACACACAGTGGAATATTACTCAGCCATAAAAAGGAATGAAATCTTGGGCGCCTGGGCCGCTCAGTTAGTTAAGCATGCAAGTCTTGATTTCAGCTCAGGTCATGATCTCACAATTCCTGAGTTTGAGCCCCACATCAGGCTTCGTGCTGACATTTCAGAGCCTGCTTGGGATTCTCTCTCCCTCTCTCTGGCCCTCCCCTGCTCACTCGCTCTCTCTCTCTCTCTCTCTCTCTCTCTCAAAATAAATAAATAAACTTAAAAGGAATGAAATCTTGCCACTTGCTACAGCATGGATGTAGCTAGAGAGTACACTGCTAAGCGAAATAAGTCAGAGAAAGACAAATACCAAGTGATTTCACTCATATGTGGAAATTAAGAAACAAAACAAATGAGCAAAGGGGGAAAAAAAGGAAAGAAACAGGCTCTTAACTCTAGAGAACAGACTGATGGTTACCAGAGGGGAGGTGGGTAGGGGGATGGATGAAATCGGGGATGGGGAGTAAAAGTACACCTGCCATGATGAGCACTGACTAATGTTGGAACTGTTGAATCACTACATTGTACTTGTGAAACTAATGTAACAGCGTATGTTAACTCTACTGGAATTAAATTTTTTAATTTAGTAAAATTAAAAGGAAAAATAATACTAACATGACCAAGAAGGTCACTTTTTAATACTAAAAGACACAGTTCATCCTGAAGAAAAACTGTTTATGAATATTTAAAAGCAACCACTTTGGTAAAACAAAAGCTACAAGAAATGTCAGTAGACATGTGAAGAAACATATGAATAATATGAGACTGTATCACATTATTCTCAGATAAACCAAGAAAACAAAAATAAATATGGGTAGAGAAAAACTAAACATAACCAATTATATAGATCTTATGGCTATATATTGAATTTTATACTCTGACAATAGAAAATGAAACTTTATCTCGAGAGTATATAGGACATTCATAAAAACTGTCATATATTACATGAAAAAATATAAATATTCGGAAAAGGTTACAGTCAAACTGCAATGAAATTAATAACAAAAATTTTTAAAGCTCCATCACCTGGATTTTTTTCTATTAAATAACTTTTGGCTAAAAGAGGAAACAAAAACTAAATTTACAGAATTTCTAAAGAATACTTTTGTAACAAATAAAAGGATGAAAACAAATGAATTAAATGCCCAACTCAAAAAGTGAAAAAGAACAAAGTATACCAAAACTAATGAAATTAAAGGAAATAATGAATATGAGAGGAGAAATTAAATAACAAAAGAATATCATACCAAATATATTATTTTCGTAATGTAATAAAATATACAACTATTAGCTACCTTAATCAAGAAAAACAAAAGGAAGAAAACATTAATATACAAGTTAACAAGAAATTTATTTACACAAGAAATAAATAAGCACCGAAACAGCCAACATCTTTTAGTACCATAAAGCACTAATTTGTACACTTCTATGCAAATAAATTCACAAAGCTCAATGAAGTATATTATAGGAAAATGCAGTCTAATAGATTAGATCTATTAGATTAGATCTTGATAGATCTCATTAATTAATCATTTTCTCTGTTTCTACTCTGCCAACTGGGATGGCTTATCCTTAACTCCAATTCAGAGAATAAAAGCAGAGAAAATGATCAAGGAAACATCCCATAACAAAGCACCAAATACAGATTGCTTCATAGGGAACAATGTCAAACTTTCTAAGACCCAATGCTATATTTTTTTTCACAGAATACAAACTGTGAAGAAGCTTCTGAATTCTATTTATGAAACAGTTACACACCGACATCTAAATAAACCTAATAAAGATGGAACAAAAGAGAAGTTATAAATATCACTTATGAACATTGGTGAAAATACAAAATGAAATATTAGCCAATCGAAACCTGTCCCACTTTTTTTCCACAGCTTTATTGAGGTACAACTGACATACCACATTATATAGGTTTAAGATGTATGCATGTTGCTTTCATATATTATGAAATGATCACCACCAGAATATTAGCTAATACCTGCATTCACCTAGTTACTATTTCTTTCTTCTATTGAGAACAGTTAAGATTTCCTCTCATAGCAACTGTCAAGTACTTATTACAATATTATTAACTATAATCCCTATGCTGTACTTTGATCCCCAGAAATTATTCATCTTCCCACTAGAAGTTTATACTGTATGACCAATATCTCTTCTTCTTTTCCTTTATCCCTCAGCCTCTGGTAACTACCATTCTAGTCACTTTCTATGAATTTGCCTTTTTACGATTCCACATATTAGTGATGTAACATAGTAACTGTCTTTCTTTGTCGGATTTATTTGATTTAGTACAATGCATTCAAGTCCCATCTATGTTCCTGCAAACAGCAGGATGAACTTCTTATGGCTAAAAAAGATTCAGGTGTGTGTGTGTGTGTGTGTGTGTGTGTGTGTGTGTGTGTGTGTGTGTTACAATTTCTCTCCCCATCCATCCATTCATTGATGGTCACTTAGATGTTCCAACATTTTGGCTATTATGAAGAATGCTGCCGTGATCATGGGAGGGCATATATCTCTTCAAGGTCCTGTTTTCACTTCCTTTGGATATATACCCAGACGTAGGATTGCTGGATCATATGGTGTTTCTATTTTTAATTTTTTGAGGAACCTCCACTCTGTCTTCCACAGTGGCTGCATCAATTTACATTCCCACCAGTAGTGCACAAAGGCTCCCTTTTCTCCAAGTGCCAACACTTGTCATTTCATCTTTTTGAAGGTAGCCCTTCTGACAGGTGTAAGCTGACAACCCATTGTGGCTTTGATTTGTGTTTCCCGATGATTAGTGACGTTAAGCACCTTTCCATGTACCAGGTAGCCATCTGTATGTCTTCTTTGGAAAAATGTCTACTCAGTTCCTCTGCCCATTTTTCAGTTGGATGGGTTTTTGGTTTTTGGTCTTTTGGGGTTTGTTTTGTTTTGTTTTGTTTTTGTTTTCAATTTAGTTGTGTAAGTTCCTTGCTTACTTTGGATATTAACCACTTGCCAGATTTCCAAATATTTTCTTCCATTCCAGAGGCTGCTTTTTCATTTTGCGGATCATTTCCCTTGCTGTGCAGAAGCTTTTTCATTTGAGGTACTCCCACTTGTTCATTTTTGCTTTTCTTGCCTTTGCCTTTGTTGTCAAATACTCATTGCCAACACCCATGTCAAGGAGCTTATCCCCTATGTTTAATTCTAGAACTTACATGGTTGCAGGTCTTACGTTCAAGTCTTTACTCCATTTTGAGTTGATTTCTGTGTATGATATAAGTTAGAGGCCCAATTTCATTCTTTTGCATGTGGCTGTCCAGTTTTCCCAAAACCACTTATTGAAGATGCTATCCTTTCCTGATTGTATATTCTTGTCTCTTTTGTCATAACTGAATTGACCATATATGTATAGGTTTATTTCTGGGCTCCTATTCTATTCCATTGATCTGTGTCCATTTTCATGCCAATACCATACTGTTTTCGTTTTTCTTTCTGCTATTTCATTGTTAGTATACAGAAATGCAACTGAATTTGTATGTTGATTTTGCATTCTGTAACTTTCCTGGATTGGTTTATTAGTTTTAACATTTCTGATGGAGTCTTTAAGGTTTCCACATATATCAGCAAATACAGACCATCTTATTTCCTTTCTGATTTGGATGGCTTTTATTTCTTTTTCTTGTCTAGTTGTCCTGGCTAGGACTTCAAGTATTATGTTGAATAAAAGTGGTAAGGGTGGGTGTCTTGTCTTGTTCCTGATAAGAGAAAAAACTCTCTCAGCTACTGAGTGTGATGTTAGCTCTGGTCTTCTCTTACATGCTCTTTATTATGTTGAGGTATATTCCCTCCATACTCACTCTGATAATTTTTATCATTAATAGATGTTGAATTTTTTCAAATGCTTTCCTGCATCTATTGAGATAATCAGATGAATTTACACCTTGTTTTTTTAATGTGGTATATCACATTTATTGATTTGCATATGTTAAACAATCCTTACATCCTGGAATTAATGCTAGTTCTTTATGGTGTACGATCATTTTAATGTGTTGTTGAATTCAACTTGCTAATATTTTGTTGGGCATTTTGCATTTAGGTTCATCAGGGATATTAACCTATAATTTTCTTTTCCTATAGTGTCACTGTCTGATTTTGGTATCAAGTTAATCCTGACTTCATTTAATGCATTTTGAAGTAGTCCCTCCTCTTCTATTTTTGAAAGCGTTTGAGAAGAATTGGTTTTAATCTTTCTTTAAGTAGTTGGTAGAACTCACCAGTGAAGGCATCTGGTCCTGGACTTCTATTATTGGGAGGTTTTTGATTACTTATTCAATCTCCTTACAGGTTTTCTATTTCTTCATAATTCAGGCTTCGTATTTTCTAGGAATTTATCTATTTCTTCTAGGTTGTCCGACTTGTTGGTGTATAATTGTTCAAAGTAGTCTTTTATGATCCTTCATACTTCTGCAATATCAATTCCAATGTCTTCTGTTTCATTTATAATTTTATTTGTCTACCATTTTTTTCTTGGTTAGTCTAGCTACAGACTTGTCTATTTTGTTTATACTTTGCAAAAACAATTTTTTTTCAATGATCTATTACCCCTTTAGTCTCTATTTCACTTACTTCCACTCTGATCTTTATGTTTTTTTCCTTCTGTTAACTTTGGACTTAGTTTATTCTTACTTTCCTAGTTCCCTGAGGTATAAAGTTAGCTTGTTTATTTGAGATATTGATTTTTTTTTCTTAATGTAGGTATTTATTGCTATAAAATCTTCTCTTACAACTGCTTTTGCTATATCTCAGAATTTTTGGTATATCACATTTCTACGTTCATTTGTCTCAAAATATTTCTTCTTTCATTTTATTTCTTCTTTGACCCACTGGTTGTTCAGGAGCATGATATTTAATCTCCACGTATTTGTGAATCTTCCAGTTTTCCTCTCATAAGTGATTTCCAGTTTCATACCATAAGGATCAGATATGATGCTTGATATGATTTCAATCTTCCTAAATTTACGGAGACTTGCTCTGTGGCCTAATATGTGATCTAGCCTGATCATGTTCCACGTGCACTTGAGAAAACTATGTATTTTTCTGCTATTGGGTGGAATGTTGTGTGAAAGTCTGTTAAGAACATCTGGGTACTGTGTAGTTTGGGCCCAGTGCTTCCGTATTAATTTTCTGTCTATATGGTCTATCATTGAAACTGGAGTTTTAAAGTCCTCTACTTCTAATGGAGCGCCTCGGTGGCTCAGTTAAGCCTCCAACTCTTGATCTCGGCTCAGGTCATGATCTCACATTTCGTGACTTTGAGCCCCGGGTTCATGAGTTCGAGCCTCGCATCCAACTCTGCACTGACAGCACAGAGCCTGCTTGGATTCTCTCTCTCCCCTCTCTCCCTGCCTCTACCCTGCTCACACTCTTTCTCAGAATAAATAACTAAACTTAAAGTAAAATTAACTCCTATTTTATTTTATTTTATTTTATTTTATTTTAACTACTACTATTATGCTGTTAATTCTCCCTTTAGGTCTGTTAATATCTGCTTTCTGTATATTTATGTGCTTCTATGTTGTGTACATAAATATTTCCAAATGTTATCTTCTCTTGATAAATTGATCCCGTTATCATTATATAATGCCCTTGTTTACTTTCTTTGCCATCTTTGATTAAAGTCTATTTTGTCTGATTAGTATAGCCACGACTGCTTTCTTTTACCTTCTATTTGCATAGAATATCCTTCCCTATCCCATCCCATTCAATCTGTTTCTGTAAAGCTGAAGTGAGTCTCTTGTATGCAGCATACCCTTGGGTCTGTTTTTTTTCATCCATTCAGCCATTCCATACCTTTTCATTGGAAAAGTTATTACATTTACATTTAAAGTAATTTTTTTTTATTTTTTTAATGTTTATTTATTTTTGAGACAGAGAGAGACAGAGCATGAATGGGGGAGGGTCAGAGAGAGAGGGAGACACAGAATCTGAAGCAGGCTCCAGGCTCTGAGCTATCAGCACAGAGCCCGACGCGTGGCTCAAACTCATGGACTGTGAGATCACGACCTGAGCCAAAGTCGGTCTGAGCTCAACCGACTGAGCCACCCAGGCGCCCCTAAAGTAATTATTGATTGGTATGGACTTACTTTGCCATTTTATTATTTTCTGGCAGATATGTAATTCATTTGCTCCTTTCTTTCTCTCTTGTTCTCCTACTTTGTGATTTGATGGTTTTCTACAGTGGTATGTATAGATTTCTTTATCTTGTGTGTATCTACTATAGGTTTGTATTGTATAGTTACCATGGGTCTTACATAAAACAATTTATATTTTCAACAGTCTGTTTTAAGCTGGTAACAACTTAACTTTGAATGTATGCAAAAGCTTTACATTGACATTACCATGCCCACATTTTATGCTTTTGATGTAATCATTTATATCTTTTTACATTGTGTCTATTAAAAATTGTATATAGTTATTTTTAATTTTTTTACTTTATTACTATATAGTTTTTAATATTGTATAGTTATTTTTAATACTTTTGTTTTAACATTCATACTAAAGTTATAAGTGATTTATTCACCACCAGTATGACATTAGACTTTTCTGAATTTATATATCTACCTTCATTGATGATATTTACACTTTCATGTTTCCCTGTTACTAATTACATCTTTTGTTTCAATTTGAAAACATGCCCTTTAACATTTCCAGTGAGGCCAATCTAGTGGTGATGAACTCCTTCACCTTTTACTTGTCTGGAAAACTATACTTCAATTCTGAAGAACAATTTGCTGGGTAAATTATTCCTTTGGTAGTTGTTGGTTGTTGTTTTCTTTCTTTCTTTCTTTCTTTCTTTCTTTCTTTCTTTCTTTCTTTCTTTCCTTCCTTCCTTCTTTCCTTTTCTTTCTTTCTTTCTTTCTTTCTTTCTTTCTTTCTCTCTTTCTTTTTCTTTCTTTCTTTTTCTTTCAGTACTTTGAATACATCATGTCATTCTCCTCTGGCCTGCAAAGTTTCCACTGAAAAAATCTGCTGGTAGTCTTAGGGGTGATAAATTACTATTTTCTTCCTGCTTTTAAGATTTTGTCTTTAACTTTCAACAGCGTAATTAAAACATGTCATGGTGTGGGCCTCTTTGGATTGGTCTTTTTTGGAACTCGTAGGCCTCCTAGATCTGGATGTCTATTTCTTTCCCCAAATTAGAAAAGTTTTCAGCCATTTGTTATTTCAAATAAATTTTTGCACCCTTTCTCTCTCTCTTCTCCTTCCCAGACCCATTTAATGTGAATATTGGTCCACTTACTGTTGTCCTTTAAGTCTTCTAAGCTAATGTCACTCTTTTTTAGTCTTTTTTCTTTTGGTTCATCTGACTGGATGAATTTCACTACCTTGTCCTTGAGTTTGCTGATATTTTCTTCCAGATGATCTATCTGCTGTGGAACCCTTCTAATGAATTTTTCAGTTCAGTTATTATATTTTTCAGCTGTGTGATTTCTATTTGGTACTTTTTTGAATTTTCTATGTCTTTGTTAAAATTCTCATTGTATTTGTGCATTGTTCTTCTGACCTTGGTGAGCAGATTTATGACCATGACTTTGAATCACTTATCTCCATTTCATTTAGGTGAGTTTCTGAAGCTCTATCTTGCTCTTGTTTGGAACTTATTCCTCTGTTTCTTATTTTCCTTGCCACTCTGTGTTGGTTTCTACACATTAGATAAAACTGCCTCTCCCAGTCTTAGAGTAGTCTTGTGTAGATAAACCCTGTGAATCAGCCTGGCCAGAGCTCTTGGTTTTTTTCTTAAGCCTTTGTGATTTTCCAATCATCCTCTTTGTTCTTGGTGCCTCCTAGGACTGGAGGGTATGCCAATACCAGTCAGTTTCCCAAACAAGAGGATTGCAGTCACCACCTAGATGACTGGAAACCACACCCACAGACAACAGTGGAGAACAATGTAGCAAGGACCCTTCCATGAAAAAACTGAAAGGGGTCTTTGCCTGCTCCCTCTGCACTTGGGCTGGGTGAACAGCTGTGGAGTGGTTCTCCTGTACCCTTTAAGAACTGCCTCAAAAGCTGAGATGCCAGACATGTACAAGATATTGGTAACTTAAAACAGGCTAGAGAGAATAGACATAGGGTACATCCACTGGCTTCCCTCCCCCACGGAGGATGGAGTTAGCTCCTGGATGCATGCTAAATTTCAAGGAGACCCTCAAGCAGCAACTTTTAATGTATGCAAATAAACCCCTTTCAGGAAAGGACTAGGAGGTAGGTGTTTTTTGTCTCCTCCCACTGAGGACAACAGCCACTGTGAATCTTCTAGAGCCCATTAAGAACGGTTTCTTTGTTGGCTATAGTATTATCAGTCATGTGGACAGGAGCCCTGTTGGCTTTCACAACTAAGTGTTTTGGGGATACATTCCTCAGGTGGGAGCTTTTGGGGCACTAGATGTGGGGTCCAAACCCTTCAGTTCTCAGAGAGAAGCTGGTGCCTCAGTCTTTCCTACCCTTTTCGATGTGGGTAATTTTCTCATTCACCTAATGTTTAAGAGTTGATCTGTTAGTTTCTCTGGTGAGAGTGGCTAACATTCTGTTACAAAATGATTATGAATTATGTTTTCATTGGCTGGGAAAAACTTCATCACTCACTAGCAGTAGAGAAATCCACCTTATAAGTGAAAAACTTAAGCAGTTATGAACAGAATACTAAAACAGAATAGCATTCCCAAACTCTGGAAGAACTGATTGATAGTATTTTAAATCAAAACACTCCGAATTTTCAGATAAATTAATCTACTTGGCCTAAATTTTACCCAGAGTCCTATTGGTATAAAATCTACATAAAACAAATTCTCATAAATTTGTTGCAAAAAAAAAAACAAACCTGTGAGTCTTATACTACACTTCTCCACCGACAGACTCCAGATTGTCACATTATGATTAGATCATGTATACATGGAAATGTATACATGTACACTTAAGATAGAACACTGCGGCTTACTGAAAAGCCAACAGAAGCAAATAACATCTAACCCTAGATTTCAGAGATCATAATGATGATATCAGGTATGCATTACTTCCTTCTGAGACTTTTGGATCAAGATTCATAATAGGACAATAGACTTATACCCAGACTTACCACTCATTTGTTTCCTTTTTCTGTGACTGATTGCTATATTCTTTCCATGGGTTTTGTTTGAGGTACTAGACTATTACAAAGGCTAACCCTTCTTGTGTTTCGCTAGACAGACTTCCTTTCCGTAAACTTTTAAATTCCTTTATTTGCTATTACTAGACAATGGCAATGGCTGACAAAATTTTCATCTGTTTTCATTTCCTAGATCCCACTATTAGAATGAACCTCAATACATCAATATGTCTTAATTGGACCTACGTCTCAACAATTTTCTCCTTCTATTTATTTGTCACAGAGCCTCAAAGAAACTCAGAGCCTGTCAGTGATATAAAGGAACATGGGACTAATAATATAAACTATCATCTAATTATTTCTCATAAATCTATATATACAGAAACAATTACATTAGTTGTTTAATCACACCCAGGGTGAAACCAATTAAATTTTAATAGCAATTTCTAACAACCTCTGTGTCTGCTCAACGTGCATCCTTATGATTATTCTTCTTAGAGGATCACAGGGCTTTCCCATGATAACCCACACCAATATGTGTCCTAGGCTTTAATGCGGCTCTCCAGCCTTTCCCAGTGCTCAAAATGAACTATTAAAAGTCTGATATAGTTACCACGAGGGATCCAAGACACCAAATTTCATCAGTTCTCATAAGGATTTCTACCCTCCATGAAAACATATAATCTGCAATTAATCTCTAATTTGCTCCAAATAACAAATAAAACAGTTGAAATTTTAAAGCCAAAATAACATAAATTTATGATCGAGGATATTCTAGAGACAATGAAATCACCTTCAACTATGTAGTCATCAAGCAAAATGGGAGTTTGGAAAATAACTCATACCTAGAGAAACACGTCAGGAAAAGTGGAATAATCAATTAATCAATTGAGCAGCCTCTTTGGTTGACCAAACTGAACTCTGCAGCTTCTTCTCATGGTCAGGTATACACCAGCTAAAGATGTGAATATACTGTGGATTTCAACAGTTGCTTATGATGATTGGGATTACCCTCACCCTGTGGCCTTCTTTCCTATCTTGTATCTCAGCACTTCTATATTACAATACTGTCATTATCCTAAGCCAGCCCAAGAGTGAAATTTCTGGATCACAGTACATATTTATATACAACAGGTATAATACCAAAGACTCACCTAAGTGATTTTAGGTATGCATTTTCCCACCTGCAATGATGAGCCTTCCAGTTAGTCATGGTCTTGTTAATATTTAGAAGTGACAGTCTTTAATTTTAACCATCCTGGTGGATACATAATGGTACAGTGCCATGATTTTAATTCACATTTTCCTGATGAAAAAAATGTTGACAACAAATGTTTGCTCACCCTTTGGATAGCCTCTTTGCTAAAGTGTCAGTTCAGGTCTCCAAACATTCCCCCTCCCCCCACCCTCAAGTTACCTTTTCTTATAAATTTGTAGAAGCTCTTTATGTATTCTAATATAAGCCCTTTCCACTTGTTGGTATCATAAATATCCCCTCCCAGTCCGTGACTTGTCTTTCCACTCCCTTAAGGGTATCTTTTGGTGAACAGAAGTTCTTAATTTTAATATAACTTTCTCTTTAGTGATTTTGTGTCCTATTTAAGAAATCTTTGCATACCCCAAAGTGATAAAAATAATCTCTTATTTTTTTCTAAGTACTTTCTTATTTTATATTTCACATTAAGATATGCCTTTCAAATGGATTAAATTTTGCTGTGATATCAGTGAGGATCAAGTTTCACTTTATTCCCATGTGAATTTCAAATTGGCCCAGCACTATCCAATGGAGAGACCGTCCTCTGGAATATCACTTTTATAATAAATCGAGTGTCCGTTGCATATGGGTCTCTTTCTACCCACATAAAATAATAATCACTGTAGCCTTGTAATAAGTTGTGCTGTCTGATAGAGGTGCCCTCCAAAATTGTCTGGGATAGTCACAGATGGTCTTTCCATTTCCATAAATATTTTAGAACTAGCTTGCGAATTTCCACAAAGAAACACCTACTGGGGTTCAGACTGAACATATCCTCCAGCTCACTAATCTTGTCTTCTGGCGCTTTCAGTCTGTTGTCATACCCATCGGATAAAGTCTCAGTTACAAATACTGCATTTTTATTTTCCAGTTCCAGGATATTCATTTGTTGTTGTTGTTGCTGTTGTTGTTTATGGGTTCCAATTCTCTGTTGAAAATCTCCATATTTTTTATCTATTTTGTCCACCTTTTTCTTCATATTCTCAAACATACTACTCAGCTATCTTAACCGTATCTGATACCTCTAATAACTTTATCACCCATCTACCATTTTTGCTATCTGTGTTCTACCTCTTGCTTTTTTTCCCCCTGGTGCTTCAGCATGCCTCATAAATAAGTGTGGATCACCTGCTTGACATTATGGATAAAATCCTGTGTAGGACTTGAGTTCTAGATTCCTCCAAGAAGGCTAGGTTCCATTGTGTGTTTGTTTGTTGGGTTTTTGTTTATTCACTTGTTCGCTGTTGTTCTGAGTTGTTCTTGTCTCATTTTGTTTTCCAGGCAGGTAGCATACCAGCGTATCCCCTGATCCTGCCAAGCCTTTGTTTTCAGCATGGGAGTGAACTATTTCAGTTTGCCTTTATTACAGGAGTGCAAAACTCCTAAAACATACGCTGCACTTTTGGAGTGTGGCCATTACTTCTAGAGCCTCTGGAGTCCCAATATTAAGCCCAGAAGACTTACTAAGGTGTTTATCTTGGGGAACATAAACTTCATGCTCTTTCTTCTGAGTACCTAATTATTGCTGAAATCTCTACTCAGCTATTTTGACTCCCAGCTGTTGTTTTCTGTTGTCTCTTTGAGACTCACTCTGTACAAATGCAGTGGAGAAGCTGGTTGACTACTTAGGGGAAGTTGTACACAGATTTTTGGGGCTCCTTATCCATAGCTCCCTTCTCACTGAGATTTTCTCTTCTGTAGCATATTGTCCAGCTGCCTTGAGGCCCTGAACTCCAACCTGTATGCCAGCCTACTAAAACTGCCACCTTCTGACTCATTTCCAAATTGAGGGTTTGTAGATGTGATAAGTTACCATCCCCCAGTTAGGCAGACTTAATGAACTGGTTGATTCACAAGCAACACTAACAACCCATATCATTTTTGTTCTTCCAGTCATTTTATTAACTGGAACATTGACCTAGAATCATGCAGTGCTAAAACTAGGAAAGATCACACACAGTTTTCATTCCACCACCTTCATTTCAAAATGGGAAAAATAAGCTACACCTAGAGATTAAAAAGTAGGTCAGAAATCTAATATCTTATTAAACAAATAATCTATTTCCAAGACTTTAAATGGACCCTCTTTTATTGGGTTCCATCCATCTAACCGTTTTCTTGTCTCTCCCATTCTAATGAAACTTTTTAAATTGCTCATGAATTTTTCTAGTTACTACCACAAAATGACAATGCTACATTCTCACTGTTCAATCTGGTTATTGCTGAAAAACTTATCTCTATAAGTATGATGGTAACTTCAGCAAATTTTGGTAATGTTATTCTCACTGCTCTCCTTATCCTTGAAACAACAGTAATAAAGATTTCTTCTCCAGCTGAATCCAGGAAAATGTTTGCCTCATTAGCTCAGGAAACACTATCACAAGCTAATTCATTCAGTATTACAGGCAAGAATAGGTAGCATATGGCCTCACTCTGCAAATGTGGTCCCAAGACATTAAAAAAAAAAAAAAAAAAAAAAAGCAACACATTCATCCATGTTTCTGCCACTGTGGAATTAACGTCCAACAAACAAAATCTATACACAGTAACTGTCACACAAAAGTAACTTTCATTTCTTTCTGAAATAAACAACTTAGCTCACAAATTCATTCACTTTCTCATGAAAATTTGGTTATTGTTAGAACTAGAGCCAGACTCCTGTGGGAGAATTGATACAGAGGCAGCTAGGGCTAAGTTTCTATTCCTTCAAAGCATACACAGACAATATATTTTTTTTCTCCCTGATACCCAGAGATATCTACCTAATAATGAAATTGTAAACAGAAGCTACATTAAAAACTGCTACATGTAGATCAAAACTCAATTTCTTTTCCTCCTGGCCAAACTGACAGTCGCTGTGTTGCAGTCACTGGAATGTGGTCAATTGCAAGCCTGGCCCATAAAGACCTCCCATCCGTGATCTCACACTCTCTCCCCATCTGTCAGCTGCATGCAGAAAAAGGCCCTAAAAGGTGGTAAAGCCATACAATGGAAGCTACGAACAGCCCAGAGTAATCTGTGGAGAAGGGTTCTCCAACCCTTGTCACTGCCAATCCACATAGGACTATGCTATTTTTTAAATATCCTAATAATAGTACAGTATAGGAATATAATGGATTTTTACTGTTCTTGTATCAAAAAAACTTGCCAAATCAATTAGTGTAAGTAATCTCACTATAAGTGCTTAGTATTTTCTATTCATAATCACTCATAATTAATGATCATCTTGTTTCTTAATTCTAATCCTTACAACTTCAGTGTCCTTTCCTTGACGTATCATACTGGCTATGTTCTCCAATAAAATGCTGAATAGAGGTTGTAATAAGTGGTATCTTTCTTATGCTTAATATACAAAGAAACTTGGCTTATAATTTTTGTTGTAAGCCTTCTCAGGCATGCATTAGATTAAGACATTTCCCTTTATTCATATACTGCTAAGAGATTTATTGTGAATAAGTCCTGGATTTTTGTCATATACTTTTCTGCAGCTATTTAATTGACTTCATGGGTTTTTCTTTTATTAAATGTAGTGAGAGAGACTGATTGAGTTAATAATATTAAATGAATTTCACCCTCCTGGAATAAAACGAGCTTAGCCTCAGGGCTCCTGGATGGCTCAGTCGATTGAGTGTCCGACTTCAGCTCAGGTCATGATCTTGGAGTTGACGAGTGCGAGCCCCGCGTCGGGCTCTATGTGGACAGCTCAGAGCCTGCAGCCTGCTTCGGATTCTGTGTCTCCCTCTCTCTCCACCCCTCCACTGCTCATGTTCTGTCCCTCTCTGTCTCAAAATAAATAAACCATTAAAAAAAAAAAAAAGCTTAGCCTAATGTATTCTCATTTTATATTTTGTATCAAATTTGGTGTTCTCTGTGTTTTTCAAGATACTTCTTCCATATTTGTCAAGATTTGCTAGTAATTTCCCTTTCTTATAATGTCCCTATAAGGTTTCAGTAGTAAATTTATGTTAGTTTTATTAAATGAGCTGAATAATGATTCTCTTTTTATTTTTCTGGAAGATTTTCTATTAGTGTTTGACTGAATTCATCTTTAAAGTCATGGGTACCTGTAATATTCCTTGTAGAAACATTTTAAATTACAGACTCACTATCTTTAATAGGTAGAAGACTATTCAAATTTCGATACCTTCTTATATCAGTTTTATAAAGTTGAAATTTTCTAGGTATTTGTCCATATTATCTAAATTTTTTATATTATTGGCACAAATAATGTGTTGTTCATCACACCCTTATATTATCATATCTGCAAGATCTGTAGTAATGTCCCCTTTGTTATTTTGACTTTATGACTTCTTTCCTTTTTTGTAAACTCAGTCTCACAAGGAGTTTATCAATTTGACTAGTCCCATCAAAGAACTAGTTTTGGGCTTTGTTGATCTCTAGTGTATGCTCGTTATTTTTATTAATTTATACTGTTAAAATTTTATTTCCTTCCCTCAACTTTCATTGGGTTGATTTTTCTATATTTTCTAAGTTTGTGAGAGAGATGCTTAACTCACTAATATTAAGTCCTTTATCTTCTTTAATCCATGTATGTACACTAAATATATCTAAGAACTTCTTTAATGCCATCTCCCACATTTGATATGTAGTTTTCTTAAATTTGAATCTGGTAATACAGATAACTTACAACACTTCTGGTTCTGCTCCTATAGTCCATTGTTTCTGTTGGATTAAGTTTTCTTATCCCCTTATGTAGCTATTTATTTTTTATTGTGTGCTAGTCATTTTGATCTTAAATTTACTGTAGAAATAATTTTGCCTTGGAAAATTAGGATTAAATAAAGTTCCTCACCCACAAAGAAGTTTTTTATTTCCTCTTAGCAGATTCCTAGGGATATTAGCAAGCAATGAAGATCTTTATCCAATTTTAGAGATTGTGGTTTTTCTTGAACCACCTAGGTGACTCTAAACTGGGCTGCAGTATATGCAAAAGCTGTTTGAGCTCTAATTTTCTCTTAATCCTAGGGGCAGATCCATCAGGCTCCCACTCCAAACCATAGGGAGTTTACAGAGTGATCTTTGTAAGCCCTTAACTACAACTTAAGACCTCTTAGCCACATGACTATAAAAAGTGTTTCTAAGAATTCACTTGAGTTTCATTCCGTTCTGGATTAACAAATATCCCAAGACTAATAAAAGCCCCTACTGTTAGACTCACTTCTCTGAATTCGTCTTCCCTAAAATATTGCCTTAATATCTCCTTATCTCTCTCTTAACCCTCCAGCTCCTTTTTAGAAGATTTTTTTTTTCTTTTTTACATTTTACCCAGCTTTCTAATTGCTGTCAGTGGAAGAAAGAACACACTGTATACACTGCATGTTAGCTAACGTGACAATAAATCATATTAAAAAATAAATAAATAAAAGTAAAGTTAAAATTAAGTTATTTACATATACGTATATTTTAGACTCTTAAACAAGTTATATTTCTTCCCCCAAATTAACAATATATTAAGTTGAATGTTATCTTCAAAATCAATATAAATAAAAGTTGGGCCCTTGGGGTATCTCATGTTCCTCAGGCTAGATCATAAAAATTGTCAAAGTAAGAAAATAACACTCAATGGTTCCACATTCTGATGTTCCATTTATCCTTTTGTTGGGAGCGTTTTACATGCTTGTTGACGTTAGAATGTAAGCTGTATTATGGAGAATTTAGGACTTTATGTATCTTATTTTGTTGGTATAATCAGAACATATGCTCTCTTATGGACAGCCAGTAAATGATCAGATTATTCCTAGAAATAGAGACAAGGATTGCTTACAGGTGGCTTTAATCTACCCTTGTAATATCTATCAACTCTCTGCTTGCCACCGTCCATCATCCTACATAAAGAAGATCTTAGGGGCACCTGGGTGGCTCCATCGGTTAAGCATCTGACTTCAGTTCAGGTCACGATCTTGTGGTCTGTGAGTTCGAGCCCCACATCAAGCTCTGTACAAACAGCTCAGGACCTGGAGCCTGCTTCAGATTCCATCTCCTTTTCTCTCTGCCCCTCCCCTACTTGCATTCTCTTGCTCTCTCAAAAATAAACATTAACAATTTTTAAAAATCAGATCTTAGTGCAAAAATTGTTTTTCTTGACTGCCACCTGGGTGGCTCAGTTGAGCATCCTACTTTGGCTCAGGTCATAATCTTGCAGTTCATGAGTTCAATCCCCACATGGGGCTGTTAGCATAGAGAACACTTCAGATTCTCTGTCTCCCTCTCTCTCTGCTCTTCTCCCACTCATGCCCACTTGCACACACTTTCTCTCTCTTTCTCTCTCTCTCCCTCAAAAATAAACATTTACAAAATTATTTTTCTTATTCAAATTGAACTTCAAAACAAATCCCCTTGACATAAATTCAAACTATATTATTGTTCTAAACTTTTCTTTTTTTAATTTTTTAATGTTTATTTAATCTAGAGAGAGAGAGAGAGAAAGCATGAGTGGGAGAGGGGTCAGAAAGAGAGGCAGACACAGAATCCAAAGCAGGCTCCAGGCTCTGAGCTGTAAGCACAGAGCCCGACGCGGGGCTCAAACTCACGAACCGTGAGATCATGACCTGAGCCAAAGTCAGACACCCAACCGACTGAGCCACCCAGGGGCCCCTGTTCTAAACTCTTCTTAAAAATTAAATTCTAGGGGAGCCTGGGTGGCTCAGTTGGTTAAGTGTCCAACTTCAGTTCAGGTCATGATCTCTCAGTCTATGAGTTCAAGCCCTGCATCGGGCTCTGTGCTGACAGCTTGGAGCCTGGAGCCTGCTTTGGATTCTGTGTCCCGCCCCCTGCCCCTCTCCTGCTCACATTCTGTCTCTCTCTCTTTCTCAAAGATAAATAAACATTTTTTAAAAATGAAATTCTAGACCATGATTACTATCAGTTCTATGGGGGAACACTTCTACTGTCCATATGTAGCACATTGATTCAGAGCAAATGTCCGCTATCATGAAATTTATATCTGACTCAAGTAGAGCTTTTGCATGAGAAACACAAAACTTTTTCAAGTCTTCAGGAACACCTAAACCTAGTTAGGATATAACAAAGGGTATAGGATAAAAAAGTTGTCTTGATACTACTCTGACATTCTATCACCAACTTCTAGTCCCTATGTCAAGAGATATTTTCAAATAAATTTCTTTTAAAAAAAAGGCACCATAATGATAAACATGTCAGTCACTGACAACCCTAGAGATAAAAATTTACAGACAATGCCATCTTTGTTCAACTAGATCGTGTCCTAGAAGAAATAAGGAATAAACATTTAGTAGCAATAGATGTGCTAAACATCTTACATATACTATCTCTAGCCTGGAAATAACCTTGCAAAGTAGCTATTATCGTCCTCAGAGAAGGAAACTGAGGTTCAAAAGTTCAAAGCATTGTCAAGGGAGGCAGAATTCAAGCCAATTCTCCAAGTCACTTCTCTAAGACCTAAAGTCTGTGAGGTCAGAAGATACCCCTTCCAGGATACAACTTCATGCTTCTTCTCAACTACTTTTTCATTAATTTTAAAAAATAATTATTGATAATCTACTACGATTCTGAAATATTCTGAGCATGGGGAAAGCTGTAGAAAATGAGAAAACAAGGTTCTTATGCTCATAAAGCTTACATTATAGTGCAGAAGAAAGACAATACTCAAATAAACAAATAATTATTTTGATAAAGATAGATGTTTTGGAGAAGGTGAAATGAGAAGTGAGAGCTAACTGAAATAAAGGACTTAGACAAGACCTTTCTAAAGGGGCAACTTTTAAGCCAGGTCTAAAATGATAAAATAGGGTGCAAACAAAGATTTAAGGAAAAAATGTTCCCAGCAGAGAGAACAATAGGTAGGTGCAAAGGCCCTGAGGCAATGCATCCTCCACCCCAGATGCCTACTTTTTTTTCACATTTTCTCCCTCTTTTATTTCTTTTTAATTTAAATTCAAGTTAGTTAACATACGGTATAGTCTTGGCTTCCAGAGTAGAACCCAGTGATTCATCTCTTACATATAACACCCAGTATTCATCCCAGCAAGTGTCCTCCTTAATACCTATCACCTATTTAGCCCATCCCCCCACCCGCCTCCCCTCTAACAACCCTCAATTCTCTGTATTTAAGAGGCTCTTATGGTTTGCCTCCCTCTCTGTTTTTATCCTATTTTTCCTTCCCTTCCCACATGTTCATCTGTTGTGTCTCATAAATTCCACATGAGTGAAATCATATGGTATTTGTCTTTCTCTGATTTATTTCACTTAGCATAGTATATACTCTGGTTCCATCCATGTTGCAAATGGCTAGATTTCATTCTTTTTGATCACCAAGTAGTATTCCATTGTGTGTGATTGTGTGTGTGTGTGTGTGTGTGTGTGTGTGTATACAGAAGATATGGTGTGTGTGTGTGTGTGTGTGTGTGACACACACACACACACACACACCATATCTTCTTTATCCATTCATCAGTCAATGGACATTTAGGCTTCTGCCATAATTTGGCTATTGTTTACAGCTGTTGCTATAAACACTGGGGTCCATGTGCCCCTTTGAATCAGCACCCCTGTAACCCTTGGATACACTCCTAGCAGGGCTATTGCTGAGTCATAGGGAAGATCTATTTTTAATTTTTTAAGGAACCTCCATACTCTTTTCCAGAATAACTGCACCAATTTGCATTTCCACTAACAGTACAAAAGGTTCCCCTTTCCCTTCATCCTTGCCAATATCTGTTCTTTCCTGAGTTGTTAATTTTAGCCATTCTGACAGGTGTGAAGAAAAACCTCAGGAAAAAGTAACTAAAAAGATCTGAAAATGTTGCCCCTTTCAGAGGTCCTTATGGTTTACTAAGATACAAAGATAATATAAAGGAGAAAACTCCAAAAGTGAAATCCCTCCCAGGGAAGCATTTAAGAGGAAGTTAGCATCACTCTGCACCTACCAAAAAAAAAAAAATCTGACGTGGGTTATTGCCCACTCAGCCCTACCTGTGCCTCCTCAAGATTCTCAGTGGAAGACATACTTTGCTGCCAATTTTTCACATCTGAAACAGGAACTGAGAACTTCATAGGCACAATATCTTTTCCCAGCACAGGAAGCACCCAAGGTACCAATTTGCCACATTTCAGTGCTTTGTGAGTTGGACTTTTGAAACAGAGACTACTTTTCCCTGCAGTAACAGTATCATTTGCAAATCAGACTCCTAAGGAAGTCTACCCCAAGTTAAAATGCTGCTGATAGTCCACAAATTAGCAGTGGAAAACAGAATTATATCACACAACTAGGGAATAAATGGGAAAAAAAAATATTGAGTGAGAAGTAGTTTATCTTAAATGGCATTGCATAAAGAAAGCCAGGTTTAGGTTTAAGGATAATTAATTGTGAAGAGTCTTTCAGTCAACCTTTCCATTTCTGGCGGATGACGGAATAGGTTGCTTAGTTACGTCTAATTTTGCTCCATAAACTTTGGCTTTCCTTATTCCTGGTACAGTTGCCATACTGTTTTGTTTTCTGGTTTGGGTTTTTTTTCTTTTTCTGATGCATAACTACCCATGAGTAAAGATGGTTGAGTCGACACTCTTCTCAAGTTTGTGATGGTATTTAGGATTCATGCAGGTTACAGAGAAAGTGGGGATAAGAGAAGAGAGCAAGGTGTAAACCAGAAGTCTTCAGAGTTCAGCCCAAATCAGAATTCCTGGGAGGAATTCTTGGAACTCCGATTTCTGAGACTCCTGTCAGACCTTCTGATCAGGAGGTGTGGGGTGGGACAGAGAACTGGCATTTCTAACTAGCTCCCAGGTAACACTTGTGCTACTAACCCAGGGATGACACTTTGAAAACCACTATCCAAAACACAAAAGGTTCAAGCTGGAAAGAAAACTGCAATTTGCAGTGGGCACAGCTGCTGACCCTGTGGGTTGAACCTGCTCACGATGTTTACGGATAGATCATTGACTGATGGCTAATTCTGTGTGTGAATGGGTTGAGAAGGACCAGTATGTCAGGCAGCAGCCTTTTCCAGTGTTTTGAAATGCCTGAGAGCAGGTGAAAGAATTAATAGCTCTTCCCAAATTTTTATGATTCTCCTTCTTCCTGTATAAAGAACATTTTCGGGCACTATCTGGGGTAATTTTGGCAGCTGATTTAACCCTTTCAGACCCAAAGCACACTACTTGAGGGCTGTGATTTAATAGCTTACTAGCAAACATGTATTAAGTATCTACTGCTTTCAAGACAAGGTAATAAATCAGAAATGGGGGGAGGATTGTTTCATCTAAAGGCAGAGCAGTCCTGTACATGAGCAATTGAAGTCACATCCTCAGAGTGATACAGGTAAAATGCGGTGAGAGTTTAAATGTAGGAAGGATGCTTCTACCAGTGAAACAAGTCAAGCACTCGGACGTAAACCTGAGCAAGACATAAGGATATGAATTTTGGCAACTGGGAGCAAAAAGAGGGACATGACAGAAGGAAAATACAAATCCAGGAAGAGAGAACAATGTGGAAAAGTGTTAGGCAGGTGAGAGTGGAACATTAGGAAAGCAACCAGGAATTCTGACGGGCTGGAGTGCAGGCCACTGGAGGAACAGACAAGGAAGATTATCACGAAGCCCTTAAATATCAGGAGACAACTTTGAAAGCGACTAGCTATCAGGGGAGCTCTGAAACTTTTCAACCACAGAAGTGATCATGTGGAACTCTATTTTAGGATAACTTACTGGGCAGCAGAAGATGTGGATGTGTGAGAAATCTATTATAGTAGCTAGGACTTCCCCAGGGTGGGAAAGAGCAGTGACAGATACCGTAGGTAGAATCATCATTACCAGCAACAGATTTGAGGTCAAGAATAAGAGAGAAAGACAGAAAGGAAGACAAAAAGAACACTGATGTTTTAAACCTCGGTAATCAGCCAGTTGGTAGCATCTCCAACAGGAACATGGAACAGTCTAAAAAATATTCTAATACTAAGAGGACTGTTGAACCACAGGTAACATATCCTCACACCATAAGCGAATGAGGCTTGCCTTGGACTGCAACCCTGAAGTCAATGCTCATCAATTTTTACTTCAGTCTGCATGTGTGACTATAAATATGTAACTGAAGAAAAATGTCAAGAAGCAGTATTTAACCTTCCCAAATATAAAGCACTCTGACATTTTCTATTCTGTTCCATTTCACTTTTTAAATATACTTGTAGCCACCACCGACTTGGTTTCCTGGCTCCCAAATGGGCTGTGTCCCAGAGTCTGGAAAACACTGTCCTGAGCTGTAAGATTCAGCAATTATGTAGACAGTACAGAAAAGGAATAGCAACCATTATCAGATGTAAGGGGGAAACACATAGAAGCAATGCATTCTTACTCTCTAGAATGTTGTAGATTACTTCTCCAGAGATATAAGACACCTATACCTATAAATATCAAACTTTTTTTTTTTAAGTTTATTTTGTTTTTTATTTTGAGAGAGAGAGTGAGAGAGAGTGGACATGGAGGGAGCAGAGGGAGGGAGAGAGAATCCCAAGCAGGCTCCACACTGCCAGCATGGAGCCCGATGTGGGGCTTGAACTCATAAACCAGGAGATCATGACCTGAGCTGAAACCAATAGTTAGACGCTCAACTGACTGAGCCACCCAGGCGCCCCTAAATATCAACTTAAAATAATGGACAACTCCTCCGATAAAGAGGAGAGTACGCTCTGTGTCTATTTTAGCAAGATGCTCACAATGCTGGACAGAGTTTGTCAGTGCTCCTTATGAAAACTTAGAACTGTGTAGAAGGACCCATATTTATAACCTCATAAATTGAAATGAAGGAAGCTAAGCATTCACATCTCAAAAGCAACCTTTATGGAAGGATCATTCCACTAATTTTAAACAGAAAGAATTCTAGTAACAAAATTAACCCCTTGACAGAATCACCTAAAGGGAAAGTAGGTTTAATTGTCAATACCATTGGCAATTTCATTTCAGTCAAAGATAGAACATTTTAACAGGAAAGATGTTCCAAGGAAAGACACCTCCATTTATAAAACTGTTATTTATACCATACTTTTTAATTTTTTTTAATTTTTTTGAGAGAGTGCGTGAGCCAGGGAGGGGGGACGGAGGGAGAAAGAGACAGACAGAGAGAGACAGAATCTTAAGCAGGCTCCATGCTCGGCCCGGAACCCAACATGGGGCTCAATCCCACAACCCTGGGATCATGACTTGAGCCAAAATCAAGAGTCAGATGCTCAACCGACTGAGGCACCCAAGCACCCTACACCCAACATTTTTAAAGTATGGGGACAACGTGAGACTGCTGCAGCCAGCAATGGTACAACATGCCTTGTTCCTCAACTGGGCGTGACTGGAGGGACAACAATTGCCCGCAGACACGCTGGGGGTACAGTCTGCATGCTCACCAGCTTTTACTAGCCGTAATACATCACTTCAATGAAATAGATTCCACATGTGCACTTACTTCCCTGAAGAAAGACTTGAGAGAAACTGACAAGTGGATTGGCTTGTCATAACCAACTCCTATACAACTTTATAAGGAGTAGAATAAAACCTGAACCCAAGTACCCATTAGTATGCAGGGTATTGTGCTAAGTACTTTCACACATGTGACCCTCTAAGAACCCAACAAGGTACACTCCAAGAAGTGAAAATAACTCAGCAGAAGCCAAATATCTGAGAAGTGCAGAGCCGAGATGTAAAGATAAGATTCCTTGCCTTTGTAACCTCCTTCATAAGAAATATAAGGACAGTTGCACAAGAAGCAGGTCAATTGATCTCCAGTGTATCCTTTGTGGAGCTTTATTTAAAAAGGTAACTGGCTTCAGAGAGGATGTTTGAATATACAGTATACACAGCAGGACAGGCAATCAAGACCTTCAACAATAAATCTTCCCAGACGCTTGGCTGGTGAGATTGTTTTCTGCACTTCTTCCACCCCCTATCTGTCTACTTCCCTCCACCTTTTGGTTTTCATTTCTTTCCATCAGTAGCCATGGCAACATCCAAAGATAAAACACAGGCAGGAGATTCTCACAAGCATCTGAAAACATGGCCCCTCGCCAGCATTTTTCGTCAGTATAATGCCGGCTCAACACACCGCACAAACACAGCAGCACCCTCCTCCTTTCCCTTTCATTTCCCACCCACGTAGCGGCAGCCAAGGCCATTTGTGAGGCTTATGAGCTGACTGGTGCATTTGTATTCATAAACTTGCAGATCAGTCCTTCACTGTTTCAAAAAAAAAAAAAAAATGTTTGAGCTGGAAACCTGTGGATTCATCTCACTACTCCCATTAACTCTTTCCTAAGAAATAGGCATTCTGTTCATTGTTTGCCTTAATCGGAGGTGAGTGTTTAAACCACAGCACTCCTTCTGGCTTCCCAAATATGCTGCACATGCAGTGAAATGTTACCACAAACAGGCTCTTCCGAATTTCTCAGCTAGATTGTGACTACTGAAAGATGAGACAAAACAGGTGTGGTCCAACGTGTTTTACTTAAAAAACAGCCTTGATTAGATTCATGAATATCCGGTTCACCCAGCCAGAATACCTAATTATTGACTGCATGGTTATAAATCAGAGGAGATTACAAAACAACGGTTGTCTGTCTGGAACACAGTAGAACATGAAGAGTTTGCAGGAATGAATACAGTGTGGATGAACACACTGTATGTATGCTTGAGGATATGTGTGAAAATAACAGTCTTGCTTTAGCTTTATTATATTTCTAATTGCCTAATTTGGTACTGATGATTGTTATTTAGACTTTTTTTTTTTTTAATTTATTGGCTTTCTTTCCCAAAGTACTAAAGACTGTCTAATGCACAACAACCCTTAAAAACAGTGTACTTCACAGGTGCCTGGGTGGGTCAAACAGTTGAGCGTCCGACTTCAGCTCAGGTCTTGATCTCACGGTCTGTGAGTTTGGACCCGCATCGGGCTCTGTGCTGACAGCTCAGAGCCTGGAGTCTGCTTCAGATTCTGTTTCTCCCTCTCTCTCTGCCCCTCCCCCACTTGCGCTCTGTCTCTCTCTCTCTGCCTCTCAAAAATGAAGAGAAAACTAATAAAAAAAAAATTAAAAAAAAAGTGTACTTCATTAAGATGCAAAACACAGTGACCTCACAATTCCCTGACCTCCTTAATTCTAGCGGGAGCTATTTGTGAGTTCTTATTCTTTTTAATTTTTTTTTAATCTTTATTTATTTTTGAGAGAGAGACAGAGTGTGAGCAGGGAAGGAGCAGAGAGAGAGGGAGACACAGAATCCGAAGCAGGCTCCAGGCTCCGAGCTGTCAGCACAGAGCCCGACGTGGGGCTCAAACTCACGAACCGTGAGATCATGACCTGAGCCGAAGTCGGACACTCAACCGAGACACCCAGGTGCCCCCCCAAAATTTTTTTAATGTTTATTTTTGAGAGTGAGAGAGAGAGCATGTATTTGTGAGTTCTTATTAAGTCATAGCCTTCAATGCTTTATATACCATATCTCATTCATTCTTCCTGCCATCTTACATGATACTGTTCTGGGTTTGTCTCAGCTCATCAATAGGCAATGCTCTAGTTAGACAAGCCCTGTGTTTCTGATGATAGCAAGATGCCCTTCAGCAATGACCATCAGGAAACTTTGAAAAATAAGGTTTATTTCTTATAAAACCTGGTGATCCCACAGCACACATAGAGCCGCACAGTGAGGGCATGCATAGAGAGCGTGCACACTGGAGTTCTGCTTTTATTGGTGTCCACGGTGGAGGTTCAAGGGTGGTGGGCTTACTCTTCATTGGTGTATTTGAAAGATACAAGACGGAATTTAAAGTGAGGGAGGAGAAAAAACAAATGCCCCAAATGGTCTGTGTATCAATATCAACCAAACTTTCTCAAACAAAGGAGTGTCAGCTGGGGGACATCGCCTGGCTTTTTACTAGTTGTGTGGCCAGGCAATGTGTGTATACACAGCTGTCTTTGAACGGGATGCCTCTTTGAAATGGATGCCTCAGCAATCAAAGCTGAAATCAGGCACTTACATTGCAAAAAAGAAAAAAAAAAAACTGTCGGGGCTTACACTGATGGACGCATTTTTATGACAGAGGAAACAGAGGCTCAGAGAGATTAAACCACTTGTCTGAGGCCACACAGCAAAGTGGTAGCAAAGTGAGAGGGAGGCCCAGGTCTACCACTGCCCCATATTCTTTCCTCCCATCTTTCTGTCAATTACCCATAACTTCAGTCACCATCAATTGCCTAGCTTTCGAAGTATTCCACCAACTGTGAGCCCTCCTTCTGGTGCCATATTTCTTATCTGCATTTCCTCCATTGAGTCCACTGGCCCCTCATCTCCTCTTTTTTCAGAGCCCATCAGCAATGTCAGCACAAAATCCTTCCTAGCTCATCCACTTCAACTGTTAGCTCAGCTGCACCCTTGATTCCTACAAATCTGTTTCCAATTCTTCAACTGTACTCATCATGGCCCTCATCAACCCTTGAGAGGCCACCAACCAGTGATGAAGAAACCCAAGAAAGCTTGTGGACTGTTTGCACACAAAGCAAGTCTAATGAACCTCAGTTTTGTTCTCACTGTTCTTGCTAAGTCTTTAATACATCCCAATTTGATTTACAGTCACTTTCCCCAGAATCTGTTCCAAACATTCTGCCCTCAAACTCCTGGGCAAAGCCCTTCCTAGCCTTATCTCAGCAGTAAGCTCACATTACATTTCACCCAAGTGAGGGAAGCCCATTGACGAGACATGCACAGCTTTCCCCTCTTCAGCTCAATCATCTTTTCTCTTTCTTCCATCTTAGGGGGAGAAAAATACTTCATGTATCACCTTTCAACAGATTAAAGGACACAAAAAGGCAATAATCAGTCAAAGCCAGAATGTGAGACATTCTACAATATAAAGGGCTCAGGAGGTACCTGGGCAACTCAGTCAGTTAAGCGACTCGGTTGGTTAAGTGACTTTTGATCTCAGCTCAGGTCATGATCTCATGGTTCATGGGATCAAGCCCCACATCAGGCTCTCTGTTGACAGCATGGAGCCCGCTTGGTATTCTCTGTCCCCCTCCCTCTCTGCCCCTCCCCTGCTCACATTCTGTCTCTCTCTCCCTCTCTCAAAATAAGTAAAGAAATTAAAAAAATAAATAAAGGGCTCAGGTTTTTCAACTAATAAAAGGCATGGGAGAAAAGGGTTATTGGGGAAGGACTACTGCAGATTGAAAGAGATTATTAAAGAAATAATAACCAAATGCAGCATATAGACCTCATGTTGATGCCGATTCAAACAACCTATATGTAAAAAGCCATCTGGAGACAACTGGGGACAATTCAATGTAGGCTGGATTTTAGATAACAGTGAGAAGTTGATATTAATTTTGGAAGTCTGATAATAGCATTATGATTAGGAAAACTAAGGTCCTTATCAGCTTAGAGATGCATACTAAATTATTACCAGTGAAATGATAGATGGTACCTGGAATGAGTTTCAAAATACTTGGACAACGTTTTTTTAAATTCATTTATTTTGAGAGAGAGAGAGAGAGTGAAAGAGAGCATGAGCAAGTGGGGGAGGGGCACAAAGAGAGAGAGAGAGAAAGAGAATCTCAAGCAGGCTCCTTGCTCAGCACGGAACCTGACACGGGACTCAGTCTCACGATCGTGAGATTATGACCTGAGCCAAAATCAAGAATCAGACACTTAATCAACTGAGCCACCCAGGCGCCTCTGGCAACATTTTCTTCCCAGTGTCGGAGGATAGATGAAACAAATTTTGGAAAATACTGGTAACTGTCCAAAGCTGGGTGATGGGTAATTATAGATCGTCTCTATAGATGAATTATAGATTGGGAAATTATAGATTTGTCTCTGCCCTTATGTATGTTTACAAATATACACACTAAAATTTTTGAAAGTAACAAAACAATTGAAAAACTTTTAAAAACTGCTATTTAAAAATTATTCTCTTTCTCTAACATGGTAAATCTACCTCCGTTTGATCATTCCTCCCACTGTCTTCAAACAAGCCTCTTCTGTCCTGATCTTCTCCGAACGGCACTGTTTCTGAAAGCTGTCATTCTCTCCCTCTCTCTCCTGAAACCCTTACATTTCAAGAAAGGAGTCCAGATCACTCTGTCTTTCCAAAAGGACATTCACTCCCCTCCCCTCCCCCCCCATCTCCTCTCGCCCCTGGCAATCTGACTGTCCTCACTGTCGCTTTTCCAACTCAAGAAAATTGAGGTGCTAAGCCACCAGCCAACACACGAACAGAGGTCTGTCTCTCTCAGCCCGCGCCTTCTGCAACCACCCATCCCTTCTCGTCCAGGCCGTTCTAAAGACTTGGTTGACATTTATCAACTCACATAATCATCCCGACAGTCCTGTGAGGGAGCTGCTATTATCATCCTCATTATACAAAAGCGGGAAATTGAGGCTGAGATAAGTCAAATAACCTGTGCACGGTCACACAGCTAGTAGCTGCTGGGGCTGCAAGCCCAGACAGCCTGACCTGGGCGCCATGACCTTAGCCACCACACAAATCATCTCTTCCTGAAGGCTAGCACAGGGTTCTCCTGTTCACGAGCCTGTGTGCACCGTGCACAATGCCACAGGTGATAAAAACGTTTGGGACCTGAAGGTTCTTCCGCAGTGTTTTGCTTGCCCAGAAGAAGGACCTTTTTGCTCTGTTAATGAGACCATCTAATAATCAGCACGGTCAATAAAATCATGACACAGTTCACTTTAGTTTTAATAAGGTCATCAGCAAAATGATCCAAACATGACAAGCTAAGAACGAAATAGACAAAACAGCTGGTCAACGGGCAAGTGCTTTATTCCCTGACGTTTCCTGAATTCAGTATAAACAATTCCATCTGAGATAACAGGAAGGTGAAAGTACTTTAGGTAATGATAACGTGGCCTCTAGAGATACTATTTTTATAAATGTTGGCATTTCAAAAATTTTTTAAAGTTTATGTATTTTTGAGAGAGAGAGAGACCGAGCGTGAGTGGGGGAGGAGCAGAGAGCGGGGAGACACAGAATCCGAAGCAGGCTCCAGGCTCCGAGCCGTCAGCACAGAGTCCGATGCGGGGCTCGAACTCACAAACCGTGAGATCATGACCTGAGCCAAAGATGAATACTTAACTGACTGAGCCACCATTTTATTTCAAATGGAAGTAGATGAACCATCACCTTCCCCTGATGCATCTACTTTTCTTTGATTTCCAGCAGCTCCCCACGGGAATGAAGTCTGGGTTCCTTCAGGAGGCCCCCTGCCTACGGGACCAGCCTCATCGCTACCAGGGCTTCCTGAAGTCTTCCACACACTCTGTTCGCAGCTTCTCTGTGGGCCTTCCGCGCAGGCTGCTTCCTCACCAGGAGCACCTTAGCCTCCCGTGCCCACCTCTGACCCCATGCTGAATCGGAACCTCCCGGGGCTCTCCCTCTTCACCAGAGCTCTTGCACATGCCCTCACATGTATGTCTGTCACTCGGTTGTGACTCTTTGTATCCACATTCGGGGGAGCTCAGCTGAGCTTAACTAGACTGTGGGAATTTTCACAGTGTCTGAGCTCTGTCAGATGTCAGAGCAGCCCACGAAGACAACAAGACAAAAACGAGGGAGCCCAGCCCTCAATCACTTACTGCAACAGAAGTCAAGAGTCTCACACCAGAGGAAACACCAACTCTTCTCATGCCATTTCACCCCAGGGGACAGAGCTACAGACAAGGGGGTCCCTCTGCTGCTTGGACTCCGAAGCGGGATGCAGGGGGCAACAAGGTGGGCTAGAAGTGAAGTAAGTCATAGTGGGGAAAAGTGTCTTCAAGGTTCTTCCCCTCATTCCCTATAAGGAGAGCTCAGCAGGGGTGGGCGTCTACAGAGGGCTCTGTCCAGGCCTCAGTGAAGGGACCAGGAAAGCAGGGATCACAGCCAGGAATGTAAACATGCGAATGATCGTGACTGCAACTCTTTTGAGACTTGAGCGCACCGGCTGGGCCCCAAACCCAGTGCGGCGAGGACAACTTCTCCCTGAGGCTGGTCATGGAAAGCCTTTGTAACTGACTTTAGTGGGGCCTGAAAAATCACACCCACGCTTTTAGCCTGGAGCTGGACTCCTCACACATCAATCTGTCTGCCCGACTGAATTTTAACTTCTCGAAGGCATCATCCATGACTTATCTTCCCTTCTCCATACACAGTGGGTGCTCAACCACACGTGAGAGCTTGTGGATGGAGTGGGCATCTCCATGTGGATCCAATTAGAAAACCACTGGAATAGAACATTCTTGGCCTCGTTGTGTTATCTATCAAATCTTAAAAGGTACAAATTTAATAAATTTTTAACAATGTTATTATGCCAAGATCTACCTGATTCAAATCCATCCAAAAAAATCAATTATAGCATTTTTTTGCCACCCTGAAAAAAAAAATTCTTCTCTGGTTTAGTAGGTCCAGAAATGAACGCACAGAACTGCTACTTACCCTTGCAAGCTCATCTTGTGCTGATTCTGGTGCCTACGACAAAGGTCTCGAAAGGACATCAATCTGGTTTATATTCAGAATGTAAGGTTGACAGTGATAACTGGTTTGCTTGTTTTTTTTTAACCTTCCCTTCATTCATCATTAATGCCAGGCATCTCAGGAATATCTGATTTTGTTTAGCGGACTTGTTTTCAGTATGATTATCCTTGATAATGCAGATTCTAAATGCTTGGAACCTGCGTGCCTTCAAGACATTTCTCCAGGCAATCTACAAGGAAAGCCATGGTTTCAACACATCTAGAGAAGAGCTGGGCTTACGCCCCGATCTACCTCCAGTATATAATCTGGACCCTGGCATATATATACGAAGGACCCAATTTGTCAGACTGAATTGACCTACACTTCGTCATAAATGTTTGATATTTAAATAATTGTCCGTTTACTTTGCTCTATTTGGAGGAAGAATATCTTATTTTAGGGAGCATGATCTTGTAGAGATGGGAAAATGTTCCTCTCATCCCTTCCAGGTTCTTAGCCCAATAAATTGACACAAACTGATTGACAGTAGAAAAAGCAAAATTAATTATGTGTATTCAGGATTCCCACAAGGACATGAGACTCAAAGGCAATCTGGCAATTGAACCTTGAATGCCATCCTGGGTAAAGAGAAGGAGGCAGGGTTCTAGAGCCAAAAGGAAGGCAGGCAAGTCACAAGAAAAGCAAATGTTTGGTGAACAAATGCTTGCCACACTGTGCAGTAAGCCTTTCTGATACAAAAATTACCTCTGGTAATAGTTCTCTTCCTTGTACAGGTCCTCAGCTAAATTCTTTCAGGTAGGTAAGGAGGAGTTAAAAAGCGCTTCCTGAGTCTGCTGAGCTTTGATTGCCTTCAAGCCAAAATAACCCATATGCCAAAGTTGTATATTTTGGGGGTCATGTATTCTGCTACCCCCTAGTCTCTGAATTATGACTCCCTGACTTCTCTATTATTTCTTCACATATATTATTACATTAATAGGGGCTCAGCAAACCACAATAACATTTCAGATTTTGTCATCTCACACTATCAGTCTCACTTTTGACAAAATGGGGAGATATTAACTTTCGACCACACATATTTGCAGAACACTAAGCTTCAGTAAAGTTGAAGATAGTATCATTCGGTTTTATTAATCACCTCCAAGCTGGTGTCCCAAGTATCCTAAAGAGATTGTTACCACTTCTTTTTTGCCGATTAACTTTAAATCATAGAGTTTTTTCACCCACGTCTGTTTTCTTTTTCATTTGTACATTCCATCAGGTATTAATTATCTTTTGCGGAGACCAGGAAAACAGGGTGTTTGAAAAAAGGCTTGAAAATGTGATATATGTATAAATGCATGGCACAAGTAGTAAAAAGTGCCAAATCAAAGTCCTGAACCAAAGCACAAGCCTAGAAACACAATTAATGCCGAGTGAACTATGAAAAAGAGCCAATACACAGCTTTTAAACTTTAATTATTGCCTGTGTCACACAGAAGGGGGAAAAAACTGTCTTTAGCACTTTGTGTACCTGCTAAAGACTCTAAATGGAATCAGATATATAGGTATTTCTCTGGTAGTTACAGAGGTTAGTATCCAAGTACTGTGTGAAGACATTAATTAAATCCCAATTTCAATCTGTACTAAGACACTGCTCTCTTGAAGCTGTAAATAAATGAGACCTATTCCAAATAGATTCAGTGCACTGCACAGCAAGGAAAAACAGGAGTTTGGGCATGTGGACAAATGCACTGTGAATTAGCTCTTTCAGGAAAAAGAAAAATGAAAAGGTGGAAAAACAAAATTGAGGTCTTATCACAGTACTAATGAGTCACAGATCACAGTACTAATGGTGTTGGACCTCTCATACACGAATATATATACATAAATAAACATATATGTATATATATATATTCATTGTCATATTCTTATACATAAATAAATATATATTCATACACATATATATTCATACATATATATATATAAGTTTATTTATTTTAAGAGAGAAAGCATGAGCAGGAGAGAGACAGAGAGAGAGAGAGAGAGAGAGAGAGAGAGAGAATCCCAAGCAAACTCCACACAGTCAGTGCATAGCCCTAGGTGGGGCTTGAACTCACAAACCATGAGATCATGGCCTGAGCCTAAGTCAGACACTTAACCTATTGAGCCACCCAGGCGCCCCTCACACATAAATATATGTTAAGCCACTACTATCTGTGTAGCAGAGAAACATATAGTGCCCAAAGGCCTTCATAATCTGGTTGATGAAAAAACACATAAATTCAGAAAAAGGCATTGTCACAACTGTCTACCTACAAGATCAACATACAAAAATCAATCACGCTTGTATACACTTATCATGACCATGAAGAAACTGAAATTTTTAAAACACAGTATTATTTAAAAATCTCTTCGAAGGAGATTAAATACTTAGGTATAAACCTAACAAAATAAGTACAGGATCTATATGGAAAAAAATTACAAAATGTTAATGGAAGAAACCAAACAAAGCCCACATGAAGAGAAATACTGCTCGTGAATTAGTAGACTCAACATAGTAATGATGTCAAGTCTCTCTAACTTGATCTATAGATGTAATGTAATTTCCATCTAAATCTCACCAAGATACTTCACAGACACAGACAAGTCTATTCAAAAATTTACACGGAAAGACCTAGAAGAGTGGAAAAAATCTTGAAAACGAATAAAGTGGGAGGAATCACTTTATTTGATGTTAAGGCTTTTACTATATCGCTACAGTAATCAAGAGAGCATGGTACTGACAAAGAGATAAATACATGGATCGATGCAGCAGAGAATCCAGAAACAGACCCACAACATCATGCTTGGCTGATTTTTGGCAAAGGTGCAAAAGCAACTCAACAGAAAAAGGATAGCCTTTTCAACAAATGGTACTGGAGTAATTGGATATCCATCAGTCAAAAATGAATCTCAACCCAAACCTCAGACTTTATGCTAATATTAACTCAAAACCATCACAGACTTAAATGTGAAACAAAAAAAAAATGTAAAATTTTTAGGAAAAACAGGAGAAAATCCTCAGGACGGAGGGAAGGCAGAGAGAGTTCTTAGACTTGACACCACCAACAAAATTCATTAAAAAAAAATGAATTAACTGAACTTCATGAAAATTTTAAATTATTTGTTTTGTGAAAGACCCTTTTAGATGGATGAAAAGATGAGCAACAACAGACAGGAAGAAAATATGTGCAAATCACATGTCTGACAAAGGACTAGTACTTAGAATATATAAAGAACTCTCAAAATTCAACAACAAAACAAACAATCCAGTTAGAAAAGGGACAAAAGATAATAAAGGAATGTCTTATTATATAGAGAATATACAGATGACAAATTAGCAAATGAAAAAATGTTCAACATCACCAGCCAATAAAGAAATGCAAATTAAGGCCACGATGGGATATCACTATAATCTACTAGCACAGCTAATGAAAAATCATGATAACACCAAATGCTGGCAAGGATACAGAGAAAAATCAATCTTCCATACACTGCTGATGGGAATACAAAATTATATTTCTGTAATATTTCTGGAATACCTTTGGCAATTTCTTACAACAACTAAATATGCAATTACCATATGATCTAGCAATTGAATTCTTGGGCATCTACCCCAGAGAAGTGAAAACTTATGTTTACACAAGAACACACAAACAAATGTTGACAGCAGCTTAATTTATTATATAGTCAAAGGTTGAGGCAACCCAAATATGCTTCAACAGGTGAATGATCAAACAAATCATGAAAAAAGACAAAAAGTGAGTATGTGAGGTGATGGGTATGTGTTAATTAACTAGACTGTGGGAATTTTCACAATGTATATGTATATTAAATCATCAAATTGTACGCGTTAAGTATATTATAATTTTATTTGTCAATTATATCTCAATAGAGCTAAAAAGAAAACTCTGGTGTATACTTATCTTGGAATACTGCTCAGTCATAATCGGGAAAAACTATCAATATTGACAAAAACTTTCATCACATTCCAACTTCAACAGATGTAAAAGAAAATGGATTCTTCCACTAAGATATACTTTCACTGCTTTAAAGGTTTTGGATATGATGGGCTATTGCCGAGTCAACTTCCTCTTTCAACAGATAGGAAACCTGAACTTTGACAGGTAAGAAACGTACCTGAGGCCACACAGCTAGACAGAGGAACAGAGAGCAGATCAGATATGGCCGACCAACTAGTTGGTAAAATGAAAGTGATTGTAACTTTGGGAGAAACCAAACGTATCTTAGAGTCCTTAATGTCCAAAGAGGGGAATTCTGAGCCACATTAGAGACAGACTTGAAATTTTGGAAAAGTTGCCACTCCCCCCCCCCCAAAAAAAAAAATCAGAAAGGCTATCTAAAAGCATAGCAAGTAAAGGCCCATATTAGGGGAGAAATGATTACATAGATATATGAAGAGATACTTCTTAAAGACTACATACAACAGATAGAATGAGAAAGACTTCATCAATGTTATACACCAAATGAATGACACAATCCTATCATCCTGTAATGTGAGTAAGGTCAGAAGGACTGGACCCCAGAACCACCTGCAAAATGAAAATAAATCAGCAATAAGAATAATTAAAAATTCAAATACAAATAGTTAGCAAAATAAAGCGATTTTTTAAATTGTCCCATGAGAAAAAAGAACAAGGTTTTTATCCATTTCCAAAAGCAGCTGGTTTTATATTAATTTGACCAGAGAAGCAAAATAGATGATTATTGACAAAATTGGCAGATAATAAGGTCAAAATAAAAAAAAGAGAGAGAATATCTGCATTCTTTGTTGAAGACATGCATCTTTAGTCATAATAGCATACAGCAAACATGTTATAAGGGAACAGGGTCCAATATTCATCTATTCTTCACCCCTTCTCCCCCCTAAAAACTATTCAGGCTCACACAATATGCCAGGTGCTTTTCAAAGAGTGAAAAGTGGCATAAGCATGGCACAGAAGACAAAAATGTGACAAGGATCTAAAAGTGACAAAACCAGGTGGCACCTTCTTCCTTAAAAAGTTCATTGATTTAGTGCAGGAGACATATAACTTCATTGTCGCCCAAACAAACGTAAAATCAGATTTCCAAAGTGCTATGGAGGAGAAGCATGTGGTGCTCTGACTGCACGCATTGGGAAGATCTGATTGAGAGGAACAAAGGAGTGTGTGAGGAGACGGTTAGGAGAGGCTTCCTTAGACAGGGATGATTGAGCTGAGATCTGAAGTTGACAGTGAGCGACATTAGGAAAGAGCCTGCCTCGCAGGGGGAATTACCAGTGCCAGATCAGGGAAGGAAGGTGCGCGTGCTCGGGGACAGAAAGAAGACCGGTGTGGTCAGGCATGACGATGTAGGCAGGGTGCAACGTAGCTGAAGAGGTGAGCAGGGTCAGCCTGGACTGTGCTTTCTAAGCCACGGTCAAGATTTTAACTTTTATCCCAGAACAAAGGGACTGTTTTGATGGGATGGTATAATCAGATTCATACCTCAGAAGACCACCACACCTATCAGGAGGAGTCCCAGGGGCCCAATTAGGAAGCTACTGCCTTGGCCGAGGTGAAAAATGATGTACTTTGAACTGGTGGGGGAGAAGTGGAGCTAATTAGAAGTGGAAAATGTGAAGAGTATTTTTAGAAAATATAATCCATTGAATTTTCTGATGGATTGGAAATGGAGTAAGATGTTCTTGACTGTTTTCTAGCGTCCCGGTTGGCTGAATTGACCAGACGGTGGTGCCCTTCACCAAGCTAAGACACAGCAAAGAAGACCACAGTTGAGTCTGGAAATCAAGAGTTCAATCCAATTTGAATTACATTTGAGACATCCAAGTGAAGATGTCAAATTGGCGGCTGGATGTGTGATTCTGGCACCTAGAGGCAAGGCTTCAATCATGGAGGAGATTCTAAGAAAGCCTTTTGCTGATCCCAAGATGTTAGCCTCCTACACACAGATAGAGATTAATATAGAGACAGAGATAGAGAGACATACATAGTATATATTCAGGTGTTAAGAGAAACTGTAGATAGAATCTTGGATCTATGGTTCATAATCTTTTAGGAATCATGCATTAAAGGATTAAGTACCAAAAGAATGGAATGGCCAAAAATCTGAAGGGAGAAAGGTTGATTCCACAAAGATAAACTGGTGAGTTCAAAGATAAGCACCAAAGGACCCTGGAACAGATGAGGAACGGTACGATTTGCGGGCTCTTCAAAAAGAAAACCATGATTACCAAGTGCCAAAACAGGTCAAAGATTAGTCAAAGTCATTCTATCTCATTAGCCTAAAATGTTAACATTAAATTAGCCTAAAATGTTAGCATTAAAAGTTAGCATTAAAATATGTGAGAACTAGGACCTGGATTTCAGCAAGTCACTTGACAAACACTCTCAAAATACCCTTAGGAACAACGTAAGGTGGGTAGTGATAATGTTAGAGGGACTGACAGCTGGCTCCCAAAAGCAGATTTATGGTCCATCAGGAAAAAGGTAATGGTGATCCGCAGGGCTCTGATGATAGTCCCGTTCTTTTTCTAACATGATGACAACATTCAAATTTTAACATCTGGCTACGGAAAATGATTCTTGATAAAAGTGGCAGATGATAAGATCAAAAGAAAAAAGGATACCTCGAATCCTAATGTTTCCACACAAGTCCATATTTTCTCAACTAGTGATTTGGCACCTCTTCCCAAAGACGTTTCCATAATGTCTGAAGGTATTTTTTTGTTTTCATAACTTGGGGGAAGGGAGGGAGGAAGTGGTGCTACTAAAATCTCTAGTAGGTGGAGGCCAGAGATGTCAACAAAGAACCTATAATACAGAGGAAAGCCCATCCATGCCTCCACCAACCAAGGAAGAATGAGACGATCCAAATGTCACTAATGAACCGATTAGAACAAAGGGTCAAATACAGCAAAATTTAATAAAGATCTTTATAGTATTCTATATTGACTTCCTCCCATTATCGACTGTATAAGTCACAGGCAAGGAATTAAGAGTCACTTCCTTCCACTCTAGTAGAGCCTGGAAGGAGTCTTCTTATTCCAGATATTCATTTTAAGAATATAAACCCATTCCCACAGGCTGACTTATCTCGCAGTGCTTCTGTTTCTTTCTTTGTATGAAAAAGGAGGTTGAACATGGTCGTATTTTATTATAGGCTGGAAACTGGTCCCGCCAAGAGATATCCACACCTGAATCCCTGGAGCCATGTTTGGATAAAGGGCTGTTTGCAGATGTGATTAAATTGAGGATAGTGGTGTGGAGGTCACCCCAGATTATCTGGGTAGGTCCTAAGTGCCATTACAAGGGTCTTAATAAGAAAGAAGCAGAGGGAAATGGCACCACAGAAGAGAAGGAGGCACCGTGCTCAGGGAGGGAGAGATTGGAAGGATGCTGTCACAATCCAGGAATTTGAGCAGCCACGAGAGGCCGGAAGACACGAGGAATGGATTCTCCCCTAGAGCCTCTGGAGGGAGCACACGCCATGCCAGTGCCTTGATTTGGATCCAGGATTACTAATTCCAAACTTACTAACTCCATGCTTCTACAACCACGAGAGAATACACTGTTTTAAGCCATCGAGTTTATGGTGATTTATGACAGCAGCCATGGGAAACTAACAGCTTGTTAGGAAGGATCTTGAGAAGAAGAACTTATCCTGCATTATCCAGGTGGTCTCTAAATCGCATTCATAAGGAAGATGCAGAGGGATTCTGGAGACAGACCCACAGAGGTTAAGGCAATACAAAGACGAAGCAGAGACGCAGTCACAAGCCAAGGAATGCCAATGGCCCTGGAGGCTGAAAAAGGCCAGGAGTAGACTTCCCCCTCGAGCCTCTGGAGGAGGTGTAGCCCTGGGACTTCTGGCCTCCAGAGCTATAGGAGAATAAATTTCCAGTTGTGTTAATTAGTCACAGCAGCTACAGGAAACTAACACAATATTCGATGATTCTAAAAATAAAATGGGGAGATATGATGTAATAACAGCAAATAACTTATATAACTAAAATAACCGAGGTCTTCATGTGACCCCACACTCAGTTACATGGCTGTCGCCTTCCTTAACAAAAGACACAATATGAGGAAGCTGATGTCCCGTTTTCCCCTACAGTGTTCACTCAACAGTGCTGTGCCCAGTCCTCCACGGTACAACTTTAAAGACACACTGGCATAATGAAACTTGTTTAAAGGAAAAAGACCAAGAAGAGAAATCAAGCCCACGACGAAGAGCTGAAAAAACTAAGTACTGTCAGTGCATATCCTGAAAACACTTTACAGGAACATGGTAGCTGTCCTCACACCACACAGAAGACCTTCTTGTGGGAAAGGGAAGAGGTGCTATTCTCTGGCTCTAAAGATGGGGACCTGGACCAACGGAGAGGCTGTGTGGATGCAGATTTGGGCTCCACAAATTAAAAGCCTCAAATTTTTGAGTGCTGCAGCATCGCCTGGCACCTGAGGGGTGAATGAATGGATACCTACTGGGGAATGCTATCTGGGGGATTCCTGAAGAAAGTAACAGATAAGAAGCCCAAGGATCCATTCAAATATCATTCTGTGTAATTCTACCGCCACGAGGAGAGTGGAATGAGGCAAACTCCTATCCTACGACATCGGAAGATGTATTCATTTATTGCTCAACCTCCTCTTTTCCAGACCAATAAACGTTGGCTTCTTTTATCCTTACTGATAGTTTTATCATGTGACATGGCAGCAATCTTGACCTTCTCTGAACACTCCAAACTCCAACTCTTGACTTCCCCAGTTGTAGGGTGTAGTGCAAAACCCAGCCCTGAATCCGGGTGTGACCAACGATAAGCAGAACTAGATAACAGCAGTGTATACTGTGTCCCCGTTAAAGTGCCTACCAACCCAAACTCGCATTGGCTTTTCTTTCTTGCTTTGTTTAAACATTCTATTTATTTTTGAGATAGAGAGTGTGAGTGGGGGGTGTGGGGAGGGCAGAGAGAGACAGGGACAGAGGATCTGAAGTAGGTTCCATACTAACAGCAGAGAGGCCAATGTGGCTCGAACTCACCAACCTTGAGACTGTGATCTGAGCCAAAATGGATGCTCAACCGACTAGACCACCCAGTCCCTTCACATTTGCTTTTCTAAAATGGTGAAGCAGGGGGACCTGAGTGGCTCAGTAGGTTAAGCATCCGACTTTGGCTCAGGTCATGATCTCAAGGTTCGTGGGTTCAAGCCCCACATCGGGATGTGTGCCGACAGCTCAGAGCCTGGAGCCCGCTTCAGATTCTGTGTCTCCCTCTCTCTCTGCCCCTCCCCTAATTACACTCTGTCTCTCTGTCTCTCAATAACTAAGTGAACATTTTTAAAAATTTTAATAAGTAAATAAAATGGTGAACTGTTCAACCTTTGCATCTTCCCTGAGTATTTCTGAACTTCATTCCCTAAAGCTTGCTGATCCTTTCCATATGAATAAGGTAACACTTGGCAGGAACTGAACTTAGTTCTATTTGTTTCTAACCTCAAATGCTAATCGTATCCTCCAGAGGGCTGGTGTCTTCAGCCAACTTACACTGTACTTTCTGTTCCCTTTCTCATGTTCTCCAACCAACTAGATAAATAAGACAGAACCCAAGGGGTAACTCTCAACCTTCCTCTTTGGCTGTACCTATAAAAGAGACAAGTAATCTGGACATCAAAGAACCAGTTATTTCAGAAACAGAAAATCAAACTACTGGTTGTCTAATATTTTAACTGCTTCTGGACCAGCAAAGTAGCTATCATCTCCTTCTAAGCTGAAAGTGCTTCATCAATGGCCATTTTGTGGGCATGACCTATCATGAGCATGGCTCCAGCCTGTGAGATAATTACCCAGGAGAAATCAAATCTTTGCCAGTGGTTTCCAAGTATTCCACAGAAGCCTACAATTCTAATATTGGTTCCCTTTTTTAGAAAGAAATTCTTGAGAGGTACCATTAATATGCATTATCACTTACAATATCCCCATTGTGATGTTGTGACCTATAATAAAAAATACGTATCTGGTCTTCATCCACATTTCTGGCACACATCTCTTAAAACTCTTAGAATTCGTAGGGGCACCTGGGTGGCTCAGTTGGTTAAGCTTCTAACTTCAGCTTAGTTCATGATCTCATGGTTCGTGAGTTCAAGCCCCGCATCGGGTTCTGTGCTGACAGCTCAGAGCCTGGAGCCTGCTTCAGATTCTGTGTCTCCCTCTCTCTCTCTCTGACCCTCCCCGCTTGCACTCTCTCTCTCAAAAATAAATAAACTTTATACCTATTCTATAGCTATATCTATATCTATACACACACACACACACACACACACACACACTCTTAGAATTCACTAAGTGATGAGAGCATTAAAGGTGTCTTCTGGGGGCGCCTGGGTGGCTCAGTCGGTTAAGCGTCCGACTTCAGCTCAGGTCACGATCTCGCGGTCCGTGAGTTCGAGCCCCGCGTCAGGCTCTGGGCTGATGGCTCAGAGCCTGGAGCCTGCTTCCGATTCTGTGTCTCCCTCTCTCTCTGCCCCTCTCCCATTCATGCTCTGTCTCTCTCTGTCCCAAAAATAAATAAACGTTAAAAATAAAAAATTTTTAAAAATAAATAAATAAATAAAGGTGTCTTCTGTTATGTCGATGAAGTGACACTTGGAAAGCCCTTAGGTAACCTAAGGAGAGGGGCTGGCTGGTTGCTAGGAGGGAAAACCATGTGATTAGAAGGCGAGAACTTTGAGTCTCAACTGTGCACCTCACCCTCCAAGGACGGAAGAGGAGCTGCCAGTTGAGTCACAAACAGTCGACAATGTAATCAATTGTGGTGATATAAGGAAGCTTCCATTAAAAAGGACAGGGCTTGAAGCACTTCCAGGTTGGTGAACACATTGGTTGAGATTTGGGGACAGTTGGTACACTCTGAATGGTCGCGGAAGCTCCATGCCCTTTCCCTACACCTTGCCCTATGCGGATGTTCTACCTGGCTGTTCCTGGGTCACATCCTTTTATAATAAACTAGTAATCTGACAAGTAAAGTGTTTCTCCAAGTTCTGTGATCCACTCTAACAAATTCATGGAACGCAAGGTTGCTGTAACCTCCAATCTATAAGCAGCGAGTCAAAAGCATAGGTAATAACTTGCATTTATGATAGGTGCCTGCAGTGGGGAAGGGAGTCTTGTAAGTCTGAGCCCTTACCCTGTGGGACCTGAAACCATCTCCAGGTGGGCGGTGCCAAACTTGAGTTGAATTGCAGGATACTCAGCTGGTGTCAGAGAATTGCCTGGTGTGGAGGGTGAGGGGGCACAACACACTGGAACTAGGTACAGAATCAGATCCCTCAAAAACACACAAGAGTGGGGACTAAAGGGCACACTACCAAAAAAATTAGATCGACAGCTACTTAGACTTACTTCCACTGAATCAAAAGACCTAAGAATTTGTACATGCAATTTTTAGTTCAGTTGTCCTGGAACAAAATTGATAACCCATTTTAACGATATGTCAAATGTATTTCTGAAACACACAAATAGCAAAGGTTTATTTGAATCTACTGATTGTAGTATGCAAATGAATTATCAAGTCAAGATATTCAACTTAAATCTAACCTTGCACCTAAAAATTGGACATGGAATGTTCTATCCTAAGGTTGTTTTCTTTTCTTTTACATAGACAGAGCAATCCACCCACAACCAACATAAATGCACTGAAATCCCAAATGGTACATGATTGTCACTAATAAAAATGATTAGGATACATTTTACTCATTCATATAAAAATACCATGTAAATGCTGAATAATTATAAGTCATTATTTCAAATCTGATTTGAGAGGCAAAGCATCTATATTTGGCAAGATTTATCCTCTACTCCTAATTACTGAGCAAGCATGAAATTAACTATAAACAATGACTGGCATCTTATTTACAAAAGCTTTCATATTTTCATGCTATAACATTTTATGCTAATATTGACAGTTCTTATTTAGTATATCTCATGGAAGAGTCGTAAAAGTTGAGACAATGAAGGGCAAAAATATTTCCTAGGAAGTAGAAAACCAACTTGGTTTCCATCAGCAAGATAAAGAGCCTGCCTTCAAAAGCATGATCAACTGGTATATTAAAGTGAGTTCACTTAGCCAATTAGGCACAATTTGTTAGCACAGAATACATTAAACTCCAATCTCCCCAAAAGCTAAATGGCTACATCTTTCCTTCATAAAGGAACCCTATATTCCATCAAGTACTCCAGTAGTTTTCAAACTATTTTAAGGGTCCTGAGGAGTCCTGCTCTAGGTCAGAATCTTACACATGATCCTTCCAGAACAAACACAGGTTCTGCCTTGTGGGGGGAGGGGGGTGCTCACATTGAGAAAGCTTCTCTCCTGGGGCGCCCAGGTGGCTCAGTCAGTTGGGCGTCTGATTTTGGCTCAGGTCATGATCTCACGGTTCATGAGTCCAAGCCTCACATCGGGCTCTGTGCTAACAGCTCAGAGCCTGGAGCCTGCTTCAAATTCTGTGTCTCCCTCTCTCTCTGTCCCCACCGCACTTGCTCTCTGTCTCTCTCAAAACATAAACGTTAAAAAAAAATCTAAAAAAAAAGAAAGAGAAAACTGCTCTCCTGAGATTTAGCTTGGAGCAAAGGCAGTGCACCGCAGTCTCCAAAGGGAGTGAGTATCAGGGGCCCTGCCTGCCTCGCACTCCTACCCGCTAGCCATACTCATACACATTTGCATTCCCAGCCTAGGCACCTCCCTTCAGAAGCCTCCTTGTGTGTGCTGGGGAAAGGGGGTGCTCTCCCTTCCCCTAGGCCCCCGGTCCATCAAATGGCAGGAGGCTTTCATCTGAGTCTCCCTTAGCAGTGAGACCATCCCCTGCTCCCCTGTGTGCTGATCCGTCTGGCTCATAAACTGGGACACTGGGGAATTAACACTGTTTCTTTTTGGTCTCTTGCTTTCACTATCACAGTAAGTGAATAAAGGCTACACCACTACTTTTCACTGGACCTGTTTTCCAAATGACCACCATGACACCTGGCAGCTCTCCATCAGGCCCAAGAGTTCCAAGCCTGGAGGATGTTGTGAGAGAGAACAGAAAGGGTAGGTAACAACAATCTTCTGGGCAACCCCCTTCCCAGATCACACCTACTGGTTTCAACGAAATGGTTCTGTGTCCAGCTGTTTTATATGGTCAGCTGAGAAAAGGATTGTTCAAGGCTCACCATCATGCCTGGCACACAGTAAGAGATCAATCGATTAGCTATGAATACTGCAAATTTGAACATCATTACACTAGTAGTTCTAGCTTCCAGATTCTGAATACTCAGGCCATTTTGGAAAGGAAAGAGCCCAGTATAACTAGGCAGATCGTCACTCATTATGGAAGCCTCTCCCTCAGACCAAGGAGGGCTCAGCCATCACAGTAAAGGGGATCCCGAGACTGCAGTGAAGTTGTAAAGAACATGATGGACACTAACACCTGTCTTTACTGGAATTTTCCACTCGGAGAGAGGGAAAAGATGGAAACATGCCTTACATGGACTCAGTGATTAAAAGACACAAGAATTCTTGCTAACACCATGGTCGTCATCATACCCCAATGGCTACTGTTCAATAAATACCTACATTGCAAATACTCACCAGAGAATTTTCATGTTCTCAAAATTAATCCTTTAACAAAACCCTGAAGTATAATCTGCATTTTATAGACTAAGAAAGTAAAACTTCAAGGGACTGAATAACATTTCCAAGGCCACATAGTAGAGGCTGAATTCCAACTATATTTTAACCAGTTTTATTACAAAGGCTGTGCACTTAGCTGCTACTTGATAATGCCCTCTCCACCAATGTTCCAACTTGCACAAAGTGAACAGTGTCTGTTCTATGACTTACCCTTGTATAGGGCACCTTAATAACAGACAAACTAATTCTTTCAAACCACCCGCAAAAGAATATTTCCAGAGTCGAAGCAAACTAGCCATGATTGGCTCCGACATATGCAGCTAGACAAAGCCAACAAACAAATAAAAACAAAATCTAATGGCCTAAAAAATTTTCAGTCATTGGCCCAATCCACGTGTGATGTCTTTTTAATCTTTCTACCTAACAGTCTCCTCTCCAAGAGTGAACGATGAACATGAATCCCATCAGCAAACTGCACAAACATCAGATTTGACTTTTTCCTTAACTCCCATGATCACTTTCAATTGCTCAAGCTGCACGGTCTTGCTTGTCCTGTGATCAAAACCTAGGTCTTCCAGGAGCACCTGGGTGGTGCAGTCTGTTAAGTGTCCGACTCTTGATCTCAGCTGGGGTCGTGATCCCACATTCGTGAGTTCGAGCCCCACATCAGGTTCTGCACTGATGGCATGGAACCTGCTTGAGAGTCTGTCTCTCCTTCTCTCTGCCCCTCCCCCACTTGTGTGGGCACGTGCTCTCTCTCTCTCTCTCTCTCTCAAAATAAATAAATAACTTTAAAAAATTAGGTCTTCTGATTGTGACGACAAAAAAGAAAGATGTTAAACTAGTGTCTGTGGGTCCTGAACACTTTATCTTAATGTTTTTATTGACCTGTCTTTTAATGAATTCACAGTTAAGATCCAAATCCCATAAAGTACTACATATGACTTCACCTGTTTGTCCCCATCACCATCCTACTACCTTGACACCCATTCCTCACTCCCAGCCTATTATAAAATGCATATATTCCAGAAGAGAATGTAAACTTGAGGCAGCATAATACTTTAAAATTAGCCCACTATCCAGCTATTTCTCTTGAGCTAATTTGCATCCGTGAACAATTAAGCCAACAACGAGTACTTCTGTGTCCTCATGAACACCTTGGCTCTCATTCATCAGTATGACTTCATTGTTACCCACTTCCCAGAAAGTAGATTTCTCCCACTTCTCCATGACTTTCAGGGTCAGTTAAAAGCTCTGTCTAGCTGCTAATCCATTCAGCTGACATTCAGTGAACTGTCACTGTAAGTGGTATTAATGGCAAATTTGCTATCTCCTAGGACAGGTGTCACGCAGTCTCTACACTCAACCAAAATATAGATGCTCAGTGCACGGCAGGGCACGGCTGACTCACCCGGTGATGGATGCAGGTGATTCATCGTGAAAGCCAAAGACACTACCAATGCAGACGACCCTGTCTTGCCATGTTTTTTCAACCTGCTAACTCAGTTTTAAGGTTGGTGGCTTCCTGTGTGGCTCTTTTTTTCTGCCTGAAAAGAATAAAGATATCCAAGTCAATTCTAGCCAGACTGGCCTCCATCCTTCCTTATGTTACTCCACGACCATAACAGGCACTGAGTCCAAGCAGGTGCTGCCAGAACCACACACACACCTGGAGCATGGTGACACTCTGTGCTCGTCCCCACCACCTTGTTGAGATGGGATGATAAACGAAACCACAACCATCTCTGCCCTGTGTCCCCCAGGATCGGAAGGAACAGAGGTCAGTGAAGTAAGGAACGGGACTCCAGACAAGGAATATTTGTATTTTAAAGTGGGGGGTCACTAAGATGATGCTGATTGCAGCTCACAAATGTTGGTAACTCTGCAAACTGTGCCACAATTGTTATTATTACTTATGGCGCCCTTACTCTGTGGTAGGCATTACACTCAGTGTTTCATTCACATTATCTCACTTTATCTTACAACCCTATGAAGTGGGAGAGAATCATTCTCTGTTCCTACGTGTGAGGTGGTAGCACAAAACGGTAAGGAGATGGAACCTGGAGCCAAACTGCTAAGAGGCTCTGTCCCCTATTAGCTCTATCACCTTGGACCTGCTCTATGGAGAGGTTTTTGTGATTCAAGGTGTTGACCTGTAGAAAGCATTCAGCAACATGCAGCCTAGCTAGGATTATTGTCACGCCATCGGTGGTTAACTGGGAGCCACAGAGTAGGGACAAGGGAAGCAGCAGGTGATACGATGGCTCCCCTGAGACTGGCCCTGAAGGAGCACTGCTAGTAGGATGGTTGCCATTGAGGGGCAGCCCTCATCAGTGGTGTTAACACAGATCCTCAACCTTCATCTGCTTGTTTAGCCATTGACAGACCGGGAAAAGGCAAGAGGAGGAAATTTCTCTAATATCACTAAAACCAGACCCTTGCTTCTGGGAAAAGAATGCACCCACAGCTCCAGTCCTTACATTCAAATTTTGAGGCAGTGGCAACTGTCTCTTCAGGATGACTCTCCCTCAAAAAGATAGACATAGTTCTTATTTTATCTAGGGTTCCCTAAAAGCAGAGCCTGAGACAAGAATTTGGTGAACATGATTTATGGAGGGGGTGTTCTTCAGGAAAATCCTGAAAGGGAGAGAGAGAGAGAGACAGAGAGAGAGAGAGAGAGAGAGAGCGAGAGAGAGAGAGAGAGAGAGAGAGAGAGAGAATCAGGCTAGAGAAAGGAAAATAATTGAGCAAGGATGTGGTCTCAGACAAATGGCAACCTCAAACCTGGTCCACAGAGGATTCTAGAATATAAATCACACCACAAAGTTGTCCTTGCCTTGTGGCAAGGGGTCTGGTTGTCTGTACCCTCCTATCAGTGAGCCATTGGCCCTCAGCTACTTCCAGGGTGAATGGCAGCCAAGGGCAGTTCCACAAGAGGGGCAGAGGGGCAGGTGATGAGCCTTGGGCAGCCAATCCCCAGGGCACCTGGGTGATTTGGACAGGGCACCAACAACACCTACTGTAGTCCATCATGCAGTAGAACTATACAAACAAAGTAGTTGCTCCTCACACCCTTTACACAAGTAGATGACTCCATAAAGAAAGACTTTAATCCAAGAGATTAAATGGCCAATTTTCCTTCTTATATTTTAAAACAATCAAAATAAAATCTCTGAATCTCACAGATCAACCCACGTCAGGCAGACTCCCCAGGGTTCTTTGTTCTAGCGGGGATGTAATTGGCTGGGGTTGATCTCAACAAGAAGTTCCAGTTAACAGGCTTCTTGCCCACCCCCTGAATAAACCTTTTCTTCCGGCTTAGCTTTGCTGAAATGGACACGGGCAGGAGGAAATCACTTATAACACTTATTGGCAGGCTACCATATTCCCTCCCCCAGAGAAAGTCAGGGTAGGGAAGGGTGGTCCCGACTTTTCTTCTTTGTGGAAATTATAAGAGTGAGACAGTCAGTTACAGGAGTGTAATTAGTGTTATTAAATCACTGTTAGGGGATGATTATGCCTTGAATTTAGAGGTCACCTCCCCATAGGGACTTGCGAAGGAAAAATCCTCACCCCTACATTGTCTTACTCATCCTGACAGCACCTCCTGTGAGACAGGCAGACAATCTGCTGTAGTGTATGTGGTCTTCCTGGGCAAGCACACACTTTTAATTTAGCATCCTCTGCTATTTCTCCTAGAGGACTTGTCTTCCCACATCCCTTTCTGGGATGTATGCAGGTCGGGCTTTGTGAACGTGTGACCTACACAGTTGCACAAAGGCAAGTAAGTTGCTTCACACTTAGAAGGGCCTCGGATGTTACTCTCTTAGAACTCAATGACTTCTGAATAAGGAGACGCATATTTTCATTTTACACTGGCCCTCATAAATTGTGTAACCATCCATGGGTGTATGTCTTGAGCACAACTTGGGAAGTATGTGAGGGTGGGTCACAGCAAACCGACTGCAACCTCCACAGGGATTGTGTACCCCAGGGATACGGTAGTAGTCATTAATACTGCCGATCAAGAATTTTGGGTTTTCCTTCCAGACATAGGTAGGATGGACTGAAACTTTCTGCTGAAAACATGTGAGCAACAATGATGATGCCACAAAGTACCCAGGCCAGTACTCCATTTGCCACATGCCCTTTCCCCTACCTTGGTAGTTAAGATGGAGCTTCCCTGGGTGAGTCCCTGAGAGAGACAGAGCCCCCAGACAACCTGCAATAAACACGTTCTATGAGCAAGATAAACTGTGGATTGAAGCCACTGAGATTGTAGGGTTATTTTTTCCCATGATGTAGCCTATCGTGATGGGCACAGAAGATCATGAACAGATTATTAAGGCATCCTTTGCTATACTTAGAGACTAAGCTGGGGAAAAGGAGCAAGGTGCAAGGCAACAATGTTTCTGATAATGAAGAGGAAGACTCCCACACAAAGATATGAAGGATTGGCAGAAGCCCACAGGCTATGGTTTAATTTATTTAGTCCAACTAGTCACCATGGAACCACAGAAAATACCACATTTGCAGGGTTCATTTGTAATGGTCTCAACAACAAATAAATTTGTATCACAGAAAAAAAAATCTGATGTAACTTGTATGTTCTTCCATGCCTGCCATTTTGTTTCTCAAACACTCGGCAAGTGCCAATTGCTTCTTTTTGAAGGATGAGGAAAAGAAAGAAAGATAAAATGACCCTCAAAGACCCCAAAAGTTTCCTGGGGCTGGCTGGCGAGGCTCAGCAAATAAAAGCATTTTAATAAAATCTTTGAGCTTTGGAGATGTACCACCTTAAAATAAAAGCCCAACCGATTTGATATTTGTCTCTGTCCTAAGCAAGGAATCAAGGTTACTGTGAATGTACAGTGGCCCCTGGAACGACTCTGTAAAGAAGGGTCTGCAAGCTGGAACAGCGGCAGCGTTCTCTTATTCATGACCAAATGTTTCCAGAGTGATTAAACTAGCATTGTAAATGTATAGTCCGTATCAGCTGAGTGACAAGGATTAAGTGAGATTCAGATTAAAATGCTAAGTGAGTGAGTCCCAAGATCAAGCCAGATATATAGATAACACTAAGAACACACATGCTGAAAAAGAAGTGTGAAAACAACCACCTAGAGAAAACCTCAGAATAACAAATTGTACTAGAGAAAGTGTCTTCAATGGCAAGTACGCCAGTGAGGGCTGAAATTACCTTTCTGAAAGTACAACTGTTTAGCAATGTTTAGAAAAAATATGCAGCCAACCAAACAACTTAATCAACATGCATGTTCACAGTGAATTTGGTTCTGAAGGGCATGTGCCACTTTGGCATGTGGATAATTTTAAGCTAAAGACAATCAATGGCCATAAAAGCCAGGAAGAGATTTTAACTTCACTCTCAACTACCTCTAAGAATTTAGATAGAGGGACTGACCCAGGAAGACAGCTATCATCAGAGACAACCACAGAGAGTCTGGGCCAGGTGTGGTAACCTGTAGGGAGCTTGGAAGGGCCTATATGTTCAAAATACTCTCTGTGTCCTCTTCTCTGCCACTGGCATGGCAAACATTTGTTTACCAAACATTTGCGTTTCCTATCTTCCTATGAATTGTCTTCCTTCCCTTTGAAGCCCCACACCCCTATCCTGTTCCTTAGTTTAGGATGGCATATAAGCCAACTTGCCCTGAGTTCCACATCTTTGGGGATCCCATATGTAGGAAATTAAATTTGTTTTTCTCCTGTTGATCTGTCTTGGATGTCAATTTAATTAACAGACCAGCCAAAAGAACTTGAAAGACTAGAGGAGCCAAAAGAACTTGAAAGAGTAGAGGAAAATTTTTCCTCCCCTATGGTTTAGAAAAAAAGGTATGATAATAAAATTCTATTTCTTTGACACAATAAACATTGACAAATTTCAGAACAAAATATAAGTTGGAAACCAAAAATTACTACTGGAACTGGTAGATTTGCTACTATAAAAGAATAAAAATGCTTTGAGTCATGTAGAGCTTTTCTCCCAAAAAATCTACAATCAAAAGCCAAAATGAAAGTAAATTTATTATTTACCATATACTACGACTATAATAGAATAAAAAATAAAACACCACGAGAAAAAAAATCTGCAGCCACCGTATGAATAATGTCTTGCAATTTTTTTTGTATATAATGAATATAGAAATAAAATCACATATCCCTTTGCCTTTAATGATGTTTAAAGTGATCTGAGACACTGATGAATAAATACGGTTTTTGAGGGGCGCCTGGGTGGCTCTGTCGGTTGAGCGTCCGACTTCAGCTCAGGTCATGATCTCATAGCCCATGAGTTCGAGCCCCGCGTCGGGCTCTGTGCTGACAGCTCGGAGCCTGGAGCCTGCTTCACATTCTGTGTCTCCCTCTCTCTCTGCCCCTCCCCCATTCATGCTCTGTCTCTCTCTGAATCAAAAATAAATAAACATTAAAAAAAATTTTTTTTTAAAATACGGTTTTTGAACTGATACCCTCAAACCTCTCTGTGACTGTCTCATCTTCTCTAAATCAGCTCACATTCCATGGAACTTAATCCCATTGGTCTGTAGCTCTTTGCTACAACCTGCATTTCTGCCTGGGAAACTTCCCCAGGCGGCTTCACAGAAATAGTCCTTCTCAGACTCATCATACACTGATATGTGCTCCCGGGGGGTGAATACATACACCCTTCACTCCTGAAGCACCAAACAGGAACAATGGAATGGTGGTGGTTCTCTTTACACACTTGGTACCAAATGAGAACACAGATGTGCCTGGGATAAAATAAGTCGCAGCACAGTACTTAAGAACAAGGGCTCTGAGTCCATCCAACCAGTTGGACCTCAGCCTATCACTCTAGTTTCCATATCTGTGCCATGGGAATGGCAATAACACATATCGCTTCATAAAACAAATAAGCCTTGTACAGAATTTAGGGTTTATCTCGCACACAGGAAGTCAGCAACATATGGTTGCCATTGTGATTACAGTGAATTCTCTTTCTGGGAAAAATTTAGAGACACCCCAAGGCTCTTGGCTCCTCCTACCCGCTTTAAGGAACCACAGATCTCTACTTTTGTGCTAAGGATATTGATATAAAGTAGGTGAACAGATGTAGCTGTCCCAAAATTGGACAGAAAGATAAAATATAGACTGTCGAAGAAAGGTCAGAAAGAGGCAGCTGCACAGGAAGGGTAAGTTGAAAAGAAGACTTAAGGTCCGACCCCCAGTGAGGTGTTAAGTGGCCGGGGGGAGCGATCCCTGCTGTAATCCAATTAACATTTAGCACCTAATTATCACTTCTCAGTGGTGTCCAGACTAGATAATTGTGAACTGCAACCTCCCAGCTACACAGGAAATGTTTGGTGCTTAGCCACATATTCAATCATTCAACAGGGCACTGGCTATCTAGGAGCCAGAAACAAGAGATGTAAAATATAACTCTAGTTAACTAGTAAAACATCATCTCTCTTCTGGATCTAGCCTGAAGTTCAGCAGATTCTCACCAAACAAAATGTGGATGATTTAATCCAAGATTTCCTTCTAAACTGTCTTGTATACCAGCAGTCATGAACACTGAAGAAAATACAACCTGAGATTCCAAACCTAGATTTTCCTTCACATGGGGTGCAAAGCCATGCTAGTGATTCACCAACATTTTTTTCTGGGTGGGATGATAAATTCCTCACCCTCCAGTCTTCTGGAAAAAAAAATTTTTTCTCAGTATCTAAACGATACACCTGCTGATGGGGACGTAATGATGACTGAAACAGCTCCTACCCGTGAGAAGCTCTAATATGAAATTCTAACATGGAAGACTAACAGAGAAGGTAAAGATTTTCAATATAAGTTTAACAACAACCAAAAAAAAAAAAAAACATTGTGCAAACACATGAGGCAGAGAAATTAAATCTGCAATGCTATCTATGTCACATCTCAAAAGTAGGAGAAAGAAAAGGAAAGGCATTCTGGGCAGAAAGAAAGGAAAATAGAAGACTTTGAAAGGGTGGACCTACGCCAGCCAACTCCATCTTGTTCTGTGTCCTCCACCTTGAGTGACTATGTCCCCGACATGCCCCCTTTCAGGGAAAATCGCAGAAACCTCAGGCCACGCCTCCTCCCCTTGAGTAACCTCCCACTCACCCGTTCAAATTTCCCGATCAAAACATGCCCAGCGACCTGCGTTAACAGGACTCCGACCCTTCCCCACCCAATCAGCTGAGGCCACAGCCATTACCTCACCAACTGCCCCTAGACCCCAATAAAACCTTTGTCCTTTTGAAACTGGCTCTCTCTCCCTGGTATCTCACCGCTGCGTCGGTGCAGGTAGGGGATTGAGCTCGAGCTAGCTCGAATAAAGGCTCTTTGCTTTTGCATCGGACTCGGCTCCCTGGTGGACTTTGGGGGTCACGAATTCTGGGCATGACAACTTGGCACGTGTGAGCAAACTGAGGTTTATTGTGTGTGACGTAGAGTTGGGGGTGTGACGTTGGAGATATAGGCAAGCGATATTGAGGCAAACATGACATGAGGAATATGATAAAAGAAACCTAGGCGTTTGGATTTAATCCTGTAGTTAATGGGAGCCAATCGTGAGTTTTGTGTTTTTCAATTTTGTTTTTTGTTTTCAGGTTGTTGTTTTTTTTTTACATTTATTTATTTTTGAGAGACAGAGAGAGGGCATGAGTGGGGGAGGGATAGAGAGAAGGAGACACAGAATCAGAAGCAGGCTCCAGGCTCCAGGCTCCGAGCTGTCAGCACAGAGCCCAAAGCAGGGCTCGAAGCCACAAACTGCGAGATCATGACCTGAACCGAAGTTGGACGCTCAGCCGACTGAGCCATCCAGGCGCCCCCAGGTATGTTTTCAAGATAAGGAAGTGTACAAAGAGCTGTTCATTTTGAAACATCACAGTAGGTACAGAGAATGTAGTAGGAAGGAAGGGAACGGAGATGGTGAAGCCAAGCAGGATGTGGTTTTGACAGTCCAGGGAGGAAAGGCTGGGCATGTAGGCATAGGAGAGGGAAGAGAAGACCATTTTAAAAGGCATTTAGGACTTGCAAACTCAAGAAACGAGTGATACTGGAGGTCTAGGATGAGGAAGGGAGTAAGTTAAGAATACATTCCCAGTGATGAGTGGGGGGAAAGCCATCCCGCGGAGCAGGGAGGGATGGAAACAGAAGCCCTCTCAAGTCTTGAGTGAATGCAAGTGAGATGAGGCTTTCCCTCATCTCCTTTATGGAGAAGGTGCGTACCCTCAGGATGACAGTGTGCAAGTCATGGAGTAAAATGGAGTCTACTCATAGCATAAAATGAAGCTAAATGGGTCACTTTGGGTCCGTAATTCACTAGCTTGGCCTCACCTGAACCACCTCAGTCAACCAGCGTCAGGCCAAAAATTTTCAAGCGACACACGTTTACGAAGTGCACATGTTTGTCAGGTAAAGCCAGGAAGCAATTGCTTCCAAGAGCCCTGCCTTAGCCTCAGTTCCCCAGAAAGCAGAGCCTGAGACAGACCCGTGTATAAGAAATTTATCAAGTGGGAATTCCAAGAGCAGGAAGGGAAAGCAGGGAAGAGGGCCAGTCAGCATGGAGACGTCAGCCACTGCCATAGGCAGCTGGTTGTTCAAACCTCCAAGCATTGGCCTACGGTGCCAGAGGGCTTCCTTGCCTCTCATTCACCCCTCACCATTATCCCTTTTGATATTCAATCATTGAGTAATTAAAGGTGTGCAAAACACATTGGTAAACATGCAAAGTACTGTAAAAATATCCATTGTTATGTGTACCTAGATCAACACATGTTAAAGTAGGTCTTATTCTCCAGGTTCAAGAGAGCCGGTCTAGCTGTGGGTGGCCGTCTCGTCCTCCTTCCTCTCATAATTTTGCACTCTACAGGGTTGAATAGTGTCTCCCCAAAATTCATGTCCACCCAGAACCTCAGGATGCAACCTTACTTGGAAATAGGATCTTCGCAGACACCACCGGTTGTGATGAGGTCATCCTAGGTTAAAATGGGCCCCAAACCCAATGACTGGTGTCTTCATGAGAGGGAGGAGGAGATCCAGGATACACAGGAGAACAGAAGGCAACATGAAGAGAGAGACAGAGATTGTAGTGACACATCCGAAATGCAACACACACCCAGGATTCATTACAACCGGCAGAAGCCAGGACAGAGCCACGGGCGGGTTCCTCCCTCCCAGCCTCCGGAGACACCAACACTGCTGCTAACGTGACTTCAGATTCCAGGTCTCCTGAACTGTGAGAGCTTGTTTTAGAGCTCTGAAACATGACAGCCCTGAAACACTGACATGGTTTTCCATGACAATTCCTTGGCCAGGGTATGTGAGTACCTAGGGTCCTGTGCTGGGGCTGCCCAACCAGACCTCAGCATCCACACAACGCACTCAATCAGACCTCCATGTCCGTAAAATGCATTCAACCAGCGGGTTGCCGTAAATTTTCCAAAACATTCCACCAATCTGTGACCAAACAGAGAGTACGCATCATCCAAAACACGCACACAGGTTTTCACCCTGGAGAGCTGAGTTGAATATTTCTGTGATTGAATGCTAATAACCTTCAGAAAACTTGAAGGAGGACTCACAGGCAGTATAACACACACACGCTCCAAAATTGTTGAATCTGTCGGTGTTTTAGAAAAAGAATGGGCATTCAACTTCACATTATAAAACTGTTTGGTTCAGGGCGCCTGGGTGGCTCAGTCGGTTAAGCGTCCGACTTCAGCTCAGGTCATGATCTCACACTCCATGAGTTCAAGCCCCGCGTCGGGCTCTGTGCTGACAGCTCAGAGCCTGGAGCCTGCTTCAGATTCTGTGTCTCCCTCTCTCTCTGCTGCTTCCCTGCTCATGCTCTGTCTCTCTGTGTCTCAAAAATAAAAACATTAAAAAAATTAAAAAAAAATAAAACCGTTTGGTTCATATTAGGGTCCCTGAAGACAGGAGAAATAGGGGTGGTGTATGAGATGATGCAAGGAAAAAGAAAGAAAAAGAACAGCATAAACACCCTATTTTATCATTCCTAAGACAAATATTCTTTCACGGATTGTGCTCTGAAAGCAAGAGGCATCACACAATTGGGCAGGTTTTATGATCGTGGCGTAGTTTTCCGGTCCAACTGGCTCTCAGTTCATATAATATACATTGCATTGTCACTGGGGGGGGAAAATGCTGATTATGAGAACTCTCACCTCAGAGTCACTGCATACCATTCCTGTTCAATCCAGAGTAAACTCAAATAAGAATTCAACAGAACTTTTTCAGAGTTGCAGGATGAGTAGCAACATTCACAAATCTTCCACTGCTCTTCAGAGGCATTAAAAAGCCTCTCTGTAATTACCGTGGCTAACAGCAATCCAGGGCTCAGCCCTAGAAACAGAAGTCTAGCTTCCACTTCAGGGTTTACACCTGAGGCCCAACGCTTTCCTCTACTCCTGTTTCCAGTCTTCTTTCCTGGACCTCCTTCATTAAGCTTCAGGATCAATACCAAGTGAACACATACTTTCCCATCCCACTTTCATTCTCACTTGAGGTCTCTTCAGTTCCCTTCGCTATTAGAGATACCGAGAATCTCTCTGGAAAATACTCAAAAATGATTCCTTGTTTCAGACTGAAGCACTGGTAACTTGTATGAATGTGCACACAGTCAGGAAGGGACGTCTATGAACTATGCCATTGTCAGCCACGATTCCTGTGGCTTTACTCTGTTTATGAAGTTGAGCCACCAGTCACTAAACACTGTGCTGATACAGTATCTATACCATGGGTACTCAGAGAAAGCGAGCATGGCTAACCTCAGGGAGCAGGGTTAGAAAATAGTAGAGGATGAGCACTGGGTGGTATATGGAAACCAATTTGACAATAAATTTCACATTAAAAAAGAAAGAGAAAAAAGAAAATACTAGAGGGAAATGAAACACAGTCCTAAAAAGGCTCCAGAAAGAAATTATCCTTACTTAGCAATGTGCGTTGAGAACTGACCTCTGAAATAATAAGTCCCAATCCTTCCCTTTCTCCCTCTTTCACTCTCTCATTCTCCCTTACACACCACACACACACACACACACACACACACACACACACACACACACTCCTACCATTTTAGCTCTGTCTGCATTCAGGGAAGAGAAAATATTCCACTTTGTGACACCCATCACTGCTACTGCTATGTGGCTAACAAGCTAATATATGCAAAGCATTTAGAAGTATCCCAGACATATGGTGAGCACTATGTAATTATTACAGAACAATTATTGGCACCACATCCATCCATTTATATATTTCCACACACAAAAACAAATTACTGAGGATCCCTTAAATGCCTGGCACTGAAGCAGGTGCTACAGAAATAAAGAGAAACTAAACTGATTGTGAAGCTGTTGGTGTGATGAAAGTACAGGAAAACAGGGATGGTGTTGAAATCCTTCCGTTAATCGTATGAGTTCAGCGTTCTTACCCTCACGACACTCATGAAGAATCCGAGACTCAGAGAAGCGACTTGTGAATCCACAGCTGATAATTCAGGAAGTTAGGACTTGGGACCAGGTGTGTCCAAAGCCAAACCGGTTCTGTAGCTCAGAGTGCATGATGCCTGCTTGCTACAGCCACAGGGGACGCCTGGCTCAATGCTTTGGAAAAGGAAACATAAGAGCAAGATAGGACTAACTCCACCTGGGAAAACCAGTGGAAGCTTCAGAGAGCAGGTGACCCTGGAGCAGAGGGGAATTCATAAAGAAGGAAGGCAGGGGCACAGAGGGCACTCCGGCTTAAGGAGCAATGCCCGCTATCGAGGTTTGGGCGATGGAGGCCAGTGACATCGACAGCTACTTAAATCCAGTACCTCCCATTTCCTTGTTTGGGACAGCTGATCTGCTCCCCTCGGGCAGTATTTATCGGGCGTGTACTCTGGAACAGGCACCGTATTAGGCACCGGACTAGGCACGGTTATAGATACAAACAAGATTCCAAAACAGGCTCCAGCTCCAGGGACCTCGAGTAAGGGGCTGAGCAGGCTAGCTCCTCCTTCAGTGCTCAAATCCACGTGGGGCTCTCCTCCTGCCCCAGCCTGGAAAGCGGGTATAAAAGGTTTCTGATCAAAGCATATTTCCTGTTACCCCAAGACTCACTATCGAGGTGCCTGCGTGGCTCAGTCGGTTGAGCGTCTGGCTCTTGATTTCGGTTCAGGTCATGATCCCAGGGTCGTGGGATCAAGTCCTACGCTGGGTCTGCACTGAGCATAGAGCCTGCCTAAGATTCTCTCTCTCCCTCTGCCCCTCTCCCCACTCACACACACTCTCTCTCTAAAATAAAAAAAAAAAAATTATTATAAAACAAAGACTTTACTATCTGGAATACCAGAATACAGGTTACAAAAAATACTTCTTTTTAAGTCTATTTTGAGAGAGAGAGAGAGCAGGGAGGGACACAGGGACAGGGAGAGAGAGAATCCCAAGCAGGCTCCGAACTGTCAGTGCAGAGCCCAATGCGGGCTCGACCTCATGAACCATGAGCAGAAATCAAGAGTCAGACGCTTAACCTACTGAGCCATCCAGGCAGCCCCAAAAATACTTTTGTTTTCAGAAGAGACAGACACTTATCAGTGCCCTAAACAACAAATTGGAAAAATAATTAGGAATCTAGTGTAATCTAGACTATATGTACAAAATGCGATCTGAAACTGAGTTGAGAGACAGAACAACATTTCCACGGACAGAGCTGACGATGAGAAAAGTCTAAGCTGGAAGAGGTAAGGTCACACCCACCTGCAGGGTAGCAGAGTCAGAACCTAAACACAGGTACAGACCACATGTTAATAAGCCTTTTCCTTTGAGCCTGTTAAACATGATGAAAGGCATCTCCTTGGTTCTGGGGATGGAAGGAAGGTGCCTGGGAAATCTAAGGAGTTTTTAATCAATTTGAAAAACTATTACATCTTCTATGATTCTAGGACACAGCATAATTAAACCAACGGCAGCACATTCTACTTGTCCCGCAGAAAGGTCCCTGGGTGAACAGGATGTGTCCCCATTCCTGTGGGTTCCACAGTGAAGGCTGATGGGCAAGCATCGAAATAAATGCCATAGCCACTTCTGATGACAATAGTAATAGCTAACATTTAAGGACTGCCTTTTACACGGCTGGCACTTGATTTCCTCCAGTCCTTACACATATTCTTGCATCGGGTGTGATTAGCCCCATTTCACAGCGAAGTTGAACAAAACGCCAAGAACTTTAGAAACTTTCCCCAAATGACACCCTCCTAAAAGTCTCAGACTGCTCCGACTTAAGGTAAAAGGCATTGATCTCAGACCCTGTAACTGGTGGCCAGGCGACATAGCAATGTGCGGGTCCTGGGGTCTTGATTGCACCGCCTGCTAACTTTGTGAGTCCTGAGCTAGTCACGAGGCGCACGGCACTTATGTGCGTCATGAAGGTGGTTCTGAAAGAATTCCGTAAGATTACACGACCTGAGCGTGCAATATGAAGCACACAAATTCTCATTTAAAGCGAGCTGAACTGAAAAACCAAGAAAACCAAAAGTAAGACGACAAAAATCAGAATTTACCAAACTTATGTTTTCATTTGCATCCCCAAAGAAAAGGATTCTTCTGGGGTATCATTCACAGAATAACATTCCTAATGCACATAAAATGTAATTTGATTTGCAAATATTAGCTTCATACAACTTCTCAGGCACGTTGATTTCATCAGACAAGGTGTACTGAAGCAAAGTCACGGAGAGACTGCATTTTCCTTGCATCTCCAGATTTGAAAAACTGCTTTTGAAACAAGTCATTAGAAACTTTATAAAATGTAATCACTCTGTTGCTTATTATTCAAATCAACGGTGACTTGCAAAGTACATAGAATGCACTCCGCGTCTATCACGTGTTGGCTTTGTTACGAAAGTGTCACCAGGCAGCTGTACTCACAAGGTTCACAAACACCACGCTCTTGATACTTCCAGACTGTCAATCATCCAAACTCCTGGAGGGATAACTGATCTACCTGCAGAACTTTCTCTCATCTGTAAGTACAGTGGCCACAGAATGACCTGGGTTTTCCAGCTGATTTCAAATACTCTTTCTTGTCATCAGACCATGTCTTGCAACGCCAAGTTTGGAAAATTTGTTCATGGTATCTTTAATTTAGAGCCAGTTTAAAGCATGGATTTCTCTGAAAGAAGGAAGGAAAAAAGAGAGGAAGGAAGGGAAAAGAAAGGGGAGGGAAGGAGGTGAGGGGGGGAGGCAAGGGGAAGAGATAGGGGAGGGGAGGGGCTACAAGAGGAGAGGAGAGGAGAGGAGAGGAGAGGAGAGGAGAGGAGACCACACAAGGACCACGTGAGGCACATGGCACACTCATTTACTCAGGAGACTGATGCAGTAGCCACAAGGGAGTCACCTACAAGCGGAAACTTCCAGCCTCAAAGAAGCAAAACACATGAACACATCAAGCATCAAGCACAGCAGCAAAGCTTCATCCGTTTGCAGGCCTATCTCCCCTACCACTCCCCCTCCCCATTTTTCTGCTATCCATGGCCACTTGTAGAACTAATCAACTGCTAGATGCGGTGTGAATCTGAGGTTTCTGCTCATCTCCGGAGAGCCTGCTCCTCCACCCTGACAAATTAATTACCCTTGAATACCTCGCAGCAGCCCCAGACTTTCTCAGATGAAAGAACAGCGGGTTCCTGTGCTCACCGTTTCAAAATGCGCGCATAATAAACGGAGTGATGAAAGCATCAGGCTCCACCGTGGGGCCAAGGACAGAAAGCCTGCTGAGGGTTCTTTCCGACACTGTTTTCATCAGCATCACGTACCACAGAGCACAAATCCCAGCACCCGCCGGCACGATGGACTGAATGTTGCCACGTGGGAGGAAGGAAGAGTCACGGAGGCAAAGGAGCTGAGCAATCAGGAGGCTCAGCCTGGAAAGTTCTCCAGGGGAGGAAGAGCTTTTCAAAGAGGAGGAGGAAGACCCAAGAACCTGCTGTCACGGAGAAGCGCCCTACCTTTGCTGGGGACCCAGTAACGGGCTGCTGTACCTGCGTGGGGTCAGAGCTGGTTCCGGATGCAGCAGCCCATTCTTGGCAGGGGCTTGTTTCCAGTCACCTTGCAATTTCTCCCTAATTGTTCCACCTGGAACAGCCTGGTTTCAAGTGCCTCAAGGGCATGAACCCAGATGGTTGTTTCGTTTATAACTTCCTACAGGGCCCAGGAGCAAAACGGCATTTGTATAAAGCTTTAGACTTTACAAATGGTTTCTTGAGCATTAATTTACCTGTTCTTCACCATGACCTTGAGAATTGGGGACTATTATCATCCTTATTTTACAAGGTCAGACTTTAGTATACACATGGATGTTGCTTTACCTGTGAATGGCTGGTCCATTTTGTTAAAAGGCTAGTATGTTTTTCTTAATACACTGGGTACCTACAACCTAGATATAGGAGAGAAAAGCATACACAATTCTGTGAGTAGAAAACTATATTACAAGTTAAATCCTTGCAGAATTTGGAATATAGGTTTTAGTTTAGAAAACTCTGCAAGAGGGGCATCTGGGTGGCTCAGTCAGTTGAGCATCCAACTTCAGCTCAGGTCATGATCTTGCAGTCTGTGAGCTCAAGCCCCGTGTCATGCTCTGTGCTGACAGCTTGGAGCCTGGAGCCTGCTTCAGATTCTGTGTCTCCCTCTCTCTCTGCCCCTCCTGTGTGTGTGTGTGTGTGTGTGTGTGTGTGTGTGTGTGTGTGTCTTGCTCTGTCTCTCCAGAATAATCATTAAAAAAAAAAAAAAAAAACAGAAACCTCTGCAGAAGTATGAAAGGATGTGATGATAAATGGGATAACATGAAATAGGCTCTTGGTCTCCCAGGAAATCCAGTTGAGAAAGTTCCAGAATGCCCTGGAAGGGAAGCTCCCTACCTTCCAGAATAAGCAGTTCTCCGATCCTTGTGGACGACAAGCACCATCTATCGCTGAAGGAACATGTCTCATCCATATACACCTATTTTGTGAATGATCAAATCACATACAAGAACGACTTCACTGACAGTAGCCTTTTTTTCATCACATGCATTGCTAAACAACAGTCACGAGATGAACACCTGCTTTTGCGGGAGAGCCATCACATTGGAAAGGGGCCCTTCTGTGGTAGCTGGTCTCACTCACAGGGTCAGATCTTGAAATGGACCCTCGGTTCCCAAGTCTCATATGATCCTCAAGAAATGTGTGAGCAGAGAGGTGATGCATCAGAGGACATAACATAACATAGCTCACTAAAACTACACCTGAGTGATGTGTGACATCCTTAGTTAACAGTCTCCTTGGATATTATCTGCGCTGTGTTCTAAGGAGACTTAACTCAGGGAAAAGCTCTCAGCTAAGAAGGAAAAGATTAAACAGAGAAGATGACTCAACACTATCACCGTAATCTTTGTTGGTCCCAGCTCATCCTGTTTGGAACTCCAGAGAGCACTCTGGCAGAAATCAGAGAGCGATCCTTGTCACCCCCACCGATGGCATACTTATGGTCATTACTTCTCCTGATTAAACCCATGCACTCAACATGACTTCCACCAAAGCCCAATGAGTTTCTTCACAGAACATTCAAACTGATTCTAGAATTCATTTGGAAGAGCTAATGGGCCAGGATGGCCAAGGTAATTTTATAAAAGAACAGAACTGGGACCAGCCCTCCCAGTGCCAGGTCAGACTAAAAATTATAATAATTACATGGCAGCAGTGTAGGAATAGATTACTTGACAACACTTAAAAACTAAAGTTAATTCATATATAGATACGAATTTAATATTTCACAAAGGTGACACTTTAAATCTATGAAGAACGAGCGGATTGGTGAATAACTGATACTGGGAATAACAGACTTCCCTTTGAAACAAAATAAAATTTGTTCACATGAAGATTCTACATGGATTGAACACAGAAATATAAATATATATCTATAGGGGTGCCTGGGTGGCTCAGTTGGTTAAGTGTCTGACTTCAGCGCAGGTCACGATCTCACAGTGGGTGAGTTTGAGACCCAGGTCAGGCTCTGTACTGACAGCTCAGAGCCTGGAGCCTGCTTCAGATTCCGTGTCTCCCTGTCTCTCTGCCCCTCCCCCATTCTCTCTCTCTCTCTCTCTCTCTCTCTCAAAAATAGACATTAAAATTTTTTAAATACAATAAAAAATATATATCTATAAAAGTGCTGAAAGAAAATACTAAAGAATATCTCTGTGACATTGAGGGTAGCAAAAGTTCTCCCTAAACAAGATGCTAAAAAAGCAAAAATGATGAAAAGAATGACAATTTAGCTGTATCAAGTCTTAACACTTCTGTTTATCAAAAGACACCATAAACAGAATCAAAACATAAGCAAAAAGGGGATAAAATATTTGCAACATAGAAAACAAAGAATTCTCTACCAATAAGAAAAAGTCACACAAGCTAGCAGGAAAATGGGCAATTTATATTACGAGGCAATTATCAGAAAAGGAAATATAAATGGCCAATAAACACACAATAAACATACTCAGTCCCACTGGTAATTAGTGCATCAGACCCACAAATTATATACCTTTTCTTTTTTCACACACAAGATTATCCAAAATTTTTCAAGTGCTGACAAGTTTGACAAGAAACTAAGGAAGAGACTCCTCTCACCTTCTGTGGTTGACATTTAAACTGGCATAGCCACGTAGCTGATCATCGTCCAGAACTGGTTGAGGCTAAAAATATATGTACTTCACGATCGTATCTATCTCATTCCAGATAGCTTCCCTAGAGAAAGACTTGCAAAATGAGCTGTAAAGGTGTTTGCTGCAACACAGCTTGTGCAAGTGAAAAAGCAGGACTAATCCAAATATCCATCAATAGGAAAATGGATTTTAATAATACGACGCACACATAATATGGTACTCTGCCATAATTAAAATTAATGAGGTTATTCAGACCTATTAACTTAGATAAATCTTGAAAACATAGCAAGCGGGGGGGGGGGGAAGCTGTAGAATAATACTGTACATATTTTCTAGGGAGAAATATATATATGTATGTATATATATACGTACATATATATATATATGTACATATATATACATATACATATACACACATATACATACGTATACATATATATATGTATATGTGTGTGTGTATATATATATATATGTATATATATATATACATATATATATATCTCCAGATAAGGGGCACCTGGGTGGCTCAGTCAGTTGAGCGTCCGACTTCAGCTCAGGTCATGATGTCACAGCACGTGGGTTCAAGCCCTGCGCCGGGCTCTGTGCTGACAGCTCGGAGCCTGGAGCCTGCTTCGGATTCTGTACCTCCCTCTCTCTCTGCCCCTAACCCACTCGCGTTCTGTCTCTGTCTCTCTCAAAAATAAATAAACATCAAAAAAAATTGTTTTTAAGTCCAGATAAAATACAAATACATGCACCCACAAACTCAAGTAGCAAGAGCAGTTACCTCTCAAAAGTGGGGTAAGAGTCTTAGAATGAAATTGGGGAGGATAAAGAGCTTCAAGGGCACTTTGGCTGTCTCTATAGTATTTCAGTATTTTTGCAGGAATAACATATTTTTATGTAAATAAAATTTAATTTAAAACTAAAACCATGACTTGATGTTTACTGAAAATGTATGTGTCAAACACTGTGCAAAGACCTTTATGGGCATTATTTCATCTGAAACTCAAAACAAGCCTCCACATATTATTAGTTCCATTTTAGAGATGAGAAAGCTGAGTCCAAGAGATAGGAAGTCATGGGTCTGCCTGGCCTCACTATCTACAGTTTGCTGCCTTGGAGTGAGTTTGAAGGGTGCTTAGAAATAACACGTCTCGGGACACCTGGGTGGCTCAGTCCATTAAGTGGCCAACTTTGGCTCAGGTCATGATCTCACCGGTTTGTGAGTTCAAGCCCCACATCAGGCTCTGTGCTGATATCAGGAATTAGAATTTCTGGGTCATAAAGTATGCCAAGATTCAACTTCAACACATTTGATCAAACTGACCCCCCAGAGTTGCTGCACCATTTACACTAGGCTAACCCTTTCACTTTCCCAAGGATGATGCTCTGGTCCGGGGACCAGAAGACTAGTCTCGACATCCCAGGTCGGTGTGCTCCCCCACGATGCTACATCCTGTCACAGAACTTCATTCCAGTACCAGACTAACGTGTCACAAACGCTGGAGTCAATGGGGCAGTGGTTACACCCATTACGGGACAGTGACAGGCCAAACAGTGCTCATCTTCCATTGAAGGGACCCTGGAGCTACTGGCAGTGGATTTTTAATTGGGTTTTCTATTCAAACAATTTTGTCCTCAGGGATTTATCATAAAGCAATGAAACAATTAAATCTCATTTGGAAAGACTAATGAATTATTTAGCATGGGCCCAGCAAAAAGAAAACACGAGTGCTGTCAGTCTCATCCGAGGTAGAGAAAGAGCGTCTAGAACATATGCTCTAAGATGGATGGAAGAGGGGGCTGGGGTGGAGAGTTGCGGCTCTCCACATAACCTCCTTCATTCCATCCCAATCCATCCTGCACCAATTCACAAGAAAAATCTTGGCAAATTCCATTTTGGCCAACTTGTCCCTGGTCTTCACTAGCCCAGGCAATGAGGATAATGTCCCTCAGCCGGGCATCCCTTTCTGGTCTCTACCCTCATTCTCCCACAGAAACAGGATGCGGCTAAATCTCTGGGCTTTTCAGGTATCTTCTTAAAGAGCCTACCCGCGCTGGCACTATGCGTCCCATGACCCCTGCCCAGGAGGCTGAACTGTGGAAACTGGTCTGACCTCACACCAACAGCAGCCCAGACGTGCCCAGATCTAAAAGCCCAGCACATGCTCTACAGATCTTAACCGAGCCTGGCAGCAGATTCTGAAGTGGCTACCTGCCACTAAAACGGCTCTCCCAAAACAAACAACAAAAGAACAAAACAAAAAAACCAGCAAAACAAGAAAACAAAAAACAAAACAAACAACAAAACAAAAAACCACAAACCAAACACCAACAACTGGTTTCTGGCATCTGCTAATTTCTGTGGTGTAAAGACTCCTACTGTGGCCAATTGCAAGCTACCAAAAGACTCCAAATTCCTGAACACTTAAAGATCAGCTCCTTCCAGCCAGCCCCGGCAGGCTCCAGCATACAGAAGACTCTAATGGATTCTCCAAATAGGAAAGGTAAGCCCCCAAAGGCAGACAAACAAATAACAAACGAATTCCCTATCTGTTCACTGAAGCTAGCCACCGGCTCAAGCAACGAAAGCAGTAAGCAGAGGAGTCTGGGGAGAAGAGGCCAATGAGAGGCTCCCGAACAGTGTCCCCTAGAGACTTTTTACAGTCCAACAGGATATGTCCCCTTGATTTAGGTGGTTTGCAATGTTGTAATAGAACTTCCCTCATTAGCTCTGAAGCTTCCATTACAGTGAGGGTCCCTCTCAGTCCCGTGGGGATGGCATTCTTGGGAGCAAGCATTCCCGGAGGCATCTAACATGGAATCGTGTCAGGAGAGAGAGCTGCACAGGCTGGGCACCAAGGCCGAGACAATCCCAGGAAACTGGATGATTAGGAGGAAAAGATAAGCAAAGGTGATGAAGGCAAAGAGCCCATTTCACGGCATCTCCCCAGAAGTCCCCCAGCGAGACTGGGGGCATGTCACCACTGGAGGAAAGGTTCACGTGGATTCCAGGTGACCTTCAGAAGCCAGGGTGACTCCAGGGGACATCTGAGTATTACAGACTCAAATTGCTTTCCTTCTTGTTTTGCCTTTACGTATCACGTTTCAGACACATGCGCATATCACACACACAGGGGCAGACTTGAAGAGTCAAAGTTCCAGAGTTAGACATAAACCCAGCAGAGAATGAAATTCAGCAGCTATGGGAACAACATCAGATCTGAACCAAAGTCCCAGAGGGGAGCATACGTCAGGGAGAAAGAGAAGAATTTTCCAAATGGACAAGTAAGGTTCTGTGCCCAGAAGGTTAATACAGTCGAGCTGGACACAAATTGAGTGAGCCAACGACAGAGGGCGAGGCCAGCCAGCCGGTAAATGGCTCAGGAGCTAGAGGGCCAGCTCTCCCCAGGGGGCACCTCAGGAGTGGGCTGCGGTCACAAGGACAGCAGCATGCTTGCGGCCAGGCACAGGGGTCCCCTCCTTCACAGGGTGAGCAAACGTCAGGCCGCGGCCATGCCTGCTGGCAAGAGGCAGAGGTCGTGGCCTGTGGCTACAGCTGATAACCTGCTGATGATTTTAAGGGTCTCTCAGCTCTGCTCTCGGGACACACATCAACACTGCAGGCTACCGACTTTGTTGATTAAACTACAGATGGATAAATTGTGGTTTATATACACAATGGAATACTACGTGGCAATGAGAAAGAATGAAATACGGCCTTTTGTAGCAACGTGGATGGAACTGGAGAGTGTTATGCTAAGTGAAATAAGTCATACAGAGAAAGACAGATACCGTATGTTTTCACTTTTATGTGGATCCTAAGAAACTTAACAGAAGACCATGGGGGAGGGGAAGGAAAAAAAAGTTAGAGAAGGAGGGACCCAAAGCATAAGAGACTCTTAAAAACTGAGAATAAACTGAGGGTTGATGGGGGGTGGGAGGGAGGAGTGGGTGGGTGATGGGCATTGAGGAGGGTACCTGTTGGGATGAGCACTGGCTGTTGTATGGAAACCAATTTGACAATAAGTTTTATATTTAAAAAAAAAACTAAAGATGGACAAGTTATCATCTGTTGTCTCTTTTCCTTCCACAGGAAGCCAGTTTTCCAAGGAAGCTCCTGACGGTTGGTCAGTTTTATTCATCCCTGCACCATGAGCCTGCTGATTTAAACTGGGCGACTGACCCTCGCCTTCAGAAACCATAAAGGAAAGCACAACAAAACAAGTTTGGTGAGAGGAGAGGAATATTTTAATGGACAATTTGATGACCAGCAAAACAGAAGCAGGAAGCACCAGTGATCACCAGATACCCAAGGAGCCCACTCACTCTCAGCAGCTCCACTGTAGACCAGGAATGTCACCAGGGGGCTCTGGAGGCAGCTCTGTTCCCGACGCACACAGCAAAATGAACTAGGATGCAACAGACTTAGGAGAAAACGGACTGTTCTGGAACACCGGCACATTTTTCTCATAGGGAAAAATTCTGTCGGTCTCTAGCATCAAGGCGCTCAGAAAGGGAACGCGGCAATTAGCATGCCTCCTGCACTCTCAGAGAACCGCACACAGCCAGATACACCCTGGAATTCATCTTGGTGATTTTATCCAGTCTCGCTCGGCTCTAAATTACTGATTCTGAGCTCAGAAATGGCACCACGGTGGGGGCTGGAAGAGGTCATCTCTCAAAGCCACCACTTCCTCCCAGCCCCAGGTGCCCCTCTCCTGCCAGCCCCTGTAGGGAGTCTTCCTACATCCAGCCTCACCCCTTCCCAACTTCATCCAGCTCACCCCTTCCCAACTTCTACATAGCAACCCAGACAGACTGCTAGAAAACCAGTCTGACTGTACTCACGCTCTGTTGAAAACCACACAACGGGTTCCTAGCGCTCTTACGATGCAGGACACATCATTAATATGACTCAGAAGGCCCCATGTGCCTTGGCCTCTCCCTCCGTCCCCGGTTCCATCCCTCACCGCTGTCCTGACCACAACACCCCCACCCCCATGCTCCAGTGACAGCACACTTCATGTCCTGGAGCAACCCCTCTCTCCCTTCTCTCTCCCATCATATCTGCTGTCCCCTCTGGCTGAAACAGTGATCCTCTTGTCCCTTTGCCTAATTCGATCTCATTCACTCATTCCAGGTTGGACGCAGTTTATTCTGGGAAGCCTGTCCTGACCCTAAGCCCTGAGTGAGGAACTCAACGGCTTTGGCCAGCACCTGCCACAACCCTATCACTCACTCACTGTGACGCTCTGATTGCTTGTCTGTTGGTCATGGCTACACTGTCTGACTTCCTTCTGCAAAGCCAGGCACAGGGGTTGGGTGGTTCACAGATACCCCTGCAGCTCCTGGCATAAAGCCTGCCCACACAAGTTATACCATCGGTAGCTACTGAATAAATGAAAGGAAAGAAGTAGTACTAAGTATAACAAACTTCACATGCGTTATCCCAGGTAAATTAAAGACAGTGACCGTAACGTGTTTCCTCAGCCTCTGATTATTTTTTTTCAAATCTTTGAGCCCCTCCCAACTGTCAGATTAGGGGTTTGACAGGTAGATCTTGGTTCGCAACCTCAGGGATTTCCCGGGTGAAATCCGAAACCGGATCCTCAGAAAGAGGCAGCTCTCTGCAGGTTTGAGGGTGGTGATTTTAATATGCAAAGGAACCTACATAGGAGGTTCGTCACCAGACGAGTAAATCTCCCCATCTGCCCGCAAGAACCTTAGAAGTTTATACAGACACACGTATAGTCCAAATGGTCCCAGCAACACCTGGCTTTCAAGGCTGTGCCCTTGAAAATGGTCACCACTGTGGGAGTAGTAGGCAGAAGATACATTCAAGGGCAGGGAAGGGGCTGCAGAGCCTCCGTTTGCCTGGGGCCAGCTTTCTGGTCTACCTGTGGTCACATCCTCTTCTTGATGACCTCCTCCAACAGGAAGCCATGAAAGCTGGGAGGTCTGCACCTTGTCCCAAGTCCTGACATAAGGTCTTACCAAAGCCTGCACTACAGAGTCCTGGCTGAGATGCTCTCCACTATGCCAGACACCCCCACTACTTTCACGGGGGAAAAAAAGTCTGATTTCTAACAAAGGAAAGAGCTTCATGGGAGGGATTCTCTGATACAACATTGAGAGAGTGAATGAAGTGATTATGCAATCTGTGACCATCTTCAGAAAAGTTTTACATTACCTGTAGTCTTCTATCTTCTTCAAATTCTTGAAAAAAAATTCACGTTGTGGATAATTTCATTTGTCCATTTCATTTTTTAAATGGGAATATAGTTAGGCCAGAGGACCAAAAAAAAAAAACCCTCTAAAAATCAAAAAAAGAACCATTTTCATGGCACTCTATAGCATCAATCAAGGGGAAAGTGCAGGGAAGAGGCCAACTGAGATAGGAAAGGGAAGTTGACCGATAAGAGATCTCACTCACCTGTTTCTCTGCCTTCTTGAACTTGCTATGGCTGAAGAGCCCTTGACACAGAAAGTTGCCACCCACACCCAGGAGCTACTGAGAAGCCCTGACTAATTACCTGATTGTCAGAGAGAGAGGATGGGACAGGGAGGGGAGAGATTCAGAACCAGTCTCTCCTAAGATACTTGAGAACCGCCTCCAAGGAAACCAACAAGTTGCAAGCATGTGGAAAGCAGTCGGTGGTGTCAGCCCTTCTCATCTGCCTTCCTTACAAAACAGTCTACACATGTTTCTTAGTAGCAAGAAATCAACCGACAAGAAATTAGGTACCCACTCTGTTCCCTGCCTTGTGTTTGGTGTAGTCCAGAATTTGAGGAACGTATGTTAGGCCGAGCCTCTGCCCTCACAGACTTTCGAATCTCACTGGAGAGCCAACACACATGGAAAAAGGGAAAGGCACACGGGTATGGACAGAGATCTCACCACGGAAACTGACATTAAATCTCAACTTGCCAAACCACAGGGAGCTACCACTGTGGTAGCTAGAAGGACTAGAATCCCACACCCTCCAGAAGGACTAGAATCAAAAAGGCTCAAAACACCAAGTGGGATTCTCTAACGTTGCAGGTGGGACTGTAGAATTGGTGGCAGCACTTCAGAAAACCCGTTGGAAAGATTCCGATGGAACTAAACATATACTTGGCTCAAACAGTCCACTCTAGTACCCAAAATAAATGAAAACATATACCCACCAAAAGACTTGTATGAGAATGTTTACAGCAGCCTTACCCATACTAGTCCAAACTGGAAACCACCCAAACATCCATCAACAAGAGAATGGATAAGTGAATTGTGGTATCCCCCTGCAAAGAAACGCTACTACTCTGATTAAAAGGACCAAGGTACTGATATACGCAACAGCATGAATGATTCTCAAATCATGTTGAGTGAAAGGATCCGGACACAAATGAACATCTATGGTGTGATTCCATTTATAAAAAATCCAAATATAAGAAAAATGAATACATTGTGATCAACCAGAAAGTTATCCAGGGTATAAAGGGTACAGAGAATTTTCTGAGGGAGACAGAAGCTTTACATATCTTATTTTGGGTGGTAACTACATATAACTGTCATATAACTGCATATAACTGTCAAAGTTCATAAAATATCTGTAAGTTTTCTTTTACGTTAATCAGTTCAATTAAAAAAAAAAAAACAGAAAAAGCCTAATTTGCCAATTTAGCAAAAGGAGTTCAACATTCCCAGATCTCAGTGGTCTATGCAAGAGGTTTGTCCTTCTGAAACCCTTTATATGCCACAGACCTCTAAGAAGAGGGACTTCTAAACATCTCCAGGCTTTGGGGATAGATATGGTACTCAGAGAAGGCAGATATCCCATCTCACAATAAGGAAGCAAAAGCTGACAGAGGTTAAGCAACTCTCCCAAGGTTCACCCAGCTGGTAAATGACAGGATCAACACTCAACATCAGACTACTTGTGTCTAAAGTTTATGCTTTTTCCAAAGTCCCGTGGCATCATTCTATAGGGTAGATACCTCTCAAAACTTCCTTGCCAAGACTCTGTATCTCCCATGCCAAAAGAAGAAGGGAATCTTATGACCCAAAGAGCTTGTCAGGGAGCGGAGGTTAATACCTATTAACACAAGTAAGAGGCAATTTATTCAACAATTCAGAAAGGCAAACCCTGGTAATACACTTCACAAATAAATCTTAACATTCAAAACACCTAGAGACCTCCCACAACGCAGTGAAGAAAAATACCAACAACACGTAGAAAAATAGCTGTACAGAAAGCAGCAATTTACAGAAGAAATAAAAATGCCAAAAAAAGAAACCACGCTCAGTCTTGTTAACAATTAAACACAAAGTAAATAACGAAATATGAACTTTGTCCATAAATTTGTCAAATGTTTTTATAGAGCGATAATAGCCTGTGTCGGCAGGAATGTGGAGAACTCCTACATACAGCGTAAGATAGTATAATTTGGTACAACCTTTTTGGAAGATAAATGACAGCATCGGACAAAATATAAAACGTAAATTCCCTCCAACTCATAATCTCACTTGCATCTGACAGAGATACAAACACAAATATGTGTACAAAGATTTTCATTAAAGCCTCATTTTCAATGGGGACAGTCAGAAGCAATACACATACCTAAGACTAGGGGACTGATTAAATACAGGATGCTAAACCATGTAACAAAATACTACGTAACTGTTAAAAAGAATAAAATGGTCTTAGAGTGGCAAAGGAAAGGCTATCCTTGGAAAGGTGTCCTTGAAACACAACTAAGTTGAAAAGGTAAACTGCATAGAATATATAGAAAATGTTGCCATTTTTGCTCTAGAGCAAGGCAGGCAGGAGCCGAACTGGGTCCTGGGCACTGATTCGTCATTCAGTGCACTTTCATGGATTAAGACTGCGTATTTGAGCCTACTAGGAACTCAAATACTATTTGGGTTTGAATTTCAGGAGCTCTAATGTATTGAATTTCAGGAGCTCCTGAAATTCAGGAGCTCTTGCCATCAGCAAGGAGAGCGGATGCTGATTCTTGGCTGGCATCATGGGAGCTGAGAAAAGGTCCCATCTTGGTAACACATTAAGATATAAATGAAGCAATGGTTTTTATTGCTTTAGCACTTAAAGTTTATGGACTACTTTCACTGTATATTCTCTCATTTGATACTCTCATCTCTTTCTTGAGGTTGGCATTGTCACCCTCAAACCACGAAAAGGGAGTCTTCAGATAGGGTACATGAATAATGCATGTCCTCTCCAGTCTGACCAATTCTCCCAGAGTTCCAGGCTTCTATCCACAGTGCATCACACACCAAGGAAAAGGGGGCCCAAAGATGTATTTAATGAATATGTGAGTGAGTGGGTGGGTGAGTAAGTGACAATGAGCAGATTTGGTTCCCTTTGTAGACAGAACCTCTCTCCACTCATCTCCACCACTGCCAGAGATAGGCGGGAAGGGGGTGACCCATACGAGACAAGAAGATCTCAAGAATACAAACCAAAACATACAGCAGCCCCATCCCCAACGTCTGCAGTCATGGAACTAGAACTTTCTAGGGCAGCAGCAATGGGACCCAGTACAGACGAGCATCTCTGAGGGCAGACTTACCGGCAGTGCAGCCCAGGAGAGTCCCTGTGAAGGGGCTGTGAGGTCCCTGGGAGGTCTACCCCCTCACACCCTTGCATGTCTCTTACATCAAAATACGGTGGAGTGGTACAGAGACCTGACTTCAGAACTCCGCTCAGCCCCTTACTAGCTTCATGGACTGAGGCCAATCATGTAATTTCTCTAAGCTTCTGTTTCCTCATCTGTAAAGGAGGGATGCTAAGAGTCGCTACCTAGCAAGAATGTGAAGAATTAATGGGTTCATGTAGATAAAGTCCAGCATCTGATAACCTGGCTGACACTCAACAGCTTGCTATTAGTTTCTAATTGTCACACAGTGGGACAAACATCAGAAGTATGACCGTGGAATGGTTGCAGAGAACACCTTCAGCAAAGGTGTGTGCATGCAAATATGTGTGTGTGTGCACGAGTGTGTGCAAGTGTGTTTAAGGACAGTGACAAGCCTGGGTGCTGAGCACAGGTGGTTTCATGTTTTGATTAATAGGGAAGAGGCTACTTCAAGGAAGTGCTGTGAAAAGCAGGGGTTCTCAGACTGTGCTCCTGCCCTTTTGGAAAACCATGAGGACAGCACCCAGACCCAGGCCCATCCCAAAGGCTGGAGCCCCGCCAGGAATCCCTCCCCTGCCCAAGCAGCCCTGCCAACGTCCTTCCACACACACGGGTACCATTGCAGAAGCTGTAAGAACGCATTCTAATTGGAAGCCTGCTGCTTCAGCATTCAGGCCCCCCAAGAAGTGATGTTTTGCTATGTGATTATTGTGAGGAATGAAAGCGATACCCAGGTTTCTGTGCTTTTGTGTCCCAATCACATTTATTAATCAATAGGCTCTCTTCCAACATGTTACCAAAGTGTTATGCCTCCAAATTGGAGAGGCCTTTAGCAATTCTGCTCAGAATCTGTAACTCCTGGGGAAATGAAAAGAAATAGCTTTCCTGTTACCCTTCTCATCTCCCACCTGAGACCGTTTGCGTTTCTGTTGCTAACAGAGCAGCACCAATACCAGGAACCCAGCCACACTCCTCCTACCGGCCATGTTACCGAGATACCCTATGCAGGCTGCCCCAGAGGGCAGAGTCTGGGCTGGGCCACGTTTCCCACCAAAACCATCTAACGCAAGAGCTTAAGAAACATCACTGAGGGGCGTCTGGGTGGCTCAGTCAGTTAAGCATCCAACCCTTGATTTGGGCTCAAATCATGATCTCACAGCCTGTGGGATTGAGACCCACGTCAGGCTCTATGCTGACAGTGCAGAGCCGGCTTGGGATTCTCTCTCTCCCTTTCTCTCTGCCCCTCCTTCTCTCTCTCAGAATAAATAAATAAAACATTAAAAATAAAAATAAATTTTTAAAAAAAGAAACATCACTGAGTGGCACAGGAAACAAAGAGGAAGGGAAGGCTTTTCCCAACAATCTGGTGTCTCCACAACTCCACACAAACCCCTGCTCAAAAACTGAGCAATCCCCCGGCAAAAGTGCCCATGCTGTTTCTTTCCAGAAGAGCAAGGAGAGCAGTGTTTGTTTACTCCCCACCCCAGGCTTCCAAAATTCTGGTAAGCTCCCCTGGGGACAGCCTGCACTGATCGGAGGCTGCCCATCCTTTCCCAGGGATGGTCCAGCCTGGATGTGGGGTCAGGTGGCCATTTGCTTGTTTTAAGGATGCCAGAGACCCTGGGACTCAGAACACACAGCAGAAACACAGAGAGCCATAAGATGTGGGAGGCAGTGAGGAGGGAGGGAGGGTTGGCTATTAGGTAACAGGAACCCTGGGTGGCCCCTTCCAGTGGTCTCTAGATGAGCTGTCTGCTAACCCAGAGCCTCCCAGGAATATTCAAGAAGGGCCAACAAAGAAGTGTCTGATTAGCTCCACTAACAGGTAGATCATCCTAACACGGAGTCTTTAAAAGTGAGCACAGCACAGGTCTGACCCTTGAGGCACTGGCAAGCTGATGTCAGAAGGTCACCTGTATCCCTTCTGCTCACCTGGTTCAAGCTGGGTTCCAAAGGTCACGCTGTGTGCAACATCCAGTGACAAAGGAGCTGCCAGTCTGGACTCTCAGAGCACCCAGAAAGGGGTGGGCAAGGAGCAAACGGAGGTGCTGCCCAGGGCTGGTGGCGCCTATAAAAGGAATCATCTTCAGGCCTAGATGCTCTGACATTGGAGTGGGAATGGACAGGGGGTTACTTACTACTTTGAAAAGCTTTCACTCTACTTTCTGGGTAGCTCCGGAGCTGACCGCTCCCCCCTCCCCCCACGTCTCCTCTGCTCCACTCAGAGGAAGAACCTAACACACTGAAAGTTAAAATCTGATCCCCTCAGTTGTCCCTTAGTTCCCTTCCAAGGGTTGGTCTGGCCACCAGCCTGAGCTTCCTCTTTGGCAGAGAACAGACTGAATGCAAAATTACTTAGCTTAAATTATGTCCAACGTTTCAAGCACACTTCCTGTTCCAGGACTGTATGATTAACATAAGTACAATAGCTTAGGAACATTAGATATTGCATAATTGCCTGCCTGGGGCTCTTACTATTGTCAAATTCTTGACTGAGCATCCCTGGAATTTAAGGCGGGCCCAACAGGGCAGGACACATCTTCCCTCCATGTGCCTTCCCTCCCTCACCTAAACCCTCTACCCTCAAAACTCCAACTACAAAGTAGGAATTCATAGGCATGAGACGCTGAAGTCTGCTCTCCTCCCTCAGTCCTCCCCCCATCAAGAGCAAGCCATAGGCTCTGTCCCTCTCCAGAGGAAGCAAGGCTGGTGACGAGGGGGTAGGCATGGTCATTTTACAGGAGTCACATTATGGCATCAGTCGCTTACTGGGTAACATCAAACCATACACCCTTCTCATATGTAGGGATTTCTAAGTGTAATCTGTAGTTGTAATTTTTCACAAGTAACCTATTATCTGTTTTCAATCTTGAAGAAATGATTCTCCAGTAGGACGGTTGTTAAAGCAGCTAAACTAACTCCTCAGGACTGGGTAAATTAGGTTGATAGAATTTCAAAGCATTAAAAAAAATAAATAAATCACAATAATCTTTCTTCTCTAACTTCCAAAATTCAGTGTCCAAGTTCTGGGCCTGTGAAAACCAGAGTACCCAAGCTAGATCGCGTTATGTATCCACAGTCGTTATTTCTGACAAGCCAAGTTAACAGCACCGTTTCTAACACGTGCAAATCAAACTGCTCTTCAAATTTGCTGCTTCCAGACAGAGGAAACAGTCCCCCAAAGTTCCATTTCTCCATTATGGGCTTGGTTGTCATATGGGCATCATAATAGTGACACATAAGTCTCCTGTACTGTTTTTATTACATCAGGTTTCAGTCGGCCTTGGGAAAAACATGACTAATGACACCCTCTCCCTCTTCAGTGTGACACAAATGAATCAGACACCACACCAGGAAGCAGTGGAAATAGAACTAGCCTATGAATCAGGAATCGTGGGTCTTAGGTAAAGTTTTCTTCTCTAACTAGTGATGAAATCTTACAGATGTCTCTCTAGGCATCACTGATTACCTCCTTTTGAAAATGTGTCCCCATTAAATTTAACAGCCTTGTCTCTTGACTATTCCTCTAAAATCTAATTAAATTGCTATTTATTATGAAATAGGTTTGATATTTTCATTGTCTGAATATTTTGAAGGACCAAGTATTCTATTCAGATATTTGGACACCTGCTTAAAAAAAAAAAAAAAAAACAACCATCCAGCTTATGCACAAGACTTGTCTCAACAGAAACAATCTAAGGCATTGGCATTGATTCCTCCAGAATTTAGAGAAGCTACTTATACAAAGTCTGCCATTTTATTAGGTGGACTTTTTTAAGGCGTGTGTGTGCAGCCAGCAAAGCTGGAGCCCTGAGAAAAAGAAGCTATAGCACACATTTAGTCATTTTAAATGATAAAACTATGTTTCGTTTCTCCTGGAAGAGCTCAAAGAATTTATTCATTAGGTTGTCAGGTTAATACTGTAAGACAGAACTTAGAAAAAGTCCTTAGTTATTTGTTCCCGAAGAGGTAGGGACATTATCAAGCATTTTGAGCTACACTATTAACACCGTAAAATAGTATAAATAGGATATGGTTGGTACTGACAGTCTTAACTTTACCACAAAAAAAAGACAGAGGAGTTATCTACCTTTAACCGAAAATTTCTTCTCTAGTCCTGTTGATTTTGTGGCCATTCTCTTCAATGATCCCAGACCCTTTATTGACTAACAGATATAAATAATTATCAACCACTCTTAGAGAATTTAACATGAAGAAAGCTACATACTAGAAGGAGGATACTTTGGAATATTTGTGAAATTAGGCAGAAGTTGGAGAAAGACGTTTTTGAGCAACGATCTTCCCTAGAGCCCTTGAAATCACAGTATTCCTACATGTCAGCCAATTTTGTGTCCTGTCACATAAAATCCCTTCCAGCAGGCAAGATGCCAAACAGGCATCATTTTATGGATCACCAGCAACTTTAAACATGAACCAGTTACTTATAAGTAAGCTCAGGCCCTGTCAGTTTTTCTTAGGGTTCAAAACTGAACACCTAAGTCTGAAATGATTTTAGAAGCTGCCTAAGGCTGTAGGAGTGAGCCTGAGAGATGTGTACCTGGCTCAGGTTATCCTTCATCATAAATCAGAAGACTGCTTGGTTAGCAAAAGTTTAGAACAAAGGGAATGAACACCTTTCTTCCACCCACGAAGCAATGCTAAGTTGCTTAGCCATGACCCACCCAGAAGGCAACTGAATGGGTTTTAGCTCTTTGAGAATCAACCTACTTACAAAGTAGGGTCCTACTTACAAAGTATCTCTAACATATCCATAGCCACATGCTGCTATGCTTAGTCTATCTATCATCTACCTATTTATTAATTTCTGTCTCAAATAATAACCTCATCCTTGACATTGAAGCCAAAGTATGACGACCTCTCTGTAGTGATCACAAAGCACACCTGAAATTAATTTCCACATTTAAAACCTTGAATCCTTGTGTTCGACATGTGTATATCACACACACACACACACACACACACACACTCCAGCCCGTTCTCACATCATACCAACTGGTTATAACAGTCTCCAGACGCCTGGGTGGCTCAGTCGGTTGAGTGTCCAATTCTTGAACACTTGATCTCGGCTCAGGTCATGATCTCACAGTCATGGGATAGACCCTGTGGGCTCTGAGCTGAGACTGGAGCCTGTTTGGGATTCTCTCTCTCTCTCTCTCTCTCTCTCTCTCTCTCTCTCCCCCCCCCCCCACCCCTCCCCAACTCACACACTCTCTTTCAAAAAAAAAGATTCAAAAGATTCTCCCTCCAAATATTAGCCATGGCTCAAGATTAAGTCTTGACACATCCTGTCTCCACTTTCATGAAGAACATAAAACTTCAGAAGGCAGCTACTACCATGATCACCAGGCATTTATAGTGCACCAACATGTGCCAGGACCAAGAGTTACAAACACTTCAGAAATTTCAAATCTAATTGGAAAATGAAGTAAAATTTTATTGATTTCTAGACCTACAAGGGGGTCCACACTGGGCATTTTTCCAGTCCCATCTCTGTGTTCCCTCCCTAGAGTCACAAGTTTAAAAATCTCACTTGTATTTCAAGATCCAGGTCATTGGACATACTATTTTCAAAGTCTTCTAAGATTTACCTCATTTATCCACACATCAGAAGTAATTTCTCAATTCTTTCAACTCCCACAACAACTTATCTGTTTCTCTCCTAGGATACTTGTATCATAATTATTTACCCGCATGACTTATTTCCAGGGCCAGATTAGATTAGGAAGCTCTGGGGGACAGAATCTATGTATTTGTGAATCTCAATAAAACCTAGCACAAGGGGCTAGCAAGTGGAGGAAACAGGGAGATGTTGGTAAAAAGTTCAAAGCTTCCAGTGATAAGACGAATAAGTTCTGGGATCTGGTGCACAGCATGATGTTTATAGCTAATAATACTGTACTATATTGTATATGTATATTGAAAGATGCTAAGAGAATAAATCTTAAATGTTCTTACCAGAAAAAGAAATGGTAATTATGTGAAACGATAGAAGTATTAGCTAATGCTCTGGTGGTAATCATTTTGCAATATGTAAGTGTACAATTTAACACGTTGTACATCTTAAACAATGGAACACGTCAATTACATCTCAGTGAAGTTCTGGGGACGGAACACAGGAAAAAAAATTATGGAAATATATTGCTCTGAGATCTTGGGGCAGCTTTTCAGGCTCTCAATCTGTATTACCAGCGGACCCCTAAAATCAGTGTGTTACAGGAAAGGATCTAATTGACTTGTTCACTAATCACTAAAGTAGCAGCTAATATATTTCCCCTTCCAAAAGGAAACTTATAAAAAGAAACTATTTCAAATGCCAAATATTATCTTGTACCAATTGGTTTACAAGATCTGCAGAAGTCTTCGTTCTACTTCTTGCTGGAGGAAAAGAATACAGAAGAACAAACAAATATCCTTACGGAGAGACAGTGCCTATAACACGCCCCGCCCACTACCCGTTCCACCTGAGCAAGGCTAGATGAGGCCACCCCTGCCCACCGGGCGCTCAGTCCACGTGAACTGCAAAGATTCCTGCAAAGAAGGAGGCTGGGCCTCAGAACTGGGCTAAACAGGATTTCTCAGCCAAGGCATTTCAGAAAATGTGAAACGGGATCTTGATCATTGGGAACTTGCCATCATCATTAAACAGAAAAAAAAGCAGACAGACATCTGCTCTGTCCGGGAACACAGAAAGCATACTAATCACAAGCTACTGCCTGGTATGGAACACTCTGGACTCAGCGTGGACAGGCTGCAGTCTTCCCAGGAGCAATGCAGGCCACCGCCCCAGTGTCCTGCCGCCCCAGGCTCCGCCCCCCATCCGTGAGTGCACAAATTATATGGAGCCTCTCCTCCATCGCTGGCCCCTCCTCCTCTTGCAAATCGGGGATGCCAGGGGCAAATCTGGGAACGGAGACTGCACGCTGGGTCTTGTGCTCTTCTTTCCCCCAGCCTGCCACAACACCCCCTGCTCTCCTTTTATCCACATCTCATCTCCAGCTCCACATCATTCACTCACCCATGGGTTCATTTACCAAAACTGAGTACTTACTTTATACAAAGTGATGGACTCGGCATTGTGTAGAATTCAAAGTGAATTGTGGGTAGATCCTTCCTTGACGATGTTTACAAGCCTGGAGAGCAAATAAATAGATAAATAATGTCAATACAAGGCCAAAAAAAAAAAAAAAAAACCGGTGTTACCGTAAGACGGATAAGACGAGACGCTGTATGGGTTCAAAATAAAGAATGACCCCTATTCAAGCATATCAAAGAAGGCTTAATTGAAAAGCTGGTGCTGATGTTTGGACTTGAAGAATGCACAGCAGTTGGAGACACAGATATGGGGAAAACAGCACAAAGAAGCACCAAAGGAAATAAAGGGAAGGAAGAACGTGCGAGCTGTGTTTACAGAACACTGGATACATTTGGTGAGATGAGAAATGAACTTAGAAGGGAATCATGAAGTGTCCACAAAGACAGGGTAAGGCCTAATCATAGCATCCCTTCTGGAAAACAACTCGGGCAGCTACGACCTCTCCTGACCCCTTTTCTCTGTGACTTTCCATAATGCTTCTGCCTGCATCTCACCCTTCGTGCTCTGAACGGCAGCCGTTCCACAAATGTGTGCTGAATAATGAATTAAGACATTCCCTGGTAAATGTTTTTATGTAATACAACCCGGAGAAATGGTGCAGCATGGTTTAAGTGAAAATTTAGTTGCTTCTAAATGATCGTCTTTGTTCCCTAATGTTTGCAAAACTAATAAATAAAAGCTATGGACTTGAGAAAGGCAAGATAATTGTGATAATTCACATTTTAAGGGCGTCTGGGGATGTGTAAAGCATCTTACTTTACCTCAAGCTACTTCAGACTGAGAAGGAACCAAAGGCAGATGTGCTAGAACTTGGAAGACCTGGGTTGCCCCCAGGCTCCTGAATAGGCATACCCACCCCTGGGTCGCTTTATCAGAAATGTCCACAGAGAAGCCAGAGATAGCATCAGTTGGAAATAGGTCTGTTGAGAGGAGATAAAGGGAATGGGGAATGCTTGGGAAATTGAGAAGACTTGAGACTTCCAGCTGAAAATACTCATAAGCTCCCAACATGTTCAACTAAATCACCATCATCATCATTGCTATAATTTATACCATCAGACCTATAATTTATTGAATACTTAATATGCACCAGTCATTGTGATACATGCTTTATAATTAGAATTTCAATTAATTCTCCTAAATACCACATGAAGTAGATACTCCTATAATCATTTTAGAGCTGAGGAAGATGAGGTATACAGTGGCAAAGCCACAGGACCAGCTTAAATAGCAGGAGTTGGCAGAGCCAGGATTAAAATCCAGGTCGGTCCAATTCCGAGCCCTCTGAATGTCTAATGGATGATAGATTCTTCATGCGTCGCCAAAGGGGACCTGGACACTTAGCAGAAACCAACACCATAGACAACTGGAAGCCAGTCATGCCCTTCCAAAGCCTAAGCTCTGATAGCCATGTAACTGAGAATCCCTGGGTTTTCGTACGTGTGCTGATTCTCACTGACTTTCAAGGAAGGAAAACCCAGCAGCCATGTCACAATCTAAGAATAAACAAATGTTCGCCAAATCTACTCACTGAATATGAGAAAAGCAAGCTAATAAGCAACCTGTCAAAAGTCCTGAAAGATGTACTTTCTGAAGACTGGAATGGGAGAAAGTAAGCGGTGCCTGTCGGTTTGAATAGTGTTGAAAAGTAGTGTTGAAACTTGGGGCAAGAGCTGAGAACCAGAAGAACCGAGGAAAGAAGGCCATCCCTGTGGTTGCTTTGCTTCCAAGCATTTGCTCAGCATTTGCTTTGGTCTCTGCTCACCGTTTCATGAAGATGGAGTTGCTTTGTAGTGATTTTCAGACACCATGTCACGTATCCCCTACGTCCCCTCCAGGAGATAAATCTATAGATTCCAGTCCTATCTCCCACTTAGTAGTTGTGTGACCTGTGACAGGTAATTGTGAGTCTGTGTCATGGTGGGTGCAAGTGGCTCCTCTCTATACCTCGGCCTCCTCTTCTGAAAAATGGGAATAACAAAGAATACGCCTCCCCCGTACATAGAGTTGATGTGATGATTTAACGACTTAATACGCATATAATTAATATATACCTAACGTGTCTATAGCAATGCCTGCCTGGCACACAGTAAGCACTATATACATGTAACGTGTTGTTACTGTATGTGCAGAATGGCTGCACAAGTATTAACTATTTCAGCGATCATTTTCATTAAATGCCACTTACCAGTGGTCTGCAGAGTCTCCAGAAGCAGGGGTCATTGTATTCACATGCTAACCCGCCCACACCTACACACATTTCCCGAGCTATTCACAGGTAATTTCTAGTGTGCTCTTGCTTTCCCGCATCTGTGTGTGGGGTTTTCCTTGAAGAGCATCACTGAATTCACTCTCTTGACCGTTCTTCCATCTCACCCCATGACCTTGGGGTCAGCGGACCAGGTGAGGGGCTGAATGTGCCCAGGGGTGACACTGCCAGAAGGTTCTTTCAGAGGGGCTCCTCACCTCATGTCTCACCAAGGACAAAACTCAAGAGTCCGTAGAAGCCTCTGCACACCCCCAAATGTATCCCAAATGGGGCGGCGGCGCAAGACGCACACATTCACTTTAAAAATAAGCGTGCAGTGCACCTGCTGTGGCCAGGCGCTGTGCTGGGCGGGAGAAGGCACCAGGAGGGCAGGAGGGCAGAGCATGCTCCGGGTGCTGCGACGCTTCCCTAGGACACAGCGACCCGCCGCCCAGACGGCCAGCCGCCCCGCCCCCGCTCCCTCCCAGAGCGCGACCAGGCGGAGACCGGACGGCGCACGCGCCCGGCGGGGCCCCGCCCACGCGCCGCCGGAGCGCGCCCGGCGGACGCACGTGGCCCTTCCGGCGGCCGCCGCAGCTGCGCGGGCCTCGGGCGCGCGGGCCGCCCAGCTGTCAATCACCAGCGGGCTGAGCTCCGCAAGGCGGGAGCTGCGGCGGCGGCGGCGGCGGCGAAGGCGGCGGCGATGATGGGACCCCAGCGAGAGATCTGCGGCTAGCTGGCTGCACTTGCTCCACGGGTCAGGGGATCGGAGGGGACAGGTAAAGCCTTGCGGACCCCAGGAGCGGTTTTCTACGCTCCATTCGTCTTTCTCCGGTTCTCCCTCTCCTCCCTCTCTCTCCTTCCTCTTTCCTCGCGCACAAATATTCATGTTCTTTCTGTGTCTGTCACACGTACTCCTTACTCATTCACGTCTATTATTTGTGGACACATCTCTTTAAAAAGCATGCACATTAAAATCCGTGCACACATGCAAATTAGGGGTCGCCAACTCCATGCTTTTGTGGTTTGTGGTTTGTGTTACGTAAGAAGTGGGGAGGTATACAGGGAAAACTTTCCCGGGAGAAAAGAAAAGTTATATATTAGGTAAGAGTCAAATGTACGTATTTGGAATTTGCAAAGCTGGTTTGATTTGTTTTCCGAGCTGAATTTAACCCTCGCTTGCCCTCCCCATTCCTTTGCCATATTCAAAGATACGTGAGTGCTTCGATATAATCTCAGGACCTACTTCTTTGTGTTAATTAGAAAGAGGAGTTGGGTGGGGGTGAGACCAAAGCTGATGACCTCAAGGAAAACAGAGCTGGAGTTAAACAGCTGGTGTCTACTTAATTACTGGCTCCTGGCTCTGTAGCAGAAATGTTTTCAGCACGTTGGAGAGATCCCTGGGCTCCAGACCAGGCCAGCCTTTAGTGAAGGGCATGTGTGGAGTCACTTCCTTCAGAGAAAAGGGGAAGGCGACAGATAAAATGAAAGGACGTTTAAATGAGAGAGACAGGCACTGATGAGAGAAAGAGAGAGAGAGAGAAAGAGAGAGAGAGAGGGAGGGAGGGCAGGGAGTGGAGGGACGGGGGGAGGACTTGTTTTCTTTTACTTATCCAGATCCAGGATTCTAATAAAATTTGCCTTTTTCTCACCAAAATCTGCTCACATACCATCTGCAAAACAAAATTTTAGAGCAAAGAAGTGAGTCTTGAAGAAGGTTTGACTGTGGTTCATATCAACTCAAACTGGGAAATACTAAACACAGTTTGTCAGGCCTCACCTAGGTTTGCTCACCTCAAGTCTTTGAGGTTCTCTTGCAAATGGATGGAGAAGTATTCTTCAGAAAGAATTTTTAATGACCTCTTGAAAAACATCACCCAGCTATTATTTTATTTCATGATTAGAGTAATGTAGGAAGCCAATAGTTCTATAGCTGGCAATGGCTTTTTAATTAAATCTTGCATGGGCACCTGCTTTTCTTAGGCAGATGGAAAGTAAAATGATCCTGATAGGAAGAAATGGATATAGGAGTAAAAATCAACCCAATGAGTAAATCATCTAAAGAACCTTAAGAAGTCTAAAATGCATGTAAACAGATCAGAAAATACAATGGCTATAAGGTTAATGTATTTTATAATATAATGGAACAGGCAACGAATCCGTTCTAGAGTACCCAGGGAGCAAACAAACTTTGTATTTAGAATTTTTAAAATACACATGAATTAGTCTAGTTGGTATTATTGAGTAGTGGAATAGAATTGTACCAAAATAAGAATAGTATGTGTATAGTGTGTTATAGTTTACAAAGCCCTTTCATTTATGTTGTCTCATCTACCCTGTAAAAGTCTCATGAGAACCCCCTGAAAAGTTATAAAATATGAATACTTTTGTGAAAACAAGTATCTCCCCACTCTTCAACAAGAAGTCCTTTATCAATATGTTCGTCAACATTAAAATGACTCTCTACAGGTCATAAGAATGGCTTATGAAATTTAGATTTTTATCTGTATCGCATTCTGCAGAGATTTTTTTCCTTAAATAGGTTTGAAGGATGTGCCGTTAAGAAAGAAAGGTCAGAGACTAACAAGGAGAAGGAGAAGAGGAAGAGGAAAACTTCAAAGGTGAGACTCAAACCTTGTCACATGTAAATTCATAAGCACCTTCTGGTTTTCATGTAGATAAGAGGTTTAAGGAGATTATAGGTTTTCTCTTCTCCATTTGGTTTTTGACGTTGTATGCCTTACTTAAAAACACATCTTGAAGAAGTAAAGTAATAAGATTATTGCATATCATTATCCCTTTTTAAAAAATTGTCGAAGTGCTACATATCCCCTGACTTAGAAGGTATTAAAAAGTTCATCATAAGGAGCCACAATCCCTACCGGTACTGTTCCAAGACAATAAAATACCTCTGAAATGATCTGTTGGTAGAAACACATTTTCAAGTTTTAAGGTCATGCCTATGCAATTCCAGAATGCCTGATTTAAAAATGAAAAACCTGTTAGTAGGCTCTCATGCCTTCCTGTGTCCACACTGAGGCTAACTGAGTCCTTTAAGCAAGTTGGCCCTTTTGGTTTGGTGTTGGATCGATGATCTAAATCAGGTCTGTGCCTATACCTTGCAGCACTGGCTCTGTGGAACAGTGGCTCTAATGGCAACTTCACTCTCATTATCTCAGAATGATTTTATGGGAGAGAAAAGCAGTATGAAAAATTGAATGATATTTCAAAGAGAATAAATAGAACAGGGCCCGTGCCTGGCCTCACCACTGACTCACGCATGGAGCCATGGAAAACACTAATCTCTTTGGCGCCTCAATTTTCTGCCTCTCTTCTCTCAAGGAGACCATGAAGACAAATAATATAAAGTCTGTGGTGTTCTTGGAGTTTCATGAGGCATAAAGACTTATTTCTATTTCCATGGCTATGAACCTTTTCCAAATAAAATAAAAAGTAATTGCATTTACTTGACTGAAATTCAAATTTCCAGCAAATTGGTACTGTAATGTATTGGTAGACATAGAGATCATAATAATACGAATATGGGTTTACTTGCTGACAGAGGAATTGTTCAAGGCATTCTTAGCATGTGCACAGAGAAATCACCACTCACTGCAAATACCTGGTTTTGGTGCCCCCTTTTGTTGCATTTCTTGCTTCAGAAGCGTTTCTCCATCTAATCTAAGTGTCCACTGAGAGCAGACTGCCCCACTCATCTTATTATCCTCTCATAGTCTGGCACATAATTAGTGCTGTAAAAACAATGAAGGGAGGGAGGAATGAAAAAGGAAGGACCACTCAGGCCATCATCCGCACCAACCCACGTACAGCTTTGTGCCAAGAAGTTTCAACTCAAAGTGCTTGTCAACAGGACAGGAAAAGCCCCTACCCTCATGAAGCTCACAGTCTATCAAGTACACAGTCTGTCAGACCATTAAAAAATAGACCACGTAATGGAGCACCAGATAGTTACAAGCACTATGAAAAGAAAGAAATTTGGACGAGAAGATAAAGAGTAATAGACGGCCGACATTGAGTGTGCTAATTCCAGGAAGCCTCTCAGAAGAGTTTGGGTGGGGAGTTAAGGTCTGACTGTCTCTGCCTGTGGGTCTGGGGGACATGATAGGTGTGCTGTACTGCCAAGAATTGAATACCCATTTTAATGTATAACTACATACAGTTGAGACAGATACCACAGACAGGTTATAAAAAGAAGAAAACCAAAGGGGCACCCGAGTGGCTCAGTCAGTTTTGCTGACAGCTCCGAGCCTGGAGCCTGCTTCAGATTCTGCGTCTCCCTCTCTTTCTCTGCCCTTCCCTCACTCGCACTCTGCCTCTGTCTCTTTCAAAAATCAATAAACATTAAAAAAGAAATAAAAAAGAAGAAGGAGAAGGAGAAGGAGAAGAAGAAGAAGAAGAAGAAGAAGAAGAAGAAGAAGAAGAAGAAAACAACCATGGATGGGTCCTCACCTGTTAACACCTAGAACGTCCTTCCCAGAGAATGAAAATAACTCCGTCTTCATAGATGACCAAACAGCCAGATGCTAAGGCTGCCTGTTCTCCATCATGATGGCCATGCTGGCATCCAGGACACAACAGGCTCCCTGGGGTGTTTATAAAAGGAATACTCACATGGACTCATTTAAGTACAACCCTGGAGAAGAGTTCCACTCACCACCCACGCCCCCCATTCACGCACCTCCTGGGACGTTAAGGCTTTCTCTGAAGAAAAGAGCCCTCCAGAATCCGTCACTCAACGACAGTCAAAGATACAACATTACTGTTTTTGCAGCTGCTACACTCAACGACAGTCAAAGATACAACATTACTGTTTTTGCAGCTGCTACTCTAGCTATCCAGATTGCAAACACCAGATTTCTCATGAAAGCTTGCTCACTAAGTACATGCTGAGCCAAGCTAAAAAGCCTTTGTACATACCTTCCATTCCTTATCAGCCCAAGTTTATTACATACTAATTACCCAGATTTTAAAGTGACTTTATGAAGTGACACCATATATCCTCTTTTTGATAGTAGAGGTGTCAGTCAACCAGGTAGATTCTAAATAGCCGTAGCATTAGGAGCACCTGGGTGGCTCAGTCGGTTAAGTGTCCGACTTCAGCTCAGGTCATGATCTCACGGTTCATGAGTTCGAGCCCCGCGTCGGGCTCTGAGGCTCTGTGCTGACAGCTCAGAGCCTGGAGCCTGCTTCAGATTCTGTTGTCTTCCTCTCTCTCTCTGCCCCTTCCCGGCTCGTGCTCTGTTTCTGCCTCTCAAAAATGAATAAATGTTTTTTTAAAAAAAATTTTTTACATACATAAGTAAATAGGTGTAACATTTTCTTTATTGGGACAAAAAGTTAGTGGCTTCCTTATGAGGAATGTAAGGTTTTTGTACCAAAATCCTCACTGTAACAGGATATCTTTTAAAACTCCTGTTCTTTCTCATGATCATTCTCCTCTAAGAATGAATTCAATAAGTTACATATTTGGAAAGATGTATGGAACCTCTAAGATCCCCAGAGACTTATGGGCACACCTCATTTCATGCGCGCTTTGCTTAAAGGTGCATCGCAGAGAATGTGTTTTTTTACAAATTGAAGGTTTGTGGTGAAACAAGTCTATCGGCGCCATTTTCCCAACACGTTTGTTCACTCCCTGTCTCTGTGTCACATTTTTGGTGATTCTTGTCAGATTTAATCAAACTTTTTCATTACCGCTCTATTTGTTACAGTGATCTGCGATCAGTGATCTTTGATGCTACTATTCTAACTGTTTGGGGGCGCCAGGAAGTGTCCCCATATAAGGCAGCAACTTAACCAATAAATGTCCTGTGTCTTCTAACTCTTCTACTGACAGCCGTCCCTCCATCTGTCTCCCTCTTTTTGGGCCCCCCTATTCCCGGAGACACAACAATATTGAAAGTAGGCCCATCAACACCTCTGGAGAGATCACTAGAGTTCAACTCAAAGAAAGAGTCCATTGATGTGGAAAACTTCATTGTTGTCTGATTTTAAGAAATTGCCTCAGCCATCCCCACGTTTAAGCAACCACCACCCTCATCAGTCAGCAGCCACCATCATTGAGGCTGAGACCTTCCACCAGCAAAAAGATTATGGCTCGCTGAAAGTTCAGAGGACGGTTAGCATTTTTTAGCAATAAAGTTGTTTTTTTTTTTTTCACTTAAGGTATGTACATGTTTTTAGACATAATGCTATTGCACCCTTAATAGACGATGGGATCATGTAAAAATAACATTTATATGCACCGGGAAACCAAAACCTTCATTTGACTTGTTTTATACGATGTTTGCTTTCTTCTGGGCATCTGGAGCCTAACCTGTAATACCTGCGATCCACCTGTACCATTTAGGCAACATACGCAATACTGAAGTAAGTTGTTAAACAGACAAACAATACACAGCCATTTAGGCTACTTAATACCAAGTCATTGGCCTCGCTAATAGCTTATACGCTCTTTTAAACTGAAGCTTCACGTGTACTATAATGGTCAAGAATTGGGGACAATCTGACAATCCATCAGTGAGAGTATGGGAGGAGGTGGGAAAACAGTAGACCCAGGTGTTTATCCCACAAAAATAATTGACTCCTTCTGTAAATGCATGACCAAAGACTCCTGGAAAAGTATCTCAAAGGAATTAGAGGTTATCTGGCTCAGCCATCTCATTTTAAGGGGGATAAAACCGTAGCTCAGGGAGGTTAATGAGTTTGCCTGCCATATCATGACCAATACATTGTAGATCAAGAACAAGGATTAGAACCCATTCTGTGTCCTGTGTGGTTAGCAAAGCATAGGCCATGTTCTTGTGCTCTGTATGTCTGGAGAAGTAAATAAGGCCCATTGGGATTCCTTTCCTGGAATGTATCTAACATCACTGGAAATCCATTCCGACTTAGAGTAGAGCCTTCCATCACTCAAGCCGAAAGAACATTTGTTTTATGACACTTTCTGTCTCTTTTATGATTTTACCCATATTTTGTTTAACAAAGTTGGATTACTGAGTCTTATCCTATAAAGCAGAAACATTCGACCTCGTGTATCGGAAACAGCTGTGCGGGTAGGACTACAATATGTCACAGCCCTGCTCTGCATCGAAGCTCAACTCTGAGGGAAAAAATGACTTCAGCATCGAAGGAAAATAACTCCTACTATTGCTATGAGGGATTTATTTTTGCTCCTGTCCTATTTTTGTCCTTTCTCCATGTTAAAGTCTCTGAGGCTTTGTAGGAAACCTGAAAATACATATTTGGATGAGTCGGTCTGATGATGCAAGTACATGATTCAGTCCACACTCCAGCTTTCGGTATTGTCACATTTCGTCTCCTCCCTGACTCATGGTGTGTGACCTTTAGCAGATGACTTTCCTGTGCCTCAGTTTCTTCAATGGCAAAGCAGAATTAGTCACATATGGCTCCCATCTCATCCCTTGACCGAAATTTTATTACAGTGTCTTAAAAGAAAGTGCCTTTAATATTATCCTACTTATGTATCATTAGTAATAGGCCCTTATTAATCATCTTCATTGTGTAAGCATCAAGTTAAAAGTACTGAAGAGATCATCCTAACATTTAAAATACGGAAACTAGGTTAACAAAAGAATTAGATCCATCAGGCTTTGCTTCTCTAATCAGGCAAAGTACATTCTAAAATCTTTATTTTTTATGAAATAATATCCTTGTGAAATGTTTAAAAGTTAGAAAAGAAATGTTTTAATCTCCTCCCCTGCCCTCTCTTCCTGGGTGATTTCTCCTGGCTGCCATATCTGAAACAGGGAGAAAGCCACTAAACATAGTGACCAACACTTAAAAATATGAGGTCACCATCAGTAGCATATGTCTGCATCATTTTTCTAAGATCGGGGCCATTTTCTTCATGAATTTGACTACATTTTCTAACCAGAACTTGTTTTTGGCTAACAGCACACCTTACAAGATAATCTTATGGATTCGCTTTGTGGCCATGGGACAGGAAAATGCTAACTATCTCTAGCTTCAACTTTGATTTTTGCCGCATAATTCTATCCAACCAAACTAAGTGGCCACACAGGGGCACTTGCCGGACCTTTAGGTTAATTTTTTCCTTGCTGATAGATACATATCGCTATGTGGTTTCTTGATAAGTAATTAGAAACATTTAATATGTCTTCTGTTAGCCTGGATTACAAGGCAGGCTCTGTGAGACCCCTTCTACATCGTTCCTCACTTTGTTATTTTGAGACTATGTCCACACAGGGAAAACCATCTGGAGGATAACTGGAAAATCGAAACAAGTATTTCACATTTCCAGCTACATATTTATCTGCCTGTATGGAGAGAAGGAAACCAAATATCAAACAGAGAATTACTGAGAATTCCCTCACTCACCAAAATTGCTGTCTCTCAACAATTCCTTTTTTTTCCCCCATGAATTAATAACCAAATGCTTCTCTCCAAGGGTATTGATTAGGTCAAATCAGGTAGAAATTACCATCTTTTTTTAATATTTATTTTTGAGAGAGTGAGGGAGGGGCAGAGAGAGAGGGAGACAGAGAATCCAAAGCAGGCTCTGAGCTGTCAGCACAAAGCCTGACGTGGGGCTTGAACTCACAAATCGTGAGATCATGACCTAAGCCAAAGTCAGATGCTCAGCCGGCTGAGCCACACTGGAACCCCAGAAATTGTCATCTTTAAGAGGACAGAGACCCAAACAGCCCACCCAGTATGCACTTTCATTAACAATCCCCTGGCTTCTCGCATATACTAGCCACTTCATGCAACGCAGTGAAAGGCTGGGTCTACCCTGTCCATTATGCTCTATCATCCCACATGGACAGATGTATCCACAAATAACGACTTAAATATCTAGTGTTAGAGTCAGTGAGGTGTAAATTATTGGCTGAGCCATCTGTGATTAATAAAGCATGAAGCGTCGCTGCTCAGCAGCTTTCAAACACAGCTTCTGTACAACCTGACCATTAGCTAAGATGTTAGAACACCATCCATGAGATCTAAAAGCAAAACTGCAAACTGCTAAGAGTAAACTATGTATTTTCCACAAGGGAACATGGTTAAGCATCCGAGAGGACAACCCAAGACAAATTCCATCTGTAGCAAGGGAGAGTACCTGCCTAATTCTTTAACATGTGAGTGTAAAGACGACTGGATTCTACGGGATTAAAGATTTCTTGTCAACACAGTGAAAAATCTCAGCTTCTTGCCTTCGTTCGTGTGCTTCATGCTTAAGTTTCTGCATAATTTAAGTGAGCTGTGCTATTATGTCTCATTTCATTTATGGAGAACCAGTTTCTAGTCATTGAGTGTTTGGGGGTAATTTTGCATTAAGTAGAAAAGCAGAGCAGCTTTTAAGAAAAGCTCAAATAGACTTTCAAGTAGACTAACGTTACTCAGCCTGGTTCGCACCTTTAATATGCCTTTTAATCCTGAAGCCAGAGCTCATAGGGCTGATGGCTGTGGATGTTGTCATTCCAGCTGGGAAGGATGAGTTCTTGCAGCAACATCTGTGGGACCAAGCAAGCACAGGCTGCCCCTGAGGGCGGGCACCAGCGCTACGGAGTCCGGTCCTACCTGCACCAGTTTTATGAGGACTGTACCACCTCGATCTGGGAGTATGAGGATGATTTCCAGATCCAGAGATCACCTAACAGGTGGAGCTCAGTATTCTGGAAGGTAAGGAAAGAGGTTAAACATAAATAGGTATCACTGTCATCATTGTTAACTATTTTTGCTACTGTTATTCATGTGCCGCTAAATTCATCAACCGTGAGGACGTCCATAGGCAAAACATTATACACTTCCAGCCCCCCCGACCCCCCGCATAGGCTTGGTAATTATCATTTAACAAATTACAGCAATTATGAAAAAGGAATCCTTGGGTGCTGCGAGAGAGTTAATGCTGAGACATAATACAGTGGTCAGTATGCCAGCCCTGCCTCTGCCAGACCCGTGCTCGTGAGGCTGTGAGCTCCAGCTTCTTTGAATGAAGGCGCCCCACCAGACAGTGCATTCGGTCACTCATCGTGTCATCAGTGAGCTCCTGCTCCGTGCCAAGAAGTTGCAAAGTGCTAGAGGTTAAAGCGGTGAACAGAAAGGAAAGCCCTTTGCAACCCATTGTGGGGAACGGACCATAAACAAATAAACCACATGAGAGAATGTCAGGTAGTGACAGCTGCTATGGAGAGAAATAAACTGGGACAAGAGGGCAGGGAGTGACAGAGGCCTGGAACTTACTGTGCTGATCCTAGACAGCCCTTTGGAGGAGACGGCACTTAGCAAATAACAGCATGAGTGCAGGGAACAGACCTATTACCTGGCTGAAGGCCCTTCTGGGCCAGGAAAATAGCAAGTCCAAAGCTCTGAAATGGGAACAGATTTGGTGTTTGAAAGGTAACAAAGAGGTGCAGTCTGGCTGGAGTGGATTGAGAGGGGGGAAAAGGATCCAGAAAAATAACAGGACACAGATGATTTAGAGCCTTATGGATGATAATGAAAACCTTGGCTTTTACCTTGAGAGAGATGGGAAGCCCACCTGAGCATTTTAAGTGGAGGAGTGACATGATCTGACTGATATTTTAACTGGATCATTCTAACTACAGTATGGAAAATAGGTTATAGGAGGACAAGGGTATATGGGACACTATGAAAGAATCCAGTCAAGAGATGATGATGGCTTGGATGGTGGTAGTAGAGATGGGGAGAAGTAGTCCGAATTAGCACGAAGTTTGAAGAGCAAGCCATCAGGACGTGCAGTGAAGTAGACGAAAGTAGAAAGAGTCAAGCATGACTCCAAAGCACGCAACCTGAGCCATTTAGAGAACGGTGTTACAATTTTCCGGGATGAGGAACACAGGGAGAGCAGTGGGGACGGTGGGGAACCAAGAGTTTGACCATGGCCATGATACATCAGAGCTGCCTGTGGGGATCACATCAGACACGTGAGTGGGGCTCTCTGGTGGCGCTTGAAACGCAGCTCACGGATTGGGAATCCCTGACATACAGAACATATAAGAGGCGCCAGACTAGACAAGATGACCCAGGAAGAGAATATGGACATGGAGGAGAAGAGGGCATTGGGATGTCTGAACACTTAGAAATCAAGAAAAGGGAAAGGATTTAGGAAGTGATGCTGAGAAGACACAGCTGTAAGGGCGGGGCTTCTGGTCCCCTCCAGCTCGGGGATCCCGATCATCTTCAACTCTCTCCCAGAAGATCCCAGAGAGTTTTACCTTGATATTGTCCAACACTTATAATGTATTGGTAATACAGTTTAATAAGAGGCAGTGTCACATACTGGTTATGAGCACAGACTCTGTCCCCAGATTACATGGGTTCAAACCTCCGCTCTTCCATTTAATTGGCTGTACCTTTGGGCAAGTTATCTGACCTTATTGGGCCCTCATGGTGATGCTACTGGGTAAAGTTGTGAGAGGTAATTAAGATAATACTTACAAAGAGCTCAGCACAATGTCTAGTGTGCACTCAAGCATTCGTGTATTAACTACTATTACCAGATGTCATATGGCACACTGGGTCCTGAACTGGAAATAAAATTTGAAATCTAGTTAATAAATAAAGTACTGGGTAACATAGTTGTTAATACGGATTACCCAAGACCTGCGTTAATTTAACATCTCACTACTGTCATGTAGTCTGTATTCAAATTGGTTGAGCCCGCATCCTTGCCCTGTAGAAATGTCATCTCTGATGAATCCTTACTGGCGGGGACAGACGAAATACATAGCCAAGCTTGGCACATCTTGTATTTACCCAGTTAAGTGGGTGGTTGCTTTCCTATGTGTCAAAAAAACAAATATTTGCCTGACAGATCTGTTGTGCCAAGAGCGTAAAATGCCACTGTCATACAGGATATTGTGAGTGTTCTCATGGTTCCAAAGCACTCGCGGTGTGATTGGAGAAGCTGTAAATCTGTCAGACAAGATATAGGTATGGATTTAAAATAAAGAACCTGCAGTAAGTTACCAACCCCAGAACTCGAATTTCAGGACTTTCTCCCTTCTAGTTTACACAAACAAGATTCACAAGTATTTGTTCCCTGTTGTGCTGGACCTACTTCAGAGTCTAAAAACAGGCAAAAGTCCATGGCCTCCTGGACTTGTGCCAGATGATATTTCAGCATAATCCAAATCCTAGACCCAGATCCTAATCACAAAACACCAGACTGGGCATTCAGAAGCTTGTAGTCAACCTGAATCACCTAAGAAATCATGGAATTCATGGTCTTAGAGACTCACCTCTACCAAGGGAATAGACGAACTGGTCTTCTGTTTCCTCCTGGGGAATACGAGTGAATGTATTCCAGCGGGTTTATGAAGTGCTTTGTATCAATACAGAGAAAAGCACTGATTGTGCACGTTTCCATTATGATTCTTTTTTATGGTATTTTTCTTTCATTTCAAACTGCATCTGTAGGTGGTTCAAGTTACGGGCTTCCCATTTCCGCGTTCCCAATGACGTGGGGCTAACGTCTTGTTGGTCTCCTGCCAGGGGCTAAGTCCGCGGTGCCTCAGCAGGACTCTGCCGCTAAGCCAGCTCCTTAGGAGGCAGCAGCATGGAGGGGTTAATGAGCATGGAGATTGAGTCACATGGGCCCGAGTTAGAATATTTGCCCTGTCACGTGGATCTACACAACCTGTATCTCACAATGCTATCCTCCCTCCTCCCTCCTCCCTCCCTCCCTTCCTTCCCCTTCCTTCCTTTTCCTTCCTTCCCCTCTCTCCCTCCCTTCCTTCCTTCCTTTTCCTTCCTTCCACTTCCTTCCTTCCTTCCTTTAGTTTGTTCCTTCCTTCTTTACTTCCTTCCTTTTCCTTCCTTCCTTCCATCCTTTCTTTCTTCCTTCCTTCCTTCCTTCCTTCCTTCCTTCCTTCCTTCCTTTTCCTTCCTTCCTTCCTTAGGTTGTTCCTTCCTTCCTTCTTTCCTTCCTTCCATCCTTCCTTCTTTCCTTTTCCACGAATGTTTATATGTCCACTATGTATAAGGTTACGTGGTAGGCTCTGGGATTCATTTGTGAATAAGACCCTACTCTTCACTTGTGAGTTAGATACCGCCTTGACCTGAAGGAGCCCACAGACAAATAAGGAAGGTAGACATGTCCACAGACAGTTACGATACAACGTGATAAACATGGCCCTAAAAGCAGTCACGGTACTTACCCGGAGCACAGGGACTTGGGGGGCAGGGAGGATCCGATGCAGCCTGGAGAATGGCTCCCCAGAGAGATCACCCGTGAACAAGTGGGAACTGGGCATCCTGCTAGGAAGAAATCTATTCCAAAAGCTGTGTGTGAGAGATGATGGCACGATCAGGAAACCGCAGACAGCTCAGTACGCCCGGGGCAAACATTCAGAAGTTGGAGGAGAGGGGTCGAGAGGTGAACGGGGGAATGTATAACTAGGGCCCGATCACAGACGACTTGGAAAGGCTTTGAAATCGAAATCTCTAAATAAAAAATTAAAAAATAGAAATTTCTCCAGAACCTTCCAGCTTGAGTACAGCAAGGGGGCAAGTTCATAAACCTAGGCTTTCTGGATCACCACATGGTTGCCTCAGCCACAACCAATTTATCCCAGTGCCTGCAACACCTGCCGTCTGCAAAAGCCCCTGTGACCTGGTCCCACCTACTCCCTACCACTCACTGTGCTGCCCAGAAATCCATCAGGCTGTGGTGGCACTTTTCTTTCTTACCCTTGCACTTGACCTTGACTAAGGCTGCTGCCACCTGCTTGTGCAGCCAAGCACCTCAGTAAGGCAGGTATAAAGGAATGGGAGCTGTCCACTCACCCCTGATCATGCGTTGCTTACCTCAGGGCCATTCCCCTCCTTACCTTCTCCTCAGCCCACGTCAGAGACCTCTCAAAGGGTGCTCCACTCAGTGTGCAGGTGCAAAGTAAGACTGCCACCCCCGCAGCCTCACTGGCCGTGAGGGTGACTCTGGCCCCTCTCTTTTCTCTCAAGACCCTCCTCCCATCTGTCCCAATCACTCCGGTTTCCCCCCTGAGCTCAGTCAGAGTTTAAACTTCTGTCTTAGATTTTTTCTTCAAAGCTTTGCTAGATATTATGGAGTTGGTCTTACACTAGAAATGAGAGAAGCTCAGGGCGCCTAGGTGGCTCAGTCAGTTAAGCATCCAACTTCAGCTCAGGTCACGATCTCATGGTTCCTGGGTTCGAGCCCTGTGTCAGGCTCTGTGCTGACAGCTTGAATATTTTGGGTCTGAGGAGCCGTTGGGACATTTTTGTGTCAGTCCTCCTATTGGCTGTCGGGAATACAGGGCTAGCACCCAGGAAGGGAATCCAGACTAGAGCTGACGATTGGAAGGCATCAGTGTATCAGTAGGAGTTGAAACTACAGCCAGAGACTCGACCCTAGAGAGATCATCTTGAACAAGAGATGTGGGTCAAGGGGGACCCCTGGGGAACGCCAATAATTTAAAAACATCTGGCAAAACAGTTTGAGAGTGAGTCATTAAAGATGTAGAAACAGGAGACAGTTGTGTCAGGGAAAATAGGTGAAGGTTTTAAGAAGACCCCAGTGCTTAACATCAATGACCACAGAATATTTAAATGAAGTAAGAAAAGAAAACCCGAATCGGCTTTGACAATGAGGAGGTCATTAGTGACTTCGGAGAAACCAGCTTCAGTGGAGTTGTGGGACTGAGCTCGGATATCAAGGGTTGGATGAGTTCAAGCAGTAGCTAGAGGGAGACTCAAGGATCCGGAATCGCTTTGGAAGATGGAAACAAGTGACTGTTCACGGGCTGGAGGGACAGAGCCTCCATAGGGCAGAAGACCACGTGGGTGGCCAGGTAAAGTGTGAGGAAGGACCTGGACCACAGCCAGGCGGGAGTTGCTGTTCTGTAAAGCCCAGGGTCCCCACAAGCAGGTCAGGCCAGGACATCCCTCGGGGTTGACTTCTGTCTTGTTGTACCTCCCCTGAGCGCTACCTGGAGGCCAGCTGGCTCTTTCCACATTCAGCTCTGTCCGGCTCCTCCCCATTCCTCCTGCCCTGCTAGCTCTGGCTTCCAGTGGTCATTATCACGTCCTCTCTGCCCGAACATCTGCGCCCGCTGCTCTGGCTGCCAGCCTGCTTTGAGGAGTAAACAGAGGTGTGCTCCGACCTCATTGGCTTGCACAGAGACAGTGACGGGGACGTTGGTCAGAGCTCCAGCAGGCTCTGGCTGGTGGCCTCCAGCAGCAGGATCTTTGGAATCCAGGTCCTCCTCCCTGTCCGTTCCCCCTTTCCAGCCGCAGACACTGGATTTTCACACATCCCCCCCACCTCCCCACAGCCAGGAGTCCCTGTCCTCGTGGCCATCTGTGAGGTCTGTCACAGCTGAGAGAGGCCCTTCTCTCTTGGCACTGGGCTGAGCTAACCACCAGATGCACCAGGCTGCCCTGCCAGGTCCCAGGGTCCCCTCACCCCATGGTGTTCCAGTTCTCTGCATAAAGCCAGGCCCCTAAGAACCTCTGCGCTGCATTTTTAAAACTCTATTTAATAGAGCCCCCTTCCCTGTAGACCGAGGACCACCTCAACTTGGAACTGTGTCCCGGGACCATTTTTACGGCTCTGTACGGCATCACTCCCCAAATCTTTCTTCCTTCCGATGCATCCCATCATCCCCTGTCACGCTGTCAGACTCTCAGTTAAGACATAGCGTTCTTCAGATGCCATGGCTGCCCCTCCAGTCCTACCATCCCTCGCTCTTCCTGGCGTGTTTTCACAACGTTGAGGGTCCTCTCTGGCCACATGTCTTGAAGGTCCCCTTTAGACTTGTGTGGACGGCACCTCCCAGATCCTAGGAGTTGGCTGTTGGCCACCATCGTGCCCCCCTCCACGGAGGGCAGGCCCCTCTCTGACACTCTGACTCAACAGGGAAAAGGGAGAAGGTTCAGGGAGGCCAGCCACTTTCCAGTTCTGCAAGTGATCAGAGCTCTGCCATCTGCAAAGCGTGGCTCGCCTTGTAGCTTCTGAGTGAGCTTCCAGGACTGGATTTTAATCGATAAAGCACTGCTCAGTTGGGGAGCAGCGCTGCTCTGAGAATCAGTCACCTGGCTCTGCAGTCAGCAGCCTGGAGGTTCCAGCCAGTCAGTTAGGAATATTTATAGAGTTCAAGGCGGGAACGCGAGATGCGGTGATCAAGACAGAAATAGAAGACCTGAGCACTGACCTTAGGTGCTCTTCAGAACCCCAGAACCCAAGATGGATACGTTCCTGCAGAGTCCTGAGTGTTTGAGAATTAGTGCCAGTTCTCAAGGAGGAAGGTGATTTAGTAACATATGAAGCATGTCACCATGGATATTTAAGTTAGTTTATGCATTCAGAATTTTCCAATGTGACTCATTTTTCAGGTTATAAATAATGGTTAGTCTTTGGAGGTGAATTTGCCTCCATTTTTAGAAAAATGTAGAAAGCCATCCAAAATATTATATTTTACAACCCAACTTTTCCTATAGTGCTTAAATCTTATGTAGAATAGTTTCTGGGTTTTTTTTTTTTTTTATTTCAAAAGACATTATATTGACTCTTTTCCAGTTTCTTTACAATCATGGAAATCTGTCCCTATATGGTGACTAAAACTCTGTTGTAATTTTAAAAATAATAATAATAGCAGATAATGTACAAATAGTAACTGGTGAACTATGGTGGGGAGAATAGAAGTGGAGCAGGGGACCTGGGTTCGAGCCCAGTCGCACCACCTGCTAGCTACAGGACTTTGACCTCCACTTCTTCGACCCTACAAACCCCAGGGTCTTATAGGTGAGGTGGGAAAAAAATACCTACTTTTTGTAAGATGCTGGCGATGATCAAGTGAAAAACATCAAACACTGTGCCTAGGTCTTCATAGACACCCAATAATACTAGCTAGCTCTCCGACAGATTTGTGAATATGTTTTCCTTCTATTATCCAAAGTAATAAAGAATTACTGATGTATCACCCTGAAACTTAATAAATAAGTTAAATAAATATAGTTTAAATTCAAAGCTCTAGATTAAATGGTGTTATGCATTTGGCTAGGAATAGGAGAAAATGAAAATGTGTTTAAAAAATAAGTAACTATATTAGCTGTTCTGGGGTCCAAGTGCCCAGAGATTGTTGTAGCTCTGTGGCCAACATTTCACAAGAATGCATTTCCAAGTAGATACCATAATAGCTACTTACTGCTTAGCCAGGCACTGGGCTAAGTGCCTTTGAGCATGGCCTCACTTAGTCCTCGCTAGAACTCCACGAGGCAGTAGGTATGATTATCATTTATCATTTTGTAGATGGGGAGATTAACGGTGAGAGTGTTTAAGTAAGTTTCCTCATATGACTCAAGTCCTGGTTGGCAGTGCTGGAACCCAAGCCTGGATCTGTTCATTCCCAACCTCCAAGCCACCAAACAGCAAACAATACTCTCCCTCTTCAGTGTGTTCCATTCTATTCCAACCTGAGCTGACGGAGTCTCATCTTCCACCTGCTACTCCTAGAGCTTCTCAACATCTGCAAGGGGAGCCCAAATAACTACATGTGAGAGGAGAAAGGACACTGGCCTGGAGCTCACATCTGTGGCTTCTAGCCCTGACTCCGCAACTTGCTAGCTGTCATCCCTCCCTCCCTCCATCCCTCCCCCACTCCATCCATCCATCCATCCCTCCATCCACTTGCTAGCAGTGACCTACCCTCCTCAAGGCTACATTTCCTGACCTGTAAACTAGCAATCATGGTTCCTTCCCACTAACTTGGGAAATGGGTGAATAGTTATATGATCGCCAGTGACCTCCGTCCAAATCACCAGAAAGATACCTATATGTTGGACGAGTTGAGTTTATCACTCATCACAGTGAGAGAGGTGATACCAGAGGGTCTCCTAGGGTATTTCAGTAAGAGGATGAGGAAGGATGTATTCTAGGATGTGGGCCTTAGGTGGGCGATTTGGGGGGAGGGGGTCTACAGGAGCCAGAGTTCCCTCTGGATTGTCAGGGCTGATTCTATGGTTGGATAATAAATAATTAATAAGTATTATCTATAGGGAGGGCAGACCAGGGTGGGACTAAAGCTGTACTTGGTAATGAAGCAGCCGTCATTTATATGAATGGGGGGAAGGGAAGGCATTTGATATTTTGTGGTTTGCACAATGACCTTGTTTTTGTCTGCGCTTAGACAAAATGATGACACAGACTTGTTTTGTGTCACTTCGTCATGGGTACAGAGGGAGCCTGTCTGATGTTGATGTTCTGTGACACAAATCCTGTCAAAGGAGAACAATGTGGTATCGCTGGGAGCTCCCGGCCAGCTTCCCACGGCATCAAGTTCTAGTGGATAGAGTTAGGCTAGTTCCTGGATGTCAGGCCTGCTTTAGTCTTCTTCAAAGACCAAAGGAGAGGGGCGCCTGGGCGGCTCAGTCGGTTAAGTGCCCAACTTCGGCTCAGGTCATGATCTCCCGGTTCATGGGTTCAAGCCCCCTGTCAGGCTCTGTGCTGACAGCTCAGACAGAGCCTGGAGGCTGCTTCAGATTCTATGTCTCCCTCTCTCTCTGCCCCTCCCCTGCTCGCACGCTGTGTGTGTGTGTCTCTCTCTCAAAAATAAGACCTTAAAAAGAATTTTTTTAACCCAGATATTTCCAAAAAAAACCAAAGACCGAAGAAGACCACGTAAGCCAAAGGTGGCCTTGTCAGCTGCAAAGCATCGTACGAACAGCTCAGAGGGAAAATCAGGGCAGTGCTGCAGATTCCAGTCGGTATTAAAATCAGAAAGGTCCCTCTTCACTTTCTTTTATAACTGGGAAGTTATGTAGGCTTCTCCTAAAATTTGGGGTGAGTGGGAATGGAATATTAACTTCCCTCCAACAACGAGGCCTGCCCTGGGAGGGCTCGGGAGAGCCCAAGCACCGAGCTCACCCTGTCCTGCTTGGCTGTGTCTTTCTCCAGGTCGGACTCATCTCCAGCACGGTCTTCGTGATCCTTGGACTGACTGTCCTGGCGGCGGGCTTTCTCGTGCCCCCCAAGATCGAAGCCTTTGGCGAAGCCGATTTTGTGGTGGTCGACACCCATGCTGTCCAGTTTAACAGCGCTCTTGACGTGTGCAAGCTGGCGGGGGCCGTTCTCTTCTGCCTCGGGGGCACGTCCATGGCAGGGTGCCTGCTGATGTCAGTGTTCGCCAAGAGCTACTCCCAAGAAGAAAAGTTCCTTCAGCAGAAGTTTAAAGAGCGAATTGCAGACATCAAGGCCCACGCCCAGCCCGTCACAAAAGCTCCGGGCCCGGGGGAAACCAAGATTCCGGTCACTTTGTCCAGGGTTCAAAATGTGCAGCCTGTAGCGGCAACCTGAAATGCGCCCCACCCCAGGCTCCCCTCTCTGGTCACTCGGTGTTCACAGGGGGCGGGGGCGGGCTTTGAGATGATGGGGCTTGGGCTTCACTGGCCCCCCGCCGGGGCTCGGCCACGGGCGGCCCGGGCGCTGAGCTCACCTGTGCTCCGTGCAGGTGGTTCAGGTGGTTCAGGTGGGGGTGAGGCGACCTGTCTGCTTGCACCAAGCTGCCGAGAGGGTGCTTCCGTGTGTCCCCCGGGCGCCCTTGGGAGCTCCCCCAGTTATCGTGACTCTGTCGTCTCCCGCGTTAGTGATTGTCACCCAAACGTTAGTCCTTTAACGCATCTTAACATGAGGTTACTGAGATCAGATGCGAACGTACCGGAGTTCTCCACAAATCTTTTGCTTGTTTGTTTTCTCCAGTTTTTTTCTTTCTTTTTTTGTCTCCGCACTTGGAAAGCTAAAATTGCCAACTTTAGAATCTTGGGGAAGAAATTAACATTAGGGGTATCTATGCAGTGTCCACGGGCCAGGGAACGAGATGCTACGACTGACTAGCTGTGTGACCTTGGGGGATTTAACCTCCCTGCCTCAGTTTCCCCATCTGTGTGACAGAGATCCCGGACTGCGGTGTCAGAGATTCCCCTTTTCCTGTGTGTCCTCGTGTCTCTCCAAGGACATGTCTGCGACGTCCCCGTGGCTCTCTCCTCAGTGGGACCGTTTCAGATCTGCACTCCCAGAAAACTCTGAGTCAGCACCTACTTACCTGTCAGTATCCAACCCCAGCAGTTTACCCAGTGCTGTCGTGTTTTTATAAAGACAAAAGTAAGCCATCCTCGAGGTGAGTCGGTATCAACTTCTAAAAGGGTTTTCTCTCTCAAGTAAGATGTTTCACGCTGCGGCAAGACGCTCGTCTCGTCCCTATGCACTTTCACTGGATCTGAGGATCGAAACCGGACGGAGGGACGCGCGACCGCGGTCTTCTCTCAGAATCTGTGCCACCTTCCAGTTCTGTCTCTCTTTTCTGTCTCCCTTCCCTGGATAAATAAAATATGTGAACGAGCGGAATCTGAGGTGCACCTGTCACTCCCTCAGAGTCTCTGTCCTGAGGCCGAACAAGCTCAGGTTCCCCCGGCGACACGGAAGAATAAACGAAGCGCTTAGCGCTCTGGGGGCACGATGTTCCTTGTGCACAGTCCAGCAGGAAACGCAGGGCGAACCAGATCGTCAACAAGGGGCGCTGGCCAGATAGGGGAGAGACCATCCCGGTTCCTCAGGTTCTCACCTTGCTGTGAACATAGCATTTTACTTTTATTCTTTGAAGCCTTTTACAAGCCCCAAGCATCTGTTCAAGGCAACATCATTTGAAGCCTCGTACCGATGATTCTTGGAGGAGACTTGAGTTGTAAAAGCCTCTAGAAAGAACAATCATGTCGGCGGGGCTTGGGAAGCTGTAGGTACAAGCATGATAAGAGCCATAAAACAGCAGCTCCGTTCCCCCCCAAAGACCTAAGAGAAACCAGGATACAGAGAGAGCAGAAGCTGAGTCCGAAAACACACGCCCCATCTTTCCTGTCCTGCCCAGGCTTTTGAGGGGCAGGTACTTGCGAGGCCCCTCACGATGCCCTCGGGAGGGATTGCAGGTGTTCTCGGGAAGCAGAAGAATGAGCAGCACAGTTTTATCTTTGAAAAGAGCGTAGACCATGTGTACTCACGGAGAGCAGCCCGGGTACTTTTTAAAGCCAGAGTGGGCTTAGAGAGCAGAATGGTCTTAGAGCCTTAGTGTGATGCTCTTGCTGGGAGCCAGCCTCTCGGCCCCAGTATTGACATTCCCACAGCAGTGCGTAAGTGCATGGCCGTTGGCTGGGGAGGGAAGCCGGGAAGGCCACGCTCACTCTGTAACCAGAGGGACCGAATGGATTCTGGCCCAGACGTGTGCAGTTGGTCCAAGCCCTAGATGATACGGGCCCGCCAGCAAGTGCACAGATGCCCCAGTGATGGGCCCTGTGGCCTCGCAGGGCACCCCCGTGTCTCTACGGTGGCTCTGTGTGGTTAGTAAGCTTACCCTCATTCTTTCGAAAATCTGCCTTTCTAAACCTTCCACACATCGGACCACATCCTGTAATTCAAAGTTACCTACAAGCTGAACCCCTCTTGCAATGGCCCATTAGTCCATTCTGGACCCCAGCCTGGTCCCAGGCCAGGACAATTGTCATTCAACTGTTTCCATCCCATCCCCTCCCACCTTGTTTTCTGAAGGGAGACGCGTGTGTATGTTATTGTTCCTATCTTGTCCGTGCCATCTATGGGGTCCCTACAGGTTTTAGAGTGTATGTAGGTTAGAGACCCCCTGACACTCTGTGCACACCAAGACCAGCAGAACTGATGGCAGGAGAATGTGGCCGCACCTCGGCCTGCACCGGGGCCTCCCGTGATGCAATCACGCCCCAGAGCCCCGTACCCCAACCACAGGGACACCCAAGTGTGCCCTTACTCACTGGGATGACCTTCCCAGCAATAACCATCTGCCCTTTCAGTGGCTATTGAACCGATCAAGGCCACATCAGGAAATAATAGCAATGACAACAGGACCTAATATGCACTGAGTTCAACTATCGTATGTAAGTAATTCATCTAATGCCCACAAAAACCCTGTGAGGTCAGAGCTAGGGTCATATGCCCATTTTACGGGGGAGGAAGCAGGCAAAGTCGTTGCCCAAGGAGACCCAGGATTCAGATCTCAGCATCCAGCTCCAGGGTCTCATGCTCTCTGCAGCTTTTCCACTCTCCCTGCCCCCACCCCTGGTTCACACTCAATGTCTCTTCCTCAGCACAGCCAGCATTTTGTAGAAACACTTTCTATTGCACTTACCTCTCTTTATTACAGCGATTTGTTTACACATGTTAACAAAGATAACACATGTTATCTTCCATTAGAAGATAGACTATTAGCTGCTTGGGTACCGAGACCGTATCTTAATGAGGGTGAATCCTCAGGAGTAAATATGTAAAGCTATACACTGCTATGATACAGTCCTTTAAAACAACTGTTGCATTTTCACTTAGAGCCAGGCATTCACTGCACTTGCATTACAGAAAACAAAGAGATGGTTGATAGGGGCACTGAAGTTTCTGTACACCCATCGTGCATGTGAGTGTGTGTGTGCACGTGCACACGTGTGTGTACAGGAGGAAATCACAGGTCTTCTGGATGGGACCAAGACTAGAGTATGGATGTGGGTGCCTCAAAACAAAGCTGTCCTCAACTTAACATTTGGCTTGGGGGAGCCCAGTCCAACGGCTAACTTGCCATTACTACATCTAAATGCCAAATCTTCCAGCCAAGGAGCCCTACTCACTGACACAGAGCTGCCAGGCACACTTCTGATTCCTGGGGAGACGGATGGAGGAGTAAAATGGCCTGGTCAAGAGCACAGTCACTGTCTCCGACAGTTCGCCACAACCCGGTCCTTCATCCTTAAATATGAAAGTATAGCCAGAATCATCAGACAGATCAGCACCTTGAAAGAGAATACACACAGAGAATAAGAGTCCACGGGAAACATGAGCATTTCAGAAGTCACAGGAGAACTCTAAAAAAATCCAGTCTTCAAGAAGAAATTGCGCCCATAAGACAAAAACAGAATACTGTAAAAAGGAACATCAAGTAGTTTTCATTTTTTTTAATTTATTTTTATTTTATTTTTTATTTTATTATTTATTTTTATTTACTTGTTTTTTTAATTATTGTCATTTTTTAATGTTTCTTTTTGAGAGACAGACAGACAGGATGTGAGTGGGGGAGGGGCAGAGAGAGAGGGAGACACAGAATCCGAAGCAGGCTCCAGCTCTGAGCTGTCAGCACAGAGCCCGACACAGGGCTTAGGCCCACGAGCTTGGAGATCATGACCTGAGCCGAAGTCAGGTGCTCAACCGACTGAGCCACCCAGGCACCCCCTTATATACTTATTTTAAAATAAAGTCTTAAAATAACAATTTACTACATGAATGATTTGTCTTGTTTTGTTTTTTATATTAACTATAATTTATTGCCAAATTGGTTTCCATACGCACACTGTGCTCATCCCAACAGGTGCCCTCCTCAATGCCCATCACCCACTTTAATTTGAAAGCACTTCCCCAAAATTAAAATCCCCCCTCATAAAAATTTACAAAGAGATAAAGAGTAAAAGACATAGTCAATCAAAGATTAAAAGGTTATGGGGGGGGGGGAGAGAAAAATATCAATAAAATAATAGAAGATTTTCTCACGGCTCCAGAACACAGAAATCTTCAGATTGGAAGTATCTGCAGAATATTCAGCACTGTGAATGGTGAAAGAAAGGTCAGACACATTTTTGTGAAAGTTTAAGCCAAAAAAGAAAAAAGGATCCAGGAAGCTTCCAGAGAGAACAGCCAGACATCTCCAAAATAATGAAAATTATACTGGGAAGAGAGTAGGGCTGTGATTTCACACAATAGATGGTAAGGTTACTTTTAGTCTACAGATATATGCATTTACTCTTATCAAGGAGAAAAAAAAAAAGACAAGCAATAGAAACCCCCCAAAAAATATTTAAAAATAGGGGTGCTGGTGCCAGTCACAGTGGCTAAAATGAGACTATAGATGCTGGAGAGGATGTGGAGAAACGGGAACCCTCTTGCACTGTTGGTGGGAATGCAAACTGGTGCAGCTGCTCTGGAAAACAGTGTGGAGGCTCCTCAAAAAATTAAAAATACAACTACCCTACGACCCAGTAATAGCACTATTAGAAATTTATCCAAAGGATACAGGAGTGCTGATGCATAGGGGCACATGTACCCCAATGTTTATAGCGGTGCTATCAACAATAGCCAAATTATGAAAAGGGCCCAAATGTCCATCAACAGATGAATGGATAAAGATGTGGTTTATATACACAATGGAATACTACATGCCAATGAGAAAGAATGAAATATGGACTTTTGTAGCAACGTGGATGGAACTGGAGAGTGTTATGCTAAGTGAAATAAGTCATACAGAGAAAGACAGATACCATATGGTTTCACTCTTATGTGGATCCTGAGAAATTTAACAGAAGACCATGGGGGAGGGGAGGGAAAAAAAAAAAAGTTAGGGAGGGAGCCAAACCATAGGAGACTCTTTTTTTTTTTTTTTTTGCTTTTTTTTTTTCAAAATATGAAATTTATTGTCAAATTGGTTTCCATACACCCTACAGCCAACAGCAGCACAGGCTGGGCTGAGCTCCAAAGGGCAGAGACAGCAGCCCCAGAAGTCACAGGCAACAGAGAGACAGCCTGGCTGACTCCTCCCAAAACTCAGCTGAAGAGACCAGGTAATGTGTATACCTCCTTGGCTTCTTGGAGGAGAAAACAAAAGGCAATTCTGGGTATAATCATCAGCATAATAATGACTTCCTTTTCACACAAGCACTTTGTATGTTTTGGGAATTTTCTTTTTTTTTTTTTTAATATATGAAATTTATTGTCAAATTGGTTTCCATACAACGCCCAGTGCTCATCCCAAAAGGTGCCCTCCTCAATACCCATCACCCACCCTCCCCTCCCTCCCACCCCCCGTCAACCCTCAGTTTGTTCTCAGTTTTTAACAGTCTCTTATGCTTTGGCTCTCTCCCACTCTAACCTCTTTTTTTTTTTTTCCTTCCCCTCCCCCATGGGTTTCTGTTACGTTTCTCAGGATCCACATAAGAGTGAAACCATATGGTATCTGTCTTTCTCTGTATGGCTTATTTCACTTAGCATCACACTCTCCAGTTCCATCGACGTTGCTACAAAAGGCCATATTTCATTCTTTCTCATTGCCGCGTAGTATTCCATTGTGTATATGAACCACAATTTCTTTATCCATTCATCAGTTGATGGACATTTAGGCTCTTTCCATCATTTGGCTATTGTTGAGAGTGCTGCTATAAACATTGGGGTACAAGTGCCCCTATGCATCAGTACTCCTGTATCCCTTGGATAAATTCCTAGCAGTGCTATTGCTGGGTCATAGGGTAGGTCTATTTTTAATTTTCTGAGGAACCTCCACACTGCTTTCCAGAGCGGCTGCACCAATTTGCATTCCCACCAACAGTGCAAGAGGGTTCCCGTTTCTCCACATCCTCTCCAGCATCTATAGTCTCCTGATTTGTTCATTTTGGCCACTCTGACTGGCGTGAGGTGATATCTGAGTGTGGTTTTGATTTGTATTTCCCTGATAAGGAGCGACGTTGAGCATCTCCTCAGGTGCCTGTTGGCCATCCGGATGTCTTCTTTAGAGAAGTGTCTATTCATGTTTTCTGCCCATTTCTTCACTGGATTATTTGTTTTTCGGGTGTGGAGTTTGGTGAGCTCTTTATAGATTTTGGATACTAGCCCTTTGTCCGATATGTCATTTGCAAACATCTTTTCCCATTCCATTGGTTGCCTTTTAGTTTTGTTGGTTGTTTCCTTTGCTGTGCAGAAGCTTTTTATCTTCATAAGGTCCCAGTAATTCATTTTTGCTTTTAATTCCCTTGCCTTTGGGGATGTGTCGAGTAAGAGATTGCTACAGCTGAGGTCAGAGAGGTCTTTTCCTGCTTTCTCCTCTAGGGTTTTGATGGTTTCCTGTCTCACATTCAGGTCCTTTATCCAGTTTGAGTTTATTTTTGTGAATGGTGTGAGAAAGTGGTCTAGTTTCAACCTTCTGCATGTTGCTGTCCAGTTCTCCCAGCACCATTTGTTAAAGAGACTGTCTTTTTTCCATTGGATGTTCTTTCCTGCTTTGTCAAAGATGAGTTGGCCATACGTTTGTGGGTCTAGTTCTGGGGTTTCTATTCTATTCCATTGGTCTACGTGTCTGTTTTTGTGCCAATACCATGCTGTCTTGATGATTACAGCTTTGTAGTAGAGGCTAAAGTCTGGGATTGTGATGTCTCCTGCTTTGGTCTTCTTCTTCAAAATTACTTTGGCTATTCGGGGCCTTTTGTGGTTCCATATGAATTTTAGGGTTGCTTGTTCTAGCTTCGAGAAGAATGCTGGTGCAATTTTGATTGGGATTGCATTGAATGTGTAGATAGCTTTGGGTAGTATTGACATTTTGACAGTATTTATTCTTCCAATCCATGAGCATGGGATGTTTTTCCATTTCTTTATACCTTCTTCAATTTCCTTCATAAGCTTTCTATAGTTTTCAGCATACAGATCTTTTACATCTTTGGTTAGATTTATCCCTAGGTATTTTATGCTTCTTGGTGTAATTGTGAATGGGATCAGTTTCTTTATTTGTCTTTCTGTTGCTTCATTATTAGTGTATAAGAATGTAACTGATTTCTGTACATTGATTTTGTATCCTGAAACTTTGCTAAATTCCATAGGAGACTCTTAAAAACTGAGAATAAACTGAGGGTTGATGTGGGATGGGAGGGAGGAGAGAGTGGGTGATGGGCATTGAGGAAGGCACCTGTTGGGATGAGCACTGGCTGTTGTATGGAAACCAATTTGACAATAAATTTCATATAAAAAAATAAAATAAAATGATTAAAAAAATAGGGGTGCTGGGCTGGCTGAGTGGGAGGAGTGAGCAATTCTTGATGTCATGGTCATGAGTTTGAGCCCCATGTTGGGCTTAGAACTTACTTAAAAATAAATAAACAGATAAAAGTTAGAAAGAAAGAAAGAAAGAAAGAAAGAAAGAAAGAAAGAAAGAAAAAGGAAGGAAGGAAGGAAGGAAGGAAGGAAGGAAGGAAGGAACTTTGAAAATAAACTGTACAATGAAATCATGGTCCAAATATTAAGCATGATTCTGGAATCGTGGGGAAGAACCGATAAGAGTCTAAGAGAAGGGAAACCATGTGAAATCTGACCTTCCCACTGGGCACAGTCTATTGCAGGCAGGACAGGAGCTTGACATGAACCCACGGAGACAGCACTGGACCCTGCACCCCAGGGGTTCTTGCCAGGACTAACATTTACAAAGCCAAAATAATGTGAACTGGTTACTTGTTTCCCACCTTCAGGATCAAACTATAGACAAAAGAAACGCCTACAATAGGATTATGAAACGGACTATATGTGATGAATCTGACGATGCAGTAATAAAGGTAGAGCTGGCAAGCCTGGGAAAGCAGAAGGGAAAAGATAAGGGGAGATAATGGTCGCAGTACTGACAGCATCATCTGATCTAGTGAGGAATGAAGGGTCACTGTCTGTAAAGTTCAGGGAAAGAAGAAATGGGCTATAAAATCAAAAATGTAATAAACAAAAATTTTAAAAAGAGGTATAATGTCTTAAGTTTATAACTTGCAGTGATAAAGATAGTCCAACGAAAGAACTAAAAATGAACCATCAACATTAGAAAGAGGAGAGGGAGGGGCACCTGGGTGACTCAGTCGTTTAAGCCTCCGACATCGGCTCAGGTCATGATCTCACACTCCATGAGTTCAAGCCCCACGTGGCGCTCTGTGCTGACAGCTCGGAGCCTGGAGCCTGTTTCCCATTCTGTGTCTCCCTCTCTCTCTGGCCCTCCCCAACTTGTCCTCTGTCTCTCTCTGTCTCAAAAACAAATAAACATTAAAAGAAAGAAAGAAAGAAAGAAAGAAAGAAAGAAAGAAAGAAAGAAAGAAAGAAAGAAAGAAGAGAGGAAATCAAATGAGATCCAGAGAAGGTAAATGAAACCCTCATCTTTCAATGATAGGAAATCAGTCATTATTGTCTCAGTTAATAAATCAAGAAATCATAAATGGCGATGTTATTTACCACTGTGGAAGAATCCACTGAGAAGAGCATCAAGCAGGAATTATTGAGAGAGATTTCCTCTCAGAGAGGCATGGGGAAGAGGCCAGAGGTGGAGGCAGGACTATTTTAGGTCACACAGTGAAGACCAGGACAGACAGCGTTCCTGTCCACGTGGCTTTGATAGCCTTTAAGCAAACCACTGTTGTGTTAGAGTTTACCAGAAAGGAGCATCGAGGGATCCTGTTTAAACAAAAGGATCTACCCTAGATTAAGTTTCTGGGATGGCCTCCCTGAGGAAGTCATATTTAATCTGTGCCTTAAAATACGAGAAGTTGACCAGAATGATCATGACCTAAGGAGCAATTTTGTTCTTTTTGGGGGGTGGGGGGCGGGGTTGTGGAGGAGTGGACTTGGGAAGAGAGAGAGAGAACTTTTAAGGCGAGGCAACAGCACACACTATCAGAGCTGAGCTGAGTGCGGCAAGAGGGGAGACCCATATCAGGTGCGCTCCAGCTCTAGCAGCCCGTGAGCTGGGGGACAGCACCTGGGACAACAAGGCCACCAGGCGGAGTGACTCCAAAGTGACCAGCGCCCTCTACAGATGTGCAACAGGCCAGACTGGAGGATGAGGCTGAGTACCGGCGGAAGGCAAGGTTTTCCGCAGAAGGCCAGGAAGGGGCCAGAGGAGAAAGGGCAGGTGACAACAGGAGAGCTCAGGGCAGCCACCGCCGGCGGGCGAGCAGAGGGGGTAGATCAGAGGTGAACACGCGGCCGAGGGCGGCGCACGCTCTGCGCCCCGACTTTCCAGGTCCCCGTCTCCGGAGCATCGCCACCCTCGGTCTGGTCCAGGGGAGTCGCTCCCTCGTCCGACTTCTTGTGCCTTCTGAGAAACAGAAAGTGTCAGCAAGAAATGAGGGGCTTGCTACTCCCGAATCTTGCCCTCGCCAATTTACTATCCCCTCTGAGGGGAAGAAGAAAGACTAACGTAATTGCTGTTTTGCTAGAGCATCTGGTCAAGAGCACTGCGTGGCAAGATGGAACCCAGAAAGGGAACGATGCCGAGGAAGTAGTCAAGCTAGCTGCCACTGACCGAGCACTTTCTCTGCTGCCCGCGACGTGATAAGCACTGTTATGCATTTTTGTTTTTAATTAATCCTGGAAGGAATTCTAAGGGTGACTACTTTTATTTCTTCTGTTTTACAGATGAGGAAGTCTAGGCTCAGAGAGAGGAAGGAATTCTCCCAAAAGCATGAAGCCAGAAAGTGATCAAACTAGCATTTACACCCAGGTAGCCTGCCCCAAAGACTGCCCTCCCGGGGAATAGATTCTTCCGGAAAGGATGAGAAAATAGCTTCATCTCATCTCTCCTCAAAACGTCCCAGATTAAACATGTCCTTTACCACAGAGCTCTGTGCTTCTATGGACCATAAAAATATGGGCAGGACGGGTGCCTGGGTGACTCAGTCAGTTAAGCATCTGACTCTTGTTTTCAGCTCAGGTCAAGATGTCATGGTTCATGAGTTCCAGTCCTACCTGCTTAGATTCTCTCTCCCTCTCTCTCTGTGCACCCCGCACTCGTTCTCCCTCTTTATCTCTCTCTCAAAATAAATAAACTTAAAAACATGTGGGCAGGAACTATCATGTACATGTTACCACTACATGGGAATTCAGCCTAAACCAGTGCAAGCGATAAAGGCAGGACCCCCTCAGAACTCGAGTGCCGAGTTTACAGAAGATCTGTTCCCACTGCTATTTTTGTGTTCTCCCAGAGATCTTATAAAAGGCAAATCTGCTAACCTTTGAGTGCCTTGAAGGTCAGTACCGTGTCTGACTCCTGTTTCTCCCCGACACCTAACATAGTTTCTAGTTCACAGTAAAAGCTCAGGAAATGTTTGCTCAATCAAGGTATTTTGGTTCAAAAACCTGCAATAATTGTTCTTACCAACCCAATCTCCCTGTGACCTCTACCAATCCATATGCTATTGGTAAGAATCACATGCCTTGTATGTTTTGACCTATCCTAAAATGCATTTGCTGGAATTACTGGAAGGTAGAAGTGGCTCAAAACCCATGGGGGTGGGGGAGGGGGGTTGTGCATTTTTAACTATACGAACACAACCCAATCCCTGATTGAGCGAGGTATTGACCTAGTGGTCAAGCACACAGACTCTGGAGTCACAACCCATGCGTTCAAATCTTGGCTCTATCACTTTGTAGACTGCAGGACCTTGGCCAAGTCATTACAATTCTCTGTGCCTCAGTTTCCTTATCTATCAAGAATTATAACAGCGTGTACCTACTAGGGTTGCTCTTGAGGATTAAACGCATTAATGCATCTAAAGCACTTGAAGCAATGACTTCCACAGAGCCAGCTCTCAATATAAATGTTAATGTCGTCGGCTGGGATGTGGCTCGTTTACAACGCACCCGGTGACATCTCCAGTGGTCGGCACAAGACCCCCATGCACCTGTGCACACTTTTGCCTTCACCCCTACAACCACCCCTACTGTCGGGTCTGAAGTGATTTGAAACCCACCAGACAGGGCACTGACCTTTTCAACATCAAGTTTAATGAAGGCTGGTGAGTAGCTAAAGCGTAATGCTTCATGCCTTTCCGTGTAGTTCGGTAAGAAAGATTTACTAACTCATTAAAATGTCTTGTTAGTTATTTTCAGCTGCTCAGAATGACTGCCACTTCCAGCCAGCTACTTATCCCAGAAAACACCAAGAACAGAACCCGACTTTATTGGCTTCCTAGATGGGCATCGTGTTGCTCCAACATTAGGATAAAAAGCTTAAACAGGTGTGGTGGTTGATTAAAACTCACCTGCCTCTGGTAACATGCAAAAGGCTGTGGACGTGTCATGAGGCCACATCAGGAGACCCTGCTTCTCCTCCCCACAGAGGGGAGCTGGCCGAGTGGACGGGGCAAGCTACCTCCAAGGAGCTGGGTCTCTCGATGCGCTGACCTTGCTTCCTGCAGACCGACTGCCTGAGCGCACTAACCCTACGCTAACCTACTCCGCTCTCCATTTGGCCCATCAGGCTGTTTTCACTCCCGAAACATAACCTTTCTGCTTCCCCACCTGCCTCCTGCCATCTTCTCAATCAATTTACAAATGTATCGTCTCCTTTTCGGAAGCTGTTTTGAAGAGCAGAAATTCTCCCCAGTATCCGGTTCCCCAAATTTTCTTCTCACCCCCATTCTGCAAAATGTGCTAACCTCTAGCACGCAAGAATAAATCCACGTTTGCATTTTTGTCCTGTATGTACATTCTCTCTATTCTTTCTAGTTTTTTTTTCTCTCATTGGATTAAAAGCACTAGGACATAGTCGCTTAATGATGTGAGCTGGGAAGGGGCGAATCCAGACTCTTCTATTGACTAGCTGTGTGACTTTGAGTAAATTATTGACTTTGTGTCTCAACGCTTCATCAATATAATGGAGTAACACTGCATTCCTCACATGGCTGTTTTAAGGACTACATTTTTTAAAAGCCAACTAAGGTTCCTAGAAGAATGTCTATCGATAATTAAGTATCAAGTTAATACTGTCATTTTGTTCATACGGTTCTTCATTATTTTTGTTGTTACAAGGTGCTAATGGGCAGAAGCCCAATCACCTCTAGTGCCAAGCAGGGATCAATATTTAATACATTTCTTTTGATAATGGGCTATTGATGAGAATAACAATGAGAGGGGAATAAGGTCTAGGTTTTTAATAAATTAAAATAGGCAAGAGTGATTTCCCTAGCAACCAGATTTCTGAATGCATTTCCACCCTCATGTCAAGCTTCCCATTTATTATGACAATTTCCTGCTTTCAAACATTGAACACTAAACAGGAAATTAGTTTGAGGATGATGGGCTCCACCAGAGAGGAAAGCAATATCCGCATCAAGAAACCAGAGACTCTTCCCAGGAAATTCCCTTCAGAAAACGGAGATGATGAACACAGACGTTGAAAAAAATCTGAGCGGACTTAAGAAGTTCACTCCTAGAAATGAAAGGCAAGTTGTACTTCTCATCTGGATAGCCCAAACCATCATCACAATTTTGTTTTGTTTTCGAACTGGAGACTGCCTTCCAGAAATGCATAGAAGGACCAGACATCGCACTGGGAAAATGGGTGGCTCTCCGGTGACTCCTTCATTGTCCCGGGGTCACGTACATGGACAGGAGCGCAGACGCTGGGATGCAGTCTGGAGGCACAGTGCTGTACGTGCAGGGAGCTCCATCAACATTTCATAAATGATGAAGATGATAATTTTTACATTTTTTAATGTTTATTTTTGACAGAGAGAGACAGAGTGTGAGCACGAGCAGGAGAGTGGCAGAGAGAGAGAGGGAGACACAGAATTTGAAGCAGTTTCCAGGCTCTGAGCTGTCAGCACAGAGCCTGACACGGGACTCAAACTCACAAACCGTGAGATCATGACCTAAGCCGAAGTCAGATGCTTAACTGACTGAGCCACCCAGGCACCCCTATCCATTTCTGTGGGGGAAAAAATGTCACTAGAGTTTTGATAGGGATTGCATTGAATCTGTAGATTACTGTGGGTAGGATGGACATTTAAACAATATTAATTCATTCCGTCTATGAACACTGGACAGCTTTCACTTATTTGTGTCTTCTTCGATTTCTTTCTTATGCTTTTATAGTCTTATAATTTTCATTGTATAGATCTGTCAGCACAGAGCCTGACGCAGGGCTCAAACACACGAACCACGAGATCATGACCTGAGCTGAAGTCAGACGCTTAACCAACCAAGTCACCCAAGGCACCCCTAGGATATTCAATATATAAGGTTAACTGCAAATAGTGACAATTTTACTTCTTTCTCTCTGATACGGATGCCTCTTTTTTTTTCTTGTTTAATTAGTCTGGCTAGAAACTTCTAGTACTTTGTTGAAGAGTAGTGGCAAATAAACCCCCTTCTCTCATCGCTGATCTTAGAGGAAAAACTTCCAGCTTTTCACCATTATGATGTTAGCTTTGGGCTTGTCCTACATGCCTTTTACTATGTTGAGGTGCTTAACTTGAAGTTTTTATCATGAAAGGATGTTGAATTTTGTCAAACGCTTTTTATGTATCTTTTGACATTGATCATGTGCTTCTTATCCTTCCTTCTGTTAATGTGGTGTGTCATGTTCATTGATTTGCAGATATTGGACTATCCTTGTATCACAAAGGTGAGCCCTACTTGATCATGGTGTATGATCCTGTTAATATGTTGTTGAATTCAGTTTGCCAATATTTTGTTGAGGATTTTTGCATATATGCTCACCAGGAATTACTGACCTATAATTTTCTTTTCTTGTACTATTCTTATTTTGCTTTTGTATGAGGGTAATGCTAGCCTCATAAAATGAGTTTGGGAGTGCTTCCTCTTATTTTTTGGAGGAGTTTGAGAAGGATTAACATTAATTATTTAAATATTTGGTAGAATTCACCACTGAAGCCATCTGGTTCTGAGCTTTTCTTTGCTTGGAGAGCTTTGATTACTGTTGTAACGTCCTTACTCGTTACTGATCTATTCAAATTTTCTGTTTCTCCATGATTCAGTCTCGATAGATAATATGTGTCTAGGATTAGATCTATTTCTTCTAGGTAACCCCATGTGTTGACGCATCATTGTTCAGAGTCCATTATGATCCTTCGCACGTCTGTGTTACCATTTGTAATGTCTCCACTTTCACCACCTTATTGGAGTTTCTTTTTTTTTCTTGCTTAGTCTAGCAAGGTTTGCCAATTTTGTTTATATTTTCAAAAACCAGTTTTTAGTTTCACCGATCTTCCTATTGTCTTTCTAGTGTATTTCATTTATTTCTATGCTAATCTTTATTATTTCCTTCCTTCTCACTAACTTTTGCGTTATGTTGTTCTTTTTTCTAGTTCCTTGACGTGTAAGCTAGGTTGTTTGAGATCTTTCTTTTCTCTTCATGTAGGCAATTATTACTGTAAAATTCCCCCCCCCCCAGAACTGCTTTTGCTAAATTTCATAGTTTTAGAATGCTGTATTTCCATTTTGTTTGTCTCAAGGTAATTTTTTTTAAGTCGGCTCCATGCCCAATATAGGGCTTGAACTCATGACCCTGAGATCAAGAGTCGTACGCTCCACCGACTGGGCCGGCCAAGTGCCCCTTGTGATACTTTTTGATTTCCTTTTTATTATTTGAACCATTGGTTGTTTATCAGTGTGCTTAATTTCCACATGCATTTGTATTTTCCAACTTTCCTCCTGTCATTAATTTCTAGTTTTTCATACCATTGTTGTTGGAAAAGATTCTTGATATGAGTTCAATCTTAAATTTGTTAAGACTTGTTTTGGGGTCTGGGGTACTTGGGTGGCTCAGTCAGTTGAGCATCTTACTCTTGATTTTGGCTCAGGTCTTGATCCCAGAATTGTGGGGAAAGAGCCCTGCATCGGGCTCTACACTGAGCGTGGAGCCTGCTTACGATTCTCTTTCTCCCTCTGCCCCTTTTCCTCACTTGTGCTTGCTTTCTTTCTTTCTTTCTTTCTCTCTCTCTTTCTCTCTTTCCTTAAAATAAAAAATTTAAAAAAGACTTTTTGTGGCCCAACATATGATCTGTCCTGAGAAAGTTCCATGCACACTTGAGAAGAATGTGATTTCTGCTACTGCTGGATGGAATGTTCTGTGCATCTGTTAGCTCCATTTGGTCTGAAGTAGGGTTCAAGTCTGCTGTTTTCTTGTTGATTTTTTGGCTGGACGATCTGTCCATTGTTGAAAGTGTGATATTAAAATCCCTTACTGTTGTTTTATTGCTGTATATTTCTCCCTTCAGTCTGTTAATATTTGTATATTCATATACTACATTGGGTACATGGATCTTGAAAACTGTTATAACCATAGTCATTAATCTTAGAAAACAAAATGAAAAAAAAACCAGTAGGTTAGATGCTGCTAAAGAAAGATTTGGGGAACTGAACAAGTATCTGAACTAATTATTTATAAACCAGCATAAAGGTATAAATTAGTAAAAAATAAATAAAGATCATGACTTGGAAAATTAATTAAATGCCAATACATATTTTTTCATTTTTTAATGTTTATTTTTGAGAAAGAGAGAGAGAGAGAGAGAGAGAGAGAGAGCCAGCAGGGGAGAGGCAGAGAGAGAGGGAGACACAGAATCTAAAGTGGGTTCCAGGCTCTGAGCTGTCAGCACAGAGCCTGATGATGCAGGTCTCAAATGCACCAACTGCAAGATCATGACCTGAGCTGAAGTCGAACACTCAACCAACTGAGCCACCCAGACACCCCAAATGCCAACACATATTTAAAGGAAGTTACAGGACAGAAAAAATAGAATGGGATTAGATATTACTTGAAATAGTAAACCTGAGAATTTTCTAGAAATTCTTTGAGAATTTTCCAGAATTAGAAAAGAGAAAAAGTAAATATGAAACAAAGATCTCATTTTGATATATCTTTTTCATATTTCCTTTTTATGTAAACAATTTTTATTTACATAAAAATACATGTAAATTAAGTAAACTCCCTTTTTGAAACACCAAGATTCATAGACTGAATTTTTAAAATCCAGTTATATGCCATTTATAAGACATAGTTTTATAATGGCACAAACAGGTTGAAAATAAAAAGAATGATATATGAAATGGCCAATCAAATACTAACCAAAAAGAGCTGTAACAGTGGTATGGATAGCCAAAGATAACACAGGCTTTTAGTAAGACCATGAATGTATACTCTTATCTGCCCATAGAATGCAAACTGCTTCTGGTTCTCCTTTTTATCCAGCATTGAAAAGAACACATATGCCTGTTCAATAGACCTGCATACCATGTAGCCGGGGCTGTGGTAATCTTTTCTAATAAAGATAACAGCATTTGACACAAGCTTTTGTAACGGGGGCTATTACTCTGTTAAATGGTGGTACTATACTATTGTTACCATTTGCAGTAGCCAAGCTAGTAAATTAGAAGGGGGATATGATGGGGACTCCCACCCTTACATCCTTTATAATTTTATGAATAGCGCTAATGTCTGCCATTCCCTCAATATGTGATATCTATTTTCTTGGCCTGGAGGGAAAGTTTCAGGGGCTTGCACTTGGCCTTTCCTACTATAATGGCTCCTATTCTACAGTTCATAAGTATCAACGTGAGGGGTAAGAATGGTCATTCTAATTACTTATTTGGGACTGAGGATATGACACTGGGTGGGTCTGTGTACCTCCCTGGACCCACTGTGATATGGACCTTGGCCAGGACTCCATGTACTATCTCACTCCCATATGTCTCTACAGTAATAGAGGAGCCATGATATCACTTCAGGTCCCCAATAATCAGTGTCAACTTGGAACCTGTATCCAACAGTGCTCAAAAAACTGGCATATCCCTTTCCTCAGTGTATGGTTATCCAAGTAAATGGCTATAGTTCCTTTTGGGAAAGAATGTGTGGAAATTACTCAAATGCCCATGTCATGTTGTTTCAGGGCCCTTCTTCAAGGGCACTTGGCTTCTGTAGTTAATTGGTTTGGGGACTAAAAAAATAGCTCAGGCTGAAAACCAGGGAAAGGATTGTGACCTCTCATTGGGGCAACTGAGTTCAACCTTCTGCTCAATCACTCTTTACTCCATTTGGTAACATATTAAGCAACACCCTTGCAGCTGCCTAAGTATCTTGCCTTTAGGAGCACCATATCCTATTGGCCATCCTTACAGATCCTATAAGGCAGGGCCCTGTGGCTGCCAATCCAATACTGGTGTCCATAGTAGTAACTACTCCTACTCTGCTTTGGTCAAATGCTATTATGGGATCCCATCATCTTTACTGTTGCTAGAAAGTCCAGTTCTAGGGGCGCCTGGGTGGCTCAGTCGGTTAAGCGTCCGACTTCAGCTCAGGTCATGATCTCACGGTCTGTGAGTTTGAGCCCCGCGTCGGGCTCCGTGCTGACAGCTCAGAGCCTGGAGCACATTTCAGATTCTGTGTCTCCCTCTCTCTCTGCCCCTCCCCTGTTCATGCTCTGTCTCTCTCTGTCTCAAAAATAAATAAACATTAAAAAAAAAAGAAAAAGAAAAAAAAGAAAGTCCAGTTCTACAAGAGCGTCTCCTACCATCCACTCCAGCCTACAAAATATAGCTACTGCTGAGCTTCTAAAACCTTCTGGCGCTCACCAGCACATTCATTGCCTTAATAATGGTGTGTCTTCCAAGCTCTCCTAACACTTTCCTGTCTTACGTGGGAGACTTATTCTAGCATGCTCACCTCAAGGTCTTTTTTGATCTCTTCCTCCATAGTCGGCCATGACTATCTGACACCTATACTTCATGTCACTGGAACCAGTGCTTTTTCCAATCTCCCAGGAGCCATCCCAGTAGCACATTGGAAATGGGCCCCAGGGCCCTTGCTGAGGAATTCAACCTTGTGTCACCAGAGCACGCGTCCACATTGGCAAGCTCTCCCTCGAGCTGTATATTCTTCCTAACCTGATCCAACACCCTTAGGCTCCACTGTGGCCATGCCAACCTGATTCTTGCAGGGTGGTAATCACAATCTAGTAGTTAAGTGATTTGCCCTCAATTGAGACCTCTGCATAGTATTCAAGCAAAAGTGAGGGGGGGGGGGGCTCTAATTCCCAATGAGAGGGAGGGAGTGATTTCTTCAGATCCAGATGGTTCAGGAGAAACTAGAGCACGTTCAAAGTTCTCAACCAGATGATCCCACACCAAGTCTTGGGGTCCCAGTCCTTCACCCATTTAAGGATCTGGCATTGCCATAAGGGACTTGCCTAGGCTGAGAATTCAGCCTTCTTTGGGTTCTTCCTCCCTTAATTTATCCTAGGTTTGGTCTTCAGCTCTATCTGCCTCTGAACAGAGGAGAAAAGAATTCTTTGACTGCCAGTAAGGCCCTCAGAATTTCACACTCTACTTTAAATTGATGATTAATAGACCTGAACCCGTCATTTTCTTTCTTGTGTGTTTAAAGAGCACTTAGCAAGTGCAACCTAATTCCCACAGTCCTCCTTAGCATAACCACTTCCTTCACGTACCTCTCAAATCTCAGTAGCATGGCACCACTGAAGGCACCCCGTCCACCTGTGTGCCGTCCGAGTTTACCAAGGATGATGCAGTACAACAGAGGCTATCAAAGCTCCACCTACATCCAGTGATGGGATGCCCATTGCTGTCTGGCTAATGACTTCTCTACCTCTAAAATTCCACCCGAAAAATCTATTTCCAATGCCCATGCTCTTCTGGTACCCTTGTCTTAGGTTGTATCCTATAGAGGCAGAACCTGAGATGAGGATTGGTGGAGGGAGGGAGGGAGGGGAAGAAGATTGAGAGAAATGGGAGAGGGCAGATGGGGAAAATGAAGAATGTGGCCCAGCTTCCAAGCAGCCTGATCCCACAGGGAGGTCTGTAGCACACAGCACACCATCAAGCTGGTGTCATCTTGAGACAAGGGGGCTGACATTATTTGCTCCCAGTCACTGGCTGCCGTCGCTGTGAGAATGGAACCCCCCCCCCCCCAGGCAAGACAGCTTCCGTCCGACTTCTTGAGAGAAAGTCAACACTCATGGCATATTAGTGGATGGGTGCACTGGCCAAGTAAAATGGGATCCGGGTGGGCACGAACAGCATCCCCTGCCCACACCCCATGACCTGTGAGTCAGTGAATAAATAGAGAAACTTACAAATACTATTCAGAGACAAATGGCAATAAAAAATAACCTATATTGGAACTTGCAGCTATAGCTAATATGACACAGATTGGTAAATGGACAGCCTCAGAAGTATGTTAGAAATGAATTGAAACCAAAATGTAATCAGCAAGTAGTTACATAAAACACACAGAAAACAGAGGGAAGGAAATATTAGTGATAAGAATAATAGAGAAAGAGCATAGAGGGCCAGAATACTGGGTATTTTTCAAAAATATGAAGGGGCGCCTGGGTGGCTCAGTCAGTTAAGTGGCCAACTTCAGCTCAGGTCATGATCTCCTGGGTTGAGAGTTCAAGTGCCAAGTCAGGCTCTGTGCTGACGGCTCAGAGCTGGAGCCTGCTTCTGATTCTGTGTCTCCCTCTCTCTCTGCCTCTTCCCTGCTTGCACAATGTCTCTCTCCCTCTCAAAATAATAATAATAATAATAATAATAATAATAATAATAATAATAAAGCATTAAAAATTTAAAAATTAAAAAAACAAAAAATATTTTAAAAAACACATATCTGGCAATACTTAACAAGAAAAAAGTAAATATAAACATGACTAGAAATGAAAAAAAAACAGACAACATGACTACATGCATTTAGACAAGAGTTTTTAAATGTTTGGGGCAGCTGGGTGGCTCAGTCGGTTAAGTGACCTACTCCTGATTTTGGCTCAGGTCATGATCTCACGGTTGGGAGATGAAGTCCTGCATTGGGCTCTGACAATGCCAGCACGGAGCCAGCTTGGGATTCTCTCTCTCCCTCTCTGTCTGCCCCTTCCCTACTCTAAATAAATAAATAAACAAATAAATAAATAAATAAATAAAATGTTTTAAAAGAATACTATAAGTAGCTTTGGCAAACTTGAGAACACAAAGGAAATGAACAAATTTCTAGATAACTATAAATTGCCAATTTGATTAAATAAACAGAAAATCTATTACACATGTAACCATTAAAGAAATTAATTTTTTTATTTTATTTTATTTTTTTTTTTTAACGTTTTTTTATTTTATTTTTGGGACAGAGAGAGACAGAGCATGAACGGGGGAGGGGCAGAGAGAGAGAGGGAGACACAGAATCGGAAACAGGCTCCAGGCTCCGAGCCATCAGCCCAAGAGCCTGACGCGGGGCTCGAACTCACGGACCGCGAGATCGTGACCTGGCTGAAGTCGGACGCCCAACCGACTGCGCCACCCAGGCGCCCCAGAAATTAATTTTTTTAAACTACTTCAAACATATACACACACAATACCGGGCCAAGGCAGTTTTATAAGCAATCAAGCCCTTAAGAAAGAGATGACGCATATCTGCAAACTTTCTGGTGAACAGAAAAGGAGGGACACCTTTCCTTATGTTATGAAAGAAGTATAACCTTGAGAGGAAAACCAGGAAGAGATCATATGAGACTCGATCAAAATACATCAATTCCACTTACAAACATAGATATAAAAATCCTAGCAAATCAAGTCCAGCAACATACAAAAATGCAGGTACGTATTACTGGTTACTGTTTGTCATAAGCTTGTAGTAATAGTTTAATATCAGGGAAAAAAAATAATGTAATTGACAACATAAAAAAAAACTGAAGGGAAAAAAATAATGAAAATCTTATTAGATGGAGAATTTTATAAAACTCATTCAGAGTTTGCAAATAAAACTGCGTCTTAGAAAGTACAAGTGAAAGGGAAATGTAACTTGACAAAAGGCATATATCAAAAATACAAACATTACATTTAATATTAAATACCAGAAGCATTCCCTGAATATCCCTGAATATATATTCCCTGAATATACGAAAATATCTGCTATTGCCCTTCCATTCAAGATGTGCTGGAGGTTCTAGCTAGTTCATTAAGGATTAGAAACAAACAAACAAACAAACATTTCTGAGGATTGGAACAGAAAAAAACAAGTGTTACTTTTGCACACAGCATGACAGCCTTCATAAAAAATCCTACAGAGAGGTACCTGGGTGGCTCAGTTGGTAAGCATCTGACTCTTGATTTCCTCTCAGGTCAAGATCTCAAGGTTCAGGGAGTTCGAGCCCCACATTGGGCTCTGTGCTGACAGTGCAAAGCCTGCTTGAGATTCTCAGTCTCCCTCTTTCCCTGCCCCTCCCTGCTCCCCCCCCCTCCCAAAATAAATACACTTAAAAAAAATCCTACAGAGAGGCACCTGGGTGGCTGACTTGGTTGAGCACCTGACTCTTGATTTCAGCTCAGGTCATGATCCCAGGGTCATGGGATTGAGCCCCACGTGGGGCTCCATGCTGAGCATGGAGTCTGCTTGAGATTCTCTGCCCCTCCTCTGCTCATGCTCCCTCTCCCTCTCTAAAAATAATCCTGCAGAAATTTATAATCCTACAGAAACTTTTAATGAGGGAGTTCGGCAAAGTGTTAAATACGAAAGCAATTTACAGAAATCAATGACATCTTCAATATAGTGAATAAATCATCGGAAAACATAATTTTAAAAAACTATTCTATTCACAATAGCCATAGGATGACAAGATATCTGGGATTAAATATATTAAAAGATAGTCAAGACTTTCACAATAAAAATTATGCAAATTTTTGGAAAGACTTTTTTTAAGACCTGGATACATGTAAGTTTCAAATTTATAGAGAGGATATCTCAATATTATAAAGACCTGTGCAGTTTTAATCAAAATCTTTTCACAGATCCTGACAAGTTTAGCCTATAAATATGTATGGAACAGTAAAGAGCCAAGATGGTTTTGAATGGAGTAGGGCATTCATACAACAAATATCCCTTCTTATTATAAAGCTATAGTAATTTAAAAGTGAAACTTTGGCATAAGGAGCCCTATAAAACAGAATGGAAGTGGAACATGAGGACAATCTACGGACAAACTCTCTTCTTTAGGCCATTTGTCATGAACAGACTTCCTTCATCTATGAATACAAGAACTTAATATACATCACAAGGAGAGCCGGGTACCTCCAAGGCTTAGGCCGTTCCTATCCCAAGAGATCATATCTACAGGTTTTAGGAAAGGAAAGGAATCAAGCACGGACTATAACATGCCTTTCTACGCAGCACATTGTCATGACTATCTCTGCATGCTTGTTCTAATTTTTTTTTTTAGAGAGGAACCCTGTCTTCCGATACTTTAGATAAGATAGGTTTTCCATTGTATCTCACTATTGTCAACCATCCTGGATATAAAAGAAAATAATAGTCACCACATGAATGGAGAAGCAGTGTCCAGATTCTAGCTGAGGAGCTGGACCCTGGGCAAACCTCCTTGGGTCCACTTTTCCACGGAGGCAGTCTCTAATCCTCTTCTAAGGAAGGGGGCTCATTAGCAGGAGACTAGAAAACAAATGTGGATAATGTAGGGTACAAAATTAATGTTATCTTGAGTATAAAATAAAAAGAATTTGTTGGAAAAAAAAGACAGTTCTAAACTAGTATCTTCTATATATTCACCAGTTTAAAAAAAAAATCCTATTACATAATTCAGGACCCAGAAAGAAGGGATTTGTACTCGTCACCCAGCTGCTATAATAAGACACCTCAGACTGGGTGGCTTAAATAGCAGATATTTATTTTCTCACCGTTCTGGAGGGAGAAGTCCATGATCAAGGTGCTGGTGGGTTTGGTTTCTGGAGAGACCACACTTTCTCTTTCTGGCTTGTAGATGACTGCTTTCTCGTGTGTCCTCACATGGCTTTTCCTCTGTGTATGCACGCAGGGAGGGGAGACTCACATGTCTCTTCCTCTTCTTCTAAGGTCACCAGTCCTATAGCATTAGGCCCCACCCTTATGACCTCCCCTCCAAGAAGACCCTATCTCCAAATACAGTCACATTGGGAGTTGGGAGATTTCAACATACAAATTTGGGGGCAACATAATTCAGTCTGTTAATAGGATTCTCCCCGATCTTGAGCCAAGAATTTTCCTAAAACACATAGGAACTTGATATACTTCCTGCTACATATCGACAGGGGACACGACAGCTTGCTCAATAAATGGTGCTAATGGGGACTGTAAAGTAGAGCATAGGGAATATAGTCATTATTGTAATAATTTCGTATGACAACAGAGGCAACCACTCTTATTGTGGTGGGCATTTTGTAATGTATACAAATATCAAATCACTATGCCATACACTAGAAACTGAGATAATACTGTATGTTAAGTATACTTTAATTTAAAAACAAAAAACAATTAAAAAAACAACTGTTGTTTACCTGGTGATGTTGGCTTTGTGATTAAAAGCATCCATTGAGCTGCAATGCAGATTAGCAGACTTCTAGCCCCTCATCATATACAGGCTGACCTTGACCTGTTCCAGTGACCCCTGACCCCCACCCACACTAGTCTTTCCATACATTGAAGATTTGATTTCTGTGATAAAAATGTTTTTAATAAAAATATAAATAAAAATAAAAGTATCTTTTCCAAAGCAAAATAATAATAAATTGTGCTAAGACAATCATCTGTACGAAAAAATAAAATTAAATTCCTAACTCCAAAGCACACAAAATACATTCCTTATAAAGTCCTAAAAGCAAAAAGCAAAACTTAAAAACCATTAGAGAATATAACTGACATCAGGGTTGAGATTTCTTAAATAAAGCACAAAAAAACCCAAACAATTAAATAAAAAGATTAATATATTTGACTAATATTAAAAACTTCTCTGGCTGATATCATTTTTAGAAAACCAAAAGAGACAAACCATAAGCTGACAGGTGTGTGTGTGTGTGTGTGTGTGTGTGTATGTGTGTGTGTATGTATATATACATATACATACACTATACACACACACACATATATATATATACATATATATGCTGCCATATATATATGGCATACAAACCACCTAAGGTATAAATAATATATAAAATGCCCTTCAAAGTAATAACAAAAAGTCCAACACCTAGTAGAAAAAATGAGAGTCAGTGAAGAAGAACCCTCATAGCCAATAAACAAGGTCAAGAAAATGCCTATTAATACACAGTGAACTAACATTTCCAGGCATCAGATAAACAAGCAAACAAAGGAAAAAGGAACTGACTGATACGACAGAGTGAGAAAGTAGCAATAATTTACGATGATCCCAGGTTTCTAGTCAGGTGGTGACTGACAGCATTTTCCAAGATGGGAAATATAGGAATATATGGATTCCATACACTCCTCATGATAAGCACTGGGTAATGTTTGGAGGTGTTGAATCACTATATTGTGCACCTGAAACTAATATAACACTGAATGTTAACTATATTGGAATTAAAATTAAAAACTTAATAAAAAAAAATAGATTAGTTCCGCTCCTCTGACCTGCTGGCCACTCACAAAAGCAATAAAAAATACAATAAAAAAATAAATATTTTTTCAATAAAATGAAACATTTGGGTTTGAGGCAACTACAGGGTATCCTGTATGTATGCCCAGGTCTACAGCTCCCCTACAGAAGGTACCTGGCCTGGGGACACAGATTCAGGAGTCAAAGTACATAGGTAGCTGTTAAGATCATGACTGTGTGTAAGACTGCTCAGGGCAACGCCAAGCATTCAAAGATAAGAAACACCCGCAGCTAATATTGTCCTCAACGGGGAGAAACTGAGAGCCTTTCCCCTACAGTTAGGAAAAGACTGGGATGTCTACTCTCACCATGACTATTTAACATAGTACTGGAAGTCCTAGCCTCAGCAATATTTCTCAGACAACAAAGAAAAATAAGAGGCATACAAATCAGCAAAGAAGTCAAACTTTCACTATCTGAAGACAACATGATACTCTATGTAGAAAACTTGAAAGACTGCACCAAAAAAATTGCTAGAACTAGTATATGAATTCAGCGAAACCTTCGGATATAAAATCAATGTGCAGAAAACTGTTGCATTTCTATACACCAATAATGAAGCAGCAGAAAGAAATCAAGCAATCAATCCCATTTACAACTGCACCAAAAACAATAAGATTCCTAGGAATAAACCTAACTAAAGAGGTAAAAGATCTGTACTGTGAATACTATAGAAGGGCTTAATGAAAGATACTAGACGGGACACAAAGTAACAGAAAACATTCCACGACCCAAAACAATCTATACATTTAATACAATCCCTATCCAAATACCACCAGCATTCTTCACAGAGCTAGATCAAATAATCCTAAAATTTGTATGGAACCACAGAAGACCCCGAATAGCCAAAGCAATCCGGAAAAAGAAAAATAAAACTGGAGGCATCAAGATTCTGGATTTCAAGCTATAATCCAAGGTTGTTGTCATCAAGACAGTATGATACTGGCACAAAAACTGACACATAGATCAATGGAACAAGTTAGAAAACCCAGAAATGGACCCACAACTATACGGTCAACTGATCTTCCACAAAGCAGGACAGAACATCCAATGGAAAAAAGACAGTCTCTTTAGCAAATGGTGCTGAGAGAACTGGACAGCAACATGCAGAAGAATGAAACTAGACCACTCTCTTACACCATTCACAAAAATAAACTCAAAATGAATGACAGATCTAAACGTGAGACAGGAAATTGTAAAAATCCTAGAGGAGAACACAGCAACCTCTTTGACTTTGGCCAGAGCAACTTCTTACTAGACAAGTGCCAAAGGCAAGGTAAAAAAAAGCAAACATGAACTACTGGGACTTCATCAAGACAAGAAGCTTTTGCACAATGAAGGAAACAATCAACAAAACTAAAAGGCAGCCTAAGGAATGGGAGAAGATATTTGCAAATGACCTACCTGATCAAGGGTCAGTATCTAAAATCTATAAAGAGCTTATCAAACTCAACACGCAAAAAACAAAACCCAGTTAAGAAATAGGCAGAAGACGTGAAAAGACTCTATTCCAAAGAAGACACCCATATGGTTAACAGACACGTGAAAAGATCCTCAATATCACTCATCAGTATGGAAATACAAATCAAAACCGTAATGAGATACCACTTCACAACTGTCAGAATGGGTAAAATTAACAACACAAGAAATAACATGTGTTGGCGAGGATGTGGAGAAAGGAGAGCCCTCTTGCACTGCTGGTGGGAACGCAAACTGGTGCTGCCACTCTGGAGAACAGTATGGGGGATCCTCAAAAAACTAAAAATAGAACTACCCTACGATCCAGCATTTGCACTCTTAGGTATTCACCCAAAGGATACAAAGATACAGATTGAAAAGGGTGCATTCATTCTGATGTTTACAGCAGCATTATCAACAACAGTCAAACTATGGAGAGAGCCCAAATGTCCAGTGACTGTTGAATGAATAAAGAAGATGTGTACGCACACACACACACACACAATGGAATATCAGCCATCAAAAATTGAAATCTTGGGGCGCCTGGGTGGCTCAGTCGGTTGAGCGGCCAACTTCAGCTCAGGTCACGATCTCACGGTCCGTGGGTTCGAGCCCCGCGTCGGGCTCTGGGCTGATGGCTCAGAGCCTGGAGCCTGCTTCCGACTCGGTGTCTCCCTCTCTCTCTGCCCCTCCCCTGTTCATGCTCTGTCTCTCTCTCTGTCTCAAAAATAAATAAAACGTAAAAAAAAAAAATTAAAAAAAAAAAAATTGAAATCTTGCCATTTGCAACAACACGAATGGAGCTAGAATATATTAATTATACTAAGCGAAATAAGTCAACCAGAGAATGACAAATATCCTATGATTTCACTACTATGTGATGTTTGAGACAAAACAGATGAACATATGGAAAGGGGGAGGCCGTGGGGGAGAGAAGAAAGGGAAACAAACCAGAAGAGACTCTTAACTATAGAGAACAAACTGAGGGTTGCTGGAGGGAGGTGGGTGGGGGATGGGCTAGACGGGGTATGGGTACTAAGAAGGGCACTTGTGATGAGCACTGGGTGTTGTGTGTAAGTGATGAACCACCGAATTCTACTTCTGAAACTAGTATTGCACTGTGTGTTAATTAACTAAAATATAAATACAAATTTTAAAAATACAAAAGAGAAAAAAATAAAGGAAGAAAAGCCAATAAATTAGAAGCCAGAGTCAGGGAAAACAGCAATAATCCTCATGCTTCTCTGTATCCACAAAGAATAATAAATACAGTGAAACCAAGAGGTGTTGCCTCATTGAGTTTTGAACTTAATGTGTGTTTTCTTTTTGCATTTTAAGATCATTTTTGTGATGATTAAACCAATAATAAATGGAAAGAGAAGTGCAGGACATCCCTGTGTCATTTGTCTCTTTAATGGGAGACTGAGTTTATGAGGGCATTTGAGAAGCCTGTACAATCACTGAATAGATTAAGGTCCCATTAGCAGGAGGAAAAAACACTTGGAAACCTGCAGAAAGGCTGTATGTTTATTTTCATAAATAAGAATCTCATAACCACAGCACACTCATCACTTCACAGTGCCTTATAGAAATCAGAGTCGTTGTTGGGCGTGGGAGGTTTCCAAAGAGATTTGACTCTGGCAATCTAGATGCCTTCTTGGTTGGTGAGGTTTGCTTTTTCACTCGTGTGGAGTAACAAATATACGTTGGCCAACTGCAGCAGAAGCATTAACGCATTCTCCTCCGTTGTGGGGCCCCGATCTACATCACGTGTTTATTATCACACACCAAGAAGGCAAAATGCTTGGGCTTAACTGCCTTCGTTTCTCAAACACGAAGGGGAAAACACAAAACGACTTTAATTCATTAGAATGAAGGAAGGCAGTGACTCACCCACAAACTGAAGCAGAATTTAAGCTGATCACTCTGTAAAATTTTTAAGTTTAAAAATATTGTAAGTTTATTCCCATAGTTATATCTACACAAAATATGTGTAATTTGTGCAACTTGTTCCGTTTTTAAAGATATCTTTATTTTATCATAACAAAAACTCTAGACCCGTGTTTCCCTAAGACTGTCTTATAAAAGAAAAAATAATGATTTTTTTAATATACCTGAAAACTCTATCAACTAAACATGTACATGAAGATGTAAAGAAAACTTTTTTTACATAATGAAGCTTAATATCCATGCTAAACAGAAACAGAAGTATCATTTGGTGTGTTGAATTTCCACATAGTTTAAAAAAAATTTCTACTGCATTTGTGGAAAATGTCATGCAGAGAATTGATACATGCAATATTAGCAACACGACATCATACACAAACAACAAATTGCCCAGACACATGTGGGTTATATGAAACACAGATATATTTACTCAAAAGATACAGTACACTTTTTTTTAATCTCAGAGTGAGCACTGATGTAGAAGTAAAAAAACAAACAAACAAAAAAAGAATGCTCATAACTTGATCAAAGTACAAATAATTTTCCTTACAAAGAGAAGTTCTAAACATAAATCTACATAAAAATAATAAGCTCAACTTAACCTTTACTTACAACATCAGTAATCACCCATGATCGCTGTACACAGTAAAGATTTAAGGCACAAAAAAAGCAGCAAAGCAAAATCCAGACTAAGTTTTTCTCTAAATGTCTTCTGAAATTGACTACGGTCACTCCCTCTTCCCACTTGCCATGACAAAGCCAGTGAGTGGCCATACATCACTCAATTAAACTGTGTGCTCTGAGCTGATAAAACTACATAGAATTCATTTGATCCCATTCACAGATTGAAGCTATGTCCGCTGTTGGCTTAAGTCAATGGAGCTCCATTACTTACCTCCTGATTTTAGAAATGCTTTATGGTTATCCAGACATTTTTAAATTCTTTCCTAATTCCCATTTTACAGGATGTTCTGCCTCTTCAGAAACAGTATTTCCTGGGGTGCCTGGCTGGCTCAGTCAGTTAAGCGTCCGACTTCGGCTCAGGTCATGATCTCACGGTTCGTGAGTTTGAGCGCCGCATCGGGCTCTGTGCTGTCCGTTCAGAGCCTGGAGCCTGCTTCAGATTCTGTGTCTTCTCTCTCTCTCTGCCCCTCTCCCGGTTGCACTCTGTCTCTCAAAAACTGAATGAACGTTAAAAAAAAATTTTTTTAAATCGTATTTCCTTCTTCATCAACATGTGGGGGCACACTTTCATTCTCTACCCAAGTCACTTAGACTTCTTGGTAGGAAATACACAAATTTTATGTGGGAAGAACAAAAATCACCTATTTCCATTCCAGAGTAATTTCTGAAAAGCAAGAATCTTAAGAGTATTTACAAAACTGGTATTTAATAACAAAGAACTTATATGCTCATCACTTTAGAAAAAACAGACTAACCTTAAAAAAAAAAAAAAAGAAAGAAAGAATAAAAGAAAGTGATGCCATTCCAGGACATTATAGTCACCTAAGGAGGCTACAAAGCTCGAGCACTGAACTAGAACATTATAGACAGAGTGGTGAAGTACTAAGTCAGTCTTCTATTCTATTCATAGTGGATCTGGCTACTTGGTACCAAAAACAGTCCTCTATGCATTCATGTAAATCATACACACACATTCACAAACAGGGACAACTATCTGACAGAGCCTCTGTTAGTATGAAAGATTCTGCACCTAGAGCATATGGTACTTAAGGCTGGTAACGAAGAACTAAGGAACTGTACTCTCTAGTTACTTCAGGAAAACAAGATTATCTATCATCTATCTATCTACCTACCTACCTACCTACCCACGATCCACCCATCCATCCATCTATCTACATATCATCTATCCAGCCAGCCATCCAGCTATCGTCTATCAATGTATTATCTATCTATACATCTATCTATCCATCCATCCATCCAGCTATCATCTATGTAGTATCTATCTACCTATCTATCTAATCTATCCATCCATCCATCCATCCATCCATCCATCCATCCATCCATCATCTATCACCTATCTTTCTAGGTATTTATCTATCTATATATCATCCACCTGCAATCACCTCTCCCTAGAATACATTTTTCATTAAAATTCTGGTAGCTTTCTTAGTTTGAAAAATTTAATTCTCTTAAAGCCTTTAGGAAACAAGTTTTAAAGCACCATGATATATATCATTTCTTAGCATTTCCTCTCCACGTGTTTTTACACATTGCTTCTCTCAGAAGAGCCTTATTCTATTAATAATGCTGTGCCTGAGGAGTCCTTTTCAAGATTTTAAAGTGTGTGAGTGCATCTGTATAAGTATTTGATATGTATATGTGAATATCTATATATATATATTCTATTTCTGTTCAGATTGGCAACAGTTCAGATGTGATGCTTTCTCTTTAGCAACCCAATCTTCCTTTAAAAATGTTTCTTTTGATACTTACTGAGCAAAAATAAAAGTACAGAGCTAATTCCTTAGGAGAGTCAGTTAATAACATAAAAAAGCCTTCCCGATGTTCTGTGGCAATTTTGAATACACAGATGTTTCCTAGGAGAATGAACTTCTTCCTTTGTGTATAAGATAGGTCACATAATTAAATGTTTGAGGATGTTGGTGTATGAGTTACAAGTTGGTGTGTGAGCTACAAGCTGAAGTTACATGAACAATTTCGCATTAGTACGGCTTCACAATCATAAACCCACAGAGATATCTAATGGACTCCAAGCCAGATATACGTAGGATGGTTCTGTCTTTACAGACCACTGTAGGAACCAAAGGTCTCAGAATAAAACAGGAGGCATGAGAGTATCATGCTCTTCCTGTGAGTCTGACATTTGACTATTCCCCCAGAACACATATGGGCAAAAAAATGTCTTAGTAAGTGAAAAGTTACTCTATGGCTATGGAGAAAAATAGTGAGTAAAAGGTTACAGTATGGCCATAGTATCATGTTTTAAAACTAGTGATTGATGCTCAGTACCTATTTAACAGATACTACCCCCAGGTGAAATCTTAGCATGAAAATGATGTTAGCTAAAATCTGTATTTGCTCTGCGAAACTCTAATGTTCCACTTCAACTAAGAAACAAGTTGTTTATAGATGTCTTAAAACCCAATTAAGTTTGAGAAAAGAGTCCCATACACCTGAAACTATGGAGTCTGTACACACAGCCTCACAAAGAACTGACAGCACAAAGCGTTCCGTTGGTAATCACATCAAAGCTCTTGTGAGTATTTCACAGCATCCTCTCATTCGGAAACAATACCTGACGTCTAACCGAAGTGTCTTCTGCTCACTCACATAAATGGTCCCCAAATCTGTCAGTGAGTCCAGCTTATTAACTTGTGATGACACAGAGGCCACCATTCCCATGGAGAAAATGTCCACATGTGGGAGGTGAATCAGCTTGCCACTTGTGTTGACATCATCTCCAAAATGACGTCCACATTTTCCATTCTCTGTGAATGGTGTCTTCCCTGATCTGACGATGCTATTTCATTCATGTGTTTTTTTTAGTAATATGTTTGCAAAGTATCTTAAAGTGATTAGTTGTGGTTCCTCCCCTCAAGTTAAGTCACAATTACATCTTGTCACCAGGTGGTAACATATGCCCGTCCAAGACAAGAATTCTAACCCAACTATTCAACGTTTTTGCTGCCATTATTATGGCCTATCATCTTCTTCAAGTGTTTGTATACTTTGTTCTTCATGTAAGACAACATTGTGTTTCATTGAGATGCCTCTTAAAAACTTCCTGAATTCTGTACATTGATTTTGTATCCTGCAACTTGGCTGAATTCATGTATCAGTTCTAGCAGACTTTTGGTGGAGTCTATCGGATTTTCCATGTATAATATCCTGTCATCTGCAAAAAGCGAAAGCTTAACTTCCTCTTTGCCAATTTTGAGGCCTTTGATTTCCTTTTGTTGTCTGATTGCTGATGCTAGCACTTTCAACACTATGTTAAACAACAGCGGTGAGAGTGGACATCCCTGTCGTGTTCCTGATCTCAGGGAGAAAGCTCTCAGTTTTTCCCCATTGAGGATGATGTTAGCTGTGGGCTTTTCATAAATGGCTTTTATGATGTTTAAGTGTGTTCTTTCTATCCCGACTTTCTCGAGGGTTTTTATTAAGAAAGGTTGCTGAATTTTGTCAAATGCTTTTTCTGCATTGACTGACAGGATCATATAGATGCTGGAGAGGATGTGGAGAAACGGGAACCCTCTTGCACTGTTGGTAGGAATGCAAACTGGTGCAGCCACTCTGGAAAACAGTGTGGAGGTTCCTCAAAAAATTAAAAATAGACCTACCCTATGACCCAGCAATAGCACTGCTAGGAATTTACCCAAGGGATACAGGAGTACTGATGCATAGGGGCACTTGTACCCCAATGTTTATAGCAGCACTCTCAACAATAGCCAAATGATGGAAAGAGCCTAAATGTCCATCAGCTGACAAATGGATAAGAAATTGTGGTTTATATACACAATGGAGTACTACGTGGCAACGAGAAAGAATGAAATATGGCCCTTTGTAGCAACATGGATGGAACTGGACAGTGTGATGCTAAGTGAAATAAGCCATACAGAGAAAGACAGATACCATATGGTTTCACTCTTATGTGGATCCTGAGAAACTTAACAGAAACCCATGGGGGAGGGGATGGAAAAAAAAAAAAAAGGTTAGAGTAGGAGAGAGCCAAAGCATAAGAGACTCTTAAAAACTGAGAACAAACTGAGGGTTGACAGGGGGGTGGGAGGGAGGGGAGGGTGGGTGATGGGTATTGAGGAGGGCACCTTTTGGGATGAGCACTGGGTGTTGTACAGAAACCAATTTGATAATAAATTTCCTATATTGAAAAAAAAAAAAAAACTTCCTGAAAACCTAAGCTTTATAGTATAATGAAGAAAAGAACATGAGGAAGGAAAAAAAGATATTTCTATTAAAGAAGGAAAAGAGAAAAAGAAAAAGTGAAAGAATCACCTTGATAACCAGTTATAATTTCTTGTATTCAATACCTGACTTCTATAAACTATTTAAAATCATTAACCCCAGGCCCAGGAGTAGCATGGGAATTTAACATTAAAAAACAGGCTGGTCTACTTCCCTAGCAACACAGGGAAGTGTTGCTTGTAGTATATCACGCTTTGTATCATCCCACTTGAAAAAAAACAAGCCTACGAGTAAAAAGTGCAATCTACATTTTATACCAGAAATACAGAACCCCCATTTACAATTCATCTTCCCAGATTAATATGCCCTTATATCACTCTCTCTTTCCAATACTGTTACATTACAGTCTCTGCTTATGCTTCCTATTTGTAGAAAATATTAAAATAGCTTCTAGGAAAAATACATTCATTTTCTATAGTATTCTTAAGTGCTTGATACAACTACTTTTATTCTAAATGATTGGTTAGGAAATCTGGAGAGGAAGAAAATCTTTTAAACCTAAGATTAATAATGAATCCTATGAAAGCACCAGAAGTTTACATTTCAAATATATAACATCTACATAACTAATGAAAATAGTCTTTCACGTGAGAAAAATGTATTATTTCTGTATTTAAGGAAGATCTGTGCCATCTCCTAAAAATTAAGAAAACTAATACAATTGTCTTTCTCCCCATATATACCCAGCAAGGTCACTGCAAGTTGATTTAATTAGCCCACAAAATTCTAATAAGGAACTGGTTTCATGATGACAATTTAAACATTTTTCAACAATTTCTATCACATGGCTTCTAATTATATAGGGAGGAATCTGCTTGAAAGTCTAAATATAACTCGCCATTAAAATAGACACTTGCTAATACCCCCTGGGGCAAAAATATGACAAAGCTAATCCTAATAGAAATAATAAGAAATAGAAATCCTAATCCAAAAAGCAAGTCAGATCAAGCAGTGACAAACTCCCCATATAGCCGCCTCCTTTTTTCCTGTTACGCTTTCTTGGGCGTTTTTGTTTGTTTGGCTTTGTGGGGGGTTTTTGTTTGTTTGTTGGCTTTTTTTTTTTTTTTGTAAAAATAACTATTTGGAGAGAATTCAATCTTTAGCCAATATTGAGTCTTCTAACATAATCAGAATTTTTAAACCATCCAACCAAGCTTGGTGACATAACTGGGTTATAGCCTTTTTAATTCATGTGAGATGGGATCAGGGACAAGGAGGAACAAGGAAGGGATGTCAACAAGTCACTGAAACATTTCGATCTACTGCCTAAAACTACACTAAAATTGGTGGTTATTAAAGAGTTTATTGCTTTAAAAAAATAGTACAGGTTTTCCTATTATCATTTCTTTAAAATTCTATGCCTTCCTGGATAAGTGCTTTAGAATAAGCTCCCATCTAATAACCTCACTTCTAAATTTATGGAAAAGTATACAAGAAGTGTGGTCCTATTCTTTTTCATTGCTTACAAAGACAAGTGGCCAATTGTCATCCAGTGCAAATGCCCCTCTATCCCTCTTAATTTTTCTAAATGACTTTTAAAAACACATCCCATGAAAAGAAGCCACTGTCCTTTAGTAGCTACTCAAAATCATCTAATCTTTCCATTAAGCCTCTAATCTTAAAATTCAGCAGGTAGCAGTCAACCATGTTGCCACATTATGTCCCGCAATAACTACATACTTATCATTCAAGTATTAGAACCCTTCATTTTTTCTGATAATGCACTCTCTTTTTAGAAATGATCTATGCTACGACGGCATAGTCCTTGTTTTGTTCATTGTTCTCATTTTCTTGCGGACTGGTGATTTTTACTTCTGGTCTTGGTGGTCTTTGAGGGTCTAAGTCAGCCTGGAAGAAAAGAGATCAAAACAAAGATATTTATCAGCTCTTTAGTTACAAACGTCATAAAGTTCACAAGGAAAAAGAAAATTACTCAGGGGGCGCCTAGGTGGCTCAGTCGGTTGAGCGTCCGACTTCAGCTCAGGTCATGGTCTTGCAGTTTGTGAGTTCGAGCCCCGCATTGGGCTCTGTGCTAACAAACAGCTCAGAACCTGGAGCCTGCTTCAGATTCTGTATCGCTCTCTCTCTCTCTCTCTCTCTCTCTCTCTCCCCCCAACCTTGCTCATGCTCTGCCTCGGTCTCTCAAAAATAAATAAATGTTAAAAAAAATTTTTAAAGGAAAAAAATTACTCAGTATTTCATGCAATCATATAAACATTCAACAAAAAATAGTCCTCAGGTTCCTTTTGTTTTTCAGTTGGTCAGTACCCAGTGGACACATCCCTCTCAATACCTTACTTGCACAAAAGCCCTTCCCAATGTGCTTTAAAAGCACAGACTCATTTCTTGTGCTGCAGGCTTTATTTTTCTCAATTTTTTTTTTCTTGATTTCACTTTAAGTTCTTTTCAACAGCATGTTTATACTCTTCATTTTAACATTTTCAGAGAAAAGGAGAGAAGTCCAATTGCAATACTGCCCTCGTGGCACATTAACCCAGCCCCACCCCAGATGCTCTTCTGTTAGTTTCCTACTAGAGCTCACAAATTCCTCGTGAATATGGTACCAGGTAAGACAAGAGCAGGAGAGGAAATCAAGTACAGGGACGGTGTGCCTTCAACAGCAATGGCATCTGTGCCACTGGGACTTCTTTTACGGTATTAACAATACTGCCTCGTGTACAGTCTTTCTCCCACTGGACTGAAATCTGAGGGGATGAGATTAGAGTCCGTTGGTTTTCCAACTCTGCTCTATGGACTCCCGGAGGCTCGACAGCCCCCACAGGGGCCACCAGTGTGGGAGAGTAGGAAGAACTCCAGGCCCCTTCCCCTACAGCCATGATACATGCTCTAAAAAAGAAAAAAAAATTGCCGGGACTGTCTCTTATCTCACATTACTATGTCATGAAGTGTCTCAAGTAGCACTATGAATACAACACAAGCTCAATAAAAACGTCAGCTGGAGGGTGCCTGGGTGGTTCAGTCGGCTAAGCATCTGACTCTTGGTTTCAGCTCAGGTCATGGCCTCATGGTTCGTGGGTTCCAGCCCCACATGGGGCTCAGTGCTGGCAGTTTGTAGCCTGCTTGGGATTCTTTCTCTCTCTCTCTCTCTCTCTCTCTCCCTCTCTCTCTGCCCCTCCCCCACTTGCGCTGTCTCTGTCTCTCTCAAAATAAATAAATAAACTTAAATAAATAAAAAACATGTCAGCTGATTGTTGTGTATTTGACATGTGCTTCGCGATGTCTTCCTACAATCACAACACACAGTGCACCTAAGAACTCTTAGGTGGAACGAAATGTTACACAACAAACTGAATCTTTAGTCATCGCAGAAGTAAAGAATCCTTTTGAAAAAGTTAATTTTTAATATGTAATTTATAATTCATATACACCTTGTTATGCATATATTCGATATGCTTAAAACGTACCTGAACTAGCACTTTGGGGAGAAGGAAACAACACGTAACTGCCATTATAAGAGAGATGAGTCAAAAAGGATTAAATCTCTTTGTGGGGAATTGCTTTGCTTTGGCATTTGCATAGTTCTTAAAATCCCTAACTCATCACATATCAGGTACTTGTTCATTTGTAATTCCACAAATTTAGATTCAATGTCAATACATACCAGAACACCTGTACTTCAAATTATGGAAACTTGATCTTGACCGAGGCCCAGTTCTTATAAAAGGCCTATTTTTTTTAATGTTTACTTACTTATTTTGAGAGGAGAGAGAGAGAGAGAGAGAGAGAGAGAGAGGGAAGGGGGCAGAGAGAGAGGGAGAGAGAGAGAATCCCAAGCAGGCTCCACACCATCAGCATGGAGCCCAATGTGAGACTCAAACTCACAAACTGTGAGATCATGACCTGAGCTGAAATCCAAGAGTCAGGCATTTAGCCAACTGAGCCACCCAGGCGCCCTAAGAGGCCTGTTTTTAAAAGTTAAATTTATAGAATGGAAGCACAGGTAATCCATTCATTTCTTTTTTTTTTTTTTTAATTTTTTAAATGTTTATTTTTGAGATAGAGACACAGAGTGTGAGTGGGGGAGGGACAGAAAGAGAGGGAGACACAGGATCCGAAGCAGGCTCCAGGCTCTGAGCCATCAGCACAGAGCCCGATGCAGGGCTTGAACCCACAAACTGTGAGATCATGACCTGAGCTGAAGTCGGACACTTAACTGACTGAACCACCCAGGTGCCCCTATCCACTCATTTCTGTCAAATATATATAGGTTATAACATTGAATGGAAAGCTAGAGCCCTGGAAAAGTGCAGAGTTGGATCTTACTATCTAGGTCCCACACACGATTTACACTTGATTTCACGCTACGAACTTTCAGCAAAGGCAACTACAACGAAGAGCTTCATGAAGCCTACTATCATAGCTGCCGTATAAACGAGGACACTGTTCTTTCTCTACATTATCATGCTTTCCATAGGATGCCCTCAGATAAACCATCCTGCTTCCCCTGGAGAACGCGTGCGTGCGCATGTGTGTGTGTGTTCGTTCCTTGGGAAGTTCATTTCGTTTCCTTATTGAGGGAAAGGAAATCATGTAATTGAATTCTTCTTTGAATGTCAGCTACAAACAACTACAGGACACAAATTTTAGCTAAATTTTAGTAACTCTGTAGAACTGCGGATGGGGAGGGTTTCTTCCTGACAACCACTGGGATTCTCTCATCTTGAGGAAAGATGAAACGGGGGACACACTGAATGTTTTCATTTAGATTAAGTTGACAATGTTTTTTGTAGACGCCAGACAACAGATTCCAGTTAACTCTGTCCTGGTTACTGAAACCTGACCTGCATTTTACCATGACTAAATTCTATCCCCCCCAAGTGAAATAAAACAGATGAGTGAAAATACTAAATCATCAAGAAAAGCCCACTCATCATATGGGGCATCAGGAATAAAGAGAGGGGGTTATAGTTGGAGGGAGGCGGGCCCTGATAAGAAGGACAGACAGGAAGGAAGGGCACAAGCGGGTAGTGAGCCTGCTGTGGGGTTCATCCTTCCTCTTATATGAGGACATTGAACTTTAGCCTGTTTATTAGACTCTAATTTAATCATCCATCCTCTGGTAGAATGCCAGCACTTGAGACTATCCTCCTGCAGGGGCAGTGGGGTGAACACAGGCTGGGAAAGAAGGCCTTACCACATGTTTCCTTACCCTCTCTGTATAATAAATGGAACTATATATTATTAAGTGCCTGGTGCATGGAACACTTAATTCAATTAATCCATTTAACGTGGAGTAAACAAGCTAAACTTTAACATCCCTAGAGAACAAAGACGTCACCCATGACAGAGGTGATGTTCTTTCTTTCATGCTTAGGTTTTATAACCTTGATGTTCATTTCTGCCCTGTACCTTCCCCAGTCTTAACTTGTTTGCATTTGTTTATATGTGTTATATACATTCTCAGGAGCCTCTGAAAACTTTGGAGAATGAGATAACGGATGGGTGGATGGGTGGATGAGTGGATGAGTGACTGGATGGGTGGGTGGCTGGGTAGATGAGTGGCTGGCTGGGTGGATGGGTGGGTGGTTGGATGGATAGGTGGGTGAGTGGATGGATGGATGGATGGATGGGTGAGTGGATGGCTGGGTGGATGGGTGGGTGAGTGGATGGATGGATGGATGGATGGATGGATGGATGGATGGATGGACGGACGGACAGGGGGATGGGTAGATGGATGGACAGATGGATGGATGGATGGCTGACTGGGTGGATGGATGAATGGGTTTGTGGATGGGTTTGTGGATGGATGGCTGGATGGCTGGATGGCTGGATGGCTGGACGGATGGCTGACTGGGTGGATGGATGGATGGGTTTGTGGATGGATGGATGGATGGATGGATGGATGGATGGATGGATGGATGGACGGACGGACGGATGGTTGGACGGACGGATGGCTGACAGGGTGGATGGATGGATGGGTTTGTGGATGGATGGATGGATGACAGAAGAGATGCACGGATTCTCTGGGGATGATTCATCTGGTGGATGACATATTTGTTAACTGACTGAAATAATACAGTCAAGTAAATGGTATTGGGTCATTCCCTGCTCAACAATAAGTGTTTCGATGCAAGTCTCAAGTGCTTGAATAATTCCCTAAGTGCGTGAGCAGGTGTACCACACACACATTCACGCGTGAACACAAGTGAGTGAAAGCAATAGAAATACCTCATCCTGCCCATTGCCAGCTCCTTCAGACTTTACTTCTTCGTCCACTGTGTCCTGAAGCTCCGTGTTAACCTGATCCAGCTCCTCGCCATTTTCTTCATCGGTGCCTCCATTATTGCGAGTGGGACCCGCCTGCCCCTCGCCGTGATCGGGGACCTCCTCGACTTCCTCGGGGGCGTCTGCAGCCTCCCCACCTCCTCCCTCTTCAACTTGGCCATTCACTCCTGAAAAATCTTCTTTCTGTTCTGCTTCCTTGTTGGCTTTCTCTCCATCTTCTTCCTCACCTACTATTTCTGCTGGCCTCTGGTGGATCAGAACGAGTGACAGATAAGAGAAGTGTGACAGAGATTTTCCACTTCACAGTATAATGCCACAGTAATTATTCTGCTACTGTCAAGTGAAACATCCTTTACTTAGCACACGATGTGCTAACCCTTACTGAGTACCTACTGAATGTGACCCTTCCCAAGGACTTCCTCACTTACTCCTCACAACAATTATTATTCCCTTTTTACAGGTGAGGAAATGAAGGTATAAAGAGACCAAATATGTAGCCCAAGATCCCGCTGTGTATCAGTGGTAGAGCCCGAACTGGAACGAAGCATGTAACTCCAGAACCAGTGCTCTGAAGGCCCGTGGCAGAGAGGAAGCCAGACTGCAGGGCCCTTGGCCAATATCTAGCAGAGCGTCTGGTCCAGAGTCTTTGTGGAGAAATCATCATCCTCCTGGCTACTGCCAGGTGTGTAGTTACATCTCCAAACGCTAAAAGAGAGCACTGGGGGTGGCACCAGAACGGGAGCCCAGGCTTCCTAACACCAGCTGTGGACCACTTTCCGCACAACGCCTGGGCGCTGACAGCCTATCTCTAAATACAAAAACAGTCACACAGATCCAAGGTCAGAATGTATGTCCTTTCTGTAAAAATAGTTAAGTGCTCAAGAACGTATAAGCTCAAATGAGGCATTTTACTGTTATTTGGGTACCTGTAAATCTGCTTCAAAAGACAGCAGGGGGCCAACGACCAGAGCTAAGACCCTGGAGAAAGACCCAGGTTCAAGCCCTGGCCAGGCACTTACCGTTATCTAACTTCTGTGAGCGCCAGAACCCCCACTTGTAAAATGCGAGTGTAATAAAACCTCCACAGGGAGTCAGTGAGAGAAGTTACACGCAGTGCCTACCACATCCACCGCATCACATGCCAAGGAAACATTAGAGTCGCTTTGTTTGCATGATGCGTTCTGTCCTGGAACACTCCTACATCTTCACGGTCTCCAATAAAATAATAGCTTGTTGTTTGGTTCTGTTTTTAAGTATAGACAGGATTTGTTCCAAGTTAGGACCCTAGACCTGTCTCTTTCTGGCTGATACCGGACAGGTCAGGTCGTGTAGTCCTTCAACAGCTATAATAATATGCAGGTTTGAGGGGCACCTAGGTGGTTCTGTCAGTTAAGCTCAGGTCATGATTTTGGCTCAGGTCGTGACCTCATGGTTCGTGAGATCAAGCCCTGCATTGGGCTCTGTGCTGACAGTGCAGAACCTGCTTGAGGATTCTCCCTGTCCCTCTCTCTCTCTCTCTCTCTCTCTCTCTCTGCCCCTCCCCGCCTCTCAAAATAAATAAATAAATAAACTTTTAAAAAAACAAAATGAGGGTTTGAGTTGCTATCAACCCTGATTCTCTCCCCCCACCTTCCAGCTCTGGAAAACCATTCTCAAACTGCCCAAAAGCTCGTTACAAGGTCTTGACGGTCTTCTTGCACAAGTTAACGTAACGCTCTCCATTTCTAAAGTAAAGAAGAAATACGGAACTGAGTGGGCTGAAAGTTCAGGGCAAAACTCCACACGCTGTTTTCAAGAGGAAAGAGTTGGAACTGTGAAGTCATAACAACCTGTTCAATCGAGTCTCCGAAAGATGCACTTCAAAAAAAGTGAAGGAAAAAAATGAGTTGTTCTTAAGATAGCCCCAAAACCATGGTGTTTGTCATCACGCAGCTTAAATTACAGTACAGTGAGGCTGTGCCTCTCCTATTTCCATGCAGATGCTTAAAGTCAAACAGCGTGCGGCCCCACGATCCTTGAGCTGCTGTCCGGGGTGAGGCTCTCGGGAAGGCCAAGTGCTGGACAGAAAGGGAATAAAACATGGTGAATCTGCCAGTGGTGCTAAGAGGCACGACAGACACTTATGAAATGGAGACTAAAGGAAGGATGGTGAGAAAAATCTCCCATCTCTGCACAGGAACACACACAGCAAAGCCCCGGGCAAGCGATGAGCAGAGGGAGGGTCCGGTCAACGAGAGGGTGGGCTCTGTCATCACGAAAGCAGAAGAAGGGGAATGTCCCGGGCCAAAGGTGGCACGTCTGCGTCCCTGAGGAACAAGGGCTTCACGGTGGCCTCCTCAGCAGGACACCAGGATGGAGAGGAGACTCTGGGCAGAAAGAACCAGAACAAGGGGCCAATTCAGAGAAGCACTGTGGGTGGCTTCCCCCTCACACATCACAAGAGACCAAGAAAAGGCCAAGGGGTCTGGAGCACAGAGAGCAAGCTCCCTTCTTAGTGACTCTGAAGGACACGAGTGGTGCACGCCGTGCGACCCTACGAGACATCTGGAGGAGGGCTCTGTCACCATGACACGTGTGAGTGGACCCGGAGCGCCCCCCCCCCCCCCCCCCCGGGCTGAGCAGTGCTCTAGACTCTGAGCATTCAGAGACAAATACGACAGACAAATACTCTGCAATCAAGGAGCTCAGAGCAGTGGGGGATTAGGTGCCATTAGCGTGTCAGGACAGGGACCTTTCACGCTAGGTGTGGCGGCCTCTGGTTGCTGTGACTGAAATCCCACGTGAACGCCATTCACGGATGCGGTTCGTACATGGAGCACTGTCTCCCGTGAGTGCCAAAGGTCACGCTCTGGGCTTATCTGTTCATCCTTCCATGAAACCCTTGCAACAGCCCTTCGGGGTCCACTGCTTATTCCCCATTACACGCGGAAGGAGAACGAGGAACCACTCAACGCCTTTCGCATCTGCATCGCACGGGCGGGAGACAGGTAGGGCCAGGGCTTGAACCCAAGACAATAGCCTGCCCCAGAGTCCCGGTTTTCTTCCTTAGAGAAGTAAGTCGATAATCCGTTGTCTCACCTGGTCACTAAGGCAAGCACTCTCAGGTGCGCTTTCAACGACCAGAGGGCAGGACGCTACAAGGCAAAACTGCTTTTAGTGTCTAAGTAATTAGTGACCTGAAAGCACAAACATTTCTGGATTTCTGTTAAAGACTTTTGCTGTGATCTAGGGAGGGAACATGATAAAGACTTTTAGGCAGAGTCCTCAAAGCCATTACACAAACAAGAAGCCAGAAACACGACCCGCATAGGCTGCCGGCAGAAACAGACTGCTTTTTCAATTATTTCTGAGAATTGGGTAATTGCATTTCACCCTCCTAGAAACTGTCAGTGTACCTAAACGTGCCCAATTCAGAGCAATGGTTTTGGTTTTAAAGGGAAGTGATACCGATTTTTTTTAATAAAAAAAATATTTAATAATAGTAACAGAAAAAAAACTCAAAATTTACTGTGATCGTGTAGGAATCCGGACCTGTCCCTGGTCTCTGTGGGAATATATTCCAAGAGCTTGCTAAAGTCTGTTGAGGTGACGGACTTCTGTGTAAATGGGAAAAGTCTGTTTTCCTCTCCTGAAATTGGGATTTATAACCTAAATGTTGCAAAACGAGTGGGAGTTGGCTTTCAGTTTTTAGTTCTGTGTTTCTCATCTTATCCTTTTTCTTCACTCCCAACTCCCAAACACATTCACACTTTTCCTTCCCTTTGATACAAGCGGACGGGACAGACTCCCACCTCTCTACAAAGGAGGAGATGCCCAGCCCTGAACTGAGGCCCTGGTCTCCCCTCCCCACCATCAGCATCACCACTCACTCACACTATTACACTTCCGTCCCGTTATTTCTATTAGACTTCCCCAACATGGCTGTTTTACAGTCATCGCATGAAGCCGCAACCGGTTAGCTCAACCTTTCGAAATGCAAAAGATTAAGGCGCAATACCATACCAATTTGATCAATTTAAATAAGACAGCAGCATGAGTTAAAAGGCTTATAATCCTTTAAATATCCTGAGTGTAGAACACAATTTATTATTACTACAACACTACAATTCAGCACCCCCCCCCCAAAAAAAATCCGCCGTGACAGATCTTAATGAATAAATGAAAAGCAGTGTGCTTTTTGGTGTAATCTCCTTTGAAGCAGGCATTAAATTATTAAAGATGTTTCCAGTGCAGACATCAATCAAATCATCCCCAGAAGGAACACTGGGTTTCACACCCATACACATACACACACACACACACACACACACACACACACACACGCATGCACGCATAAAATATATACCATGGTGAGGGCCTGCAGAGAAACAAAAGAACGCTCCTTCCACAAGTGGGAGGGGGTTCGCAGTGAGAGCAGTCCTTCCAGGACAGGACAGCCAGGAAGAGAAAAGCAAGGTCAGCAAGATGCACCTTTCCTCAATCCTTTCCCTCCCCCTGCACAGAGACACTCTCCAGGACGACTCTGGTTCCCCACACACAACCCTGACCCGGCGTGCGGCCCTAGCCGTGGGCGCCCACAAAGGAGAGTTGACTCAGCAGAATGCGGTTCTTAGGAGGTCTTGGGATGTCATCTCACAGCTAGGACGGTGCTCCCCTGGGGGGCAGGCTGCTCTATGCACAGCCAGACACAGAAAGTCACATTGTAGGGCTTCATTTCCACACAATGCTCACAGGCCCGACTACAAAGACAGGAAGCAGATTCGTGCTTGCCCGGCTTGGGGAGAAGAGAAAATGGGGAGAGTGTTTAGCAGGCACGAGGTTCCCTTTTGGGGGGATAGGAGACGCCCTGGAACTAGACAGAGGGGACTGTGGCACAACTGTGAGTGTTCTGAAGGCCACAGAGCTGTGTATGTAAGAACAGTTAACGCTGGGCACCTGGGCGGCTCAGTTGGTTAAAGCGTCTGACTCGATTTCAGCTCAGGTCATGATTCCACCATTCATGAATTCGAGCCCTGAGTCAGGCTCTGCGCTGACAATATGGAGCCTGCTTGAGATTCTCTCTCCTTCTCTGCCCCTCCTGCCCCTCCTCTCAAAATAAACAAACTTAAAAAAACAACGGTTAATGGTTAATTTTATGTTATGAGAAACTTGCTTCACTTTTTAAGGAAACTATATGCCCCAACTCCTGACCACTAGGTAGAGCTATGTGGCCACCTCTGTGTGTCTGCTAAGACGTCCCCAGAATGTGCCACCTAAGGGACCAACCTTTGCTTTACTCTGTAACTGCACTCTGGGCAGACACCTCCCTGTCTCAGGTATAAAAAGCTTCCCTTCACAGAACATTCGGGGATGCCTGGTAGGTCCTCATTGGCGGTGTTGAATGAATAACAAAGCTGAATGAAGAAACTAAAAAACACATCTGAGACCAGCAGCTTACTTAGAATTAAAATATAGAAAGTACTAGAAAAATATCCCTACTCCCCCGACACCCAACAAAAAAAAGTCTTTGGAACCATTTAATTTCTTCAAACTCCCCAAGTTGTTCTCAGCCTCTGCCCACTTGGCTGGACCTGCCTGACTGCAGGCTACGCGGCCCCTGTCACGGCTAGCCAGACATTGGCATGAGGTCACTGAGCATGGCCGTCAGGTGCGTGGAGACCCTGTGCCACCCCCACCTCAAAGAGCCGGACAAAGACCCTGATAACGTTAACAACTCAGATACAGAGAGGTAGACACAGCAGCCAAAGCGAGGGGCTGGGGAGTGTGGGGAGGACAGAGCAGCGATCCCAAAGGAAGAAGTAAGACAAAGAAATAGCAATTCAACTTGAGAGACGGGAGGAAGGAGCCAGTGCTCAGGTGATCCCCAGAGACCGTGTCCATACCTGAGAAAGATCACAGGGGGTTCCTGCACGAGGTCTATGACTGCTGATGTTTTCTGCAATGCTGGCATCGCCCGGCAACGTGAAATACACACTGTGAGGGGTGAGGCAGCTGTGACCGCTGCTTCAGGCCAGCAAATTCGCCTCACCTCGCCTGAACCCCCTGTGGAATCCGAGGACGATCGCAGCGACCTCACAGGGCTGTGGTAAGGAGCAAACAGGATCATGCACGTAAAAGACCATTGCAAACTTAACAAGCTATCTGTATGTTTGTTACTGTTATCCCTCCACTTTTCTGGCCATTGAATGGAGGGAGTTGGGAGGTTGTCCGATGAAACAGTAAAGTACAGGGTCTGCAACTAACAGAAGTGAGTTCAGGTGGGCCCCTCAGGGCCGTCTCCCTTCTAAACCTCCGGGAAAGGAAAACAAACAAAACATCAGATCAAGACGCTTAGCGACCATCTTGCCCTTCTCGGTTAGTGCAGTTAAAAGGCAGGCTGATGTGTGCAAGTCTGGTCCAGTGAGACTGTCCGGTGTGATTTCCACAAAAAAAGTGATCCTTGCTCTTAGTTACGGCTGGTTACTCTTTGCTTCAGAGTCCCCTGCCTGCATTTCTCGCAACTAGTTTGCCACCCAGTAGCTTTGTTTCTCAACTGCTAGCCACTCTCTAAAGTCATGCAGACGTGCCCAGCAAGAGGTACCAAGACCCAAAGCTGACCTGCATGAATTAGTATGTACACGCGGGTCGCGTGCTTCGCTGTGGGGTAGAGGGCAGGCCGGCAGGAGCCAGTTATGGGGACAAAAATGACAGACAGGTGGGCAGTAGCATCTCAGGCTTCCCAGAGCACTGTCACAAATAGGTTCTCATTGCATCTCCCAAGCAGCAGGCAGGCAGGGTGGGAAACTGAGCCTGAGAAAAAGTCAAGCATCTTGCCAAGGGTTACATGACCAGTGGGTGGTACCTTTCATTTGCACTGAAAAAAACAAAAAATGGACAAAGATTCCAGTTGAGGGACACGGCTCCCAGTAGTTTATAAACTGGTCACCGTGGTAACCAGGCACCTGCTCAGCCCCACCCTTACAGTGTGACAAACAAACTGAAAGACAGAGGGACTGGCTGGCTGAGTGGGTTCCATGTCTCTCCTCAGCTCCAGGCATCTATCTTACAGACACAAGACTTCAAAAGCTGTGTTCCCTGAATATTATCCCTTTGATCTATTAGGCAGCATCAGGCCAGAGACAAACCCCATTTTCCCACTGTTTTGAGCTGAACTGTATCACCTCAAAATTTACATGTGATGGGGTGCCTGGGTGGCTCAGTCAGTTAAGCGTCTGACTCTTGATTTGGGCTCAGGTCATGACCTCATAGTTCTTGAGTTTGAGCCCCACACTGGGCTCTGTGCTGATGGCATGGAGCCTGCTTAGGATTCTCTCTCTCTCTCTCTCAGCCCCTCCCCCACTTGTGCTCACTCTCTAAATAAATAAATAAACTTTAAAAATTGTTTACATGTTAAGGTCCTAACCCCCATTACCTTAGAATGTGACTATTTCGAGATGGGGCTTTGAAAGAAGTAATTAAGATAAAATGAAGCCCATAGGGTGGGTTGTAATCCAACATGACTGACAACCTTATAAGATATTGGGACACTTACATTAGATCTAAGTGTCCAACTTCAGCTCAGGTCATGATCTCACAGTTCGTGAGGTTCGAGCCCCGTGTCGGGCTCTGTGCTGACAGCTCAGAGCCTGGAGTCTGCTTCAGATTCTGTGTCTCCCCCACTCTCTGCCCCTCCCCTGCTCACCCTCGCTCTCTCTCTCTCTCAAAAATAAACATTGAAAAAAAAAAAGAAGAGATTAGGACACAGACATGCACAGAGTCAAGACTACGTGAAAACACGGGGAGGAGACGTCCATCTACAAGCTAGATAAACTGTGCAAAACACGGCATTGCAAAGGCAATACATCAGGAAGGTACGCTTACCTAAAGAGAGAGAGCTCAGAAAATACCAACCTGCCGACACATTGATGGCAGACTTCCAGCCTCCAGAACCATCCACTGTTGAAGCCACCCAGTGAGTGGTACTTTGTTATGGCAGCTGAGACCACTACACTCAGCAAGTACCTCCTGACCTCCCTGCTGCTCCCTCCCCAGCCCCACGTACATCCATGTTCAGATTCATACTCTTCCTTCTCTCTCCCTCTCCCTTCCCGTTTCCTTAAAAAGCCCATTAGCACACCCTCCCATTAGACCCGCCTTCTCTCCAAGCCTCCCTGGCTCCCTCAGGCAGCCAGCACACCCTACCTGTGCCCTCATGGGGCTGGGACGGGTCAAATGCGTCACTACACTCTGCCATGGTATGTGTGAGATGTGTGAAATGAAAACAGTGGACAGGAGCTGCTATCAAGTAGATGCCCCCGACAATATTTGGAACGAGTATGGAATAATGGGGAAATATCCGCTGTGGCTCTACAGAGGCCGTCTGGAAGTTTCTAGAAGCAAGAGCTCTTTCTTATTCATCTTTGTGTCCATCACCACATTTGCCATGGTATTATATGTCCACTGTCTTGACCTAAACACAAATGTGCCTCCCACAGGTAAAAGCCGGCACAGTATGTCCCTTTGGGAAGGCAGAGATGATGGTAACACAGCTCACATTTACTGAGCCTTGTCTAGATACCTGGTCACAATATAGTCACAAATGCACCACTTCAGAAAGGCACTCTAATTGTAAATACTACCTTGAAATAATGCCCCTTTAAAGGAAAATAGTATTTTTATTGTAAAAAATACCAGTTTAAAAAAAATACCCATTTTATTCAAAGTTGGGAGAATATCTGGGGCGCCTGGGTGGCTCAGTCAGTTGAGCATCTGACTTCAGCTCAGGTCATGATCTCACAGTTTGTGGGTTCAAGCCCCACGTCAGGCTCTGTGCTGACAGCTCAGAGCCTGGAGCCTGCTTCAGATTCTATGTCTTCCTCTCTCTCTGCTCCTCCCCTGCTCACACTCTGCGTCTCTCTCAAAAATAAATAAACGTTAAAAAAAACTTTTTAGAAATTAAAAAAGAGAAAGTTGGGAGAATACAGGATTGACTGTTGACAGAACGATGGTTAGCCATAAAGACAATTCTACAAGGTTTATTCTAATTACATCACCCTGCCATCCTTTATGAAGAGCCATGTTCTAAAAAGGAAACACAGCACTGCAAAGGCAAAAAATCAGAAAGCTACTATTACCTATGCTTAAAGTCTTCTCCCCTGATGTTTACCTCAAATTTTAAACTTGTGACTAAAGTTTCAAGAGAACCCGTTTTCTGGTAGCAATGGTTTCTCCAGAGTTCATTCATCCTAAAATCTCAGGACTAGCTCATGCCTGCGAGTAGCTGCGGAATCCTTTATCCCGTATAAAGTACAGTTCCTATGTTTCAGCAGAGTCACGAAAGGATTATACCCTCTCCGTGACACTCACTAAACCGATGTACATGATGGTTCAGGGATCACAGAAGTCATCCAAATGACTCCAGCCCCTCAGCCTCTCTGACATCAAGAACATCCTCAGCGCAGCTAGAATAATAGACATGTTGACATATATGCACAATTACACACAATAGGTACCCTCACACAGAAATTTTTATAAAAAAGCCGAGATCTCTTACCTTTCAAAAAGCACATTATTTACCGTAAGCAACGGCTCTTAACGTTGTTATTAGAAAAGTCCCACTAGAAAAGTTCTGTGTTTCTCCTTAATAGGACACCAGTGTTGGTACTCCTAATGCCTTTTGCCTGCACTTGCTCATCTGCACATCTCACTATTCATTTCGTAACGGACATTCTGAGATAATGGTTGATTTGTGTGGCAAGTCAGGAAAGGTCTGTAGTTATGACGGCCGTCTGCGTCCTGGCGGGGACGGCTCAGGGGAAACCACAAATATTCAGGCTTTCTAGAGAATATGCATGCAGTTTACTAAGGTTAACTCAGGATTCCTGAGTGGTAAGAGGAATGAAGATGAAATATGGAAATCATATGGAAATAAGTCACAAAATATCGAAAGCATCAATTACTTGGATGGCATTCGCACAGACAGACCAGGCAACTCAAATGATTTGTACTTTAAAACTCACATCACATCTCTGAGAGTCACGGCATCACTAAAAATGATGTGGGGAAGGCATCTAAACAGACCTATAGCGAATGTCCCATCCACTTTAGAAGTAAATGCTGGGGCACCTGGGTGGCTTAGTCAATTAAGCGTCAGACTTTGGCTCGGGTCATGATCTCATGGTTTGTGAGTTTGAGCCCCTCGCAGACACTCACTCTGTGCTGGCAGCCTGGGATTCTCTCTCTCTCTCTCTCTCTCTGCCCCTCCTCCACTTTCTCTCTCTCTCTCTCTCTGTCTCTCAAAATAAATAAACTTAAAAAAAAAGAAGTAAATTTGATTCTTATATTTACATCGGAATCCCTGAGGAACGTGTGTTAATGTTTAAAGACCTCGCTGTCTGAGACAACAGAGCAAGTTAGAACTTTCTAGTCCAGGTATCCTACCTAACCACCATGTATGTCTCTCATTTCCCCTCCCGGAAACACTCCACCAGGAACCGGGGATCAGAACCAAAAAGAAACAAAAATGACCACTTTAGATATGTCCGCTTCTCAGGTAACACCTGCTACATTTGCACTTTGGGAAAGAGAGAGGGTTAGTTTCCGGCTCCCGCGTGGACAGGTGTTTCTGCAGATTTCACCCACAGAATTCGGACACTGGTGTTAAAAATACAAAAGTCACCTCACTTGCTTTTATTTCCACTGCCATGGAAACTAAAAGTCATCTCCTACCCAAGTTGAATGATGTGTTTTGAAATAATCAGTTTCAATTTTTCATGGCAGCAAAGAACAGCTTCCTGTTTTCAGTTTTCACAGAGGGAAAAGGCAAAAAACAAAACAAAAAAACATTTAGACATCGTTTGAAGTACCATGACCTACAGAAAGGATACTCATGTTCACAAATGTGACCCCCGTGAGGATATGGCAAAGAGAAGCTCTGGCCAGCCACCAGCTGAGGGCTGGCTCACCCAGCCCCACAATGCTCCCCATGTTTCCACAACACCCATTTGGGAAGGTATAACAAACACACGGAAAACATGTATGTAGGGGCACCTGGGTGGCTCAGCAGGTTAAGCATCAGACTTCGGCTCAGGTCATGATCTCACAGTTCATGAGTTCGAGCCTCATTTCAGAGTCTGTGTTGACAGCTCAGAGCCTGGAGCCTGCTTCGGATTCTGTGTCTCCCTCTCTCTCTGCCCCACCTCCTCCTCCTTCTCTCTCTCTCAAAAATAAACATATTTTAAAAAAAGAAAACATGTATTTATATAGCATGAGAATATTCTAGTCATCATTAGAAAGAAGAAATCCCCATTAAGTTCTCTCCCTTTAGAAGTAAATGTTGATTTTTCTCTTACATCAGAAATCCCTGAAGGCTGTATTTTAATGTTTTATACCATTTCCATCAAGTAAACACAAATTCATAGACAGGATGTCACAAAAACCCTCGCTGGTGATGCACAGGGAAATTAAGAAGCCAGATCATCCCTCTCTAAACTCCTGCAGCTGTGTGCCAGGCTTGTGGCGACATGGAGCAGGATTTGCGGGGAGGACAGGACTCGAAAAGGAAGCATGTGGAAATACTGTTGCCTTTCCCTTCAGCGAAGGCAGTGACAGACGAGGAACGCTCCATACAGATGGAACATGTTGCTGTGTGGGATCATCAGAAGTCCGTAATTTCCCCCAATGCCCTTCTGCTAGGTATTCTGAGAAAGAGACAGAAAGAGAGACAGAGATCCAAGCTGGAAGCCAGGAGCCTGGGCGCCTGTGTGGACATCAACAGTCTGTGCCTTTGTGGGAAAACGGGGCTTGTGTCATTGATGGCAAAACAGGGACTTTGCACGAGCTTCTTTCCTGGTTTTAAACATTTTATAATTCTGATTTTAACAAATACATTCCATTGAAGTAGATCGATGGGTCTGGTCAGAAAGAGCAGCCTCCTTCACATGAATTGGTCACACAGGCAAGCTCTCCACCTAGCTTGCGGGTCGTAGGAGAAGCTACAAATGGCGGCTGACCCCCCACAGGTGGCAGGTTGGGTAAGTGGGGAGACCACACGAGGGCTCAGAGAACAGAACTATGTCAGTGGGCATCGTGGGACTTCAGACCTCCTGTTTCTAGTTACAGCCTCTAGACTACAGTTTGTTTGTTTTTTTAATGGCATTATTTAAAGTTTACTTATTTATTCTGAGAGAGGAAGAACAAGCAGGGGTGGGGCAGAGAGATGGAGAGACAGAATCCCAAGCAGGCTTGACACCACCTATGTGGGGCTCGAACTCACAAACCATGAGATCACGACCTGAGCCAAGATCAAGAGTGGGAAGCTTAATGGACTGCACCGCCGAGGCGCCCCTTAAATGGCATTCGTTCTGAACGTGTAGATCAATGATCACCAGGACAAATGCCCCCAGGGGCTGGGTGAATGACACAGGTGTGCTGCCACCTGGTGGCACAGAAGAGTGTCGCGGCTCTGAAGGAGGTGCTGTAAGCCCTGTGCCCGCCAAAGAGGATTCTCTCCCAGGGGATGTGGTCACAGGCTGCCGGTTTCTCATCTAGTGTAGATTCTGTGAAGATGGTTTATTTTCCCCGTGATGAATTAGTGTGGAGGCAATTTCTGGTTAAACACAGCAAACTGAACAAATGGCGGGTTGTTGTTTTTCTTAGCTCCCTTCTAATGCCACTCTAAACTGCCAGTAAAGGCAATTAAAAAAAAAAAAAAAAAAGGGATGAATGTGTAAGGGCACAGAAGCCTGAAAAGAAATCACAGCCACAAAACTCGGGAAACAGTAAAGCCAAAGGATGTGGGGCCAGTAACAGCAGAACTGAGGCAGCTAAAATGTGCTCTTGCGGGAGGGGAAGCCGAGAAGCAAACCTGTGCAGGCCGGAAGACCTACAGAAAGCCGAGAGACTGGAGGCACCATCAATCTCTGGAAGAAGGGAAGTGACTAAAAATAGGGGGGTTGGTTTAGGGTCTTTAGGAGAAGCAGACAGACTCCCAAGATCCCCTCCCTGCCCGTGAGAACTGCAGGAGGCTTCCTCTCTGAAGATCCTGAACTACAGGGGAGCTGGACCTGAGCCTAGCTGGGAACAAGGGCAGCAAGGGCACAGTCACGGAACCAAGAGGAATTAAATCTCTTGGGTTCATGGCAAGGTCCCCGAGCCCCCTTCCCACAGTCAGATCCCCAAATGTGCACCGCCAGGCTTACACCGCCAGGGCAACAGATTGAAAGATTCCATTCAAAGAAAACAGACTGACCCAAAAGAAGAACACAGATATTGAAAAATGGAAGTCTGCCAATGAAATGGCAAAAACCAATCACCCTACAGTGAAACGCCCCCAACCTGAGGAGCTGTGTCTGTGCATGGTTTCCTCAATGCTTCACTCTAAAATTTAATAGGATACACACCTTAAACTCATACAATGGTAGATGTCAGATATATTCCAAATTTTAAAAAAATTTTTTTAATGTTTATTTATTTTTGAGAGAGCAAGTGAGCAGGGGACGGGCAGACAAAGGAGGGTGGGGACAGAGATTCCCAAGCAGGCTCTTCACTGACAGCACAGAGCCCAATGTGGGGATCAAACTTCAATTTGTGAGATCATGACCTGAGCCAAAGTCGGACACTTAACCAACTGAGCCCCCAAGCACCTCTATATTTCAATTAAAAAAAGAATCTAACCAGAGAGCCAAGGAAAGCCTCTAACAATGAGACAGAGATAAAAACATAGAAAGAAAGAAAGAAAGGAAGAAAGAAAGAAAGAAAGAAAGAAAGAAAGAAAGAAAGAAAGAAACCCAAAAGAAACAGAGATATTACAGGAAAATAAAGTTTAAAATAATAGATGAATCCTTGGAGATATAAAGGAAGATATCACATCCATAAAACAAGATGCTACAAAAATGTACATTCAGAGAAAATGAAAGAGCTCTTAGAAATTAAAATATGATAACAAAAAAATCAACAGATGGAAGATAAACGCTGAAGCTTTTTGATTTTAAAAGAAGTTGAGAAAATAGAAGAAAAAATTTATAGAGATGGAACAAAGGATTTGTTCCAACAAAGAGAGAACTCTTGATTTCGGCTCAGGTCATGATCTTGAGGTTCATGAGTTCAAGCCCCACATCGGGCTCTGTGCTGACAGCACAGAGCCTGCTTAGGATTCTCTCTCTCTCCCTCTTGCTCTGCCCCTCTTCACTCACACTTACTTTCTCTCTCTCTCTCTCTCTCAAAAATAAGTAAACATTAAAAAAAAACACATTCCAAATACTTGCAGTTCCAGAAAGAGAGAAGAGGGGAGAAGGAAATCGTCAAAGAGATAGTTCAATAATTTTTTTCCAGACTGAAAAATAAGCATCTCTAAAATTTAAAAGTCCACTGGGTACCCAATCCAATAAGCAAAGGAGCTTCACCAAGGCACGTAACTGGAAATTTCCAGAACACCAGGAACAAAAGAGCCTAAAAGCTTCCAGAGAGGGGAAAAGGATTATTTACAAAGGTTCAGGAAACAGAATGGCATGAAACTTCCCAATCGGCATTGTGGTTGGAAGGACAACTAAGCAGTGGTTTCAAAATTCTGAGAGAAATCATTATGTAACCTAAAGTTTTATACCTAGCCATACAGTCAAGTTTGAGCAGAAGAAAAGGCACGTTCAGACGTGCAAAGTCTCAAAAACAATGTTCTTCCCACACAGCTGTTCCCAGGAGGCTACTAGGAGTGAGTTCCATAAAAAATGAAGGTGTGTCCAAGAAAGAGGAAGATGTGGAGGCCAAGGAATAGGAGATCTATCCCCTGGAGAAGTGAAAGAAATTCCCAAAACAATAGTAAAGAAAAATAGTGAGATAACTTGAAAAAGCAGAGCCAGAGAATACCTACCCAGCTTGAGGCAGATGATGAAGGGTCTCAGAAAAAAAATGAAGTTGAAATTTCATCATCATTGCACATGCTTTGAGTACACCAAGAGGAAATCAACCCCTGGCAGTTTAGAGATCACTTGGTAATAGCTACACAGAAAACTATACAACTGGAAAAAAAAAAAAAAGGTAACTGAAGTGGGAAAGAGGAAAAGAGGGTCGCACAAGAAAGGAAACGGAACCAGAATCCATTCTGTGGCTCAAATAATATAGCAAAGATAATGTACAGATTAAATACTGACTCAGCCAAAAATCATCATGAAATTAACGTGCAGAGAAAGAAGAGGGTCACGTGTGTGTGTCTGTATGCCTGTGGCCTTATTGTGGGGTGGGGGATGAGACTAAGACTTCCACACTCATTAGGGATAAAGTTAATCATACCTAAATTTGAAAAGAACAATCACAAAACTTACTTTATACCAAATTTGAGATGGCACCTAGTAAAAGGATCTCCATTATTTTATGTGCCCTTAAAATTAAAAAAAAAAAAAAAGCCAATTAAACTATGACATACGATCGCCTATAAGACCCAAAGGCCCAAAGATTTCAGAGACGTTACCGTGGAAGGGAAGGAAGGATGTATGGATTAGAAATACAGCAGTGTGGTATGGGGCGCCTGGGTGGCGCAGTCGGTTAAGCGTCCGACTTCAGCCAGGTCACGATCTCGCGGTCCGTGAGTTCGAGCCCCGCGTCAGGCTCTGGGCTGATGGCTCGGAGCCTGGAGCCTGCTTCCGATTCTGTGTCTCCCTCTCTCTCTGCCCCTCCCCCGTTCATGCTCTGTCTCTCTCTGTCTCAAAAATAAATAAATGTTAAAAAAAAAAAAAAAATTAAAAAAAAAAAAAAAAAAAAGAAATACAGCAGTGTGTTCGACACCAAAGAGTTCTGAACAAAGTGGTGTGTTCAAATGGGTTACCTGCGTGGAGCAGGAATCCAGCTGGGGAGGGGTGAGGCACATGGTTGCTACTTCTGTTATAATCTTTGTTAAACTTCAAAAAAATATTATATGTGTAACTTTACTGTTAAGGGTTTAGTAAGTTTTAAATAAATAAATAAAGACTGTGTATCACAACCTCCAATTAAAAAAAAAAAACGAGAAACGGTTTCACTGCTCTAGTGAAAGAGGTTCAATGATATTTAATGAAACTACTTAGCATAAAAACATGTTGTAATTCTCATTATTTTACTATTCAAAATCAACTGCAAATGGGTGAGGAAAGCTACAGCAGAATCCAAAACCACTCCAAAGCTGCTATCCCTATCTTCTGCCCTCTTCTCTCAAATGGAACAAAATGTAAAATATAACTGCTCGTTGCCTATTTTATACGTATTTATTTGCTTGTGTTCCTGAGACGGTGGGTTCTCCCATCCGGCCTTTACTTACCAGAGGCAGTGGACTTCAGTATAAAGGAGCAGGCTCATTCCACGCCTCTTTAGCTTGGAAAAGCATCAATGTACAAAGGACACATGAGTCATCAGTGCCAGGGTGTTAACACAGGTATTGGTTAGTCAGGCACTTGCTCTACTGCTTAGGAAAAAAAGACTGATTTGCAGTGTGCATACAAAAAATAATAATAATAAATTTTTAAAAGAAAACTTTATTCCTGTTAGACCTAAACTCTGTCCTGAGAAAAGATATTTATTCCGGCCTCCCCATTTTTTTTAATGTGCCATTCTTCAGTTTTCCATGGGTTTGGAAGTAGCACTAGATGCAGGATTGTTAACCTGTCTCTAAAAAATGACAAGAGCCTGGACATGGGAACAGAATTCAGCCATGCTTTTAGATGGAATTAGTCCGCAGTTACACACACACTTAAGCACACAAACACCATGCACCGTCCAGCAGAGGCTATCAAGGACGACAGGAGGTCTGAAATTTTAAAAGCTTACCCATTAGCCTGTCGTCGGTTTCACGGACGTGGCACAAGACAGAAGACTTCTGGGTCAGGGACAACGAACTTTATTGCTCACAACAGCAGAGGATCCCTGTTTGCACCCACTCCCCAAGGCCTCACCCCCACAGGGCAATGGGAAGGGGGGCTGGTGATACACATAGCGGCTCACCTTCCAGGGAAAGAACTCTCAGCTTAGGGAACCCAAATCTTTTTCTGAATACTTTCATCGGGCTCAAATATACATCCCATAAAATTTACTGTTTTAGCAAGTTTTGAACATCCAGTTCAATGGCACCATGTCTTTTATGATAGATAGTAAACCTGCCTGCCCTTTGCACCACGGGAAGACATTACCTTTACTATACCGGACAATAAACAAACCAGGCCTTTGCCCCAAGGCAGGCGTTCTCAATCTCACTACTATTAACATTCTGGACTGAACAGGTTTTTGTTGTGAGGGCTGCATTGCAAGATAATTCAGCAGCCGCCCTGGCCACTTCCCAGCAGATGCCAGTAGTCCCTCAACTGTCACAATCAAATGTCCCCAGAAACTGCCAAACAGCCCTTAGAGGCAAGACTGTCTCCAACTGAGAATGACTGTTCCAGAGGAAGTCACTAGGTCTTTCAAGGTTGTTCAAACACCCCTGAAAAGATAGTCCAGAACAAAGGCACTCTGTGCCTCTGCTTGTAATTTAGGCCCAAAAACAGGAGACCCATGGAGAATTGGCTTCCAGCAGAGGCCTCAATATTTACTTCTAGAACTTGATCTGCTTTTCAGGCACAGACAAATTACTTGGCCGATTACGGATGATAATTATATACCCACCCCCCCCCCCACCACACACACGTGCACACATGCATACCTTTGTTCATGGCCCTCTGACTAAAGCTTTAATAGGAACCACTTAGATGATAGGAAATCAGTCCAAAGAAGTTAATAGCTATGGCCCAAAAGGGAGTGTATGTTAGTGTCACTCACAGCTGAACCAAGTAGTATATACAATGACTACATTTCCTTTCTTACGAAGGAATTTTTTCTTTCTTTAAGCCAATAATTGACTTTTTTTTTTTTTGCATTTAATACTCTTCCCCCAGATTACTCAGATGCTTTGAAATTGGACAGACCTGTATTCAAATATCAACTCCTGGGGCACCTGGGTGGCTCAGTCGGTTCAGCGTCCGACTTCAGCTCAGGTCATAATCTCGCGGTTCGTGGGTTTGAGCCCCACGTCGAGCTCTGTGCTGACAGCTGGGAGCCTGGAGCCTGCTTCGGATTCGGTGTCTCCCTCTCTCTCTGCCCGCCCCCCCCCCCCCCCGCTCGCGCTCTGTCTCTCTACCTCTCAAAAATAAGTAAACATTAAAAAGTTGTGTTTTTTTTTTCAAATACCAACTCCTCTGCATAACGGTACAACCCTAGACAAGCAATCCCATCTACATGAGCTCATTCTCTTTCTACATATAAAGTAGGTGGGATGAGACCCATGTTTCAGGGTTGTCATCACAGTTGTATGAATACAAAACCACCTAGTACAGTGCCTGGTCACACCACAAGGGTGCGACCTCAGAGTTGTTCTTACTGTAACGGACCTTTACACTGACTTCTCCACACCCTCGCTTGGCCCTTCACAGTATTTATAACACAGCTGCTTAGGATATGGAGCAAGAGGTCTCCGGGCCATGGAGAGAATGACTCTATGACCCGACCCCATAAGTATCTCTCGCCAACCACATGTGCTAGCTAAGTCCAGCTCTAGTCAAAGAAGAAAGTAAGCCTGACCTTCTGTTACCCGGTTTTTATTTCCTTCAAACCGACATCAGTGTGTGGACAGTGCCCACCTTTTACCAACCTGTTTAACTCAGTCTCTCTGCACACTTCTATTTCAATAGGCTAGCCCTCTCCAGTCGAATGAGAAATCAAGCTCTGTGGACACTTATCCAAGGCCGTTCAGGTAGTTTCAGAGACCAGCTCCCTCTGTTGGCTCCTTGAGATACCAAACTTACAAAGAAAGAAATACCAGGGCGCCCGGGTGGCTCAGCGGGCTACCTGTCAGCCTCCTGATTTCGGCTCAGGTCATGATCTCATGATTCGTGAGTTTGAGCCCCACGTCAGGCTCTGTGCTATCAGCACAGAGCCTGCTTGGGATTCTCTGTCTCCCTCTCTCTCTGCCCCTCCCCTGTTGGCGCGTGTGCGCTCTCTCTCTCTCTCTCTCTCTCTCTCATAAATAAATAAATAAACATTAAATTTTTTTTTAAATAAAGAAATACCTATCACAGATTTTGAAACTTGTTAAGTGATTAACAAAGAGAGTTCTCTTCTGGTAATAATGGTATGATTTGGTTTGATTTTTGACATTTTGGCTTTGGAATAGAAATGAGTCTGGTTTGTGGCAGCTGTTACGTGCTGTATACACATGATGATTACTCTTCCTTGTCTTAAAATGTAACATTTAATTATAGCTTCACAGAAGACTTCAAATTCCATTTTCCCTCAGGGGAAAAAAAATACCTTTAACTGGAGTTTACAAAAAATTATTAGTTGTAGCTAATCCTGGGTAATAAATTGGATTTTTGAAATCTGTGTGATTTTTAACGCATTAGGCTTTTCATCAGGAAGGTGATGCTTACAGAAAATGCCCGTAGAATAATCAAGTAGCAATCTCACTGCCACACTGCTAGGACAAATACAATTGAGAAGATCATCTATGGAACTTGCTGGATTGTGAAATTTGCTTTCTGAAAAGGAAATATCACATAATAGTCCAAGGACAAGTGGCAAATCCTAGTGACTTCTTGTTCCCTTTAGCCAGGGGTATGATTTCCCCCTCCCCAACCTAAATTCCAATCCTCCATATAGAAATGTAAGAAATCTGCTTGAATTGTATTAAAAAGCCTACCTGACTTATTTCTTGCATCATTTAGTGAACACTAACACTCCCTCATCCCTTCTACAAGCACATGTACACACACCCAGAGTCTCTCTCTCTCTCTCTTTCTCTCTCTCCCTTTCTCTCCCTCTCCCCTCCCCCCTACAAATACAGTGTTCCGTTGGCCTAAAAGGAAAATCAACAGAAGACACAGCAAATACTTGAGTTGCATCTGTATAGGCAATTCTTCTATGAAAACCAAAATCCAACCACAGCAATTTCAAAGACCCTACAGGAGAGAATATCACAGCATTCAAAACAAACGAAGAAAGAAAGAAAGAAAGAAAGAAAGAAAGAAAGAAAGAAAGAAAGAAAGAAAGAAAGAAAGGCAAACTCCTTTTCTAAATGGAGGAATTTTTTTCTAGATAAAAACCCAAGTCAGTATTTTTTTTTCTGTACCAAACTTTCTCCCTCTTTGCATCCCCTGGCTTACCCCCCAATGCACCTTATTCTTCAATGTTATTTATTAAAGTTACATCTTTTTCCAGAATTACCAAAACAACAAAAAATAAAAAAAGACAGTCCAAATGGCTGTTCTCTTTGTAGGAGTACCAGGAAGACCTGAAGGTGTGTTGTGTTGTCTTGTGTTTAACATTGTTTGGCCACCTGACTACCTGAGAGGGTTTAACCAGCACCTGCGTGGGAACAGCCTGAGGCCGGTCACGCGGGACTGGAAAGAAAGAAGTGACAATTGGTTTAGGCGCATTTTTAAAGACCTGGGAAAAGAAAAAGAGGTTAGAGAAGGAGAGAGCCAAAGCATAAGAGACTCTTAAAAACTGAGAACCAACTGAGGGTTGATGGGGGGTGGGAAGGAGGGGAGGGTGGGTGATGGGTATTGAGGAGGGCACCTTTTGGGATGAGCACTGGGTGCTGTATGGAAACCAATTTGACAATAAATTTCATATTAAAAAAAAAAAAGACATGGAGACTACCTGATCAACTGGGATCTCGACTTGAGTATCTTCATCTTCTTGGACTTCTGCTGCCCCCTGTGTCTCAGACCTCTCTGCTCCAGCTTTGAAGACGCCTTCATCTATTATTGGAGACAAATGCACAGCGAAAATCAAAATCCAATTGTGACATCGTGTGGCTGAATGCTGAAATTACAATCAAATACCTAACGAAGATCATGTTTTCTAATAGGTATTTTGGCTCCCTTTGTACCCTCCCCCCCAATTCTTCTGCATTTCACACTGGGAAGAGGGACAGTGGCCAAGACGAGGTGGACCCAGCAGGGCAGAGCTGCGTCCCAGACCCCTCTCTCACCCTCTGGCTGCTGACTTAGTAACACAACCCTGCAGATGTATTTAGACAGAGAGGACCTCGCACCTATTATCTGCTCGCCGCTCCTATCCAGGAAGCAGTGATGATGCTTGGTGCCTGAAAACACTAGTTTTAGAAGCTCTCCTTTCTGAAGAGAAATCACAGAGCTGACTCTGGGTCTCACACAAATCAATCTTTTATTTTGCAGATTTCCGCAGGATTTTCACAACCTAGGTCTTAAAATCCTTAGGTGTAAAATGGAACCTAAATCTCTAAGACTTTAGGTTAAGCTGCCGTGACCTGTTTTCCCCACTGAAAGCAGCGATAGCTGTTTTCCGTATCTGAAGTCGTTTTCCTGTTTCCCCTCAGTCTTGTCTCCTCCGGGCCACATCATCAAAGAATCCCAGAACCGTCTGTCATTCTCTCTGCGTGCCCCCCGAGTAGGTTTAAGGCTTCGGTCCTTCTCACAGAGGTTTCCTCTGGCCAATTTTTAAGGATCTCCAGGAATGGAGAACTCACCTCCTTCTCTGCTAATCTATTATAGGACTAGATTACCCCCTGCACTGTACCAAGTACGGTTTCACCTTTTGTCTTGAAACCCCCTCTATTTCCCCCATAGAAGCTTGCTTCCCAGAGCACAGTGACCGGACACGTGTCACATGAAAACACTCCATAGTGTTCAAGTTATAAAGTCACTCTTGATTAAATGTAAAACAGATTCTTACATTCGTGGAGGCTCAGTGATGTAAAAGGCACCGTGCCAGTCGATGTGGCCACCTAAGGTATAAATGAGGTGTGGACTGTCCTCTCAAGTTGCCTGCAGACCAATGCGCGTCTGTACAGACATGCACACACGCCCCCAGTAGGGCTCCCTGACAAAGCGGTGTAAGAGGGGGTGTATCCAAGGGCTGCGGGCACTTAGCCCTTCTGGTTTCTCCTAGAGAAACCATTTTCCTTTTTAATTACTTTTTTTTGTACCTTGACTAGATATTGGCTGCTCTACTCTCCTTTTTAAAAAGGAGACAGCTGCCCTCAAAGCTGATTATATGCCTAAGATTAATTCGCATGGATTAACTCATTTTGAGGATTATCTACAGCAATCATTCACTCCCAGGCTGGTCCTTCCTATCACTCAACAAAGTCTTTCCACCCACTGATCCCTTCTTCCATCGGCTCTTGTATGCTTACGCCATCCAGAGTAATTTTTCATTCATGGGTTTTCTCACTTAAATCATCTATAGGTACGTGAACATTAAAAATATACACGTATATAGGAATCCTTACAAAACCATTACCAATGATGATGTCGGCACTGTCATTACCACTAGTACTAATCCTCCCCCAAAGACATGTACCATACGGCATATCTAAGGATTATGTCCTGACTCTGTCCTGTCTTGCAACCGACAACACGGATCCACAATGAAATCTCAGCCAAAATCCCAGCCACCTCAGAAGAAAGAATATAGAAAGAGAAACAGAGAATGCGATGACGTCCTCACAGATGTAGGAATAAATGCACAGAGTTCTGGTCGTGCACTGAACAAAGCCATCCTTGACCCAACAAAAGTGCAGGGAAAGCCACCGCAAGGGGCTAGGAAAATAACTTACAGTTATTCTGTCATAAAGGAGGAAAAGTGGAAAGGAGTAGTCCAGTCCACAAAAGTGGAGGCAACAGAGACTGGGTAAGCTATTGGTCTCTCAAGGACTCGGAACTTGAACCTTGGAACTCAAGGCAACAATGGTGGAAACAACAGAAATAAATACTGCCTTATTCACATGTGGAGTTCGTAACCTTGTGGATGTTCACAGGCAGATTTCGAAACACAGGCCGCACAATTTATCAAATGTTATCTCCAGTATGGTTTTAAAAGGAAAACCAGGCATGTGTGACATTCACTGCTACCTTCTGGATTACTTTAGAAGACAACAATCACACTCAGCCCCGAAATGTCCCTGGAGTCAAACCTGCAGAGAAGGACGCTACACTATGGCGATGACCTAAGTACCTGACTTTTTGGGTGACATTTTAGCATTCATGTGTTGCACTTGCTTTCAAAGACACTCCCAAGAGCAACCTACAGATACAAACGGAATATATTCTTAAATACTCACATTCAACGAAATGCTTAACTGTATGCAACCAGAACTACAAATGACTTACCGATGTGTTTCAGAATAAACATTTCACCGGAAAAGAAAAATGAAACCAATGGTAACAAATAAAATAAAATTGAAAGGGCGCTGGAATGGAAAATGGCAGCCAACAGGGTAGAAAAGGCAAAGAGACAAATCAAGAACACTCACTGTCCTGTGTGACGACACAGAGAACAGAAAGAGAAAAGTGTGCGTCTGTGGCATGGGCGGAGGGCCTTGCTCATCAGTGAACTGATGTCTGTCTCCTGCAGCAGAGCAAGAAGGGAAGGTCAGAAGGGAAGTCACAGGAACAGTGGCAACAAAAGGAAAGAAAAGGAACAACAGCTAGAAAATTACTCTGTGATAGGAGACAGCCTACTAGAATTTCAACGTTTACTATACATGTTATATACAATTAAAAATAGAGAAATAGGAATTTCTAGAGAAAAAAACATTTTCACACAGCATGAGCTGATTATGAACTGTTTATATAATATGTTTGCATTTTTGAAAACGTGGAAAATGAAGAAAATAAACATCCTTCTAACCTCATGATGCAGAGACAATCACCTCTAATAATTTGACAGCAGATTTTCCCTCCCTTTCTCTCTCCCTCCTTCTCCTTACACACACACACACACACACACACACACACACACACAGATGCACGTGCGCACACACTCATTCATGAAAGTGGAATCTTACTGTACATATAATTTTCTAAGGCTGTTTTTTACTTTAAAATCACATCCTGAGCATTTCCCGTATCACTAAATGTTATCTTAACACAGGAAGTTGCTGCACGTGGTATACCACACTGCAATTAAGGGACAATACTGAATGACGAAAAGTTGTTTTTAAACGAATAGGGTGCATTGCATTCATCTGATCGATGGGTAAATATGTATCAGGGTCCAACACACAAAAGTCACCCTGGGACACCTGAAAGGGTTGCTCTTTACAGGCTTAGCATCTTGTGGAAAGGTCACAGAGTCATGGGCTATTTATCTTTCCAGGTACATGCCTTGTAGCTCCTTTCCTGCCTTATGGGTCCTTGTTTGCCGGGAATAAGCACAGTGCCCTGCCCACTAAGTCCTCGGGAAATGCTTATTGAAATTTAAGTCAAAAGACAAGTTCCTGGTTTGATCTCTCTCTCCCATGTTGAGTCCCCTCTAGCTCTATGCCCCTTTAACCCTGCCCCCTGCACCGTGGCCAAGTATTGAATTTTCTCTTCCAAAATGTCCCCTGAGCATGTGAACATCCTGGTTTTGATACAATTTTGACTTATGTGATTAACTCATATAAATCCCCAGTCTCTCCACTGAATGTCTGATTTTAGAGGCAACCTCCCCAATCCGGTCTTCTCCATCCTGTATCTATCACCTGAGTGCTTTCAATACTCAGGTGATGAACCGTTCCACACCCAGGCCTCAATACTCTGGCTTCTCAACTCCACTGAGATCTCCAACTCTGCCTTACCACACGTCCTCTTCATCCCGTGCAGGGACTGCCATCACAGCCCGCCTGCAGAGCCCACGGTGTTAGCTCACGTCTCACGCCTGTGCCCTCAACATCCAGGTGATGCCTTTCAGCCTTGTCCCTCTGCGGCTGACTGTTGGGAGTCTAGGAGTCTGGCGCTCTCTCTCTCCATTTCTCCATTTCGCTTTCTGTGTTTCAGCAGCGCTGCTGGCTGCTGCTTCTCAGTCTCCTTGGCCAACTCAGCCTTCTCTGTCCACCCTCTAAGTGGTGGACCACTATTCTCTACTCACACACTCTCCTTAGACAAGCTCACCAAGATCATGGTTTGAACACCAGCCATAGGCCAATGACTCTCTGATCTGTACCAGCTTCTTCAGAGATCCCCAAACTTGTATCTCCAATTACCTAACTTGACATCTCACCTTTGATATCAAATGGGCATCTTAACATCATCAAAAGAGAATTCTGTTCCTCTGCCGGCCAACTGCCCATCAACTCTATTCCCCACTCCGGGAAATGGCAGTACCACTCAATCCCCAAATCTTGGAATTATCCTGACTTCCTTCTTGCTCTCATTCCATGTATCCATTCCATTGTTGTCTTGTCAATTCAATTTCCTTTTAAATATATCCCAAATCTGTGAATATTATCCCTATTTCCATTATCAACTTGGACTAATCATCATTATCTGCAGGATGGGCAATTGCAAAGCTTACACATCAACATCTCTCTTCTTCAACTCTTGCTATCCTGTAATTCATCCCCCACAAAATAGCCAACTGCACTCAACAGATGATAAAAAGTATTTAGAAACTCTCACATCGTTCCATCATGCATAGAACCCAAGGTCTTTACCATGGCTCACAAGGGTGTGATCTGGTACTTACCTCCTTCTTGGCACACGCTTCCTATCACATTCCCTTTGCCCATTAAACTCCAGCTACATTCTGCTTCTCCAACAGAAAGTTCATTCCCACCTTTGTACTTCTTATGCCTTCTCCCTGAAATATTCTTTCCCCTTTTTTCACAACACTGGCTGCTCCTTATCACACAGATCTCAGGAAACCCTCCTCCTTCCTATTACAGTAGCCACCCAGTCATTCGTATTGTTTTTTTTTTTTTATTTTTTAACGTTTATTTATTACTGAGAAACAGAGAGACACAGAGCATGAGCAGGGGAGGGGCCGAGAGATGGAGAGACACAGAATCGGAAGCAGGCTCCAGGCTCTGAGCCGTTAGCACAGAGCCCTGACGCGGGGCTCAAACTCACAAACCGCGAGATCACGACCTGAGCCGAAGTCGGATGTTTAATAGACTGAGCCACCCAGGCGCCCCAATATTGTTGTATTTTAATTCTCTGACTAGCACCTACTACTAGCTGACATTTTCTCAGGTTTATTTTCCTGTTTTAGTGTTTGCCAGTCTCCACCAAACCATAAGCTCCAAGAGAGCGGGTACCATGCCCCCGTCGTTTAATGCTGTATCCCCAGCATGTAACAGAGTTCTGCACACAGTCGTTCAAATGGTATTTGTTGAGAGAATGAAGATATTTGCTGCACTGAAATAAAATGTAAGGAGCATCCACTCATTCACTATTTTTAAAGACTTTGTTTTTAAGTAATCTCTACCCCCAGTGTGGGGTTCAAACTCACCACCCCAAGATCAAGACTTGCATGCTCCACCAACTGAGCTAGCCAAGCACCCCAGGAGCATGCCATTTAGAAGCCAGGAGCCAGCGGATTAATTCTTCATGCCCTTACATGGTTTATACCCCCATCTGGCCAACAGGTGGCAGTACAGCATCTGGATGAGGAGGGGGATAACGAAGGTTGAAGAGAAAGAAGGCTGGAGTGTGGCTAACACAGGGATCAACTATGTATGCTATTGTGGTGGGCAAAGTAACAGCCCCCCAAAGACACCCATGTCCTAATCCCCTGTTACTGTCATTGCGCTACATTGCATGGCAGAGGTGAATTAAGGCTCAAGATAGAATTATTGTTGCTAATCAGCTGGCCGCGAGATGGGGAGACTGTCCCGTATTATTCTCGTGGACCCAGTGTAATCACAAAGGTCCTCATAAATGAGAGAGAGGGGCAAGAGGATGGGGGTCATGGTGACAGCGTGTGAGAAAGGCTCGCCAGGTCATGGCTGGCTTTGGAGATGGAGGGGGACATAAACCAGTGAACTATGGACGACCTTCGAAAACTGAAAAAGGCAAGGGTAAAAATTTTCCCCCTTAGAGACTCCAGAAGGAACAAAGCCCTGCCAGGGCTCTGATTATAGGCCAATGAGGACCATTTTGGAATTCTGACCTCCAGGACTGTAATATCAAGAATCTGTATGTTGTCGTAAAGTGCCCAGTTTGTGGTGAGTTGTTACAGCACCAATAGGAAACTAATACACCATGTGTCTAAAAGTCATGGTCTAGGGGAGCCTGGATGGCTCAGTCAGTTAAGCACCCCACTTCAGCTCAGGTCATGATCTCTCAGTTCGTGAGTTCAAACCTCACACTGGGCTCACTGCTGTCAGCACAGCCTGCTTCAGATCCTCTGTCCCCATCTCTCTCTCTCTCTCTCTCTCTCTCTCTCTCTCTCTCTCTCTCCCTCCCTCTCTCTCTCTGCCCCTCCCCTGCTCATGCTCTTTCTCTCTCAAAAATAAAATAAAAAACATTAAAAAATAAAAATAAAATAAGTAAATAAATAAGTAAAAGTCATGGTCTAGAGAGAATATCAGGGCAGTAGCCATGGCAAATCCCCTTTCCGACTCCTGCAGGCGCCTGCTGGATGGGGTGTTCAGAAAAGCCCCTGTAAACCCACTGCTTTTTGTTCTCCTGCTATCACCTCTCTTTCTCACTCCTCTACAAGGTGCAAAAACCAGCACCACCCCCCAGACACCCACCCATCTGCCAGAAGAAAAGGGATTCAATTTTTTTAATGTCTTCCCCTACCCGAAAACATCTGTAATAAAAACCATTCGCTAACAAACTAAAGAGCAGGGATAAATTTGATACACAATACTGCTCCCATTCAATTACTACATTAAGGATCAAATCCAACGCTCTGATGCACACACACCCACATTCAGCTCTAATCTCTCCTGTTTGAATCGCAAAGAGACATTTTTAGTGTATATTACACCGTAAAGCAACAGCAAAGACGCTGGTAAAAAATAAAAACGCTCCTCAATTATTTTTCACTTGTCCCTTATGAATTTTATTGCCTAAAGAATGAAACGGCACCACTGTGGAGTTCATAATAAATAGGAATCCGTTTCCCTGCAGAAAGGGAAAATAGACACTCATGTTTGTTTAGTTTCCACAACTAGAACAGGAGAAATGAAGAGGTTTCCCGGTTTCAGGGTGTCGATATTTCAGTTGAGTAGTGTCACAATACTCTAACGTTCTTGAGTAAGAGAAGTTACCAAGTGATGAATGACACACGCAAGTAACTGATGAGAATTAGTGTTTAAGCCCAACCATCTTGTTTAAGGCGTACCTCCTCACCAGAATTACTAAAAATTATTTTTAAATAGCATGATAAGCCATATTTTGATGTGCTCCGTGTTTGAAATCAATGGAAACTTATCGGGGCAAAGAAGAAAAATAATGGAGTGATGCCTGGTTCTGAGTACTTTATGGAAATATTAGATATCTACTAAGTGGAAGTTCTACATGTAAGCAAGAAAAGTTTAATGTGACTATAAACATTTTACTATGATTTACTACTGAGACTGACTCATACAGAAATGCTCAATTAGAAACAAGACATTGATTTTAAAATGTAGCTCATTAAACCCAGTAGAGAAAAAAAAAATGTGGGAAACAAGGAGTCTGTAACTTTCAGTGTATAGGACAACACTCTAAGAAGAAAAAAATATCTAGGCTTACTTACAAGAAAAATCACGCACTCTTTCTATGTTGTCACATCAGTTACCAGAGGCAGAATTAAGATCAAAATTGGCAAGGAGACACAGAAGTTATCTTCATTAGCTAACGTTAATGGGATCCCCACGCACACGTGAAATGTATTGAATTTCTAACACGTAACTCTTCGTGGAGATAGATTTTTGTCATCATATCTTACTGAAATTTAAAGAAAGTGCTTCCGGAAAGCTGGCCCAGTGTGAAGCAGTCTCCCTACGTTCAGGAAGCAGCGAGGCAGAGAGGAAGAATGGGCCCACGTGCAACGGCGTGTCCTCGTGAGAGGACGTTGGCCAACCCGCCCCCGACCCTCGGTGGGACGTAGCCCATGTCCTCCCACCACTTCCCCAGATTAAAGCATATTATCATCGGGAAGAATCAGATCAAACGGCAGCTAATGTTCTGAGCACGTCTGAGATGGTACCGCCATGTAACCCAAATGTTTTTTAATCGCTGACCTTCTCCCTATGTTTCATCATGTCCCACAAACTCACCTGGAAACTCTTTACAGAAACCAGAATATCACAAGAGTTCATCTTCTTTGGCAATTCAGAATAGTACGTGACAATGACCATATCCATACACTTACGGAGGCTGACTTTTCTCAATCGCGGTGAAATATTTGACTTCTTTCCATTCCCTGACTTCCTCTCCAGGGTATTAACTATCATCTGCTCTGTAACTGATGTTTAAATCTGTTTGCATCTATTAAGCAACTGTAACTCTTTGCATAGAGTTGATCTTAACCGCCATGGTTATTTTACCTTGGCTTTAAATGGGTGCAACACAATTTTCCAAGTGTAAGCACAACTTAAAAGTAGGATTATTATCGTTGACCACCCCAGATCACAGGCAATTTTGTTCTTATCCCTACATTTCTGCATTAATCTTTTTTAGATACATATGTTTCAGATTTTTATCAAAATTAGTAATATTCAGGGGCACCTGGGTGGCTCAGTCGGTTAGGTGTCTGACTTCGGCTCAGGTAATGATCTCACGGTTTATGAGTTTCAGCCCCGTGTCGGGCTCTGTGCTGACAGCTGGGAGCCTGGAGCCTACTTTGGATTCTGTGTCTCCCCCTCTCTCTGCCCCTCCCCTGCTCATGCTCCGTCTCTGTCTCTCAATAATAAATGTTAAAAATTTTTTAAATAAAAATAAAAAAATTAATATTCAGAGTGACAATGAAGCATGCACTTACAATATATAGAATTCATGACTTTTTTAATAAGTGATTTATTTATTTATTTTTTTTTTTTATCTTGGAGAGACAGCATGCAGGAACAGGGAAGGGACAGAAGGAGAGGGAGAGACTGAGAGAGTACTCTCTCAAAAATAAACATTAAAAGAAATGTTTTTAAACAAAAAATAAATTAAAAAAGAAAAAGAAAACTTTGTCTCATAGAACAGACTCTGAACTTGATCTTAAAGATGATGAAGACCCTCTGGGGGACTGGGGGCGGGGCACTGTCCTGAAAGAGGGCTGCCTCGATGGATGGGGTTGGGGAACCCCGGGCAGGGTGTGTGTGGAGGGAGGAGATAGGGAAGGTACCACTCAAGGTGCTCTCGCAGTTCACTGCCGAGCAGGAGGCATCAGGTCAGAGTGAGCAGACTGGCTGAGATGTAGGAAGGAAAGGCTGGAATGTGGGTCGGAAGCTACCACAGGCTGGTAGCCTGCAGAGTTCCCACAATGGGATGGGAGCATAGGGCAGGGAATGACAGGTCCCCAGGTCCAGAGCACAGAACCCGCAGCACCTGTTGTGGTGGCAGGAAAGGCACTGCTCTGGGGACTGTGGTCTGCACAGTCCTGTAGGTCCTGCGTGAAGGCAGCACCAGAGGGATGGGCAGAGTGGACACAAGGGAAGCAAGGCTGTCCTGGCAGGGCTCCGTGACTGCCTGGAGGGAAAGGGATGAGGTGAAAGAGCCACAGGGGACTCAGGTTTACAGCCTGGATGCATAAGCGATTAGTAGCGCTATTTACCAGGATGAGAGCCAGAGGATAAGGGGGGCGGGGGTGGGTGGTGAGAAGGGAGGCGAGGAGTTCTGAATTGGATGTACTGGCTGGAGTCTCCTGGTAAGCATCTCCACAGACACATCAAGGTAAGTGGCTGGAAATACAAACGTGTTAACTAGGATAAAGCTCTAGGAGGAGGATACTGATCTGGGAACGGTCAGAATGCAGTTGGTAAATAAAGTCATGGGTCTAGGGGCACCGGGTGGCTCAGTCGGTTGAGCGTCTGACTTCAGCTCAGGTCATGATCTCACGGCTCGGGAGTTCAAGCCCCGCATCGGGCTCTGTGCCGACAGCTCAGAGCCTGGAGCCTGTGTCGGATTCTGTGTCCCTCTCCCGCTCTGCCCCTCCCCTGTTCATGTTCTGTCTGTCTCTCCCTCTCTCTCAAGAATAAATAAACATTAAAAAAAAATTAAAATGTAAAGCCATGGGTCTGGACAATAACCTGCAATGAGAAGAGAAGATGATTGGGGGCTAAAGTTCAAGGAGACAGCATTTAAGGGATGGTAAGAGGAGGAATGCGCAAAGACTGACAACAAATAAGGACAGGGAGGAGAGAGAGAGACAGAGAGAGAGAGAGAGAAAGGAAGGAAGAAGAAAGGAAGAGGAAAGAAAGAAAGAGGAAAGAAAGAAGAAAGGAAGGAAGGAAGATGGAAGGAAGAAAGAAGAAAGAAAAGAAAAAAGAAAAGAAAGAAAAAAAGAAAGAAAGAAAGAAAGAAAGAAAGAAAGAAAGAAAGAAAGAAAGAAAGAGGAAAGAAAGAAGAAAGGAAGGAAGGAAGATGGAAGGAAGAAAGAAGAAAGAAAAGAAAAGGAAAGAAAAGAAAAGAAAGAAGGAAGGAAGGAAAGAAAGAAAGAAACAAACAAACAAACGAGCAAGCTGTCCAGAAGCCCTGGGAAAATGAAAGCAACAACAAAGGAGCGACCGGTAAAGTGTCCTCCAACGTTGGCATGCCAGTGATCGGTCAACGAGGTGAGAGGAACTTCAGTAGAGCATGAAGACCCGCTTACTCTGGGGTGTGGTTTGAAAAAGCGGTGAAGAAGTGAAGACAGGAGTGTGGACCGCTCTTCCCAGATGATTCCCTGTGAAGCAGAGAGGTCCTATAAAACCGAACTCAGAGGCCACGGAGGTAGCAAGGGCTGAACGGAGGTCAAATCCCATCTTTTCTGACTCTCGCCTTCCAATGAATTTGTCACAGATGTCAGCACCATAAAGCTGTTGCTAAGCCTATGTCCCCCATGCATGAGCACATCTAATGAAATCCAAGCATTCTTGCAGAAACTCAAACAGTTCATCCATTCATGCCCAAGTTAAACCAAAGCGGACCACCTTCTTCTCGATGACATAAATGTAACTAGAAACTGTATGTCATGAAAATACCAATCATTCTTGCTATGCAGACATTTACTGGAGTTCACACCTTAGCTAAACCGCCTGAATGAATTACATGGTAATCTGTCTGCAGGGAGTTGGGGTGAGGAGGCAGCAGGACCAGACGGACAGAAGGTTGCACGCAGAACCCATCCCAGGAAACAAGGCACCTGCAACTTGCGTGCCTAATTAGCATGGTCATTAACAATCACCTCAGACAAAGAAATAAAAGACTCCTTAGCTTCAGAAAACTACTAAGAATTCATGCAAGGAATCCCCAAAACCCAAGACCAGAGAGAAACGTGGATTTGAAATTTTCTTTTTTTAATTTTTTTTATTTTTTTAACGTTTATTTATTTTTGAGACAGAGAGAGACAGAGCATGAGCAGGGGAGAGGCAGAGAGAGAGGGAGACACGGAATCTGAAGCAGGCTCCAGGCTCTGAGCGGTCAGCCCAGAGCCCGACGCGGGGCTCGAACTCACGGACCGTGAGATCGTGACCTGAGTTGAAGTCGGACGCTGAACAGACTGAGCCACCCAGGCGCCCCAGGATTTGAAATTTTCAAACTCTATCTGCAGTCAATGAAACTTGAGACACAAGACCGAAAAACTTTTCTAGATATTTGTTTCCAAATTACAAACACGGTGTAGACTTAAGGGACTGAATACCCGGCCCAAACACGAAACTGGACTGTGCATTTTAAAAAGTTGGTTACTAATCCCAATTATTACTAAATTACTCCTTTGAGAATCTAAGACTCCAACATGTGCTTTCATCCACCAGCAACAATATGCTTTAAAATACTACGCTCGACAATGCCAATACCACTGTAATTGTATGAAGCAAGTTATCACCGCTTTCCAAAGTCATCTAATCCTGAGACGGGCACTGGAGGTTCTGTGAGCTGTGGTCCTCACTCAGGGTAAGGAGATACACAGCGCAATGTGCAAATAAGCCCAAATCAGTCATTCTGAATAAAGGGATCGGATAATTTGTCATCTAATCTACTTGGCGCAGGTAGTATGCCTGAACTGTTCACTAAATCTGAGTGAGGACATTTTCAATTTAACCGTTCCAACATTTTACAGACAGCATGCTTCCATTTGCCTTAGACAACTGAAGTGAGATCGCTTAAACACTTAGCATTTCAGGTGTTTTATATCCGCTCCACAGTAATTCCTGGAGAGGATGATAAATTTTGATCAGAATTGATGCCCTGCTAAAGACGTAACTTAGCTTTGACTGATGGTTACCCTTCCACCTTAACATGCAGTGGTAAGTTACAATATATTCAATTCAGCTTATCTTTATGTGTAAACTCTATAATTCAAGGAGCTGCCGTCAATAAATAGTAGACAAAAACAAATTTTTGTGTGAGATGTCTTTCTCTGCAGTATCTATCATGTTCCAAATTTTATTTAAAATAGTCTGAGATAAATGCACTTACGGGAGTCTACTGGATTCTATCGTAAGATGACTATATAACCACAAATATGCCCACATATCAGCAAGTGATATAGACATTCAGATATAAAGTGACTATATATTCACTTGGTACAAAATTTGAGAGAACCAAGGAAACATAAAATATCACACCATCAATGGGAAAAGTGATCTTGATAGCTTCAATTAATGATGGGAAATATACAGATTAGGTACAAAATAGTACTATTTCTTACAAAACGACCACGAAAGAAAACAGATCAAAACAAATCAGTCTGCATTTTGCTCACTTAGACTTAATGCTGTTCCAATAACAGATATTGAATGAGTATCTGCCAGATTCTATAATCTTTCATTTGGTATTGAGACTTAGAGACTTAGTGTGTATTGTAATAAAAATCTATGGGGCACCTGGGTGGCTCAGTCGGTTAAGCATCCGACTTTGGCTCAGGTCATGATCTCACAGCTCACGAGTTAGAGCCTGCGACGGGCTCTGTGCTGACAGCTCAGAGCCTGGAGCCTGCTTCGGATTCTGTGTCTCCCTCTCTCTCTGTCTCTCCCCCACTTACACTCTCTCTCTCTCTCAAAATAAACATTAAAAGACATTTTTTTAATATATTGATGCTGCACTTTTCCAAAAATAGAAAACACTCTCCTCTAGCATTTTTCCCTGTGACTGAAGTTCATCAGCTATCAGTTTCATTCCGAATGGAATAATTCCGGATCCTTGGGCTTGCAGAATGGTATCTTTTTGTAAATGTTTATTCATTTTTGAGAGAGAGAGACAGAGTGTAAGTGGGGAAGGGGCAGAGAGAGAGGATGACACAGAATCTGAAGCAGGCTCCAGGCTCTGAGCTGTCAGCACAGAGCCCGATGCGGGGCTTGAACTCAAAAACCACAAGATCATGACCTGGGCGGAAGTCAGATGGCTCAACCAATAGGCCACACAGGCGCCCCCAGAATGGTATCTTTCAAATATCCTTGCTTCTTTCTTAATTGATAATTGAGAAATACCAATAATCTACTTGTTTTAATCTTGGGGAGGGGGAAAACAGAAATAAAGTAATTTCATTGGATTTTCATTAACCTATAATTTTTATGTATTCTCATTGCATTAAGTTGGTAAGAACTAACTTTTGGTTGGTTCTTAAGATGTTTTGCATACTTGGAATCAAGATAAAACAAAAATACTGGTAAGCCTAAGAAAATGTCTATTTTGGAATAGGGTAGGAATGCTTATTATCTAGACAAGAAACATTTTTTTCTTCAGCCTTTACCTACAGCAAGATGCAAATTAATAACAGTAGTGACAATATTAATAATGATGATCATTAGCTCATAGGTCTTGGATGCTTACTTTGTGACAGGCATTGTTCTGAGCACATTACCCGTGAAACTCATTCAATGCCCAAAACAACCTTAGGAATGACTGCTAACGCTACCCGCGTCTTACAGACAGAAAGCAAAGGTGTTCTGAAGTTCACAGACAGCAAATGGTGGAAAGAGGGCTCAGATACAGCGACTGGAGAAAGATGCATTCACCCCGTGGTTAACTGCAGGCTTCAGGTTTTCTGATGTGCCCGGCATGACCCGTTCGTGGGCTGCAACATGAGTTTGCTGGGTTGCAGCTAGTGTCTTTCAAGTAAAACAGAAGAAAACAGGAACTAGATTGTGCCTCCAGGCTGGGCTTCACGAGCGCACAGGGGCCCTGGAGGAAGAACATTCCACCTGGCTTCAGTGATGGCCCCTGGAGGCCACACTTTCCGTTGAAACCAGACCTTGCTTCCCGGGAAGAAAGAGTCTTGGCGGCACTCTGAGACATAAGCAAGACCAGGGCTCATCCTGGTTGCTCCCCCTTGTGGGACCTCCCTGTAGAAGCCACGCGTCTCTGCCAAAATGAGGAGGTGGCAGGGAATGGAAGGTGACCCTGGTTTACTTTCTCGTCCCGCCTTCCTTCCTCCCTGGCACACCGAAAGCAGGGCGTACTGGTGTGACGTGTGCATATGAGAAGTGCAGTGAGCACCCGAATGCGTCCTAACACGGTATTTCCACCCACCTGAGAAAAGCAAAATGCACGTGCAGGGACGAGCCCCGAAACACAAGTTGCGTGACTGTGACGACACATGTGAGCTACGTGCTCTTCTATTTTGCACATAAACTCGACACTGCGCGACGTAAAGACAAATGGGGGCGTTCACCTTAGTTAAAATTTTTGCTCCTTCTCTATGTAGGATGACAATGACAGCAAATGAAAGACGCCATCGAGAAGGAGAAAGACCACGGGAGCGAGGGAAAAGTATGTTTAAGGATCTTCCACGGCACTTTTGTCCTGCTCTTTGGACAAAAGGCACCGCACTCTCGTCGTGCACTGGACCCTCACATTTAGGCGGCGCCGTGCGGACGCAGAGGAACGGTAACGGCTATTTCACACAACTTTTGTCTCACGAGACAAATACGTATAAGCATATGTGCGTGTACTAGATCACGACGTACAGTTTTTTTCATACTGTGGGTCACGGAAAACTTAGGAAGCCCTTCACTACACTGGAGAGATCAAAGGCATAAAAACTCTCTCTCCTTGCCACCCTGAAAGACAATCCACTGAAACAGGGCAACATGGTTTCTCGAATTCCTGCTCCCCACTATGTTCTACACGCCTCTGCCCAATTTCTAGAGGCCACCACGACTTGACCCAGGTTGGACTTTCCAACATGTCCCACAGCTCTGCCACCAGGTTCTTCACCCCAGCCACCCCCAGAAGAGCCTTCGTGGCTGTGGGCTCCCCATCCTTTCTGCCCCTGTCCCCACCTGAAGCACTCCATCTCCTCTTCACCTCTGCACCTCTGTTCACATCACCACTGCACGGCCACACTGCCTGCCCACCCTTCCTTTCAAGGCGGAAGTCAACGGCCACCTCCCCAGAAGTCTTCCCCTTCTCTGAACGTTTCACACTTTCACTCCCTATCCTAACAGTACCACGCGATAGGCAATTACTGTCACCCAGAGGAGAGGGTTTCAAACTCACTTCACGCCTCCCATACTCACAACACAAGGTTGGGCTGCACACAGAGCTCAATATGGAGCCAGGACTAGGGCAAAGGACCTGGCTGTTCTGAACGCCTAACATATACGCGGAGCACATTCCTCACAACCACCCTGTGAAGTCAGCACTTTTATGCTACTTTATGGGTAAGGAACCTGAGGTTTAAATAATAACTTGCCCAAGGCTGCTCAGAGCCAGGCCCAAGGCCCAAGTGTCACCCATCACGGTGCCTTGTAAATGACACCCACCGTGGAAAAAAGCATCGCCACCATGAAGGTCATCAACTGCCAATCACACCCACTGGACCAACCTGGAACAAATGTTTTAGGAGTCACAGTGGAGAGCTGTTTTAATTCTGAATGTCCAGGCTGCCTTCTAAGTGACAGAGGAGGAGAAACAAATGCAGAAGTCAAGAATGGAAATAGAGGCCTGGTTGGGGGGGGGGGGGGGAGGTGGAGGGGCCTGAGGGGGGAAGGGGAGTGCTCCTGAGACCATTCTGGGAAAACAAATGAGAGGGAGAATACTCTTTGGAGAATAAATCAGACCTGGAGGAAGGTGTAAGCCATTAACCCTTGCAGGAACAAAAGGGAACTGAGGGGGGTCGATTTAAAAGTGTTGGCAATTCAGGCACAGAACGCAAAGCATGAGTTTGAGTCTGATGTGTGGCCCTGCAGGCAGTTTGGAGAAAGAAAGAAGTTTCATCTGCTTTCACCTTCATGGACGGAAAGCTGAAGACTCTCTCTGTGAGCTTTTCTTTTAAACATCTTAATCTGAGGTGCCTGGGTGGCTCAGTCGCTTAAGTGTCTGACTCTTGATTTCGGCTCAGGTCCCGATCTCACAGTTCATGGGTTCAAGCCCCACATCGGGCTCCGTGCTGACAGGTCAGAGCCTGGAGCCTGCTTTGTATTCTGTGTCTCCCTCTCTCTCTGCACCTCCTCTGCTCATGCTCTCTCTCTCTCTCTCAAAACTTAAAAAAATCTTAACCTATTATTGAATCTTCCAGCCATCTTTCAGGATAATTCTTCTTCCATGTGGAGTGAAACTATGTATTTTCCTGACTTAACTGTTGGAACCCTTCCATCAAAGTCCTAATTTGCCAGAATAACCACAGGTTTAATACCTGATGGTACCAGAAATCTGGTGCTGATAAAAACACTCACCTGGGGTAGGACCATTACAGGCACAGATACCCATATGAGAACATTTGTAACAATTTCATTCTTAGCTCCAAAGTGAAAAGCAGGAGATTTAATTTCAGAGTCAAGAAATTGTGAAAAACCATCTGTTTTCCTTAGATGTTCCTACGATGATATATATATTCTTTTTCACTGGAAGGAGAGTTAAAAATAAGGAGAGAGTAACAAGTTTGAGCTATAGCTATAGTAGTGTGTAACTAGCCCATCAAGCAACAGAATAACGCAAGACTACAAAATGAAAACAATCAAAATACTAAACACCTGTTTCAACAGCGAAGTCACAAAGGTCCATCATCATCAAAGCTATTTTTATTTCCAATCATATTTGCTTATTGGAATGTATGTTCCTTTGGGGGGGGGGGGGCAGGAAGCTGACATTTTATGGAAAAAAAAGGTAATGATGAAAGTATTTTCCCAGGAGTACTCCTATGTATGTATATCAAAAAAAAAAAAAATCAACATATTTCTTTTCGAAAAGTCAGTGGCCAAATGAATTTAGCACACATTGATGATTCCCACAGCTGGGTTTAAATGGAATCTGGCAAACCTCTATTAGAGAACATTCGAAAAAAGCTTTTAAATAAAGAGGGAGCTCATAATATTGAAACTGTGTCTAGCTGGATTGACTTCATTCTGAATGCTTTTCAAAAAAATGTTCAACAGTCCAACTTTACATTTAAATGTATTACACGTTGTTCTTACAGACAATGTAAGAGGCACATTTTAAAGCCAGAAGATGAGGGCGGCTGGGTGACCCAGTTGGTTGAGCATCCGACTCTCGATTTGGGCTCAGGTCACGATCTCACAGTTCATGGGATCGAGTCCCACATTGGGCTCTCTGCTGACAGTGGAGCCTGCTTGGGATTCTCTCTCCCTCTCCCTCTCTGCCCCTCCCTCCTGTTCACTCTCTCTCTCTGGCTCTCTCTCTCTCTCAAAATAAATAAACAAATTTCAAAGCCAGAAGAGGGAACCACACGCCAAGGAAGCAGAAGCAGACCAGCCGTCGTGTGCACACGTGGGTGGGGCTGACTCGGCACCTGCACAGCTCGCCCTCTTTCCCAACTTACATACTTTACAACATTCACTCAGGTTGCAACAATTTTACCTTAACTTCGGAAAGGTCACTGAATTGTCAGAGATGGAACACACTGGCTAATTAATTAACTGAGGAAATAAATGCATAAAGAAAGAAATACTTGCACTGAATAAATCATCTACGTAAATCTGTTGCACATCAGATGAACTTCCCTGAATTTATCAAGTTGCAAAAGGAAGCTATAAATTGTACTGCATAAGGGATCACGCCAACCAGATTTTTTTTGTTTTGTTTTGTTTTCTTAAATGAGTATTTATTTATTTTGAGAGAGAGAGAGAGACAGAGGCAGAGACATGCATGAGCAGGGGAGGTGTGGAGAGGGAGAGAGAGAATCCCAGGCAGGTTCCACACTATCAGCACAGAGCCCAATGTGGAACTTGATCCCATGAACCCAAGATCACGAACTGAGCCAAAATCAAGAGTTGGAAGCCTAACCAACTGAACCACCCAGGCTCCCCCAACCAGGCTTTTTCATAAATCATGCTGTGCCTGAGGATGTGCGGCTATCACTGCCCACCATACGCGCTTAGGTAACCATCACCCCGGCACTCACAAAAGGAAAGCAAAAGTGACAGAGAGGAAACGGTTCAGACTACTACTCATTTGAGGGAGTTTAAGAGTGAAAACTGTTCTTAAGCTTCACTGTACCGAGCTTTCCCGCCGGTGGGAAATAAAAGTGAGACGTGGCTCTGTCTGATGTGCCAAGTGATCCTGACCTCACCCCTTACCTTCCTCTTAACACACAGGATGGAGACAGTCTGGATCATCTGTAGATGCCCACACAGCATGCGGGTTCCCACCGGCCCTCTCAGCAAAGAGAAGGAGAAAGACTGTGGCAAGGTCTCTCCCTGAAGGGCAGAGGGCAGCGACGGGATGGGCATCGCCAGAGTCCCCTGGGAATGGCTCTGCAGTTCATGAGCCCTTCCGAGGGGGCATCCGTTCGCTCACTTGTCCACTGTCTGAGCACCAACACTGCACCCACGGCTGTGGCTGTCCTTCGGGCGCCGAGGAAGCAGGGAAGAAGACAGCCCTCGCCCCAGCACATGCAAACCACACGCCAGGTGCCCTGGGGATCTGATGGACATCCACGCGGGGGACAGTGGTGTGCCAGAGGACAGAGTCATCGAACACTCAAGGAGAGGCGCACGCAAGGTACAGAGCCCACCGGGTCAGCTTCCTTTGAGGAGCTGTGACAAATGCCTGCAGGCGACGTGCCAGAAATGTCGAGAAGGAAGTCGTGCAGGGTCAGCTGAAGCCCGCAGGGGAAGCGCTTTTGTGAGCCAGGGAGAGGGGCTCCATCCTGTCAAGGGGGGCCCCTGGCAGGGTTTTAACCAGACGAGGAGGCTGCCAGGGTCTGAGTTTTAGAAAGAGCACTCTGGAAGCAGCTGGGATGTGAGCTGTGCTGGGGGACAGCCGGGGGCAGGAGAGCCCGGGGGGCGGATCAGTATGTCCGCCAGGGAGGTCAGCTGAGGAACCTAGAGACTCTACGAGCAAAGGGGAGGCAGACTAAGTGGGAGCAGCCCACGGAGAAGGCAGGAGGACACAGAGGCGAAGGAGGAGAGTCAAAGAGGCTGTCAAAGTTGGAGAGGATTTTTTTAAGAGCCTTCAGAGGAGTGAAATGACGCTGCACCATGCCTGATTTCTACCACGCACTCTGCATAAATTAGCTCAGCTAATAAGGGGCTGTGATAATAATGACACCACTGTCATCTCGTTTTACACTGGAGGCAATCGGCACAGAGGTCATTTGAGTAACCTGTCCGAGATCCCACAAGTGTTCAGTGACGCAGGAGGCAAAGACACCACGTGGGGTGACGCCGGACTGGACCTTCCGGAGGCCACGGCCAGGCTTTGCCACCGTGTGTTCACCAAAAGTCGAAAAAGGAAGAAAGCTTCTGTTATGACGAAGCATGATTTGTAGGTGAGCCGTCGGGGGCGTCGGGGGTCAAGTATTCTTTTACGGGAGCCAGTGACACCTGAGTGTTTACTAACATGACCTCCATTCTCTTTAGCTGAAGCACCGGGCGGGTGGGTGTGTAAGCAGTGGGTGCTGATGCTTGAAAATGAGGAGATAGATGCAGCCAGAAGGTGAAGATCTTGTGAGCCCCCCTCTGGGGACTACTGTCTTAAGGATGCCAGGGAGCCACTCACGACGACCGGACTCTCCATGCTTCCCGCAAGACTTCCCTCGGTCTGGCTTTGGCTGTTCTCTTCTGTGACCCCACAGCATCCTGGACCTGCCTCTGTCACAGGGAGCCCTGACCACCCAGACCGTGCAGACTAACTGGCTCACCGGACTGTGGATATCTTCAGGGACGGGACCACATCCTGTTCATCTTTCTATCCTTAGCATCTAACAGAGCCATGAGATAGACTGAGAAAAAAGTAAACGTGTGTCTAAGTATTTCCGGCAGGTATGTGTTTTAGAAATATTCTTCTTAGAGCCATGTACTAGACGGCACGGAGACCGCTGGGGACAAAGACCTTTCTTCTACGTCATAAATGCCTTTTTCTGCCCTCAGGTCTCCTCCTCCAATTTGAGGGTCCCTACCACACCCAAATGTTTATAAGTGTCCGCTGCGTCTATGCCCCAACAGAAACTTGTAAGTGCATCACTGCTGGGGGACTCTGCGTGCTTTCAAAAAATTTTTAAATTGAGGGACACCTGGGCGGTTCAGTCGGTTAAACATCTGACTCTTGGTTTCGGCTCAGGTCGTGATCTCACAGCTCATGAGTTCCAGTCCCACATCGCACTGACAATGTGAAGCCTGCTTGGGATTCTCTCCCTCTCTCTCTGCCCATCCCCTGCTTGCACATGCTCTCTCTCTCTCTCTCAAAATAAATAAATAAACTTAAAAAAATTAAATGGAACTAAATGTTTGCACCATTTCAATTAGATGTACGAAGATAATCAGGCTGTCAGTAAGAAATTCTCCGTTATCTGCTGTGCACTGAACAGCTTGTTACACGTGATGTGTCTAGAACAGGCGAAGAAACACAAATAAATGAACAAGTTTGTCCCTGATGTGGAAGAGTATGCAGCATAAGTGCATAAATATGCACGCAAACAGATGAGTGTGTGTGTATACATCGATGCATGCATACACACGTGGGTGTGCAGACTCGTGCACCTGACGATGGACCGAAGTTCACAAAGGAGCGCTACAAACCGAGCGGTAACCTGACTGCAGAGTCCATCAACCATGCTGAATGCACCAACCGGGTCCCCTTCACAACATGTCAGCAACACCAGCCGGTCAGATTTTAACTCTTCATTTAAATGGTAGGTAACCTCTAACGTTGGCCAGCCCCTGATTTATTTATATCGTATACAAAAGAGAGCCTCAGACGGGGGTCCCATGCATCCGATCACACACACACACACACACGGATATGCATGTTCTGAGACAACAGCACTTTGCGAAGTCTGAAACTCCCTGTTCTTTTCTAATTTGACTACCTAATTCAATGTGAATAAATATCCCCCACCCCCAATCCCGGCAATTCATTTCCCGCTTGGAAATCATGTGCTCCCATCAGCCCCAGAACAGTAAAAGCAGCCCATCACACCAAGTCACGATGCAGCACGACTCTACCCACTAGCACGCATCGGTGAAACATTTGCACCTGATATTCAAGCCACATGCCTGCCTCCTGCTGGTCCCTTCTCTCTTGCTTACAGTTTTCATCACAGAGTAGCCAACAAGCATTTATTCTTTGTCACATCTGTTCCCCATTGTATAAGGATTTCTAAAAGTTTAACACACAATATCCGCCCAGCTGTGGAGCTGTATTCTAACTGGAAGTGAACACCCACTGACTGACAAACTTTTGTTGATCCCCTCCCCCAGCCCGCCGCGACACAGGCAGGTATTGGACTAGCATTCAGGACACAAAGACGAACAAAAGACGTGGACCTGGCCTGCACAAGCAAGCGTGGACCCTGAAAGTCCAGGGCAGACCCCACAAGACTCACAAACTATGCAAGAGACACGGGCCCGGCTCTGGGGAGCAAGAAGCCACTGGTTCCCAAGACACAGTCATGATCCTATCTGTGTTTCAGATGCCAACTCGTGGCTCTCAAGAATAAAGGGGAAGAAGACAGGGGGCTGAGAACATACGAGGCAGGGCTGCTCACGGGTCAAGAGAATATGACCCAGGGTGATGGCAGGATGGAGGAGACTCCAGAATATGTGTTGGAAATGGACCAGACGGTGCCCTGCGGGATGTAGCAAGGAAGAAAGCCAGCTGAAGGGCGAGGCTGGGGTTTCTCACTTAAGCCACCTCAGTGGACATGTAAGGAAGATGGAGCTGGAAGGGGAGCCACAAGGAATCGGTTGATTCAGAAGATTCTAAGTCTGAAAATCCTGTGGCAACGGTGAAGGGATACAGCAGGTAGCTGGGACGCAGGACTGGAGGGCCAGGAAGAAACGAAGGCTCGAGATGCAGACTCTGGCCTCACCGAGGGACACCACACTACACGGCGGACAGAGAGGCGGACTGAGCTTTCTTCTCAGACTGAGAAGAAACATGAAGGTAGAGGGGAAGACAGCAGGCAGGAGCGTCACGAGATCCAAGGGAAGACGGCAGGGTGCCCAGGAAACATCAGCGCCATGTACGGACTTCATTAGCTGATAAATAACACAGATTCCTTTTTGAAAGCAAACCCCCACATTAGATGCCCGTTTGTGAGTCAGCAAGTAAATGCAAAAGGTTCAGGTCCGTGAGGGTGAGGGTCACAAGGTCTTCCAGACGTGGCTGTCCCCGCCTTGGACTTTCAGAGCATGCGACTACAAAGAAGAGAAAGAACACTGGGACATTCCGGGCAGGAATTTAAAGCAAGAACAGCGGCACCTGGGTGGTTTAGTCGGTTAAGCATCCGACTCTTAGCTTGGGCTGCGGTCACGATCTCAAGGTTTATGAGATCGAGCCCCATGTAGGACTCCATGCTGACAGCTGGCACGGAGCCTGCTTGGGATTCTCTCTCTCCCTCTCTCTCTCTCTCTCAAAATAAACAAATAAACATTTAAAACAAAAAGGCAAGAACAGAGCATTGGAGGAGCAGGGATCATCAAGGGACCTAAGGAAAGGGACCGATCCCCTTGGATTCCCACTGAGGGGTGGTGTAAGGTAAAGCTGGACCCGTTGAAAGGCTATTGATGAGCCCAGACAGTCCAACAGAGACGTGGGGACCCTCCCACGGGTCCCACGGGTCCCATCTGCCAGGAGTTCCCCACTCTGTACAAAACCTGACCATGACATCCCCAAATTCTTTTATTTATTTATTTTTTAGTTGTATAAATTTATTTATTTATTTTCAGAGAGACAGAGAGTGAGCAGGGAAGGGGCAGAGAGAGAGAGAGAGAGAGAGAGAGACAATCTCAAGCTGGCTCTGTACCGTCAGCACTGAGACCGATGTGGGGCTTGAACTCACGAATCTGTGAGATCACGACCTGAGCCAAAGTCAAGACTCGGGCGCTTAACGGACTGAGCCACCCAGGCGCCCCTGCCCCCAATTCTTCCCGGCAACTCTCTCGGTACCAGCCTCCTGCCCTCACAACAGGCCGGACAGGAAGGCAGAACGACAGAAGTGGCCTGCTGCTTTTCTATCAGCAGAGGCTGCAAACACCCCGCCTGTCCACTCTCCGGCTGCCCTTGCCTGCCCAATGCGCACCGTGGCCCAATGCGCTTAATCTGGTAAACCAAAGGGGGCATGTCAAAGGTGCCGGGTGGCTTACCCCTCAGAAATTCTCATTAACCTGACTATCAGGGTGGGAAGGAAGAGCTAAGAGACCAGGACTTGCTCACTGCTTAAAAATTGTTCAAAGGTGGTGATTCTCACACCTGCTGATTCCATCTCAAAAGAGCCTTTCAAGGCAGGGGAAAAAAAAAAAAACAAAAAAAACGAACACTGCTCACTTTTTCTCCCGTCCTCTTCGTTCTCTTCTGTGATTTGTGCAAAAACACACGCCTGTCTCAGTTCACAGGTGGGATCCTGGCCGGCTTCTTTCTTAATTTCCATTAAACACACATAGCAGCAGATTATACGGAATCATCAGCATCTCAAGTAACTGAACTCGGTGAACAGAAAGGGGTGTTCGCTCTTAAATAATTAGGTGAAAATTCAATTCTGGCTTCTATTCGGAATCTGGGAACCTCTTCCTACTGCAGACAGGATCAAAAGGTTACAGTAAATGTGAAGACATGTCTGCACCCAGCTTGGAGATATTTACACATTGGCTTTTCAAATGAAGGCACTTTTTGTAGCATTAATTGGAGATTTTAAGCAGCAGGTGGTGAGATTTCATTTTATTTTGTGAGGAAAAGTCTAAGCGTTGTCAAATGGCCTGGGTAGAAGTGAATTATTTTGAGTTTTTTCTCAAACTTTCAGAAATGAAGCTTTTACTGCCTGCCGTGTAATGGCCTTCTTTTGCCGTGTAAATGTGGGATCAATCTAGTTTTAAACAGAAAGATTTTTCTAATGGGTTTTTGGTATTTTTCAAGCTGTGATACAGCTGATAGGAGTTCTTACAAAATGCGAATTACAGGAAATTCATATTTATAAGCTTCTGCGAGTAATTTTAGAGCGCTGACTTTTAAACATCTGCTAATGAAGAATTCCAAGAGCAGCCATGTGCACTCACTTTCAGCACTTCACGTGGACGCCCCTTCGCCTGGCCCGGGCCCTGTTGGGTGGGGGGGTCACTGCCTGGGGTCTCCCCAGGGAGGGTCTCACTTTGTGAGCTTCTGGTCGCTGTCCCTAAGTGAGGGTATGACTCAGAGGGCACACGGCAGCAGTGATGGAGAGAGGCGCCTGGATCCCAATCCCTGGGCGAGGTCCACGGTGGCCACGGCCAGGCGTGGCAGCCACCGACTCCTCAAGTGCTCTGTGGTTCTGCGTTTGGCTTTTAATTTTCCCTGGAAATCACAACATTGTGAAGTGGACACGTGGTGGAAACACGGAGGCGTGTTTTCACCCCCTCTCTCCCTGTACCAGTTTCCCATCGTGGCTGTGACAAATTACCACAAACTTGGTGGCTTAAAACTACACACATTTATTGTCTCGCGGTTCGGGAGGTCAGAGTCTGAAATGCGTCTCCCTGAGCTAAAATCCAGGTGTCAGTAGCACTGCCTTCCTTCCTGGATGTTCTGGGGAAGAATCAGTCTTCTTGCTGTTTCCAGCTGGTAGAGGCCACCTGTGGTCTGGGGCACAGGGCCCCCTTCCATCCTCCTGGGGTTTCTTAGCATGTCAGCTCTCCCGCCTCCTCTCCCATTTGAAGGACCCCTAGGACTACACTGGAGCCACCAGCATAATCCGGGGCCATCTCCCTGTTCTAAGGTCAGCTGATCAGTAACCTTAATGCACCCCTGCCCTATAACATAACACAGTCACAGATCCTGGGCATGAGGACGTGGCTCCTTGGGGGCGATTATTTTGCCTACCGCATTCCCATTAAATCTTTCGAAAAAAGGTTTTCACAGTAAATCAGCTAGTCAAATAGAGAAGCTGGTTTCCTCACAACACTAGCATTCTAATATGATTTTTCTTAATGTTTATTTATTTTTGAGAGAGAGAGAGAAAGGACAGAGAGTGAGCAGGGGAGGGACAGAGAGAGGGGGACAGAGGATCAGAAGTGGGCTCTGTGCTGAGAGCAGAGAGCCCGACGTGGGGCTCAAACTCACAAACCTTAAGATCATGACCTGAGCTGAAGCTGGATGCTCAACCGGTTGAGCCACCCAGGCGCCCCTACGATTTTTTTTTAAATCTCAAACACTTATGACCATGTAGTCAAACAACCAGTAAATGAAGATGAATTGTAAATATCTTCCGGTTACGTTATTTTATACGTGTGTCTTTAGGACCACACAACCAGAGAGAAGAACCCCCACATCCACGCTTACAGCCACTAATTTCAGGACTGCAGGAGAAGTCGGGGTGCTGAGCCCACACCCCACTGCCAGCCAGTTCCCAGGGACACCGTCTTCCCCTCTGACAGGCCCGTGGTCTGGCCACTGGCCTCCCTCTTCCCCTCCTCTCTGGACCAGAACACAATTACCACTTCGGTCCTAACCACTAAGTCCTGAAAGCAAACAGCCCTAGTGAGATTTTTTTAAATCTCACTTGAGAAATAATTTTTTAATGTTTATTTATTTTTGAGAGAGAGAGAAAACACGTGCCAGCAGGGGAGGAGCAGAGAGAGAGGGAGATACAGAATCCAAAGCAGACTCTGGGCTCTGAGCCGTCAGCACAGAGCTCGACTCGGGGCTCGAACCCATGAACTATGAGATCGTGACCTGAGCCAAAGTTGGACGCTTAACTGACCGAACCACCCAGGCGCCCCAAGAAATAATTTTTCAACCTTTCATGAATTAAACAATTTTTACTGGGCACCTGCTCTGTGTGAGGTGTGGTTCTAAGCACCAGGAATGCAGACATGAACAAAAGCAGAAATCTTTGCCCTCATGGGGCTTGGACAGAGGAGGGATGATGGAGAGAGAGAGACAAAAACACATCAAACAAGACTATGATGTCATCTAAGTGCCATGAAGTATCTGCCAGAGGGTGCAATTTAAAGAGACTACCAGGGAGGGCCTCGCTGGAAAAAATAACACCTTAATGAAGACGTGAAAAGCACAAGGAATGGCTATCTGAGGGGAAAAAGTTCCAGGCAGAGGGAATGGCTGGTGCAAAGGTCCTGAGGAGGGAGCAAACAAAGAAAAAGTTACCAAGTATGAGGAGGGTATAGACTTTTCACTACAAAGCTACCCCTAACATTCACTGATTTGCAAAAAGACTGGATCCTGTCTTTAAAAAAAAAAAATCTCTACAACCATCTCCATGTTTTTAGACTAGACTCTACCTAATCTACTCTTCTAATCACCAAATATTCTGCACAGGCCATGCTCCATTCAATAACAGTAGGGGCCAGGACCGGGGACCCAAGAGAAATGGGAAGAAGTCACCGCTGAGGGTCAAAAGTGACCCGGAAAAGAGAGCGTCCAGGAGACACGTTTCACTGGATCCATGACGTGCCCTCCATTCAGAGAATTCCAGGTGCACAAGAGGGAACATGGAGAGCCTCAGGACACGGCTCTCCGTCCCCCTCCCCCCCCCCCCCCCCCGCCCCATGCTCCCTCCACAGCATCTCTGGTCCCTGACCTGCCTGATTCCTGCCTCTGTTTCCTGCTGTGCCATCGCAAGAGCTCTCACTCCCTAAGAGCAAGGATCTTGCCTGACTTGCTCGCCCCATATCACCCAAGAGGATGGCCCAGCCTTCGGTACCATCATACGTGGGGTGTCCCTGGTGAGACACAGGCGGGGATCTGGCTGCAGAAGCAGGCCCCTGAGGAAAGAGAAGGTACCAGGCCAGAAGCCGATTTTTTCTCTACAAAAACACTGCAATTTCTCCATGCAAGAAGTTTATTGCGAAAAGAACATGCAGCTGGGGCACCTGGGCGGCTCAGTCGGTTAAGCGTCTGACTTCGGCTGAGGTCAAGATCTCGCACTCCGTGGGTTCTAGCCCCTGGAGCCTGCTTTGGGTTCTGCGTCTCCCTCTGTCTCTGCCCCTCCCCTGCTCATGTTCCGTGTCTGTCTGTCTCTCTCTCTCTCTCAAAAAATGAATGTAACATTTAAAAATTTTTAAAGGAACGTGCACCTGAGTCCTGATACACTTCTTTCCACCCAGCTCGGACCTGGATCTTGTTGGGGCAAGCGTCTGCCACCGAATTCCTACCTTTGTCACTATCTGGGGACACCTTCATCTGATAAGAGTGCTGTTCTCCTCACTCGAATGAAAAGCAGTGGAGAGGGGGAGAGGGGGAGGGAAGTTATGGCAGGAGGCATTATAAAAAACCAGAAGTGTAATTATTTATGCGAGGAAAAGGTTGCTCTCAGGATGCTGTGCAGAGACACGATGTGGTGAAGCTATTCCCATCACATTAATAATAATAATAAAAAAGGCCTTCACCTCCCATGACAAGAAGCTGCAAATCTAAATAATTTTATCTTCTCCTCTGAATATTTCCCAGGATACAACAGTAGCTCTCAGGCAGAGAGAAATTATTCACTGAGAACATTAAAATACTCCCTTTCAAAAACGACTCTGAGATAATATTTGTTATGTGACTTTGGTAATTACATATATGCATACATAAAATTATATTACAATATATATAATTATACACACACACATAAATTTCTTTTACTTAAATGCTCAATTTTGTTGATGGAATGGTTTAAACTTTATACAGCAATTTCGTCTGCTGTAACATACATGGAAAGATCTATGTCTGTGTCACAAATTACCGATGTCTGAAACATCAGTAACATCCATGTTCTCAAGCAGCGCGTTTAAAAACGTATTCCTATAAAATGCCATAAAAGCAAAGCACCGCATCTCAATTAACCAGGCTCGGAAATATTTTAACTATTCTCCCACAGCATAATATGAACTCGTTAAGTTTTTAAACACCTGAGCCGTGAAAGTTTATAACTCCCCTACAAGCGGGTTATTTCCTCGTTTAAGCATCTCGGAACTCTGTTTCCCACCGCAAGTTCGCCAAGGCAACTCAGTCGGCACGCCCAGGCACTAAACAAACTCACAAATACTGAAGCGCGAGCCAGAAGGCCATCAAAATTAATTAGATCATTATATTTTAGAGCCTCAAAGGACTGTCGAAAGCAAATGGTTCGACCCTTTCATTTTCCAATTGAGAACAGAATGGTTGAATAAGTTGCCCCAGGCGTGAGGAGACCCACTTCTCTCACTCTCGAAGGCAACGCTCTTTAGTTTACAGTACGCGCTATCCGGTCGGTCGGGAGGCAAACGATTATTGGTGGGGGTGAGGGGCGGCGTTGAAGATGGATGGTCAGTTGGTGACACTGCTTTAGCGACCACAGAATTGCCTCTAGAGCTAAACAGACCACCGTCCAGAGACTCGGTGCTCGATAAATAGTTCCTAAAGGTAAATGAATGAACGGAGGTCTTGAAAAAACGTATTTGCTTCAAATTACACTTCCTGCTGGCCACGGGAAAACCTAGCGAAGTTTCTTTGCCGTGTCTGCCTAGGAGCAGCGCGGGGAATCGTGTTCCCAGCCTGAAGCACAGAAGACAGGATAAAACCTATCCTGGGCAGCACGCCATGCTCTTCCTGTGGGGAATTCTTTTTCCTCCCCAACCCCCTCCCCCAGGTCTAATTTGTTTTCAGGGGACACCAAATCAGTAGGTAAGGCGTCCCATCTGATTGTAGCAGCTATCTGACTTCGTCGGAAAGTTCTGATAAGAGTCTGCCACTATTCCAAACGTGACGTCGTTTTTAAATTTAGCTGTACTGTGATGCTCATCTCTAGACTAACGCCACCAGCCTCACAATTAGCTCAACATACAATCAAGGGAGGTTCTGTGTCCTGGACCGCTGCCTGAGTCCCTTCGTAGCTAATTTATCTCTTTTACCTGGAGTCTCTGCCCATCGATTATGTGGTGTGGTTGTCTGTTTGCTTTTTGTTTGCCTCAATCACTGCTATAAAAATGCCAGACGCTTCTCATCTGGGCTAGTCTATCCTTGACCACTTGCTGAATTTACCGCTACCTTTTTCATATTTATACCTCCTTCTCTCAACGCGATTATAAAGTGCTCAGTGTCAGGGGGCACATCTTACAGGGAGTATCGCAGGGAGCAGTCAATAAATCCGTGCTATTTTACCTCAGGTTCGATTGTTTGAAGCTACTGGAAAGAAAAAGCCATGAGAAAAGAGCTCTCAACTCAGGCAGTTTAATGAGAAGTACACTCCTTCCAGAATTGTTTCTGTGCATTTAAGAAAAGACGCAGTAAAGGAAAAAAGTCCAAAACAAGTTCACTTAGCATGTCAGTAATGAGAACATTTTTCTTCCTTCCTTTCTTCCTTCCATCCCTCCTTCCTTCCTTTTTTTCTTTCTTCCTTCCTTCTCTCCCTCCTCCTTTTTTTTCTTTCTTTCCTTTCTCTCTCTCCCTCCCTCCTTCCATTTTCCTTCCTTTCTTTCTTCCTTCCATCCCTCCTTCCTTCTTTTTCTTTCTTCCTTCCTTTCTTCCCTCCCTCCTTTTTTCTTTCTTTTCTTTCTTTTCTCTCCCTCCCTCCTTCCATTCTTTTCTTCCTTCCTTCCATCCCTCCTTCCTTCTTTTTCTTTCTTCCTTTCTTCCCACCCTCTTTCTTTCTTTCTCTCCCTCCCTCCATTCTTCTCTTCCTTCATTTTCTTCCTTCCTTCCTTCCGTCCTTCCTTTTTTCTTTATTTCTTCCTTTCCTTCCTTATTTTTTTTCTTTCTCTTTCTTTTTTTTTTAACCACATTGCTAGTTTGATAGATGAAAAAAATATCAAACAGAGTGTCTGCATTTCAACATACTAATTAACGGATTCACTAGCCCACAGAGCTTTGTGTATACGATGGGAAGATGTGGGGTGGGGAATAAGATGATTATATGGGTTTAAGTAGGTTCATACATCCATCACTTTACTCAACAAATATTTACTGAGTATCCATGAAAGACCAGATGAAACGCAAATAATACCAAAATGAGTGAGCCATGGAGCCTGATTTGCCAAACTCATTATCCGGTGAGGGACAGCCAGAAAATGTGGATAGAGTTCTATACAAAGGTACCCAGGTGAAGACTAATAAACCAGACTTGGAAGGGATCAGGTGGCTCCTGTAGTCACAGAAGAAGGCTTGGGGAGCATCTCTGAATGTTAAAACAAGTAAGCTTTGACAAAAAGTAGTTTGGTCGGCAACAGGAGTGGGGAGGATCTCATACGAAGAACAAACAACCAAGAGAGCGTGTGGGGCATAGAGCGAATTACAAGATGCTATGAAAGCATCAAGCCCAGTCTGGGGAGTGTTGAAGGAGATGATGCAGAAGATTCGGACCATGAATTCGAGTGCTGTGTTGAAGACCCAGGGCTCTGTCACGCAGGGAACAAGGGAGCCCCTGGAGGGTCTTCGGTATGGGAACCACGTATAGCCAAGTCGTGTTTCAGAGTGGTGACACTGGAATGGAGTGCAGAAATCGGTGGGGAAAGAAGGCCCAGAAGGAAGGATACCTGTTAGGAGGTCACTACTGCCTGCGGAGAGCAGAGTAGAACCTGAACAAGCACTGTGGGGGAGAGAAGGAAATCGGGGTGCCTGCCCAACACCGAGTCAGTAAAATCAGCACAACATGGCGAACAACTTGGGAAAGCGTGCTGACGAGGGGAAGGAAGAAGTCAAGACTATGCTAAGATGTCAGGCACAGGTCCAGATGGATGATGACGCTGATCCAGATGGAAAGTTCTGGGGTGGAAGATGGTTGGCTTGGTTTCAAGAATGTCTTTGAAACACCCCCCCACCCCCCCCACCGAAAATGCTCACCAGTGTCTGGGTATCAGTTTGGAGAAGAGCAGATACTCTCACTGACCCCCTGTTTGTTTCAGCAAACTTCCCCAAATAATTGGATACCATATGGAGAGCCCAGTGTAAAATGTCCAGATCAAGGGATGATGGAAAAGATAATTAATAAATAAATAAATAAATAAATAAATAAATAACAAATTCAAGACCCAAAACGGTCCTGGCAGGCTAAAACACAGACCGACAAAATTAAATCTGATAGGAAAACATAAGGAGTCCTGCCTTAAGGGATCAGGTGATGTGACCTGACAGATATTTGTGTTAAGACAAATGGAATTTTTAGCAGCACTTAAACATCACATAACCTATACTGAGTCTCAAAACTTCTGCTCCGTAAAAATACACAATACATTTTCTAATAATACGTTTTTCAGATGCAGGTGGACCACCAACACGTTTCAGTGGCCACCACAGTATCTGAGGAGGGGAAAACATGGGCAGGCATCCAGAAAATTCCCTTCGACCAGAAAAGATCCCCTTTATTTATTATACAAACTGGACTTTGCATATCGTTTCCTTTACTGAAAGTGTTCCGCTTCCAAGGCCAGATTATAAACCCGGGGTCTAATCATCTCACAGTAAATTCTGCACCAAGTCAAACCACACCCTGGACTCCTGTGCTTGCTTCCAGGCAGATCGGATTAAGGTGGCCCACTGGCACACCCAAAAGTTTATAGGTAAAAGGCTACGAGGGTGGAGAGAAGGGGTTCAGAAATCCTCCTCTCTACAGAATGGCTGAAAGAACCAAGGATGTGTTCGCTGGAGAAAGACTGAGATGAACGGCAGCATCTACCTCCAAATATCGAAAGGGTTGTCAAGTAGAAGAAGCCTTCTGATGGGTCCGCCAGGAGCAAAGGGCACAGATTATAAGGAAGTGGACGATGGGTCAGCACAGGAAGGGACTGGTCACATTCAGAATAACAGAAAGGGCTGCCCTGGGAGGACTCGAGCTCCCTGACGGTGTGCGGGCAACTCTGCGTGCCAAAGTTTATCAGCTTTTTAACAGCTTCATTTTGCAATTCTAAAATAAAAGACGTGTGTAATCCAACTATATTCTGTGCCTCAACTCTGCTAGGCTGCTATACCCCCACCCCAAGTTTATTCCTGTAGCGAGTTACCAGGCATTCATGTCTGAACATGAATATTTTCAAACGTGAATAAGCATAGTCCCAGTCCTCGAGGGGTACACAGGCCAGTGGAGGAGGCAGGTTGGTGAACATATCATCGCAGCATGTATGAGAAGTACGAGTGAGGAAAGGACAATGCTACAGCACCAACCTGGAAGAGGGAACATGAATGGCGCTCTCTTCAGATCAGAAAAGAATAGAGTCAGGATATTATCCTTCCCCTGCTGAACCACAATATCCACGATGGAAACACATTTCTCTTGGGCGCCAATACCCTACTTTTTAAAAGAATTATTTTTAACGTTTATTTTTTTATATTTGAGAGAGAGAGAGACAGAGACAGACAGAGTGTGAACAGGGGAGGGTCAGGGAGAGAGGGAGACACAGAATCCGAAGCAGGCTCCAGGCTCTGAGCTGTCAGCACAGAGCCCGACGCGGGGCACTGAACTCATGAGAGTGAGATCATGACCTGAGCTGAAGCTGGACTGAGCCACCCAGGCGCCCCAACCAATACCTTACTTTTGACCAGACACAGACCTCCTAGATTAAGGTCTCTTCTCCTCTTACTTTCTAATCCTGATCCCCTATATGCCAAAGTCACTTTGAACAAAAATACGCGTACAATGGCATGATTCTGTAAAATTAAAACTTAGAAAAAGATGTCACCAATCCAAGCTGGTGTGCGATATACAAACGACAGAAACAAAAGAGACTGAGATTACGTATTTCCATTTGTTCAACTAAGGACACTGCTGGGCACTAACACCGTGAGAGGCAATGGGTGAGTGCTGGGAACAGAACAGAGCTCCCAGGTGTGCCCGCCAGCCAAGCATGGGTACATACAACACAACTGCATGTAGACTTGGGTGCACATGTAAGGTAGTTAGGACACACACACACACAAATCACGGGTGGCATTATGTGCAAGTTAAAAAGTCAAAATACTTTGAAACAAATGACCAGTGGCAGTGACTGGTTGGAAAATCCCAAACAACCAGTGTGGCTCTCAACCATAATGGTAAGCCCCAGCTGAAAATCAGCCCTCAGATCGTCAGATGACTTCTTTTAATTCACCCTAAAAATTAATTATCATCCTTGAATCCTCAGTGGCTTTAAGGGGATACATCAGGAAGTAGGGAGAGGTTAGAGGGAGTAATTGAACATTGAATTTATGCCAGTTTTTCTGATTACGGGCATCATCCAATTTATCTCCCGCTAATTGAACTATAAAGTTTTTTCCATGGGGGTTTGGAGCTACATTTGAAATGGGTGGACTTTTACGAAATTATTTGGTCAACAAGGTAAGAACAGGCCCATTTAGCCACATGGCTTGCCTCGCTCCTTCCACAAGCTAACATTTACATAGCAGGCCTCCGTAGTGGAAAATCATTCATGTTATTCTTTTGCTTACCATTTTGGAATAAATGACTTTACTAGTCAATTTCAAAATCAAAGTAATCTGGGGAGGCTAATCAGCACACTACCATTGCACACGGCCTGGATTGATAGCGTGTGGTTAACAGCATCATGCTGGGGCCAGAAACAAGAGATAGCCCACACACAGAAGGACCAGATAAAGCAGGGAAAACAAAGAATCGATTCCTGGTGCAGCTGAGAGTTTAAAATATTCATCAAGCTTCCACTGCCCAAAAGCAGCAGGGGCAACTTCATTTCAATTAAGAGAACGGGAAGGAAATTGAATATTATAACAAGATAATGGGCTCCTACTTGCGCACAACTATTTGTGTGAAGTCAGAATGTCTGTTCACAAAGCGCCTGGTGTTGCTGTCAAGAGAGACCAGTAACAGTGGAAGTCATTTGTAAATGCCTCCTCGGGTGAAATAATTTTTCGCTGGTTGTGGGATTCAAGGACTTGTCAATCCCTGTTACAGAGTGCAGGCTGAAGTTTTACCATCGGATTATGAGACCTGTGACCCTCAGCCAGCTGGCAGAGTTTAATGACCCATTACAGCCATGCACAGGACACAGTCAACCCAAATAAGCATTTGAAGAAGAAAACATAGGGGCACCTGGGTGGCTCAGTTGGTTAAGCGTCTGACTCTTGCTTTTGGCTCGGGTCATGATCTCACAGTTGGTGAGACTGAGCCCCAACGTCGGGCCCTGCACTGACCGTGTGGAGCCTGCTTGGGATTCTCTCTCTCCCCTCTCTCTCTGCCCCTTCCCTGCACACACACACACTCTCTCTCTCTCTCTCTCTCTCTCTCTCTCTCAAAATAAATAAATAAATATTTTAAAAATATGATAACAATAAAGAAAAATGGCTCTTGTTCTTTACCTGGTAGTTTTCTTACAGTCCCTTCCAAACTATGACCAAGCAGAATAGAAAGAACCATGAATCCCAAACCTTCACAACGATAGCACTTTTCTACATGCAGTGCCCTGGAGGACAGGACATTCTACATAAGCAAAATCTCACGTCTTCATACCCTAAAACCTGACTGTGCCTTGAGATCAGCTCTCGTTTATAGGTCACGATAAAAGGAACAATCAACACCTTTCCTCATACTTATATGGGAAGACTTCAAGGAGGAAGTGAAAATTTAAAGAGTTGGGAGAAAAAAATAGGCAGTGAACCATATTTTTAAAATGCATGTATTTCCTGGGATTTTAAAATAATTTCTCAAATGTTCCCTAACTGCAAAAACTCTGGAGCAAAGAAACCAACAAACAAAAAACTGTTCTTCTACACTCATGAAAAGTTCACTAGGGAGAATATTTAAATATCTTCTGGCAGTGTTTTTAAAGGCCTACAAAGGACTCAGAGAGTAATCTCAACAGGAACGTATTTAAACAGGCCACCCTCCCCAAGGTGTACAAGCCTGTGACTGCTTACTTTACATCTTCTGGATTTTCCTATCTTCCTCCTAAAGGACAGTAGGATATAGGAGCAGACTTCATATTTCAGTAGCTGTACAAATGGAGAAGACAATTTTCTCAAAAAGAAAGGACCCAAATAGCAAATTCCTAGTTTGTTTTTATTTCTTGGCACCTGTATCATCTGCAAAATGAAATCTGGACCCTGTAGCCAGGTCCCCCAGGGCTGTCTGTGCTTGGGCTCCATTCCAGCTGTGGCTCATTCCACCCCCTGCCAGCCAGGCATCGGACTGGCCAACCTCCGGCCCCCCACGTTCGCCCACGCCTCAGAGCCTGGGCGCGACAGCTTTCCTCTGTCTGCCTGGAGAAGGATTACGTCGACCCCTGCTCCAGAGTCTTCCCTGACCGCTCCCCGTCACAGCTCACTCCCAGGAAGAGTGGAGTCTGTGTGACAGCACTAACCACAGCACAGAAGCCACATCTAAATTCCTCACCAGAGACTCTGGCCTCCCTGAAGACCAACACTGCACTGTGTCTACCCAGATGGAGCCTGACAGAGGCAGGTGGTTGATAAATGTGGAAAGACGGACGGACGGAAGGAAGGAAGGAAGGAAGGAGAAAGAAAGAAAGAAAGAAAGAAAGAAAGAAAGAAAGAAAGAAAGAAAGAAAGAAAGACAGGGAGGGAGAGAGTGAGGGAAGGAGGGAAGAAATGAGGAAGGAAGGAAAAGGAAGGAGGGAAGGAAGGAAGGAAAAGGAAGGAAGGAAGGAAGGAAGGAAGGAAGGAAGGAAGGAAGGAAGGAAAAAGAAGGAAGGAAAAAGAAGGAAGGAAGGAAGAAAGAAAAAGGAAGGAGGAAAGGAGGAAAGGCGGGAAGGCAGGCAGGCAGGAAGGAAGGAAATTTCCACGAGAAGGCACTGGACACTCCCAGTGAACACAGCCTGGAAGCCTCTTCTCCGAGGTATCTCCTCTGTCCAAACACATAGCAAAGACAGAAAACAGAAGAGAAAAATGAAACCGACACAGCCAGATTCAGAAACAAGATAACCCTCTCAGGAATCAAAAACAGATCGGAGAAAGAGAGCGCTGAGCAGGGCTGAAACCACGGCCCACAAGTTCCTCGTCTGGAAAAAGGGGGTCTTGGGGGAGCTCCACCCGCCGGGGAGCCGTGTCCTCCCCCACACGTACACAGCGCCAGAGTCCCACGGACCGTGTGTGATCCAGGCCCTTCCACCAGCAAGCGCGTGGTTCAGGGCAACTCACTGAACCCACCTCCGCCTCAGCCTCCCCATTCATCAGAGGAGGCCAGGAAGAGTCCCACCTCGAGGGGCCGTGGGGCCTCTGCAAGTGTGGGCTACCCCATTATTATAATTACTATTTTTTTTTTATTATTATCACTGTCGTTGTGAAGAGAATGACAACGCCTCTCTTGCCTGTGGCTGCTGGGGCTAGTTTGGAAGGAAGGCCCAGGTCGGGCCTGTGGCTCCCATGACTGGATCCCATGACTGGCTCGGCAAGCCGCGGGGACTCTGACTTCTGGAGCGAGTCTGGCTCCGGCCTTCAGGACCAGTTAAGCAGACAGCAGCACCTAAATGCCACAGGGAGGGGAGCAGAGAGTTGAGCGGGCAGTGAAGAGATGTCAGGGGAGAGACAGACCAGCAAGAGACTAAAGACAGAACTCAGTATGTCCTCCCCACCCCGCTTCCTAACTTAACGCTTACCTTCCGGGCACAGTGCCTGTTTTTCAGAATTCGCCCAAGTGGTCGTTAATAAGGCTTACGGTGAGGCCTCCTGTTAAAGAGAACTCACCTCTACGTATATAGTAGCATCCGACGGATGTCTGAGCAGATACCAAAGCTTCTGTTTTAGAAGCAAACGGCTGCCATAAACAGAACATTTTCAACTCAGAGAGTAAAGCCCAGAAGACTCCAGAAGGAACAGATCACGTTACTGCTAACAATTAAAGTCTCCTTCTTTCCCTAAAGCCACTGAAGGAAAATTCAGAAATGGGGACCCCCTGCACCTGCTTCTAACAGTCCCAATGGAAGAGGTGCAGAATGGTTTGGAATCAAGAAGCCTCATCAAAAGACTTTTCTTAAAAAAGAAAGAAGCTGGGGCGCCTGGGTGGCTCAGTCGGTTGGGCAGCCGACTTCGGCTCAGGTCGTGATCTTGCGGTCCGTGAGTTCGAGCCCCGCATCGGGCTCTGTGCTGACCGCTCAGAGCCTAGAGCCTGTTTCAGATTCTGTGTCTCCCTCTCTCTGACCCTCCCCCGTTCATTCTCTGTCTCTCTCTGTCTCAAAAATAAATAAACGTTAAAAAAAAAAAAAGAAAAGAAAGAAAGAAGCACCTGAGATTGGTTTGAAAACAAAGCAGAGTTGGTGGGAAAAGGAGCAAACTTATCCACCGTGAAATCACGAGATGAGTAGAAATCACCCTGACCTTTCGCCACAGGGCTGCCTCTGACGCCTTAGATTCTCCTTCGCTTGATCTGGTGGAATGAAGGTCGCTGTGTTCAGCGACTACAGATGGTGTATCTGGAGGGCGAGGGCAGGGTCACCCCCAAGCAACAGCAGGAAGCTGGTCTCCCTCCCCTGCCTTCCAGCCTCCCTCTCTGCGCCCTCACCCACTTCTCTCTAGTCTGTACCCCGAAGACCGACGCTCCTCTCGCTCCTGGCAAACCCCCTCAGGGTGCCCCCGGCTCCACCTTGGTTGGCGGTGCTCCGTGTCCCCAAGTCCGCAAACCCTGACAAAGCCCCTCAGTGCAAATATATGTAGCTGGGACTTAAAGTGACGTGATGCATGGGGAGGGTCGCAAGGTCTCTCCTGCTTCGAACACACAAAACTGCAGATCATACGTGAGACAGAAGTTTCAGCCATACCTGAGCTCCACAAGAGGGCAGTCCCCAGGTTGTGTAAGTAAAGGAGGCCGAGTCTGTGCTTCAAGGGGGAACGGACGGAGATGTAGGCTCTAGAGGCCTGGAGCCAGGATTACAAGGCAGAGGGCTGGAATTGAGTCTGCGACACAAAATGGGGACCGTTCCAGAGATTCCCAGTTCCTGAGAAGCGGGATTTAAACTGTGCAATAGGGGGGCCTGGATGGCTCAGTCAGTTAAGCATCTGACTCTTGATTTCAGCTCAGGTCACCATCTCATGGTTCGTGGGATCAAGCCCCGCGTCTGGCTCTGTGCTGACATCGTGGAGCCACCTTGGGATTCTCTCTCTCTCTCTCTCTCTCTCTCTCTCTCTCTGTCTCTCTCTCTGTCCCTCCCCCACTCACTCTCTCTCTCAGAATAAACTTTAAACAAACAAACAAACAAACAAACAAACAAACAAACAAACTGTGCACTAGACCAGAAAGCAGCAAGGAAGCCAGGCACCCCCTTGGGGCCCCTGGATGAATTCAAGCTCCCACCGTGTATTACGCAGAAATCTAAAAAGTTTACATTTATACTCTGCAAGTAGTGAAGAAATCTCCAGCCAGGAAACGAACCATGAAACTGGTCCAAAACCAGGACAATTTCTGCAGCCTCTGCGAAAGGAAACACACAACACAACACACTCTGAAGGGCAGCTTCTTCCTCAACCCCAGGCACACGGGGACTGCCTTTAGCAGAACAACCTTCCTACTGAAGATCAACTCAGCACGAAAATTTACCAGCCAAGTGTAGAAAGTAACTGCCATGAGGGAAGGTCAGCACCCACAACAAACAGGACTGGAACTCCCAAGGGCAGGAGAGAATAGGACAACTTTAAAACAGTGTTTAGAAATGCATCAATGCACAATCTTTCACCCTCCCCAGAATCCTCGACTGAATATCCTGGAACATACAGCTTTGGGCACGTGTGCTAATTTATGTGCAGAAGCAGTTTGCAGAAGTTAGGATGGCTATAGGCCAAATGGTATATCCTTTCTAATAATGACTTTTTTTTAAAGCACCTTCAAATGATTAGAGAAATACGAGCGAATGGAAACCATGCTGAAAGAAAAGTATGTGCAAAACCTGGCTGATCTGGAAAAGGATCAAATAGAACTTCCAGAAATGAAAAACAATGTCACTCAAATTACAACTCAATGGACACATTAAATACCAAATACACTAAGGAGATTTCCTCAGCTGAAGAGAGCATCAGTGATCTGGAAGATGGATCTCAAGAAATCACCAGGGGGCGCCTGGGTGACTCAGTCAGTTAAGGGTCCCACTTGGTTTCTGCTCAGGTCATGATCTCAGGGTTCCTGAGTCTGAGCCCCATGTTGGAATCTGTGTTGACAGAGCAGAGGCTGCTTGGGATTCTCTGCTCTCCCTCACTTTCTGCCCCTCCCCCATGCTCTCTCAAAATAAATAAATAAACTTAAAAATTGTTTAAAGAAATCACCAGAATACAATACAGACAAAAGAGTGAAAATCATGAAAGATCAAATTCCACCAAGAAAGCAAGTTGAATATTTTCCCATTAGATAGTTACGTCATGAAAGGATATGCTTATTCCCAAGGACTATTTACACATATGTATGTATATATACATAAGTATGTATGTGTGTGTGTGTGTGTGTGTGTGTGTATATACAGACACAGATACAAATACATGCATATATATACACACATGTATATATATACACACACATATATACACGCACATATGTATGTATATATATAGATAAACATACACACACACGCACATATACACACACATACGTAAAAAGGGGCACCTGGGTGGCTCGGTCTGTTGCGCGTCCGACTCCTGATTTCTACTCAGGTCACGATCTCATGGCTCAAGGGATCAAGCCCCAAGTTGGGCTCTGCACTGACAACATGGAACCTGCTTAGTATTCTCTCTCTCTCTCTCTCTCTCTCTCTCCCCCCCCCTCTACCCCACCTTCCCCACTTGCACATGCTCTTTCTCTCTCCAATATAAAAAACTTAAATAAAGAAAGAATACAAAAATGTATTATTCCAAATGACTAGATGTTTCGTGGTGAAAATTTAGAGAAATTTAGAGAACTGCCCTAACCCATTTAGTTGCATGCCATCTTACAGGTATTCACTTACTGAACCAGACTGTAAACTATGTCTTAGTGATGACAAGTCTTAACTTGGTAAACGGGAGAGAGTTTGGGGGTTTTGTGTTTTTATCTATTTAACTCTCGTCTTTCTTGAATCCATACATGTGCTTCCCCTGCTTTGCTTCATGGTACAAATGTGATGAAGGGAAGGGGGACATTCTGTGAAAACAGGTCCCACTTCCTCACTGGTTTTCCTTCTAAAATCGGAAGTGTGTCCCCAGAGGAAAAGGTGACCTCAAAAGAGATGAAAAGGCCTTGTAAAACAACTGGTCTTGGTGTATGCAAAGGGAGTCAACTACTGTTAGGTTTCCAAGAATCCCAAGAAAACCACACACAAGAAATCATCTCCCAGCCAGCGCTTGCTGTCTGGGATTCTACAAAAATTTACCCTGCCAAGTGCCCATACGCTGGGAAGGGCCAAACGTTAAGGCACCACTATTTGTAACTTGGTGCAAAGGAGCTCACCTTCATCTTCACAACACGTCATTTTACTGGGGAGGAAGGAACAGAGATGGACGAGGGGCTCTCGTCACCCAAAGATGAGCTCCAAAAATGGGGTGTGCTCAGGGGAACAGATGCTGGAAACGGGAAGGAGAGTGCTCTAAACTTGGCAAATTAAACCACTCGGTCCCTCAGACACATGCTGGACTGTCTTTAATTCAAGCAAGGACTGGCTGTGTGTGTCAAAGCAATGGGTTCTGGAACCAGAGTGATCTGTCCTGAACCTCAGCTGTGCCCCTTAACAAGCTCCGAAATCTTAAGTAGGTTCTCGAACTTCTCCCCAGCTCAGTTTCTGCATCGGCAGGTTGGGAATAAAATGCCTTCAGTTGTGGTGGGCATTAAATGAAAATCCGTTGTGAAAGTGTTTTTGCAAGACACCAGCACTAACTAGCTGCTCAAAAAACGCGGCCATCCTCAGCAATGCCAGACGCGACCTGGTACAGTCCTAGGGAGCCGCTCTGTGGATTCCAACCCCAACCGTTTCACCCACCAGATCTAGGACTTCAGACACAAAATGCGTGGTCTGAATGCCTCCAGGCCTGATTTCTCATCCGTAACCCTGAGAGAGTGGCTGCCTCACGGCGCTGTTGTGAAAATTAAATTATACAACACATATAAAGAACTGAGTATAGTGTGTGGCACATGGGGAGCCCTTAACCCACAGGAGGCACTCTTGTTTTGAGGCACGATTTGCTGTCACCAGTTTCACTGGCAGGAAAGGCGTGATTAAGCAAGGGCCGCTGTGTGACCTGTGGAGTATTAAGACACTAAGAGGTAAATTTTGCTTTGCCGTTCTCACGTTTCATCAAGGGCAGGAACACCCCCATCTACTCCGTGCCCCATCCTCCACACGTCGATGACGCACCCATCTAGAAAGATACGTTGCTGACCCACTTCACAGAGAAGACACAACAAATAGAGACGACCGTGAACATTTTCAAAATATGAGCTTCTGCAGAAATGTTAAATTGGGACAGGAGCTCACCGGGGAGTGACTAGGAAGATGTTGAAAATACAAAGCGTCTGCCTTCACATTATGCCAATTAACCTAAAGCCCTTATTTCTTTAAAACTGCCAGCTGCCAATTACCAACGTGCTACCTGCCTAGTGATCGGCGTCGGTTTCTTTTCGGCACTGAATCATTTTAGGTATTTGCTCTTAGGAGTGAAACAGAAAGGGGTCAAATGCAGAGACCATCATCTCAAAGGTCCCTTCGACTTTGATTTCTGTTGCTCTTCTTCATTCTATTAAAACTCGAGCCTACAATGAGCCATTCATTCTGAAGTGACTCACGGAAGAATACTTGGGTGACCCCGAGACAAAGGAATTAGCAGAGTGAACCGCTCTGCTCTATGGATTCTCCTTAAAGGAAGTTAATGTGAGCTGATCACTGTCAGTGCCTCCATAATTAAAAATACACTACAATCACAGCTCCATGGAGACGTCTGACTTGCTAAAGCCTATTTAACCAGTACAAATTGCTAAAATTCTACTTAAGGGGTCTGAGAGTTTGAGTTTTGTGTGGGAAGGCATCCTTTGTCTTACTCAACTGAGAAATTTAATACATGTTCTCTTCTAACATTTTCTTTTTTTCTTCTTCTTTTTTAAAATGTTTATACACTTTTGAGAGAGAGAAAGAGAGCTGTAGCAGGGGAGGGGACGGGAGGGGGGTGTTGGACAGAGGATCTGAAGCAGGCTCCCGTCTGCACGGACAGCAGGGAGCCAGGTGCAGGGCTCCAACTCAGGAACCGAAAGATCACGGCCTGAGCTGAAGTTGAACGCTTAACCGACTGAGCCACCCAGGCGCCCCTCTTCTCACATCTTCAGATAGTAAAGCCCACCTTTGCTCACAGCTATGCTGCTGAGACAAACGGTAACATAGCCTCTCCTGAAGAGACAGTTTCCAAGTTTCACCATAAGGTGTGGACGTGTTGGTTACAAAACGCCTGTATTTTAGGTTTCTGCCACCATATCCTTAGTGTGTATTTTATCCGAATTTAAATAAACCCAACCAAAAGCGTGTAAATAAAAAATACAAACGTTAAAGGTGCAGAGAGAAGACAGACTTCACTGCAATTTACGAACTCTTGAAAACTGCAATCCTCAGGATTATCATGCCCCTGGATTCAGTGTTTCAGAATAAACAACCCCCATGGACTTGATGAGTGAGTGATTCTAGCCTCTCCCCAACCCCATTTCCCTTTATTTATTTATTTTTTTTATTTTTATTTATTTATTTATCTTAACGTTTTATTTATTTTTTTTGAGACAGGGAGAGGCAGAGCACGAACAGGGGAGGGTCAGAGAGAGGGAGACACAGAATCCGAAACAGGCTCCAGGCTCTGAGCTGTTAGCACAGAGCCCGACACGGGGCTCGAACTCACGGACCGCGAGATCATGACCTGAGCCGAAGTCGGCCGCCCAACCGACTGAGCCACCCCAGGCGCCCCTCCCTTTATTTATTTACACATTTAGGTTGCAATGTCCTCTGAATTGCAAATTTAAGAATTAAAGGTCTTCTTTTCTACTTCATAAGAGAATTACTGATTACAGTCTAACAGGGTGAAATATGTTATGTAGAGGAGGAAAAATAACTTTTGGCCCACCTTCTGAGGTTTAGCGATGAAGGCGTGTGAATTAAACTGACAAAAAGGTCAACAGGAGAAAAAGTTTATCCCACATGCACGAAGGGGGCTTCACAAAAAAGTAAAAACGCAAAAAAAGTGGTACGGCCTGGGGACTTTTAACCGTTTTAACAAAGATGGAGAATTTGTGGAGAGGGAGGCAGGCCTAGGAAAAGCAGGGAGAGTAAACCGTGGGCAGGGGAATATATGGGAGAAACAGACGAAAGGTAAGGGTTATTTGCGCAAGATTCCTTTACACAGTCTCAGGTCATGTTCAAGGTCTCCAATGATTAAGGGCTGTCCTCTCACTGGTATGGGACAGACACACTTCTACAAATGGAAATGTACACTCTGCTTTTAGGCAGAAAGGTAAAGGGCAGTGAGTTCCTCTGGCACCTGCTGCTTCTCAGTTGCCTTCAGCTCTACGAGTGGCAGGCCCGGGGGTGGGATAATCTGATCATCTCCACGCACTTTGAGAATGGCCGCGTGTAGCAATGGGCAAAGACAACACGGGCTTGCGTTCACCCCTGCTGATGGCGGTGGTCTATGCTCAGAGCACAGTGCAATTTGAGAGGTCAAGTCCTTTGTGATTTATAGGCTTTTACCCCTGTTCCTGGGAGTTGCCACCCACCCATCCCCCCCACCCCCGTCTCCCTGACCTTGTCTGATAGTCTCTCCCCTGAGGCAGTGAGAGGTGAGGGGTGAGCGCTGGAAAATACTCACTGGCAAGAAGAACCACCAGGCAGGCGGAATTCATTAAGTCACAGGTGAGTGCAGACAGGTGACCAAAAAAAGCAGAGAGGCCAAAATCAGATCATCAAGTCCAGGTTATGGGGCCAAAGGAGAGAACAGGGCCCAGGGTAAGCCAAGGGCGGCCTGCACCACCGGCCCTTGACTGTTGTCAAGTAATCATAACTGCCTAAGGGGCAGCACCAGGGTGGCCCCACTGTGCTTACAGGTCAAGGACCAAAGGGACCCCCCAGAGGGTCACGATTTTACAAATATCATACACTTCCTCCTTGGGGCAATAAAAAACCATGTTCTGAACATGCATGTATTCCGTGCATTCCATTTCTGAAAGCATATGGAGCCTTCCGGTGCTGTAAAGCAAAAGCTCTCAGCGGCACAATCCGCAAACTCACAATTTGCATACACTAAACATGTAAGATATGTGAACAACTCCTAAAAAGAGACTACATTAGAAGAACGGAAATACTACAACGTATTCTGCCAAGTGTCATTTCCCAACTTAAATTCTGATCCTTACACCCATCCTATTAATTTGGTACTAAAAAAAAAAACAAAAAAAAAAAAAACCCAGAAAAGAAAGAAAAAAAAAAACAACCCAAAATATAAATCAAACCCCTAAAGCACTAATACATCAGGCACCAAAATTACATGGCATGATGATGCATAATTATGGCACTTTCAAACAGCATTTGAGAGCGTGTCACAAGCGATGAAAAATGTAATTTATTTCTGCTGACAGATATTAATTGCTCTGTGTTAGCAAATTTTTGAACCATTACTGATAAGCAAAAACGGTAACCTAAATGCCTGAAAAACAACTGCATGGAAAGAAGTATAGTTCTAATCATAAAACCTCCCATAGCAGAAGGAAAGGCAATTTCTCAAAGAGGACAACCATTATTAAAATTTGTAAATTGTTGCCGTGATACATAGGAAGAGGCTCAAATGTGGAGTCGCCTCCAGCAGGCCTAAAGTGTTATTAATCTCTGATAGCACTGCCTAATTGGAATTTAGGATTTTGCCTCGTGTCCTTAGCAAGCTGTCTTTATTACGGCAAAACGGGAACCTTCAGGACGGGAGGATGCACACAGAATAGATTATTCCTTTAAAAACAGAACCCCAGGGGCGCCTGGGTGGCACAGTCGGTTAAGCGTCCGACTTCAGCCAGGTCACGATCTTGCGGTCCGTGAGTTCGAGCCCCGCGTCAGGCTCTGGGCTGATGGCTCGGAGCCTGGAGCCTGTTTCCGATTCTGTGTCTCCCTCTCTCTCTGCCCCTCCCCCGTTCATGCTCTGTCTCTCTCTGTCCCAAAAATAAATAAATTAAAAAAAAAAAAAAAAAAACGTTGAAAAAAAAATTTTAAAAAAATAAATAAATAAAAAATAAAAACAGAACCCCAAATGGTCACAGATGAAACTCACTTGTGGCTCAGGAGGGCTGGGCTCTTCCCTGATTACTATTATTTATCACTATCACCTTTTTCCCCTGGTACTTATTGCCTCTACTGCTGCTACCTGGTTGCAGCCTGTGCCTTCAGAGGCTGGGGGATCTGGACGGCAGCGTTGGGTTACGTTGGCCTCCACAGCCCTTGGGACTAAACACAAGTCGCTGCAGATCTTGTGAGGCTCTGCTCTCTTCACGAGAAGTCTAAGTGAGCTCCTTCCACCCACCATCCTCTCCAGCTCCCAATGCCCATGTCGACACCTGCGTTCAACACTCTCGGGGCCCTTAGCTAATCCTCCCCTCACCACACCGCTTCCCACTCCTTGGTCTCCCACACCATTCTGATACCTTGTGTCTGGATTCTGGTCAATAGCACCTCCGGTCTCTTAAAAACCTATGCTGATTTCTTGAATTATCATCGAGTCCACCTTATCCCTCGCCCTAAGACTCCTTAGTAATCTGCTATTATCTTGCTATGCGCATTACCATCTCAAATCAAACGATTTTTGCACGGTCTCTCTAAACTCCTTCCAATTCCATTCTGTCACAACCACCAGATCATTCTCCCTAAAAACACTACTTTCCCACATCAGACCACCGTACACATATCATCTCCAACATCATCGCTCTGTACCTGCAGGATAATGTCTAAATGCATCAGCGTGACATTTAAGGCCCTTTGGGATCTGACCTCAACCCACCTTTCTGGACCAGGTAACTGTAATGTTGCTAACTGGTACTGTCCCCTCTGACTAGTGTGATCTGTGAAATACAAACGCAGGGTAGTGAGGTCTTCCTGCCTCTGGATTTTCACTCAAACTCCCTGTGGTTCACATCGCTGTCTTCTCATTTTTTCATTTCAGAACAAATTCTGGGTTCTCTAGAAAGCCATTCCAGGCCATCATGACTGCCTCCTTCCTACTCCGCTCACATAATTTTTATTAGATGCATTCTTGTATTTGTTGTATGTGGGGGTCCTGATTCCAGTCAGATCACAAGCTCCTGAGGGCACAGACTATGTCAAATATTTCTGGAATCCCATAACCTGTGCTCCACGAATGCCTGCTGACAGCTGTCTGTTCAGCATCTTTAACACATAGAATCTAAAGGAAGGGGAGCGTCATGCCAGCCTACGGAACAAAGCCACAGAACCAAAGGGATGAGGGGCAGTAACAGAAAGAATCTTAAACAGAAGACAGGTCAGAGCCAAAAGAAACCACGTGAAAAAAACGTGTACAGATTCAAATACAGCTAGGCCAGAAGAGGAAGCCAAAGACAGGAAAGAGATTCAATGAGCTAGAAAGGAAAGAGCAGATGGTAAAGGGAGGAAGGGTCTGGAGCCACGCCAAAGTGCAAAATTAGGAAACCTGAGCTAACACACACAGGGCACGCGGCAAGCAGCAGTGATGGTGCGCAAGCATTTTCAAGTACCTCTGGAATTGGTAACAAAGTTGACCCTGTGCAGAGCCACAAAGTGGGCCTCACCAATTTAAAGAGGTGGATTTACTTAAGTATGTTCTTTTACCACAGTAGAATTAAGCTCAAAATCAAAACGGGACAACTGGCATAATCCAAAAATGTGGTATTAAAATTAAGTCATACCAAGGTAAACAACCCTGTATCAAAGACAAAACAGCAGTGGAAATTTTAAAACAATTTGCACAAATAATGAAAATATGACAAACCAGGTGTGTTGTATGCAGCTAAGGCTGTGCCTGGAGGGAAATTTATAGGATTGTGTGTATATATTAGGCTGAAAACCCTATGTTCTAAATATCCATCTCAAGAAGTTAGAAAAAGAATGATAAGTTACATGCAAAGAAAGCTAAAGAAGGGAAATACAGATGAGGACAGAAATTAAATAAAAAATAAAACATAATGCAGAAATATCAACAAAGTCAAAATTAGGTATTTTTTTGAAAGGCCAACAAAATTGATGGGACAAAAAAAAAACCCACAAAAAAAACTAATGGACAATTAGCAAAACTGATAACGGAAAAAGAAAAGAAGTAAAATTATCAATATGGGGAAATGAAAAATAGTACATTAGTATAGACCCTATAGACTTTTTGAAAGAAGATACAAGGTGGCACCTGGGTGGCTTGTTAGGTTAAGTATCTGACTCATGGTTTCCACTCAGGTCATCATCTCACAGCTCATGAGTCTGAGCCCTGTGCACACTGCTGCTATGGAGTCTGCTTCAGATTCTCTCTCTTTCTCTCTACCCCTCCCCTGTGTTCTCTCTCTCACTCACTCACACACACACACACACAAAATAAATAAATAAATATTTTAAAAATTAAAAAAAAAAATAAAAGAAGATATAAGGAGTAACTTTGCACTAACAAATTTTAAAATTTAAGTGAAGTAAACTTTTATTTTACTTTTTTATTTTAGAGAGAGAGAAAGAGAGACAGAGTACAAATGGGGGAAAGGGGCAGAGAGAGAGAGAGAATCTCAAGCAGGCTTCATGCATGGAGCCTGACACAAGGCTCAATCCCATGATCCTGGGATTATGACTCGAGCTGAAATCAAGAGTCAGATGTTCAACTGACTGAGCCACCCAGGCAGCCCTGGAGTGACCTTTTAAAACACAACTTACCAAATCTGACACTGAAAAAGATAAAGAACATAAATATCCCTTAAGCTATGAAAGAAATCAAACCTGCAATTTAAAACCTTCACGTAAAGAAATCTCTGGGTCTAAGTGACTGCAGCACTGAGATATCAGAAGGATAAAACATCACTGGCCAATTTGCACTGATTCCAGAAATTCCAAGTAAGTTTGATAGCTAAAAATCAATGTAGTTTACTACATCATAAAGAACAAAGGGGAAGAATCATAAAAAATCATTTCAACAGAAACAGAAAAGTCATTTGATATTTAAAACCCATTACAATTAAAAAAAATCTTAGCAAACAAAAAAGGAAACTTCCCCTAATAAATAGAACCTTCTAAATCTGATAAAAATACATAAAAACTTATGTTTTTATGTATAAAATATACAAAAGAAATATTTTCTTTATTCTTAACAGTGACATACTGAAAACTTTCCCCCTGGAGTCGCGGATGAGATCAAGATGTCTGCCCTCACTAATTCTATTCAATTTTCTACTGGAAGTACAAAAAAGTAAGGAAAAGGCTGTGAGAGTGAAAATAAGTAAAACAGTCATTATTTGTAAGTGAAATGATACCGTATTTAGAAAATCCAAAAGAAATCACAGAAACTATTACAAGTAATAACTGAATTTAGTAATGCCACTGGAAATAATGTCAAATATACAAAATCAAGTGTAGTTCTAATATATCAACAGCTAATAATTAGAAAATTAAAATTTAAAACAATATAATTTATATCACCTAAAACTATTAAGTACCTGTGAATAAATCTAATAAAAGAGATGCAATACAGAACATACATAAAACATAACTGAAAAAAATAAGAAAGAGTTAAACAAATGGAGAGATATAACCATGCTTATATACTATTAGATTCAATATTTTTTTTAATGTTTATTCATTTATTTTGAAAGAGAAAGCACGAGCAGGGGAGGGGCAGAGAGGGAGAGAGAGAGAGAGAGAGAGAGAGAGAGACAGAGACAGAGAGAGAGACAGAGAGAGACAGAGAATCTCAAGAAGGCTTCATGCTCAGCACAGCACAGGGCCCAACACGGGGCTCAATCTCCCAACCATGAGATTGTGACCTGAGCTGAAATCCAGAGTTGGTCACATAACCATGTGAGCCACCCAGGTGCCCCACCGACTCAGTATTTTGAAGACTGGTCTATAGATTCAATTTAGTTCCAATCAAAATTCCAGCAGAAGTTTTTGTGTAAATTGGGATGTTGATTCTAAACTGTCTATAAAATGAGGGGCCTAGAATAAAGACAGTCTCAAAGAAGAACAACATAAGCTGAAGGAAGGATTCATACTACCTGATATGAAGATTTACAATAAAGCGAAAAGAGTCAAGACAGTGGCACAAAGATAGACAATAAATAGATCAAAGGAACAGAATAGAAAACACAGGAACAAATTCGTACATAGATAAACATATAACTTAAGGCAAAGGGAAAGGATACAGAATTTTCAAGAAACTGTACAGCATCAACTAGATTATCCACATGGAGGAAAACTAACTTTGCCTCCTACATCACAACATACACAAAAATCAATGCCAGACAGAATGTAGCTTTAACGTTAGAAGGTTAACAATTGAGCTTGCAAAAGAAAACATAGAGGTCCTTGGAATATGCAAAGATTTTTTTTAACAAGAAAACACTAACACTAAAGAAAAAAAATGAATGGATTAGACTTTTTCAAAATTATAGACTTCGGTTCTACAAGAGAAATCATTGAATCCACCCAATGGCAGAAGGTATTTTTGACACCCATATTCAACAAGTGAGTCAAATATAAATAACTCTTGCACGTCAATATGAATAAAGGCAGACAATGCAACAGAAAAATGGACATAAGAGTTGAAGGGAAACTTTACTAAAAAACATATCAAAATGGCCAAAAGATGTACGAAAAGGCAGTCAACTTCATTAGTCATCAGGAAAATGCAAGCTAAAATTGCAATGAAATACCACTACTCATCTACTGGAATGGCTACAATTTTTTTTTAACTGACAATCATGCAAGTTAGGGAGGCTGTGTAGCAAGCAGAATTCTCACACACCATTAGCATGGACATGAACTGGTTACAACCACTTTGGCACATTATTTGGCAATAGCTCCTGAAAATGAAATCTACACCTCATGTGACCCAGCACTGTTGATCAACGGAAGTATTTACATATGTGCACCAACAGATAAATAGAAAAATATTTATAGGAGCACTGCTCTCTAAGGCCCCAAACCAGGGAAGACACAAAAAGCTATCAACCACGGAACCTGTAAACAGTGCCACGTAACACCACGGAATATCACACTGCAACGAGGGCAATTATTGTTAAGTGCAACAAAATGAATGAATCTGACAAATGTACCTTTGAATGAAAGCCATGCATAAATGGTTACAATATAGTATATAATTCCATTTTGAAAAGTTCAAGAACAAGAAAAACTCATCTATGACGAGAGAATTCAGGATAATGGTCTTCTTCAAGGAGTGATCCTTGGCAGGATAGAGGGGGTGGGGTTTCCATGTTGCTAGTCATGGTAAAATGGGAAGTGTTTGGTCTTTGTCCCCGGTTCCTGACACAGAGCTCCTGATATCCTTGTAATTGATGAGTGTGATGAGAGTTAAGAGGGGTGTGTTTTGTTCTAATGAGGTGACTCTTAACAGATACCTAGACTTCAGCAGGGAGGCAGGTCAACAGAAAGACCAAGCCTTGATTAAAAGTTTGGAACTTTCAATTGAAGGATGAATGGATAAAGATGATGTGGAATATATATAGATATATATATGTGTATATCTATATATCTATATATCTATATATCTATAGATATATAGATATATAGATATACACACACACACACATACACAATGGAATATTACTCGGCAATCAAAAAACTGAAATCTTGCCATTTCCAACAACGTGGATGGAACTAGAGTGTATTATGCTAAGTGAAATAAGTCAGTAAGACAAATATTATATGATTTCACTCATGTGCCGAATTTAAGAGACAAAACAGATGAACATAAGGGAAGGGAAGGGAAGGGAAAATAAGATACAAACAGAGAGGGAGACAAACCATAAGAGACAAATACAAAGAACAAACTGAGGGTTTCTTGTGGGGTGTTCAGTGTGGGGATGGGCTAGATGGGTGATGGGCATTAAGGAGGACACTTGTTGGGATGAGCACTAGGTGTTGCATGTAAGTGATGAATCACTAAATTCTATTCCTGAAATCATTATTACACTATATGCTAATTGGTTTAAATTTAAAAATACATGAATACATAAATAACTAGTATCTTTAGGAAAAAAAGGAAGTAGCTTTCTGAGCTAGAGAGAAGAACATGAGGAAAGACTCAGAGAAGTGGAAATACAGAGTCACGTGGGGGCCATTTGTAGTCAGGCTGGAATGGGACATAGTCACAAAATCACCTTCTCTGAGGAAGCTCTACTGGGGAAAGGCTTACCTCACCATGAGGGCCAGCTCAGAGGCCCTCAGGTGAGCTGGGTGATAGACCCTCTACCAACACTCCCAAGAGGCCATGTACTCCTAAAAACGGGCAGGGTCTAGACCTGGGTTTGATTTCTAACTCTGCCACTTAACACCTGTGTGACCTTAGGTAGCGCCGTTAGGTATTCAGTTAGCTGTCTCGGGCTCAGGATCCAAGTGTAAATAGTACCTTTCCTGTGTACCCCCACAGGACTGGCACGGACATGAGGAAAAACAGCGGACACAGAATAGCACTGGCAAATGCTTTCCGGTAGTCAGCTATCTCGTCATGTACGTGAATCACCCCCAGGAAATGCTATTAACATCTCATTGCCAAGACACAGCAGATCCCTGAGGCCAGGGACCTCGTCTTCTTCAGGAATGGGAACACAGGACATGATTCTTTCTTTAAAGGTACTTGATGGATGAATAAAGCTCAGAGTCCTCCAAACTAGGTAATAAAATTAATCTCCTAACTACACTGAAGAAAAAAAAAGGTGTGGAACTCTCAGGGGCACCTGGGTGGCTCAGTCAGTTAAGCATCCAACTCTTGATTTCAGCTCAGGTCATAATCACCTCACGATCCGTGAGATCAAGCCCCACATCGGGCTCTGTGCTGACTGCGCAGAGCCTGCTTGGGATTCTCTGGATCCTCTGTCTCCCTCTCTGTTCCCCTCTCCCCCCCACTCTCTCTCTCAAAAATAAATAAATGTTAAAAGAAAATTAAAAAAAAACGTTTGTAACTTTCAGCCCTATCTCCCAACCTCCAAGGAAGGGAGTTGGGCTGGGAACTGAGTTACTCATCAGTGACCAGTGGTTTAATCCATCATGCCTACATCATGAAACCTCCACAAACATCCCTAAGTGACAACACTGTCGCAGCACTGTGTGGTGACAGACAGTAGCTCCAGCTGCAGTGAACACAGCACAATGTGCAGAGAAGTTGAATCGCTATGTTTCACGCCTGAAACTAATGCAATATTGTGTATCCACTCTACTTAAAAAAAAAAAAAAAAAAGTTTTATGGCGGGAATGCAAACTGGTGCAGCCGCTCCGGAAAGCAGTGTGGAGGTTCCTCAAAAATTTAAAAGTAGAACTACCCTACGACCTAGCAATCACATTACTAGGTATTTATCCAAAGGATACAGGAGTGCTGACTCAGAGGGCCACATGCACCCCAACAGCAACACTACCGACAAGAGCCGAAGTATGGAAAGAGCCCCAGTGTCCGTCAACTGATGAATGGATAAAGAAGATGTGGTTTACAGACACAATAGAACACTACTCGGCAATGAGAAAGAATGAAATCCTGCCATTTGCAGCAACGTGGATGGAACTCGAGGGTTTTATGCTGAGTGAAATAAGTCAGTCAGAGAAAGATATCATATGATTTCACTCATGTGGAATTTGAGAAACTAAACAGAAGACCATGGGGGAAGGGACGGAAAAATAAGATACAAACAGAGAGGGGGGCAAACCGTAAGAGGCTCTTGAATACACAGAACAAACAGGGTTGATGGGGTGGGGGGGGGGTGGGGAAAATGGGTGATGGGCACTAAGGAGGGCACTTGTTGGGACCAGAACTGGGTGTTGTATGTAAGCGATGAATCCCAGAAATCTACTCCTGAAGCCAAGACTACAGTGTATGTCAGCTAACTTGACAATGAATTTTTTAAAAAAATGTTTTAAACCCTAAATGACAGGGTTTGGAGAGCTTCTAGGTTGGTAAATACAACAAAATGCTGGCAAAGTGTCACATGAAGAGGGGCAAGCTCTATGCGCTTCCCCTAAGGATCTCTTTCAGATGCTGTTCTAGAGTTGTACCCTTTATAACAAACCTGCATTGGTAAGTAAAGTACTTTTCCTTTTTTTTGAAGTTTATTTTGAGAGACAGAGTGCGCACACACACACACACACACACACACGTGTGAGCGTGGGGGGTGACGGGGGGCAGAGAGAGAGGGAGAGGGAGAATCCCAAGCAGGCTTCTTACTGTCAGCACGAGCCTGACACATGGGCTTGATCTCATGAACTATAAAATCATGACCTGAGCCGCCAAAGTCAAGAGTCGGGTGCTTAACCACTAAATCGACCGAGGCACCCAGGCACCCCAGTAAAGTACTTTTCTGAGGTCTGTGAGTTGTTCTAGCAAGATAACAAATGGGAGTGAGGCGGGTTTCAAAATCCCTGACTTTGTACCACATAGGACAGGAGTGAGAGTACCCTGGGGTTGGATGTTTGCAGCTGGCATCTGAAATGAGGGCTGTCTGGTGGGGTGGAACCCAGCACTGATTCTGGAAGGCAGTGCCACAACGGGACCAATTGTAGGACACCCAGTGGGAAAGCTACACCCGGTGGGAAAGCCACCGGGTACCAGGTGTCGAGAAGAAAAGACAACCTCACGCTGGCAACGTTCTATTTCCCGAGCCAGATGCTGGCTACCCAGGTCTGCTCAACTTGTCCAGGTTCACCGAGATGTGTACTTATGATCTGAGCACTCTTCTGTATGTGCACGTGAATACAAAGTTTATGTTTAAAAGCATGTCTGTGTTAGGGGTGCCTGGGTGGCTCAGTCGGTTGTGTCCGACTTCAGCTCAGGTCATGATCTCGTGGTTCAAATGTTCGAGACCTGCATCAGGCTCTGTGCTGACAGCTCAGAGCCCGGAGCCTGCTTCAGATGATGTGTCTTCCTCTCTCTGCCCCTCCTCTGCTCGTGCTCAGTCTCTCTCTCAAAAATAAATAAAACATTTTTTAAAATTTAAGGAAAAACATGTCCACGTTGTATGTGTGGGTCTGTGGGGTCCTTTGCCTTTAGGGTAGGTAGTTGGATGCTCACTTAAAGAGAAGAATCTCCAGGAGTGCCTAGGTGGCTCAGTCAGTTCGGCGTCCCATTTTGGCTCAGGTCATGATCTCGCAATCCGTGGTTTCAAGCCCCACATCGGGCTCGGTGCTGACAGCCCAGAGCCTGGAGCCTGCTTTGGATTCTGTGTCTCCCTCTCTCTGCTCTCCCCCACTCGTACTCTGTCTCTCTCTCTCAAAATTAAATAAATATTTTTAAAAATTTTAGATAAGGATCTCCAAAAATTAGGATATTTCTGCTGGTTAAAGTCTAAGAGAATAGAGCCCAAGAGAAAAATAAATAGAGCAGAGGGAGTGGCCCAAGCCTGTGTGTGGACAGGAAAGGGGTTCATCAAGAGACTGAGCGTACAGCCTTTGTAAAATTTTGTTGGGGGCTGGGGGGCACCATTTATGCTCCATCACTTAATGCAGGAAATTAGAAATGTAAATAATCTTTAGTCCAAAGTGGCTTTTAAATCCTCTAATAATGGAAAATCCGATAGCCTGTAGACAGCATTACACAAAGAATAATTCCACATTATAAAATGAAGAAAATTCATCAACTCTGGTTTTAACAGCCTCTTTTGTTTGTTTGTTTGTTTGTTTGTTTTTTAGTGGCATCTTCTTGGGGCTGTTCTCTTAACAGCACAGGGCACCAATTCAGGGGCCATTCAACCCTGAAAAATGTGATTTTTTTTTTTAAATTATAGCAAGATAAATTTTTCAGTTTTCCCCACACACAGCCATATATTGTACCTGAGCACTAATATTGATTTCTGAAGTCAAGTAAGCAGTCTTGTCTCCAACGTATTACTTCACCTTGAATTTGAATAACACGCCTCCACCTCCAGGGCTAAGATGCGTTTTGCCTCACCAGGGCGGCAGGCTCAGACCCTGCTTACCGCCACACCACTGTGAAACATTTGATTAGCAATCTGATTTCATCAAGCTAAGAAATATCATCAATAACTGCAATGCCCAAGTTCAAATAAAAGCCCAGCAAAAAAAAAAAAAAAAAAAAAAAATCACACAACGTTCAGAAAATTCAGGCATTCTTTCATCCAGCTTCACAAAGAGCTGACTTCATGTGAGAAACCAGACCGCACCACAAGCTCACAAAGATGAGTAAGGCGATGGTGAGGAGGGCCCTGGCTGTCAAACCACTCACAGGCCAGCAGAGAAGAAGGCCACGAGGACAGAAGGTTCTGCTATGATGTGACAATGGCAGGGCAGGCAGATTTTACAGAAGAGAAGATTCCACAGGGAGTCCCCGGGAGAACACAGATGATGGGAAACTGGAAGGACATTCTAGGCACATACAAAGGGACTTGGGAAAGGCTCATCCAATCAAACTCTAAAAAATTCTCTATGGGCAGTGGAAGAGGAGATTGGAAAAGAGGCTGTGAAGGCCATAAACTTCCAAAGGAATCTCGTCAGAAGAGTTTCTGTGTCTCAAGGGCACCCATCTGGCAGAACTGTGAAGGGCCGTCGAGGAGTGAGCTCAGGAGACCATCTAGAAGGCTGCAGTCGTCTGCGAGGAAAATAAGGGGCTGGAATGGAATGGGGAGGAAGGCTTGGTTCCAGAGATTATGAGAAGGTAGAATTAATGTTAGTTGGTCCTGACTGGATAGAGAGGGCAAGGAACATGGAAAAATCTAGGTGGACTCTAAAGTCAACAGGATTAAAATGATGGGAGGGGTAATAACAGGAAGGGCATTAGAAAGGAGGCAGACTAACACCATCTTGGACAAATCACCATGGTGACCATGAAGCCTTCCTGGGACATGTCTTTCTGGGACCTGAAGGCTTCTTGAGCACAGCCCCCACCCCCAGCCCCCAACACATACATTCTTTCTGTCTAACCACACCCTCAAGTACAATTGGGGCACAACGCCCTCCATCTGCACTGGATGGAGATAGGACCACTGTGAGTCTCCAACATCTCCTCTAGGCAGTCCTCCTGTGTGCTCCCAGCCTCCAAGGCTATAAAAGCAGGTCTCACAGGAGGTGGGATCACCCAAGATATGCTTCTGTCCCTAAGTCCCTTTAATAAGCCATTTCTCCTCAAACTGGATTTGCCAGCCTTTTCCTTTGGTCTTCAGACTCCTTGGGCTTTTGGGGGCTATTTTGTGTAGACCTCCCTTCCACAGAACAGGCGGGGACCACTCCTGCCCTGAATTATCACTGCAAACTGACAGACTGTAACTGCTCCCTCGGACCCCCACCCACACACATGGATTACCCCAGGGTTCTGGCTTGATGATACCCTGAGACAGAGAATGAAGGGAAAACTAAGCAACTAAACAAATAAAGGCAATTCAGGGTTTGGATAACATTTTGTTTAACACATGTGGCAGGGGGGGTGGTGCAGAGGGAGAGGGGTGCTGTGGGGAAATCAAGGGTACAAATTTCAAGTTCAGGGGCACCTGGGCAGCTCAGTCAGTTAAGCAGCCGACTCTTGATCTTGGCTCAGGTGACGGTCTCACAATTTGTGAGTTTGAGCCTCGTGTCGGGCCTGTGCTGACAGCAGGGAGCCTGCTTGGGATTCTCTCTCTCCTCTCTCTGCCCCTCCTGCTCGTTCGCCCTCTCTCTCACTCTCTCATTCTCTTTCTCAAAATAAATAAATAAATAAATAAATAAATAAATAAATAAATAAACTTAAAAAAAAAAAGAAATTTGAAGTCAAGTTGGCCCTTGCAGAACACAGGTTCAAACTGCATCGGGAGCACTTATACGCAGACTTTTGTTTTTGATAAACACTGTACAGTACTGTATAAATATTTTCTCTTATGATTTTCTTAATAACCTTTTCCTTTCACAGGCTTACTTTATCGTAGGAATACAGTATATAATGCATATACAAAATATGTGTTGATTGACCCTTCATGTTATTGGTAAGGCTTCCAATCAACAGTAGGCTACTGGTGAAGGTTTTAGGGAGTCCAAAGTTCTCGGATTTTCAACTACAGCCCCAGACCCTGCACTGTTCAAGGGTCTACTGCAGATGGAAATATGGGCCTTGACAGAAGAAAAGTGGTCGAGCCTGCAAACAATTTCCTATGTCATGTCTGTAAGGTTGCCGTGGACCATGTGTGAAGGGCCTTTTAGTGAGAGATTCATGATAGTGAAAAATTACAGCCTCCTAGTCACTTTTAAGGGAAAGTCACAATTTTTTCATTGTTTGAGCTGGGGTGGGGGGGTTGGTGCGGGGAGCAATGGCCTTTAGCATAAACAGTGATGTTCACTGTCACTATTGTGATGTTTAAGAAAAGTACACGGGAACTTCCGAGCTGGTATGAGAAAGGATATAAAAATAACATTGTAAGATTAAACCATCAAGGAAGGAAAGGCCTCCCACCACCAATCAAACAACATGACAGCAATTCTCCACCATCCAATAAACAAATTCCTGAACAATCCCTCCTCTTCCTTGTTCATAAGTTAAGTTACTATTCTAATTTGGAAGATTAACATTTAGCTACTCTGGTTTTAAAATGCACTAGAGATTTAAATTTTTTTTTAACTTTTATTTATTTTTGAGACAGAGAGAGACAGAGCATGAACGGGGGAGGGTCACAGAGAGGGAGACACAGAATCCGAAACAGGCTCCAGGCTCTGAGCAGTCAGCACAGAGCCCGACGCGGGGCTCGAACTCACGGACCGCGAGATCATGACCTGAGCCGAAGTCGGCCGCTTAACTGACTGAGCCACCCAGGAGCCCCAAAATGCACTAGAGATTTAAATGCCAAACTCAGTCCTGACTTTCTTTTTTTTTGCCCCCCTCAAATTCTCTGTCCAGAACTTCTTCTCTCAAATAAATATCAACTCCCAACTTCAGTGACTAGATTCAGCCCCCCTCCCCAGTTCTCAAAGCCTTTGACATGGACTCCATCCCGCCACATCTTACTGTGACCTAGACATGCTTCTGAGTCTCCAACCCTGTTTTATTTTAAAGATGTTATTTTTAAGTAATCTCTACACCTAACGCGGACCTTGAGCTCACCACCCTGAGGTCAAGAGTCACTTGTTCCGCTGACTGAGCTGGCCAGGCGCCTCCTCTCCAACCCTATGTTAACCTTTCTGAAAAGAAAATCATGTTTTCCCCCACGATTACGCCTCTCCTCCAGGACACCACTCACCAACGCTGATTGTACAACAGAGCAAAGAAAGATTAACTTCAGAAGCTTACTGGAGTGAAGGAGAATGAATGTTGAATGTCATGTTTAGTTTTGTTTTTAATTTTATTAGAAAAAATGATGTTGTCTGCCCAGCTGACCCTTCTCCTCTCTCCCCCCCCCCCCCCCGCTACTCCTCTCTGACCCTACTGACCTTCATCATGCTTCAAACACGCCAGCTCTGGGCATCAGCCTGGAGCGGCGACTGGGTCTCGGAAGGGAGAGGGAGGGAAGCAGTACGGCAGACTTCCCAGGGCAGCGTGAGTGAACTGGGCGTGTCCCTGGCTCCCCGGCCCCAGGCTCCCAGATTCCAAGTACCCGAGCCCCTCACTTCTGCCTCGGAGACCAGGCCAAATGAAGTCACGTCTCCTTACACAGACGTCGCCTCTTTAGGCACTTGCTACGTTACACAAGTGCTTCCTCCCTCATTTTCGTGAATGCTCCATCATCATTAAAAAATGCGAAATAACCATAATCATGCTTCTAAATGATAACCTTGGGGTGGCCCTGGGAATAAAGTCCAAGGAGAGTTTGACTGTCCTCCAAACTAAATTTCTAAAAGTCAAACCAAAAAACCTGCCTCACCAATGAAAAACTGCCTTATACCCACCTAGCGACCAAAGAAAATTTATTCCTCTGTCCCTTCTGTCTGAGACTTGCTGAGAAAATAAAAATCCCTAAAGGGTGAACCTGTCCATCTAAAGGTTACCAAGTACTGGACAAGTGAGATCTCTGGAACTCGGTTTTAGGTAGCAAAACTTACCAAATTGAAAGTGTGATAAATCCCCAGCATACTAGGTCAGAAAGCATCTGAAAAATTCTGAAGACCGTCTATCAGCAATGGTGCCCGTCGGTTCCCTTGTTTCTGTCCCACATGGTCACACTTCTTGTCTCCCAGAGCAGTGATAGCCCACAGCACTCACTCCAAAATTAGAGGGAATTATTGAGAACCTTGGTACCAGTGAGGGGTAAATGGTGGTTTTCTTCTTGTAATGAAGAAAATCAGCCATTGTCTCCTTTTGCTCCTAATACATTCTTGGGCTAGTCCGACATGGGAACTTTGAGCTGGATCTTGCTGGTAGTTTTACAGTCAGAGAGGAGTAGTCATTCATATTCAGATGGCAGCGTTTTCACCTCTTACGGAAAACAATTTCAGGATTCTCGACTCCCATCTCCTTCATATCCCTCATTAAGTACAGTTTGAATCAATTCTCTTGCTACTATTTTTTGGTGTTCATTTTTTGGTGTTCAAATACTGTGCATAATGACTCCGTCTCTGTTTTCGATCTGAGACGGCAGTGCTTTGTCTCTTGTACCGGTGCCGTGCAAACAGGTTAAGGACACCGCACAGGGTACCTTGTAGGGAAGACACCGCACTGCTCTGCGTCGGGCTTTGCGCCTTCTGCTTGGTCTTAGCTTCACGTAAAATCTACACAGAAATCTCTCCAACACACTTAGGCTCTAGACAACCACAAAGTCTGATGAAGGCCATTGCAATCACGGGAACAGCTCTAGACTGGAGGGCACAGGACCTTGGCTCACATGCTGTGACACCTTGGAACTAAATGTCATTTATTAAACGCCTTCTGGCTCGCTGCAGACTGTGGGATACTGAATCTCTCCATACTTAATCTGCAGGTCTGTTGAATGGAAATGAGGATTTCCGTCTGCAAACACCACCCACCCCTGAGTGTTCGCTCCGTAAGACGAGCAAGCTAATTAGCGGTGCAAGCACCATACAGGTGTCTGTTCCTTCCTGCTTCTTCCCACCCTCTTTCTGAACTTGCCAAGGTCTCCCCGTCTCTTCTAGGTCCTTGGGGTCCCCCCGAGAGGGACCTCTGCACGCAGAGTCTTTCCATTTCCCGCTGAACCATGCACACCTCCACCGGCTGCCAAACGGGTCCCTTTAATCTCAGCTCCTCGTGAGCGAATTCCCCAAAAGTTAATGACACAGCCATCTACCCAGGCCAGTATGCTCCGTGCCCCCTTGGGCCCCACTTAGACTCTCACCCCCTCCCACGCGACCTCAGGTCACATTCATTCTGTCTCCTACATATTTCTCAAGACTGTCTCCTCTGTCCACCATCAGAGACCGTCAAGTGTGACATTTTCCTGCTCCCAGTCCACGGCAGGCCTTCTAGAAGATTCCCACACCTCCAGAAAATCCTCCTCTTGCCCTACTTTCATCCTCTTGGCCCAACCCGGGAGTCTGCTGCACTTAGGTGAGAAGTTCCCATATACTTCCAGGCCTTTCTACCTCAAGTTTCTGACTTTGCCTGAGCCCTTTCTCTGGCCACAGAAGCTCGTTCAGCCTGAGTGTGGACAGGTCAGAGCACCAGGGAGTCAGTCTTCCAAGGACCACCATCAACCAATGAAGGACAGGAATTAGCAGACAGACATCTCAGCGTCCTTACCCCTGCACCGACAATTCTGAGATGTGTCTCATACACTCTGTGGCAGGACTGAGCCCTAACTGCCCACAAAGGACCCTATTTAAGAGTGACACCCCCCCTTATAAGCTCTCCTCTCTTCTGCAAGACCTGCCCATGCTTTCTGTGAAAACCTCCCAAATGACCTACTTGCAGTCAAGTCCATTTCTTAGATTCTCACCTAGCAAGCAAAGTTTTGGGGAAATCCAGATAAACAGGAATGAGAATGGCGTCAGATTTCCTAACAGCCACAGTGGAAGTAAAATGGCAGTGTAGAAATACCTTCAGAACTCTGAGTGAAAAGGATCTCCAACCAAGAATTCTACATCCGTCCAAAAGAAAAATTAAATGTGAGAGTATAATGAAGACTTTCTCAGACACACTGAATGTAAAACTGTCCTATAGTAAGAAATACACTTTGGGGTGGAGGCGTCTGGGTGGCTCAGTCGGCTGAGCATCTGACTTCTGATTTCCACTCAGGTTACGATCCCAGGGATTGAGCCCCACATCAGGCTCCACCCTGAGCACAGAGCCTGCTTGGGATTCTCTCTCTCTCTCTCTCTCTCTCCTCCTCCTCCTCCTCCTCCTCCTCTCCCCCCGCCCCCTTCCCCACTCATGTACGTGTGTATGCGTGTGTGCACTCTCTCTCAAATAAAATAAATGTCTAAAAAAATACACTTTGGCCTTGTCCGTGGTTCCTGGAACAGAGCTCCTAAAATGCTTGTTAATTTCCTAAGTGATAAAGAGGAATGTGACCACCTTTTAATATTTGGTCTTTTGTCCTCAAATAGCTCCTGTTCCTAAAACAGCTCCAGAGCCAAAGTGACAAAGTGTCTTGCTATTCATAACAAGCCCTTCCAACCACATCTGACTTTAAGCTACTCAGGTGACTTTCAGAAAGCTCTTGCGGGCGGGGGCCCCTTGCCCCCAATCACCAACCGCGTGATTACAGGGCAGCGAACTTTCTGTCCCATCCCCTACTCCCACACCTCCAGGGAGGGCAGATGGGCTGGAGGTTGAGGTCATTGCTAATGGCGATGGCTGACACAATCATGCCTGCATAATAAAACCTCTATTTAAAACAACCCCGCACAAAGCGGTTTGGAGAGCTCCCAAATGGTGAACCACGGAGGTACCAGAAGGGCACAGAAGCCCCACACGCCCTCCCTCACACCTTGCCCTGTGCATCTCTTCTATCTGGCTGTTTCTGAGTCGTACCCTTTACAATAAACCAGTGAGCTGGTAGGTAAACCATTTTCCTGAGTTCCAAAGTCGGAAGAAGGGCTCTGTGGAATCCTGTAGCCAAGACGATGGCTCAAGTCTGTATAATCCAACGTCTCCCGAATTGATATTTGGGCTTGAAACTCCTACCACAAGAAGCGTCGTTAGGAGCCCAGTTCATGGGCTCCTGAACTGTTCCATGGAACCCACTTTAGGAAGTGACAGTAACTTCCCTGGGTAAGAGCCCCTACCTTAAAGTCACCCAGAAGCTCCAGGCGATGAGAGGAGTCATGAAGCGGTGGGCTGCATCACCAAGGCTGCAGGAGCTGTCCTCGATGATCTGGGTGGAGGACGCCTGCTTCTCACCGCGGCACAGGCACCCTCCATAAAATGCCTGCCCCTTTAGGACGGTACCCTTACCATTAAGCACAATAAAGCCTGGAATAAAGCCAGCTGCAATCAGTGCAAAGGTGACAGACGTGTGCTTTTAACTTGGGCGAGGGGTACCTGCCAGCTTTGCTCCCCATGGAAAGTGGCTTTCGGTACAGCATTTTAAAAGGAAGGATGGGGCACCTGGGTAGCTCAGTCGATTAAGCGTCCAACTCTTGATTTCAGGTCGGGTCATGATCTCCCCGTTTGTGAGTTTGAGCCCCACAATGGGCTCCGTGCTGACAGTGCAGAGCCTGCTTGGGATTCTCTTTCTCCCTCGGCCTCTCCCCTGCCCACTCACTCTTTCTCAAAATAAATAAATAAACTTAAAAAAGATAAAGTTTTTTAAAGGAGGACACCTTGCCCAATTTCACAGAAACAATTTGGTATCACCATCCAGCTGTATAAAATAAGACTAAATGAGGGGCGCCTGGGTGGCTCAGTCGGTTGAGGGCCCAACTTCAGCTCAGGTCATGATCTCGCAGTTTGTTGGTTTGAGCCCCACGTCAGGCTCTGTGCTGACAGCTCAGAGCCTGGAGCCTGCTTCAGATTCTGTGTCTCCCTCCCCCTTTGCCCCTCCCCCGCTCACACTCTCTCAAAAATAAACATTAAAAAAATTTTTTTTAAAAAACACTAAATGGATAGCTTTAAACCTACAGAGCTCAAAAGTACTTTGTAGGTATTTGCTGTTTATCCTTGTCCCCATGGTGATGGCATGCTACGTGGTGATTTGCAACACAGGCTATGTCTTGTTTCGAAAACCAGGAGGGTAACTGAAAGCATAAAAATAGAGTTCATATATAAAACAGGCCACATTGTACAAAGGAGTCCCAGTGTATTATGGGAGTGGAGAAAGGTCCCTCCCCCGTCTTGTGGTACCAAGTAGTATTCAGCCACTGTTCCAGTCACCGTACTAAACACATTTTTGCAAAAACGCTATCTTCTACGTGGACAAGATGGATACAGAGGCTTAATACCAAGACGGAAAAGCACATCAATGCATAGGACATAAACATATTCTGGCATTTACTAGTGGTAAGTGGAGCTTGGTCCCTGAAAGGGAGAAGGGAATTGCTTCTACTCTGTCGAGAGCAATTTCCTGGTACAGGTATAATTATGGCTCCTGGAAGAAAATGTGCTAGTGCTGAGCAGTTAGCACAGAGGAGAGGGAAGGGAGGTGGCCTGCTGACTGGAAAATGTGTGGTACACAGTAAGCACTCAGTCAGTGTTTACTCAAGAAAGGAACTGCGTATTCTTGGAAAGGGGGCGGGGCTCCTAAGGCAGGGTGTTCACGAAACCCGGTGAAGGAAACTCACATGCTAAGAAGGGTAAGGGTTGCAAGAGTTTAAGTCCCAGAAACCAACTAAATATTTAAATAATAATAATAATAATAACAATATTTGGTCATCTGATACATAAACTAGAGGTCAGCTCCAAAGGGTTCCCAAACCCCGAAGAAGTAGGTCTGAACGCGGTGGGGAAAACCCACCATCACACCATGTTGCTAAAAATCTCGTTAATAATAACTCGCTCCTCCCACCCACAAAACAAAAAGGGCTCCAATCAGTCACTCCCATTTACAAAGGGGATGTGAAATACTGAGGAATGGAAGTGAAGAAAGGTGGGAATCCCTCACAATCTCTCAGGTAAGCTTCAAGGTCAACTGCCATCCACGCACACTCTCACCACCAAATGGAAGGGAGACCAGTCAGAGCCCCTCCGCACTGAAGCCCCCTCACTCTTCCCCCTAGACTCACGGAGCATCATGGTCCCACACATAACCCCATAGGTACGCCCGCCTTTCAGCCAGCAGTGGGTCAGCGTGGCAATTTCCAGAAATCTCTGGGCATTGGTAAGACTCTTTGACTCTGGGCAAATGAGCTTCTCTTCTTCTTCTCCCATTTGTAAAACTAGGGACATGCCATTGATTTAATTTTGAGGATTTGTAGATGAAGCTTATAAAATATCAGGTTAAAATCTACTACTGAGATTTTCAGAAGCGTGGGTGTCAGAACTGGGCCATTAATCAGGGTTTGGAACATGTAGGCTTTGATTGCAATAGTTACCATGGATGTAGGCATAATGGACACACACACACACACAACTAATGCTAAGTGTTGCTCTGGGTGCTTGTCTGTGCCTCACAGGAGACTGGCGGCTGAGGAGTTGCTGACGCCCTCGAGGACCAGGCCCTTCCTGGTCTTGCTTCACTACACACTAGCAGAAGAAATGGGGAGCTGGGAAGAGCAGTGGCTGTTTCTTCTCCCCCCGCCTTCCCTGTCACCCCCAGCGATCAGCACAGACATTCCTGACAGGAGGCCTGCCCCCAGCCAAGCCCCAGTCTGGGCCCTACCACAGACTTGTGATGAAACGCCCAGAAGGGGTAACCCAGTTTTAGCTTCTTCTGGAAAAGCAGGAGTCTCTTGTGTGCCAGAAGTTCACCATTGGTGCAGACCCACGTCTTCTCTAGAGTACGCTACAGAAACGTTCACAGCTAACTCTGGAGGCAGCGGAATCAAGGAAATACTGTGAATCTGTTGGGGCCTCTGATGGGCCAAGAAGGAATGAGGCCCTGCTTACAAAAAAGGGCGGCGTCTACGAGAAGGGAGGTTGGTGAGCCAAAGCCTGAAGCTGGGGGAAAAGTAAAGATGAGGCAATCCCAACATCCTCCTCTTCAAAGAGGATCAGATAATAAAAGCACCTAATCCCAGGCCTCAGTTTCCCCCCCCCCAAACTTTGCATTCTTCCTCAGACCCACACCCAGTTAGCTGGATCCCTGCCCTCACCCTCTTTGGTGGACGCCAGAAATTTGACTGAGGGCAGTTCTCCATGCTTCGGCAGCAGGGTAACATGGGTCCCTGGCATTCTGAAACGGATCTCCTAGCTCGCCTTCCCACTAGACACGTTAGTGCACACGGCAGGGAACCTGCACGCACACAGGAGTCTGGAGCGAGAAATAAAGTGCATTATGGGTTATACACAACTTTGTGGAGTAAAATCTTCCAAAGGTTTGGAAACATCTATGTAACTCAAGAGCTTACAGACTCTTCCATCGTGAAAACAAAAAAGTAACTTCACACCCCATCCCTGGGCTACAAAAAAAAGAAAACGGTCCCCAAAAGAGGTTTCCTGCAGAGGCCTCAACCCTCCACGAGCTGTGAAAGAATGCTTCTCTCAGAGTGATTCTCCTTCCAGTGTATAAGGTGTGTAAGAAAGCAGGAAATTAAGGGGCGCCTGGGTGGCTCAGTCAGTTGAACGTCTGACTTTGGCTCAGGTCATGATCTTGTGGTTTGTGAGTTCAAACCCCACGATGGGCTCTGTGCTGACAGCTCAGAGCCTGGAACCTGCTTTGGATTCTGTGTCTCCCCCTCTCTCTCTGCCTCTCCCCTGCTCACATTCTCTCTCTCTCTCTCTCAAAAATAAACAATAAAAAGAAAGAAAGCAGGATATGAAAAGATTCTTTTTTAAAATGATTCTCCTCTCCAAGACAAAACATCTTACTGGTATTCAGCCAGCCTCGAATTTTCCAATCTCTCAGTACTAAGGTGAACAGCAAAATGTACACTCCCAAACTAGTTTTTATTAGTAGAATTTGGGGCCCAAAACAAGACTTCCAAGAAATTACCAAAATCCTCTCTGTGCTAGAATTCCGTCGGACAACAGGCCATCCCAACGAGGGTCACTGAGATGTGGAGAAGGCTTGCTTTACACATTTTTATCACATGTAGTAAACTTTGACCCGGATCCCACAGTCCACACTGTCCTCGAGGTAAGTCACGGTCAGCGAGGGAAGGAAAAGCCTGCGTTTCCCCGTCACAAGGGGAGTGGACAGAGCCAGACGCCAAGCAATCCTGAATCTTAGCGCAGCTTCTTAAACGTGACCGGCGCCCTGTTTCGCGAACTCACCCTGGCGCCTTCTCACGTGTGTTCTTCAAATACACGATCCCCTACAGAGGGTGAGGCTTGGGGGCGGGGGGGCGCATTCGGAAACGTGCTTCCTGTCCCATCTCCAAAGCCCCCTGTGACGGGGAGCCACCACGCAAGTGCCAGAGCTGGTTCATCAGCTGGACCAAAGCTCAAGTTCCCATGCCCCGGGATCAGACCGTGAGGACGACGGACCGACCGCATGAACGCTTCGTGCTCCGGTCAACACAGCAAGCCGTGTGCAGGTTGTAGCTGTTAGAAAACTCAGGAGTGTGACCACTCGAGGGCAGTCAGCCAGCAAGGTCGTGACATTCACACATCTCCTCCCGGCCCCGCACCTGCTCCCTATCATGCATCAGGAGTCCACACAGCAAGTTCCTTAGGAATGATCACCGAACGATGCTGGGAATAAGCCAGGAGCTGCATCAAGGAAGATAGGGGGGAGAGGGGGGGAGGGGGGGAGAGGGAGAGAGAGAGGGAGAGAGAGAGAGAGAGAGAGAGAGAGAGAGAGAGAGAGAGTGTGTGTGTGTGTGTGTGTGTGTGTGTGTGTGTGTGTGTGTGTGTGAAACAAGTCTGGCTTTTGCTTACATTTTAAAATTCTGCTTTAAAAAAAGCGTTTATGGGGCGCCTGGATGGCGCAGTCGGTTAAGCGTCCGACTTCAGCCAGGTCACGATCTCGCGGTCCGTGAGTTCGAGCCCCACGTCAGGCTCTGGGCTGATGGCTCGGAGCCTGGAGCCTGTTTCCGATTCTGTGTCTCCCTCTCTCTCTGCCCCTCCCCCGTTCATGCTCTGTCTCTCTCTGTCCCAAAAATAAATAAAAAAATGTTGAAAAAAAAAAATTTAAAAAAAAAAAGCGTTTATGATTGTCAATACCACATAAGCCACAGCAACACAGACCAGGCTATTTTCTCTGCAGCCTGTCCGAGATTTCTAAGGAGCCCTAAATTCACTATACTTCCTGTTCCAATGGTTCTAAAGACGGTATTTTTTCTCACGCAGAAAGTATTTAAAATATCAATGAATATCATCAATCCCAAAATACTATTTCAAAACAATCATCATTACTACTTTGCTCATGGTGGAAAGTGTAGCTAGTTAACTGCCTCTAAAACGCATCTCAAGGCACTGCAAATCAAGTGGAAAGTGTAAGGAAATCACGCCGGCCAGTTAAGCTCGTATTTAAATACGGCACTAAAAATGCATTTCACACCCAACTTCATCAATCACCAACCAATCTTAGTTTGCATCTTGGCTACCAAAAGAAAATGGGATTTGTTTCCCTGAAGAAATATGTCACAGCTCTGCTTGAATTATTAAGCTTTACTATTACGGAAAGAAACAGAGTCAGAAAGAAAAAAAAGAGAGAGAGAGAGAGAAAGAAAAGCAAAAGCAAAAGACCTAAAATTAGAGGCAGATTGCCATCTACAGACAGACATTAGCACTGCTCATTCATACAGCGTCAGAAACCCGAGTATCAGTAAATACCAACAGTAAAAGACAACACGTATGACTACAGTCTTAATCACAATGAAAATCAAGACAGCCTACCAAGCCTCTTTTTTGAAACTAACATGAGAATAGAATATAGGTGACCATCATCGGATCAAAAATTTGCACAATTTAACATATGACAGGAGAGGAACTAGACATTGATCCTCGCTCTAAAACGTAACACTTTGAAAGAAAACTGAGTCAATTACTTAATTCCAAATTTAAAATACTGCTAAGTAGGGGGAAAAAAATGTTTCATCTCTAACATCAAACTCTCGCTTGCGTGTTTTACTCGGTATTTATATATACTACAGAAGGATCACCACAGTAAGTGTAGTTAACATCTGTCACCATACCCAGTTACAAAAAAAAAAAAAACACTTTTTCTTGTAATGAGGACTTTTCATATCTACTCTCTCAGCAACTTTCAAATATGCAACATGGCATTAAATTCTTGCATTTTGCACTCATCTTGACTCACCACATACCTTCCCATACATTTTGCTTACCGTGCCTCTTGCTTTTACTTTTCTAAAGAGTAAGAGCCCCCTTGGGATAGGACTATCCAAAGGCTTGGTTCTAACTACTAGGATAAATGACATTAAAGCAAAAAGCCACTGCAATAAAAAATGAATATGAAAGTTGACTTAAGGAATCCAAAAAGAGAGAGAGATTGACTACTATAACCCGGAAAATTGTGATAGCCAAAGACATCTGGAGGGAGATCTGATAGGGGGAAATGGCTCAACTTTCAAAAGCATGGACTTGACACTAATATCCTTATGCTTGTCAAGGGATGATTTAATCTAGTGAACTGCACGAAATCTTTTTTTTTTTTTTTTCATTTTCCCTGGAAAAAATTGTTTTGGGAAGCCAAGATTCATTTTCCAGGTTACATGTTCTTTCTATCAAGATGAAAAGACACAAAATGCTTCATCTCAATTCTTATATACGCTTATATGTACTGAAGAAACTTAAACGGATCACGTAAGTTTCTTACTGGGAAAAAAAATCCACTCCTCAAAACCATCACTTGACAGACACTAGCCATCGTTCCATGGAACAATGAGATACGGCGGTTAGAAACCTATGGCCCACACGTTATAACATGTCACTGGAACACACACACTTACCATGGGCAAGTGGGCAAGTGTTACCTAAAACACCAGCCAGGCTCTCCAAACACGGGAGAAGAACAACCATGGGTTTCTACCTTCTCTTGGCGCTTTAAAAAGAAACGACGCGCTTCAACGTTCAACGGGTTATTTTCATCCCCACGGCGATACGGCTGTTGCTGGAAACCACAAATTTCTACAAAAGCAAAAATCCTGATCATCTAACTTTTTAATAAAGGTCACTTTCCAGTGAAAGAGGGAACTGTTGACACAAACTTGTGATTCCAGGTCTCCCCACAGAAGAGAAACAAGGTAAAAGTTCCCTTTCTTAGAAACAACTACTAAATTGAAAGACTTTAAATGGATATGCATCGGGTGGCTCAGTTGATTAAGCGTCTGACTTCGGCTCAGGTCATGATCTCGCAGTTTGTGGGTTCGAGTTCCGCATCAGGCTCTGTGCTGACAGCTCAGAGCCTGGAGCCTGCTTGGGATTCCGTCTCTCTCTCTCTCTCTCTCTCTCTCTCTCTCTCTCTCTCTCTCTGCCCCTCCCCTACTCGTGCTCTGTCTCTCGGTCTCAAAAATAAATAAACATTAAAAATATTTAAAATAACATAAAAATAGACGTATGTTAGAGGGAGGAACTGGGATTTTTCACAGGCTAAGAAGAGCCTCTGAGAAAATAAGCAAGTAACATTTTCCAAAAGCCTTTAGTAAAAAATATCTGTGAAAGTTTAAAAGAGGTCCTACTTCATCATGGGTTTCAAAGTATTACAGAGACTGATCTATGTTGGGATGTCCAACGTTCATTCACCAATATTTACTGTCTCCTATCAGATCTGTGCCTGGTGTTAGGAATAAAAACAAGACAACTGGTAGGAAGACACAGCACAGGGGGCTTCACCATCTAGTATAATGACTGACATAAAGCCTCTTATTTTTAATGCTCATGAACATGGAATGTCATGTTCTTGAAGGCTAGCTTTCTTTGTTTGGTGCCTGCCATCAGCACACATTCACTAAACATTTGTTGACTACGTTTTACCTTGGCCTCCCCTGTTTCATAGCCACCAAAAGGGATTATACAAACTTAAAACAAAAGCAAACTTGAAAGCAAGACCCTTTTTTTTCTTTTTTTTTTTTTAAGTAAGCATCACGCCCAGTGTGAAGCCCAATGTGGGACTTGAATTCACGACCCTGAGATCAAGACCTGAGCTGAGATCAAGAGGTCGATGCTTGGGGCATCTGGGTAGTTCATTCAGCTGGGTGTCTGACTTTGGCTTAGGTCGTGATCACATGGTGTGAGTTCAAACCCAGCATCAGGCTCCTCGCTGACAGCGTGCAGCCTACTTGGGATTCTCTCTCTCTCCCGCACTCTCTGCCCCTCCCCCACCTTCAGAATAAATAAATAAACTTAAAAAAAAAAACAGTCAGATGCTTCACTAAGTCACCCAGGTGCCCCTAACACAAAACCTTATCATGAACCCACATTTTGAAGATAGCTGATGGGGCCCCCAAAAGTTAAGTGACTTAGCCGAGGTCCATAGCAGAACTGTAAGTAACCAGAATCTAGGACTCCCCGTCCCCAGCTGGTCTTCTGTCACCGAAACCTTGAAGAGGTCAAGCTCCCTCCATTGTCTCCTCTGTCACTGGCTCACTCAGGCAGCCCGTTTCTTTAGTCTCACGCAGCTTCCCGACAACTCTTCCACCACGGGGACCACATCATGTGGACCCCTACAAGTTCCCGTGTCCCCTCAGCTGTGGGGCGCACGTTAGCCGGAATTCTAATGTGACTCTGCGCGTCGACCTCAAAATAAGCTGAAGCTCCCAGGTGGAAGACAGAGCGCTGGCCAGGAACTCGAAACCACGGCCCATCCCTCATCTTCCTGGGTGCCCAGCCCGGCCCCTTGCGGGCATGTGAGTGGATCCCGGGGTGAGTGGGGAGCAGTGGCCCGGCCAGCCCTCCATGCCCGCAGGCTCACCCCGCTGACACTGTGCATGGGATGAGGCCAAAAAGAGCCCACCTTCCCAAAACCACCGTGAAAGTTCACAATCTGACTGCACAAATTTCGTACCGATGAAAATTTTTTTAGAATTATTTTTTAGAATTTTTTTAGAATTATTTTATTTTAGAATTATTTATTTTTATAGAATTTATTTTAGAATTATTTCTGTACTGCTAATGCAAGATACAGAACCAGTTTGGGTACATACTGTCTACTGGTAAAGTTTTGTAGTATCCTCTTGGGTATCAGTAAAATTAGTAAAACATCTTTTCGGAGAAAGGAAGCTGTGACTGACAGTAACTCATGATCGATGTGGACGAGGGTGGTAGACACACGAGAGAGAGAGACCAATGTCAACAGTAGTTGGTCAAAACGTCAATCAAGCCCTTTCAACAGAAGAAAAGGATGACAAAATTTACCTTTTTCTTTGATGTAAGACCACCACAAGAAATATTTTATCTCAGAACCCGTGTCCTTGTACACGACCTCTAACTATAAACAGAAACTTAGCAGGAAAAACAGAAGAATCTTGTACACAAAGATTCTTCCTTGGAAAACTCTCCCACGTGATGGTCAGGAGTATCTTCCGCGGGTCCAGAGAAACAGATCTATTCAAGAATCAAAATCGTATCATAGCCTTAAGAGGATAAACAATAAAAACAAGGTAATAGCAGGAAGGACAAACTTACCGCTGTCTGGAATTATCTGTGGTGAATTCTTTAACTTCACATTTTGTTTCCCTTTTTTGGGTTTTTCCAAATTCACTTCTTCTTTTTTCCCTTTCCTCTTCGGGGGCTGAGGGGATGTGTTGTCGCTGGATCCAACTGTTGACTTGGACTGACGATCATTTCCCTAAGTGGCAAAAGATTGGAGACCCTTACCATTGGCTAACGAAATCCCAAAGCAACTCCTAGTCCATAGGAGTCATTAACCAGCAGCAAACGGGGCAGGGGCAGGGGCAGGGGCAGGGGCGGGAGACGAATGGATTCTGCTGAGTCCCCGCTCTCCGTCTTAATATCCACGTTAAGTTCTCCAAGGCCCACAGGAAGGGTCTAACAGAGGCAGGAGAACAAAAATAATAGCTAAAAAGTGTTGAATACTTAACATGTACCAGACATTCCAGAAAATTATTTCAATCCTCACAACCCTGGGAGACGGGCGCCGTGTCGCCCCACTGCAAAGAGGAAGCAATGAGGTCATGGAGCCAGCAAGCCGCTGCCTTAACCATCCTCTCCCTCCTGTGACTTCTGGAAAAAGCAGCAGCTATCTGTTGGCTGAGGAATCGCGACAGCCTTCAGTTGGATTCACGGGTCTAGAGACACCTCCTCAACCAGCGGTCACCGTGAATGTGCAGGTGTCATCATCCAAGGACACACACACTATGCCTGTAAAAATCCTCAAATCCATACTCCTCCGCCGGCGACTGCCACGCTCGCCGGAGATCACAAATCCAGAGCGACACAGACACAGCGACTTAAGACCACACCTGGGCAAAGGCAGCCACCAACCGTCACACATTCGTTGGAGCCTCTGGAGATGAAGACTCTGCATCTGTAAAGCAGGCTCCTTATCACGAAGGTGAGGTTGAGTTTCGAAGGCTCCCATCACTGGCCTAAGACCAGCTCCCGGGGCGGGGGCGGGGGGGCAGGGGCACATAACCCACCACAGGGGTGGCTACCACACGCACCCACCGAACAGCTGTGTTCGTACTCCGTCACTGCTTGGCCATGCCTACGGCAAGAAACTCCCTCCTACCAAGAGCACCTTGGTCCCTTCGGTGCTCAGGTGCTAAGCCCACCTGCGTGCAGAAAGCGTGAGGCTGCAGGTGGTAGAAAGAATGAAAGTTCTAGAGACCAAAGCACCTGGCTCAGAGCCACTGCTCTGCCACTAACCACCGAGGGGACCCTGGGCTAACTAACTCCTGGCTTCTTTGATCCTGGTTCCTCAGCAGTTACGTGGGGCCAACGTACCTGCCTTCAGGTCCATCACGAGAAGGAAATGGTAACACTTATAAAATAACTAGTACAGGGGCGCCTGGGTGGCTCAGTCGGTTAAGCATCCGACTTCGGCTCAGGTCGTGATCTCGCGGTCCGTGAGTTCGAGCCCCGCGTCGGGCTCTGTGCTGACGGCTCAGAGCCTGGAGCCTGTTTCAGATTCTGTGTCTCCCTCTCTCTCTGCCCCTCCCCTGTTCATGCTCTGTCTCTCTCTGTCTCAAAAATAAAATAAACGTTAAAAAAAAATTAAAAAAAAAATAACTAGTACAGCGCCTGTCACGCAGTATTTACTCAGTGAGCATCAGAGTGCTTCTTCCAAGAGCAGAGTTAGTCTCTTTTTCTTAAAAATCGTATTGAACTCACACCATATTGGGTGAAATCTTTATGCAACATCTGTACCATGCTAGGATCTGAAAATAAATGTAGTAATATTAAATACACAAATCTGCCTAGAAACCTATTATAACTGCTCATTTTAAACATTTATATATTCAGCCATCCAGAAGCATTTAAATGGTTTTAGCCATCACCCAATTATGGGTAGAAATATTCACAGCCTTACAAATGAAGTTATTTATGCTACTTTGTCGTAGCCTACAAGAAAATGAATTATGCATAGATTTATTAACAGTATGAAAACTTGTCCAAATCTATAACACTCCTTTGCATAATTTAATTTCCTATTCCAGCCGCAATTTAAACATACGTTTCCATTTAATTATTGCATTAACAGCAACCACAGTTGTTGGTTTTTTTCTTTCCTTTTCTCCAATGATTCTTTCTCACAAGGCCATAGGCTGCCTGGCAGAAAGACAGACAGGTAACATGATTATAGTAGAGATTCCAAAACCATCAGCCAGGCCTCATATCCCCACCTATTTTCAATCGAGTCTATCCATCCCGAGATTTTAAAACTTTAAGAGCCTTGGATGAGTGAAGTAACCCTTCTAGCAAGCCTACTGGAATGTTCAGAGATGCTGTTGAACTTCCGAGGATTAAAACGAAGCTGAATGTAGAAGAACCTCTCTGAATCTTGGCAGGACGGCCTTTTACAGCTGTCTGGGAGAAGTCATTTTCACAAGGGAGAAACAGAAGCCCCATCCTGCAGTGCCTGAGATTCACACGATTTTAAAAACAAGCTCTCTTGTAAACTATACAGGAAGTTCTGATATACTACATTACTGACAAGGACACTCAAAAGGGCGATTTGGGAGCATCAAGAAAGGCTGGTGACTTCCAACAATATAAGGCACAGCTTTGGAAACCGACATCCACGTATCCAATTATGGAAGCACCAGCTTGCATTCTCAGGGATCTTCCTTTCTTTTCTGAGACTTCCACACGTGACTTAAAACATAGATACATAAATAGAGAGTTGTGGCTATTTGGGGGGGGGGCATAGGTAAGAGGGGAGTTTTGCTATCTTGTACAGAAAAAGCAGTATGGTTGAGTACTTTCTTACATTCTAAGTACCCACTTGACACAAATATGGTATTACTGTCACCATTTTACAGATAAAGGGGATTAACTCTCTCACGGTTACCCAGGTCTGGTTTTTCTACACGAAGTTGCCTGATGCCAAGGCACTGCAAATATTTATACTATGGCATGATTCCCTGAAAAGACCACCTACAAGTGACAAATTGGGTCAACATGCCTGAGAATAAGGAGTCAAGAAGCAGCCTGATTTTACAGCGTGTCCTATGCAAACACTGGACCCCGTGCGGTATCTCGACCACTGCCCTGCCTCTTGCCCCACACACATCAGTGTATCCGACAGGAAAAGCAATCTGCTGGCTCAAATAAGCAAAAGAACTGAAAAGAACCCTTCCATCTCCCCTCACTCTACTGAAACTGGGATTTTTTTAAATAGTTCCCTCGGCTCTTTCCAATAAAGGCCACTCAACTCATGACCACAGGAAACACATTCCCAGTCCCCGTGAACAGGTGCCAAAGGCACAGAGGCCATAAAACACCAAGTTTCGCGAGGGATCTACCTCACGCGACAGCCTCTGCCATGCGTGTCTTTCAGAGACGCACCCCAAAGGGAGACTTCTAAGCAGGAAAGTAGACCCCGAATCAGGCTGGCATTTCTTTCACTTGTGAATCTGGTGATGGTAAGTGTGCAAAAAAAAAAAAAAAAAAAAAAAAAGTCCTTTTATCCATCCTGGACTCAAGTTTCCCAAAAGGCAAAATAGAGCTTTGGAAACATCTGGACCTTATCTTGCTTCACAGTGACTTTGGGATACACGGATAATCGTATTGGTTTTTTTCTTTTACCAGAACTTTACCAATTATAATATTGGAATCTGTAAACTACTCATCACAAGATGTAACAGCCACATGGTAATAAACAAGAACAACTTTTAGCCTCTGGTTTTAGTTTTCAAATCTCTGAGTTCGCACATCTGCCACTAGGGGGCACCCTGACACTACGCGGGGCGTCCCGGCTGCTACACCACAGCCTCCCATATGATGGGGTGTGTTTCCACTGTGAACAGAATTTAACACCATTCACGCATATCTTCCTTCTGTTTTCAAGGCTAGAACTGCACGCTAAAATTACTCTCCATTTGCTCGCGTCTGTGATTCTCCCAGCACTAGGCGTTCGTGTAAGGAATGGCTTTCTGGTCTCATCCTGCTCTGCACGGGGCATTCCTTAGGGGCTCTGGAAGGGCCTGCATGAGCCCAGAAGCCCTCACCACCCGCACTCCCTACCACAGGGTGGATGCGGCTGCGCTAGGCACTTACACACCAGCAGGGGCCCCCTGTGCAGACTCTGGTAGCTTTCCGCCCCGCTTTTATTTTTTTTTTTTTACTAAACTCTATCAGGCCACCTCCCGCACTCCCCTTCCTTATGCAGTAGAGCAATTCCTAGAAAGCCTGGTGAGAAATGAATTCATAAAAACCCAGTTCTGCATCCCCTTTGATCCGTATCACGAATTTGAGGGCGCTTTTCCCGCTGACTCGGCAGTGATTCCCAAAGCCCTGAGCTGGGTCTCCCCTGGCCGCTTCTCTCCCACCCCCACTCAGTGCCAAGCGGCTAATGATCTTACAAACATGTACATTCTCCAGGGACCCAATTAATTAAAGGAAGGAGTAAATGAATCCTTCTGTTAAAAACTAAGTTTGTGACTTTGGAATCACTGACCAAAGACCGTCTCTCCATGCAGCTCACTGCCCGTCATTCACACACCTAGACAGGTTCAGTGAGCACCTGTTATGTGCCAGGCACGTTATGACTCTGCTCAAATACAACCCCCTAAAGGAGGGCTGTCCTGACCACCCAGATGCTGCAACATCCTCTCACTTGCTCTTCCCATTCCTTGATGTATCTTTCCTCAAGCTTATCCCTTATCCTCAAGCTTAATACCAAATGCATTGTCTGTTTGTTTCTCTTTCTCCTCCTCTAGAACGTAAGTTCCACACACTTCGTGTTTTCTCTAGAATCTCTGCCTCCCTCTCCGCACAAGCACTAATACAATACCCAGGACATAACATGCACTCAAGAGATGCCTGTTGGATGAATGCATCATTCAGTGACAACAGCTACAATATACTCAAGGAAGAATGGTCACAGACATCCATGTCACCTGCAGCCACCTGACCAAGTCACCTGCATCACATGCCTGGGTCCAGCCACCCACTGCCTCTGTTCTTCCCCAATCCACTTCTCTGCAGACACCACATGCAGAGTGATTTCTCAAGTAAGTCCAACATGGGGCATGTGGGTGGCTCAGTCCGTTAAGCATCTGACTCTTGATCTCGGCTCCCAGGTCACGATCTCACGGTTCGTGAGATCAAGTCCCACATCGAGCTCTGTACTGACAGGATTTGCATGATACACAAAAATGGGGTGAAGGGGAGGGGAGATACCTAAACAGTATCAGTGCCCAGCATTAGCTTATTTCACAAAATACCAACGGAAAAATTTTGCGTAGTTAGATCAGGGGGAAATGTTCAGACAGGGGGACATGTCAAATCCATTCTGATCACTGCCGGTCTTTCAATCGCAAGAGCAGAAAGAGAAGCCTCAGCCAGAAAAAGCCATCCCAGCAGCACTCCAGCTGGGATGAGACTCATCACTGTGAGGAGGTACCACAGGCTAAGAAGTTAGGACTAAATGCTGGTCACAGTTCCCCCAGGAGAGCAGTTTAATGGACATCTGCTGAATTAACAATAATTACTGTTAACAATAATAAACAATTATTTGTTAAATAACAAATAAGTGGATGAATGATGGATAGGGAAATATTTAGAGTGCTTCTCAATCTTTTAAAGAAATATAACAGGATTGTCTTCTTTTTTTTTTTTTTTAAACAAAGACTTCCTCTTTAATCTTTGCCAGAGACAGAAAACCAGACTGAGAAAGACCATCAATGTGACATAATACAGCATTTCTTCTACTTCTTGGGGGTTTTTTATTTTTATTTTTTTATTGTTTATTTATTTTTGAAAGAGAGAGACAGAGCATGAGCAGGGGAGGGGAAGAGAGAGAGGGAGACACAGAATCTGAAGCGGGCTTCAGGCTCTGAGCTGTCAGCACAGAGCCCAATGTGGGGCTCGAACCCACAAACCGTGAGATCATGACCTGAGCCAAAGTCAGAGGCATAACCAACTGAGCCACCTAGGCACCCCTTTTTGGTTTGTTTTTTTTAAAGTTCATTTATTTTGAGAGGGAGAGAGAGAGAGCAAGCAAGCACGCGCAAGTGTGGGAGAGGCAGAGAGAGAGGGAGAGAGAGAATCCCAAGCAGGCTCCTGCTGTCAGAGCAGAGCCCGATGTGGGACTCAAACTCATGAGCCACAAGATCACAACCTGAGCCAAACTCAGACGTCTCACGGACTGAGCCACCCAGGCACCCCGCATTTCTTCTACTTTTATGTATCACTTCCCAGATTTCAACTGCAAGGTAAGTTATATCAGGCCTGTATACAAGGAAAAAGATTGCCTACTTTGAAATCTGTATTTTAAAAATGTTGGTTCAAGGGGCACCTGGGTGGCTCAGTCGGTTAAGTGGCCGAATCTGGATTTCAGTTCAGGTAGTTGGTGGATTCGAGCCCCTGGAGCCTGTTTGGGATTCATACTCTCTCTCTCTCTGCCCCTCCCTCACTCCCGTTCTCTCTCAAAAATAAATAAACAAACAAACGAACAATAAACAAATAAACAAACAAACTCAAAACAAAAATTAAAATGCTGCTTCACTTTGAAGACCTTAGCTGTAACACTAATGTTCTAGCATTGTTTCACATAAGCGCTCACATGCCACAAGGCAGGTAAAGTTTTATTTCTTCAAATTTAATTGAAACCCAGAGGACAGTCTCTCTGTATCACATCGAAATATAGAACATTAATGAGTAAAGCATCTGATACTTACACTCCCTTTAGACTTTCTGGATCCTACGATAGGAGGTAGTGAAGAAGACTTCTGACTGCAGAAACAAATTGCAATTTAGAAATCTGAACGTTATTTACAAATAACACGTAATGCCAGATAATTGTCATTCCAACTTGTCGTCCTGACCTGCAAGTCAACTGGTGACGGACATCGGTGTCTCACAAAAGCACCACATGCTTTTTCCCAATTTCACAAAGACCACCATAAAGTTTCCAAATTGCCCTCCAAGAGATTTTTAAACTATTTTAATCAATGCTCCCTTATACTTTTAGTACCACCTTAAAGTGTTTCATGGCATTTTTATTCAAATCCCCCAATTTTCTATATGCATTTCAAAAAGTCATTTCCTAAGCTGAGTAATTTTGCCAGATTGAGTCAAAAACAGTAAATTTCCATTCTTTTCATAATGTCTGCAGGGTCGACCGCAGAAGCTCAGACACAGCAAAACACTGGTGTTTGCTTCCATTCAGGGAGCTTCTAAACCAGTCATTCTCTACAAAAAAATAAAAGTTCTCCTTGGCTATAAGAATGCGGTTTCAGAGATGTCTGTGTTGTTAGGAAGCGTCTTGGAACCCAGTGAACCTCTGAAAACAAGACCACACGTCCATAAAGGTCTTACTCATTCGGTTGAGTGAGGCCGCCTGCGAGCTACAGCTCTCACTGCCCTCAAGTACACGCTGAGGCTCATGGCAGGCGAACCCAGTGTTGCTGGGTTTGAGTTTGTAGATGGGTAAGGACAGCCATCGATCAGTGTGCTGGTAAAGAATTCTAAAGTGCTGGAAAACCACGTGCTCTTGCACACCCCAAACACCACCCCCCTGAAGTTCCATTTCATCCCTTACTTATTTAGAAACCCTCGGCCAGTCTCTCCTGATAGCTTGATAAAGCTTGTGCTCTGTCTGCACAAGTGTCTGTCACACACCCTAGCAGAGGACAACCACAAAGAGTCCGTTTCTGATAGCGAAGTGGCCACAGAACCACTGGAAAAAGCAGCACCACGGGCAAACCAAGGGGCGCCTGCATCCACCAGGGCTCTGAACCGATGCCTTTGCCAGCCATCAACTCATCTGGAGTGAGGCACCCTTCACAGACACAGGACATCTCATAGAGAAAAAAAGGGGCAACAGAGTATTGAATGCAATTAAAAGGGTAATCTTTACGGGTGCCTGTGTGGCTTAGTTGGTTGAGCAGACGTTCGACTCTTGATTTTGGCTCAGGTCATGATCCCAGGGTCGTGGGATCAAGCCCCACGTGGGGCTCCACACTGAGCTTCAAGCCTACTTGGGATTCTCTCTCTCTCACTCTAAAATTAAGTTTAAAAAAATTGTTTAAGTATATTTACAAGTTTGCATGTCATAATTATACTCTGTATCACTGCTTTATTTACTTACGCAAGTGGAATTATATCGCTTTTATCTCTTCCTGTTATTGAAAGGACTGAGGCACCTGGGTGGCTCAGTCAGTTAAGTGTCCGACTTCAGTCCATGCTGACATCTCAGAGCCTGGAGCCTGCTTTGGATTCTGTGTCTCCCTCTCTTCCTGCCCCTACCCTCACGCTCTTTCTCTCTCTCAAAAATGAATAAACTTAAAAAAAAATTAAAAGGAGTATTAAATATTGTCTTTAAATTTAAATATTTTAAACTTTTAGATGCTTGTATATGCACCAACTAAAAAATGATCTGGTGCAGCTAAACAGTGGAGACATTATTAAATGTCTAATAATGTATGCTACAAAGAAGTCCATTGCCATGTCTCCTTCACAAAAATAAGCCTTTATATTTACTATGACTTCATAAGTGAACGGTTAAAAAATACTATACTGTCTTTCATAGATTCCCCAAAATTGTATTTTTGTGCAAAAAAAAATTAATCTCCAATCTCGGCAAAAACAATAGCTATATATATATATATATATATATACACACACACACATATATCTTCCCCATGCTTTCCATTCTAACTGATAATCAGTAAGATTATATAAAATATACCAGTGGTGAACATTAGACTCGTTATTTCAAGTGGTAACTAAAGTAGGAGACACGAATGAGGGGGAACACTTACCCATACGACCTTCTCATTGTTGACTTGTCAAACAGTAATTCACTGTAAGGCAGTTTCTTGAACCGATCCCTGCCGACCGCCACATAAAACTGCCCATTCTCCAACTCGGCCCCGCTCGCAACCAGCTTTCCTTCTAACGTGTAAAGTCTGCCAAAAATATGAATGCCAACAATTCAGCTCTTAACAAGCATGAGAGAGCTACTTAACATTACAAAGTTCAGTAAAAATCCTCTGCTCTTATACTAGCTCATTTGTTACTAATTCTAATTATTGAATTACAAGTACCTCAAAGTCATTGGCTTCAATTAAATGCCAGCGTTATAATCCGCACAGGACATCATCCCAAGAAACCTTAACCATCCAACAGGGGGAGCCCGTCTTGCTGCCATAGTAAGATTTGGGACGGAGAGCACGAACTTGTACAGGACACGGGGCTTTAAATGGAGCTCCACTCCCGCTGAAGATCGATTCTTCTATTTCTATTTTGCGAGCACTCTTTAAAATTTATTTTCTTGGGGCGCCTGGGTGGCTCAGTCGGTTAAGCGGCCGACTTCGGCTCAGGTCATGATCTCGCAGTCCGTGGGTTCGAGCCCCGCGTCGGGCTCTGTGCTGACAGCTGAGAGCCTAGAGCCTGCAGCCTGTTTCAGATTCTGTGTCTCCCTCTCTCTGACCCTCCCCTGTTCATGCTCTCTCTGTCTCAAAAATAAATAAGCGTTAAAAAATTTTTTTAATTTATTTTCTTAATGTATTTGTCAGGTTGACAAACTTACTGCATTCTGTGCAAGAGCCCTCAGCCAAAATCGTACATCCAAACACAGAATGGGGTCAGACAACAAGAGGCAAAGGAGCCCATTACCAGGATTAATGGTGCAGAACCACATAGCATTCCTGCCTCTTCCTTTTTGGGTTGTTTTTTTTTTTTGTTTTTTTTTTTTTTTTTTTTTTTTTTGGCCTCCCCTCATCTTCCCAGAATCAAGGGATTTCACAAGGACTTCCCTTTACTGTAAAACCACTGCTGCAAACTACAAGGAATATGTTACTTATTAAAAGAACAGTGATAACTCTGCTAGACGATTTAAACGTGTCCACAGAATCTTTTTCTCTCCCCCTGAAGAACAAGAAAAAGCAGACTATTAGAAAACAACACCAGAGAAGTAATGCCTATTCTTGAAGGTTATAAATAGAGGAGTTAGTGACTGGAAGGATTTCAAGATAATCACTAAAGAAAATTCTCAGACTTCTTATATTACCTAATAAAGGTTAGTGACATTTGCAAAGAAAAAAAAAAGAAAAGGCAATGATCTGTCTGCTTCTTTACTGATTCTGTAAATGGCCATATCCAAAGGAGCCAGAAAGTACAAAGAAAGCAGCCACAGAACCCCAAAATGTGTGTGGACGGATTTAGTATAAAGATGCTCCTTCTTCAGAGCACTGTAACTCTATCCCTAAAGTCTAAATACCAACACTTAACCCAGATTTTCTGGTTTTCCTGCCGTTCACCCCAGACCAGGATGTCTGAGCAGTGATGCTACTGGCCTGTTGGACCTGACAATTCGTTGTTGGGGGTGAGAGGAGCCTGCCTGTGGACTAACTGTAGGATGTTAACAGCACCTGCCTCCACCCACTAGATGGAATAGTAGCTGCCCTGTCCCCAGGTGTGACTAACAAAAAGGACTCTGGACACTGCCAAATGGCCCCTGGAGGCCCAATTGCCCCTGGCTGAGAACCACTGGCCTGGACCCAGACCTTCATCTTCCTCCACCACAGGAAGATCTGAGTCAGTAGTTCACTTTTATGGCTTGAAATTAAAAGGCGGCTTCACTCTGGATCTGGAAGTAGCCAAGATTTGACTGATTTCTTCTGCAGGTAGTTACAGGTGCTGAGTAAATTCTAACCCAGGTTTTAGCCTTCTTTTACAGGACTTTCGCTAACCTGCTTCTTCCCTTTGTTACAAAAGGCAAGACACATACACAGGGAGTTGAACCAATTTTAATGAGATGCTTCTGATATATACATATACTGAAGCACAGGGAGGGTCCAACCAGGAGACTTTTTAATGTTCTGTGAAAGGAAAATGGGCACGTCCCCAGTGACCAGCAACCAAACCTCACTCCTATCTGGCATCGCACTGAGAATTAAATTTCTCCAAGTATTCAAGTATGGGGGGGGGGGGGGAACATATATTTTCATTTCTGCATTTATACTCGCATATATTTTATTTGTGTATACCAGTACATGTATGAACATGTGTATCTAGGCATACAATTGTGTGTATAGATCTTTGCATGCTTTATATTATTTATTGAGCGGGTTTACATTTATGTATATGCCAAAAAATACAACTGTATATCTAACAAATAAATATATATATACATAGGTAGATAGATAGATAGATAGATAGATACATAACTATTGGGGTCTGCCTTCACTCCTGACACCAAAATAAAATCCAGAAGGATCAAAGTTTTAGGTGAAATTTAAAAGTACAAGATGAGGGGCGCCTGGGTGGCTCAGTCGGTTAAGCATCCGACTTCAGCTCAGGTCACGATCTCACGGTCCGTGAGTTCGAGCCCCGAGTCAGGCTCTGGGCTGATGGCTCGGAGCCTGGAGCCTGCTTCCGATTCTGTGTCTCCCTCTCTCTCTGCCCCTCCCCCATTCATGCTCTGTCTCTCTCTGTCCCAAAAATAAATAAACGTTAAAAAAAAAAAAATTTTTTTAATAAAAAATAAAAAAAAAATAAAAGTACAAGATGAAAACACTATAGGATATTTTTATAATCTTGGAATGGGAAAAACCTAAACTAGTCATAAAACTTAATGATCGTAAGATTGAAAATTTGCACCAAAATTCAACTATATCCCCCCCCGCCAAAAAAAAACCAACAAAAAACACAAGGAATATCAAAGACATAAACTGGAAATATATTTAAAACTCATATGAGAGGGGCGTCTGGATGGCTCGGTCAGTTAAGCCTCTGACTTCAGCTCGGGTCATGATCTCAGGGTTCATGAGTTGGAGCCCCACATCAGGCTCTGTGCTGACAGCTCAGAGCCTGGGGCCAGCTTCAGATCCTGTGTCTCCCTCTCTCTCTGCCCCTCCCCCACTCATGCTCGGTCTCTGTCTCTCTCAAAAATGAATAAACATTAAAAAAAATTTTTAAAAACTCATTATGAGAAAGAGCCAATCTCCCTACTATGTAAAGAGTGTCTCTAAATCAATAAGATAAAAATGCAAATGTAATACAGACGGTTCATATATAATGGAAGATAAATTTGTGGCATTTATTTAGAGAATAACTTAGAAGTTAAGAGCACAGGCTCTGGAACCAGACTGCCTCCTCAGGAGGCCTGAATCCCAGCTCCGCTAACCACTACCTGCCTAAGCTTGGAGAAGTAACTTCCGCCCCCCACGCCCACCCCCGTCTCGTGTTTCAGGTTTACTGAAAACGAATAATAACCCTACTTACCTCACAGGGTTGCTGACTTAATTAAGTTTAAAACGTAGAACACCTGGAAGAATACGTCGCATGCAAGAAAGGAGCAGCAGATGCTGTTTCGGTTGTTACTGTTGTATATTAAATAAATAAAAAGCAAGAAACGACGAAATACTGTTTTTACCCAATGTGAACGAAAAGACAAAATGTTTGATACTTTTACAGTATGGATGAGAGTAGGAGAACCAGGCCGTTTCATGTACTTTCAGTGAAAGTTCAAATCAGCACAGACTCTCTGGAAGACAGCTGTCAGTGTCTAGCAAAATTTTATTTCATTTTTAATGTTTATTTTTGAGAGAGAGAGAGAGACAGAGCATGAGCAGGGGAGGAGCAGAGATAGAGACAGACAGACAGACAGAATCTGAAGCAGGCTCCAGGCTCCGAGCTATCAGCACAGAGCCCAATGCGGGGCTCGAAATTGCGAACCGTGAGATCATGACCTGAGCCAAAGTCAGACTCTTAACCGACTGAGCCACCCAGGCACCCCTCTAGCAAAATTTTAAATGCATTACAACTAGAAAGCAATTCGACATCTGTACTTCAGTCTCCTGATAAACTCTGCTTACATACAAAGACATGTACATGTAATAGCATAGGATGGGAAATAACCCAAATTTCCATCAAGAGGAGACTCTTCAAACAGATTAGGCCACACCCTTGAAATGGAATATTTTGTACTCATTAAAAATTGTAAGATAGAGAGTTATTCCTGCTCCAAGATTTGCTGTTATAGGAAAAACATCAAGGTATGTTTATATACTTACTCATACGTGTGTGTGTGCGTCACGTATGTGTGTGTGTATGTGTGTGTGTGTGTGTTCGCGCCCATCTGTGTTTTTAAGAAATAAAAGATGTACGTGCTTCCGAATGCACAAAATATTTCTGGAATAATGCAGAGAAGTATTAGAGAGGGGGGCTGGAGAGCCAAGGTGAGACAAAACACTTTTAGGTCTTTTGTCCTGTTTGAATTTTTTTCTTACCGCATCTGAAGTATCACTTTCAACTGTATCTAAATATGTGTATGCGTATTTATATTATTTATATATCATACGTGATTATATTTAAAATCTCAATGGCTGTGAAATTATGCATATTAACAGGTGAATATACATATATTAATCTGTATACAAATTTAACTGAAAGAATATGCAATATTCTGAGAACTTATTTTATCAGACAGGTCTATAAAAAGATATGTAGACATACGGATATGAAAACAGGCACAGGAAGTTGGAAGTAAAAGTACACTCCTCTAGCAGAGTATGTTAGAGAGACTGAGAGAAAGACAGGATCTGAGAATACCAGAAAATTCTGGACTGGATTTCAAATATTGTGTGTCACACGGTACATAGATTCTTAATAGGTTCTGTCTTTGTACATATTATTTGTAACTCTCCCACCAAAAAGAAACCAAATAAGTCAGCCTTCATCAAGGGATAATTTCCTATGCTTCACAATTTAAAAGCCACGATTTGAATCTTCACTTAAATTTCATGGGGCGTCTGGGTGGCTTAGTTGGTTAAGCGTCCAACTTCAGCTGGGGACGTGATCTCACGGTTCGTGAATTCGAGCCCCGCATCAGGCTCTGTGCTGACAGCTGGGGGCCTGGAGCCTGTTTAGGATTCTGTGTGTGCATGTGTGTGTGTCTCTCTCTCTGCCCTCCCACACTCATGCTCTGTCTCTCTCTCTCCCTCTCTCAAAAATAAATAAAACATTAAAAATTTTTTTTTGAATTTCATAACTTGAGGAAATGCTCTTGATTTCTGAAGCTTAAATGACCCCACTTAATTACCTCTCTAGCCTACCTCCTTCCGCCTTAACCCATTCAAACCTGCTCATCTCTGACTTTTTATGCTAGGCAAATAGGTTTGAGCATCAAGGAATCAAAAATATCTCCTTGAAAAAAGGACAGCTAATTAGAGCCAAGAAGCTAGGTCATTCAATAAAAACTCCTTCTCAACCAAAAGAAAGTTGACATTTACCTATTGGCTCTAAACTAAAAGAACAAAAACAGTTAATACTTGAGGATGCACTACTATGTACCAAGGACTATTTTAATCTCTTTATGTGGGTTATCTCATTCTAACAGGACTCTATAAGGTAAGTACTACTACTTATTTTACAGATAGGGAAACTGAGGCAGATAAATGGAGCCTCACCGGAGAGCTGAAATTCACAATCTGGGGACCAGTGACTCCAGAGCCTGCTGGGGTCACCCTGAACAGTTATGAAACCCGTCAGACTGCCCTGATGTACCTGTGGACAGCCCCGCTCCTCAGAGTTACTTTGTCCGTGACCATTTGTAGGACATGATCCCACTGACTCAAGGTTTTTCTAGGGATGAGGAGGCGAGAAGCCGGACTTATGAGGTCTCCATTGGCAATCAAGCTGGGGGAAAAAAAAAAAAGAGAGAGAAAAAAAAATGAGTGAGCCACATCATCGGAAACGGTCATACTTTTAACACCATGGAACAAATTCCAAACCACGAGGAGAGCAACCAAGCCGCCAACCTCAATAGGAAAGGGCTCCAACTTACAAGATAGTACAGGGCTCCTGCAGCGGTTTTCTGAAGCGAGCCGACACGTTGAGTCTCCTGTGCATCACCGGTTTCACCTTTAGAAACAAACACATGTAAATCACTGAGCTTCAGTTTTCTTTCTTTCTTTTTTTTTTCCCTAGGAATTAAAACTACAGGTGTCCAAGGAATGGGCTTGTTAAAGATCTTGTTGTTGTTGTTTTTCCCCCCACTTACATAGAGCCCAGAGGGTATTATTACCTGCCCTGCAATATTACCTGCCCTTAACAAAGCTCTCAAGAAAAATTTCCCTTAAGCTCTGGCACACTGCCTCACAATTGTGCCTATTGTGAGAATTTTAAGGCAACATTTTATGTTTTTATTTATTTTTTTAAAGACACATTCTAGAAGTGATTGGCCAAGTAAGTTTTTTTAGTTTATTTATTTATTTTGGGGGAAGGGGGAAAGAAAGAGAGAGAGAGAGAGAGAGAGAGAGAGAGAATCCCAAGCACGCTCTGCACCATTAGCACAGAGCCCAACATGGGGCTCGAACTCACGAACTGTGAGATCACAACCTGAGCCAAAGTCAAGAGTCAGATGCTTTAACTGACTGAGCCACCCAGGGGCCTCATACATTCCTTTCCATAAAACAGAAACAAAGTAATTCTCCAGTCACAGCATACTTCTCTCCCGCGCTGAATCTGGGGCCCCCCCGGGGCGGTGACACCATCACATTCTCCCCAAGGACTCCACTTCTCCCCTCTCCAACAGCCCACTTTCCTGGGTCTTTGCTTCCAGGCTCATGGCTGCTGCTGGTGAGAAGCAGGAGCCCCATCCCCACACCCCACCCCTGCCCCAGGACACCTGCCCAGGTTTTGGCTCCCAGTAGCCCTCTCCTCCCCATCAACTACTTGTGTTTTTTCCAGCAATGAGCTGTCCGAATCCCTCCCTCTCATTCTGAACTCTAAACTTCCACTCCAGACACACTCAGCAGATCATTTCCTTCCAAACTTAAGGAAATTGGGGCCAATAGACATGAGGCCCTTGGAGCTGCCTTCACTCCACAACTCACCTCATCCACATCTTCTCCCACTTTTCTCCTTTCCTGCCTGTCTCATAAGGACCCTTTATAGAGCTAACCCTGACCTTGATTTTGTCCCCAGCTGCCTCTACTCCATCCACTAGTCATCTGCTTGACTTAAAGCTGCCGCCACATCCTGGTTCCCTATTGCCCCTCCCGGCAGTTTTCCCATTGCACTTACCATCGTCTGACGTAGGACACATTTTATTAAAGTAAAACCTTGGTTTGTGAGCATAATTCGTTCTGGAAACATGCTTGTAATCCAAAGCATTTGTACATCAAAGTGAATTTCAAGAACCATTGGCTCAGTTGTGATCATGTGCCATTCAGCGTCCTGAATGACTCCTATTGCAAGACCCCGCTCGTTTATCAGAAAGGTTTGCTCGTCTTGCGGAACACTGGCAGAACAAGTTACTCGCAATCCAAGTTTTACTGTATTTGATTTTCAATTGCTTGCCCCCTATTGTGTGTCCCTTTTGGGTTACTCTCAATATTACCTAGTAATAGACTGAGCACATACTTCATACTTTTTTTTTTCCAAATGTCTTGCCTCTTAACCTTGATAAAGACCTTCACTGTTGGACTCTTGAAGGTGAAGGTGAATATGTTATGTAAACAAATAACTTCAAAACTCTCGTCAAACTGACTAAAATACGCTATTTTTCTTTAGAGCATACATATCTATAATATATACAGAAATTCATAAACACATGATTTAAAAATAATTATATAGTTCTGAGTATATAATTTCTAACTAGAATTAAATCAGACCACTGTTCTGAATAATAGTTGTTTTCCTCATTCTGCATGGCAAATTTTTCCCCAAATGTTCATGAGTAGCCAGTTGAACTAAAGATTAATCTTAAAGAGATATTTGAGTCATTATAATTAAATTAACTAGGCTGTTTTCAGATATACTAAGAATCTCAAAATATAATCCAAGTAACATATGTCAACTGAAAAAAAAAAAAGAAAAAAGACCATTGTATAAAGCAATTCAAACTTTTTGGAAAAAGTACGATTTTTAATTTACAATGCATTTTCAAATAATACCTTCAATCACACACAAAAAAATAAGTCAAATCAACTGCACACAAGGGAAGCTTTTCCAGAACCCTTAACAGGAATGAAATATTGGTCACTTGGTGCTAATCTAGAGAATTATAGCTTTAGATAATGGAAAACATAATAATAAGTTAGAATATGTTTTTAAATTTGTAAATTTTCTTATTAGCCCATACAATTTCCCTTGCCCTTTAAACAGTATTTGAAATATGAGTATAATGTTAAGCATCAACACACCTGGTTATGGGGGGATGGATACCCCAGGATGGAACGTGAGGTACTCGCAACCCAGACCCTTGGGTGCCAGGAACAGCTTTCATTAGTGACTGACCAATGGCTACAACGTTAGTTGTCAAATCCATGACTATGGAATCAAGTCAAGTGAAAAGGTATCAATTCAAACTCAAAACTGTTATAATCTGTTATAAAAATAAACTCAAGGAAAATGAGTTTTCCTTTTGGACACATATGCTTACAGCGGACCTCTTGCCTGGATTCTTCACTGAGTTCAGCACTGTCTTGGAAAAACCAGTTTATTTGGATATTGACAAGTAGAGTCTGATTGGAGAGAAGAGTCATTCCCTCAGTGGAAGTTAGGTAAACAGGTGGGTAGGTAAGTATTAACTGAATAAATATTTGGCTAACATTCTTCTCGAAACTAGTTCTAAAGAGAAAGATGGCGAAAGTGCATTAGACATGTCCGCTCTGTTAGAATGAGGTGAGCCAGGACTCTAGTCTTCAGACAGAAGTCACAGGTGCTTTCCAAAAGATCCCTGTGTCTCTCATTTCTTTTATCTTAATGTTTTTATTTATTTTTGAGAGAGAGCATGAGTGAGGGAGGGAGGAGCAGAGCAAGGGGGGCAGAGGATCTGAGGACGGCTCAGTACGGACAGCAGCGAGCCCGATATGGGGCTCAAACTCACGAACCGTGAGACTATGACCTGAGCTGATATCAGACGCTCAACCAACTGAACCACTCAGGTGCCCGTCTCTCATTTCTTATTTAGATTGTGTTTATGTCACAGATGGCCATATCAAACAATTTTTAATGCCCACAATGCTTATGTGAACCTGGTAATCTATTTGTGATTTAACTCAAGTTCATAAATTCCGCCATCACACTTAGTAGGACAATAATCACAGCTGGGTCACATTCAAGTTAAAACCTACATGACTCAAAAAGTATGAATCTGTTATAAAAATAAACTCAACGAAAATGAAATTGTTGCTTTGAAAATATATATTTGAAACAACAACACCAAAGTCTGCAAACGAGTAACTGAGTAAAGATCTACAATTCTGAAACTCCAGCACTGACTGCCAAAACTTTTGACGTGAACCAATGCAAAGCCTCACGCCTCATTTTCTTAATCTGCAAAAATAGTGATAATCCTGCTAAACTAGCCCAAAGGGATGCTGCATGAACTAATTAGCTAAGTGGCAATATCACTCCCTCGGGCTGTTAGGCTGAATGCTTCAGAGAATCCACCTGCCTCAAATCTCAGCACGGATACATCACCCTCTTGAAACCTCTTGAAACCTAGCCCGAGAAAATCAAAGTCAGTCTCAGGACCTAAGGAAATGCTGTTAAACAGATGCCATCCCAAAAATCTAGCGGCCACTGACCTCTCGTGAACACCCGTTATAAAAATTTTTAAGTCAATATTAAATAACTTTTAAGAACACATACCAGGTTTTTATAACTATCTGTAAGATAAACTTAGGCATTTTTTTTTGGGGGGGGGGGAATGTAATGAAGCTATTTATTTGAAAAAAATATAGGCCCACACAAAGAGATCTCAACTCTTTATTTTCCTTATTGTTTGGATTGAAGAAAAAGTAGGTTCTCCGAACGGGAATCTTTGAGGAAACTTTGTTAACTTCTTTGCAGAGACAGCACACAGCATCAAAGAGAACAAAGTCCTTTACAAAAATATTTAATCAATTTTCACCAATTTTTTAAAAGTTTTTATTTATTTATTTTGAGAGAAAGAGAAAACAAGTGGAGGGTGGGGCAGAGAGAGGAGGGGAACAGAGGATCCACAGTGGTCTCTGTGCTGACAATGGAGAGCCTGACGCGGGGCTCAAACCCACAAACTGTGAGATCATAACCTGAGCTGAAGTCAGACACTCGACTGAGCCACCCAGGCACCCCTAATTTTCACCATTTTTTGATAAATGAGAAGAAAAGGGCCAAACATTTATAAAAGACCAGAGTTTCAACCAGAGTTGAAAATAAGTCGCCTAGGAGTCAATATAGCAGACATGTCCAAACTAGGCTAATTAGGGATTGTCCTAAAGAAGTTTTTCAGGGGCGCTTGGGGGGCTTAGTCAGTTAAGCGTCTGACTTTAGCTTAGGTCATGATCTCACCATTTTTGAGTTCAAGCCCTGCATCGGGCTCTGTGCTGACAGCTCAGAGCCTGGAGCCTGCTTTGGGTTCTGTGTCTCCCTCTCTCTCTGCCCCTCCCCCGATCACACTGTCTTTCTTTCTCTCTGAAAAATAAACATTTAAAAAAAGAAGTGTTTTTTAAAATAATTATCCTTTTTTTTTCAATATTACTATTTTTTAAGTAATAATATTGAAGACTGGCCAAGATGCCTGATGGATGCTGACAGTATGATGTGATGGTTTCTATGATAATAAATAACTGGAAAATGCCTCTGTCAGAGGGGATTTCATGCTGGGAATCTCTCCTAAGCTTCATGGAATGAAGCCATTTCTCATGGAGATACTCCAGACACATGGACTAAAAGAGAAATGGGACAAGAAAAGGCGCAGAACAAGATGTGAGGACAATAACCAAACTTTCCTAAAGAATAGTTGACTCACCCTCTCCTTGGATTTCTACCAATGGTCTTACACTGCATCTCAGTTGTGAGTTTTGCCACATTCTAACCTACGGATTAACACAGACCTTCTGAGACACAAAAATTGCACCCTTTTCCTATCACTATGTGTCCCTTTTTCATATCTGAGGAAATAAATTCTAATAATTGGGACATATTTTGATAAAGAAAATGCATCTTCCGTGCTTGTATCAAGACTGTGTTTCTGGGGTGCCTGGGTGGCTCAGTCAGTTAAGGATCCGACTTCGGCTCAGGTCATGATCTCACGGTTTGTGGGTTCGAGCCCCGCATTGGGCTCTGTGCTGACAGCTCAGAGCCTGGAGCCTGCTTCAGAGTCTGTTCTCCTTCTCCCTCCCCCACTCGCACTCTGTCTTCCTCTGTCTCAAAAATAAACATTAAAAGGGGCGCCTGGGTGGCGCAGTCGGTTAAGCGTCCGACTTCAGCCAGGTCACGATCTCACGGTCCGTGAGTTCGAGCCCCGCGTCAGGCTCTGGGCTGATGGCTCAGAGCCTGGAGCCTGTTTCCGATTCTGTGTCTCCCTCTCTCTCTGTCCCTCCCCCGTTCATGCTCTGTCTCTCTCTGTCCCAAAAATAAATAAACGTTGAAAAAAAAAAAAAAAAAACAAAAACAAAAACATTAAAAAAAGAAAATTAAAAAAAAAAAAGATTGTGTTTCTATTATTAAAGGTCATCCCCCTCCCAGGGATAGTTCTGCTTCTGGTAAGAAGGTAGAAGGTTGTAGGGAACTATTGTTCCCAGCATGACAACAAAAACTGAAAGATACGCTAAATATCATGATTTTTATATGTAAAAATCCCATGTCATTATGTACATGCGTAACATGTACATGTATGTATACACCCTCATGAACACATAGTGACTTTTTTTAAAGTTTTATTTATTTATTTTGAGAGAGTGTGTGAGTGGGGGAAGAACAGAGAGGGAGAGAGAGAATCCTAAGCAGGCTCTGCTCTAAAATAGCACAGAGCCTGATGCGGGGCTCAAACCCTCAAACTGCAAGATCATGACCTGAGCAGAAATCATGAGTTGGACGCTTAACAAACTAAGCCACTTAGGCTTAGTGAAATTTTTAAGTGTGGTTAGTCTTGGAGGGTGCGCTGGAGTAGGATAAGTGAGGGGATGTAATAAGGGTACTTTCCTTTTATACTTCAATTCTTTCTATATAATTTCTTTTACCTTTTGACCCCTTCACCCATTTCTCCTACCCACCCTCTCACCTCTGACAATCACCCATCTGTACTCTATCTATGAGCTTGTTTTATGGGTTTTTTTTTTTTTAACTGCACACAGAAGAGAGATCATATTGTATGTGTCTTTCTCTGATTTTTTTTCACTTAGCATAATGCCCTTGAGGCCCATCCATGTTGTCAAATGGCAAGAATTCATTCTTTTTTTGTGGCCAAATAATATTCCCTTATATTTATAATTATATATACAAATACATATCTCACAATTTTTATCCACTCACACACTGATAGACACTTAGGCTGTTTTAATATCTTGGCTTTTGTAAACAATGCTGCAATGAACATGGGGATACATATATCTTTTCATTAATGTTTTTATTTTCTTTAGAAAATACCCCTAAGTAGAATCTTTGGATCCTATGATACTGAAGGAACCTCCATACTGTTTTCCACAGTGACTGCACCAATTTACATTCCCACCAACAGTGCACAAGGGTTCCTACTTCTCCGCATCTGCACCAACACTGGTATTTCTTGTCTTCTTGATAATGGCCTAATACGTGTGAACTGGTATCTCTTTGTGATTTTGATTTGCATATCCCTGATGATTAATGATGTTGAGTATCTTTTTATGTACCTATTGGCTATCTGTAGGTCTTCCTTGGAAAAACGTCTACTCAGATCTTCTGCCCATTTTTTAATGGGATTGCTTGGGTTTTTTTTGCCACTGAGTTGTATGAGTTCTTAATATATCTTGGAGATGAGCCTCCTGGCAGATGTAGGATTTGCAAATATTTTCTACCATTCAGTAGGCTGTTTTTGCTTTCTTTCATTGTCAGATTCAAATTATCATAGCCAAGGGGCACCTGGGTGGCTCAGCAGGTTAAGCGTATTACTTTGGCTCAGGTCCTGATCTCACGGTTTGTGAGTTTGAGCCCCGCGTCGGGCTCTGTGCTCACAGCTCTGAGCCTGCAGCCTGCTTTGGATTCTGTGTCTCCTGCTCTCTCTGCCCCTCCCCCACTTGTACTCTGTCTCTCTCTGTCTCTCAAAAATAAATAAATGTAAAAACAAAAATTTTTTTTAAATTATCATAGCCAAGACTCAGGTCAAGTAGCTTAACTGCTTATGTTTTCTTCTAGGAGTTTTATGCTTTTAGGTCTTAAACATTCAAGTCCTTAATCCATTTTGAGTTAATTTTTGAATATAGTGAGAGATAGCGGTCAAGTTTCATTCTTTTGCATATGGCTGTCCAGTTTTCCCAACACTGTTTATTGAACAGACTTTCCCTGCTGTATATGTTTCCCTCCTTTGTCATAAATTGACCATATGTGCATGGGTTAATTTCAGGGCTCTCTGTTCTGTTCTATTGATCTATATGTCTTTTATCCAATACCATACTGTTTTAATTACTATAGCCTTGTAAAATAGTTTGATATTGGGGAGTATGATGCCTCCAGCTGTGTTCTTCTTTCTCAAGACCGCTTTGGCTGCTTGGGGATTTCTGTGGTTCCATACACATTTTAAGATGTTTTTTTTCTATTTCTTTAAAAAAATGTTATTAGAATATGCAATAGGGATTGCACTGAATCAGTAGATTGCTCTGGGTACTAAGGACATTTTAGTAATATTTATTCTTCCAATCCAGGAGCATGTTATACCTTTCCACTCATTTGTGTCTTCTTCAATTTCTTTCATTAATGTCTTATAGATTTCAGTATATCAGTCTTTCACCTCCTTGGTTCAATTTATTCCTAGGAATTTTACTCTTTCTGAGGCAATTGTAAACAGAATTGCTTTCTTTTTCTTTCTCACGGTTTGTTATTAGTGTGTAGAAACACAACCGATTTTTGTGCTTTAATTATGTGTCCTCTAACTTTACTGAATTCATTTACTAGTTCTAACGGGTACTTTGGTGAAATATTTAGGGTTTTCAATATATAATATCATGACATCTGCAAGCAATGACAGTTCCACTTCTTCACTTCCATTTTTAATGCCTTTTATTTTTTTTTCTTGCCTAACTGTTCTGGCTAGGACTTCCAATATGATATTAAATAAAAATAATGAAAGCAGGCATCCTTGTCTTTTTCCTAACCTTAAAGGAGGCGTTCACTTTTTCACTGTAGCTGTGGGTTTGTCATACACAGCCTTTGTTATGTTCCCCCTATTCTCACTTTGTTGAGAGTGTTTCATCATAAATGAATGTTGAATTTTGACAAATGCTTTTCCTGCATCTATTGAGATGACCATATGATTTTTGTCCTTCATTTGATTTCATTTATCCACATTTTGCTAATGTGGTAGTGTATCACCCTGACTACTTTGAGGATGTTGAACCATCCTTTCATCCTCAGAATAAATCTCACTTGATCATGGTATGCCATCCTTTAAATGTCAACTTTGGTTTGTTAATATTTTGTTGAGGATTTTTGCTATGTTCATCAAGAACACAGGCCTGTGATTTTCTTTTCTTGTGGCATTCCTTGTCTGGTTTTCGTATCAGGGTAATGCTGGCCTTATAAAATGAGTTTGGAAGCTTTCCCTCCCCTTCTATTTTTTGAAAGACTTTGAGAAGGATTCATATTAAGTCTTCTTTGAATGTTTAGTAAAATTCACTAGTGAAGTCATCTGGCCCTGGACTTTTGTTTTTTTGGTAGGTTTTTGATTACTGATCCGCCTATTCAGATTTTGAATTTCATGATTCAGTCTTAGTAGGTTGTATGTTTCCTGGGATTTATCCATTTCTTCAAGGTTGTCCAGTTTGGAGAGTAGTCTCTTATGATCCTTTATATTTCTGTAGTATCAGTTGTGACATCTCCTCTTTCATTTCTGATTTATTTGAGTCTTCTCTTTTTTCTTGGTGACTCTAACTAAAGGGTTGTCAATTTTATCTTTTCAAAGAACCAGTCCTTAGTTCCACTGACCTTTATTGTCTTTTTAATCTCTATTTCATTTATTTGTCTTCTAATCTTTGTTATCTCCTTCCTTCTTCAAATTTGGGACTTTGTTTGTTCTTTTCTTCCTAGTTCCTGGATGAATAATGTTAGATTATTTCAGACTTTACTTGCTTCTTGAGGAAGGCATTTATCACTACAAACTTCCCTCTTGGAACTGCTTTCGCCACCCCCTATAAACTCTGGTGTGTTGTATTTTCATTTTTGTTTGTCTCAGGTATTTTTCATTTCCCTTTTGGTCTCTTCTTTGGTTCACTGGTGGTTCAGTAGCATGTTGTTTAATCTCCACATATTTGTAGGTTTCACACTTTTCTTCATGTAATTCATTTCTAGTTTCATACCAGTGTGGTCAAAAAGGATGCTTGACATGATTCCAGGCCTCTTAAATTTACTGAGACTTTTGTAGCCTAACAAAGGATTATGATCTATCCCGGAAAATATTCAACTCTTTATCAGGTAAATTACTTACCTCTATTTCATTAAAGTTTTTTCTCATTTAGAATGGATTCCTCTTTTTTTTTTTTTTTGCTGTGTTGGTTTTCATACAGTATGTGAAACAACCAAGTCTCCCAGTCTTGAGGAAGTGGCTTTGTGTAGCAAGTGATCCTGGTTCAACCCTGCCGTAGCCCTCTGTCATCTCCCACACCTTTGAGCTTCCCCATGCAGCCTATTAGATATTTAATGGCTCCCAGTAGCTGAAGTGCCAAGACTTGTCAGTGTCCCTAAGGGGAGATTCTCAGCACCTAGACTCAGGCTGTTGGGAAGCCAGATCCTCAGGCAGCAGCTTTTAAAAGTATGTAAATATATACAGTCCTACATATGCCCTTGGGGACCACAAGCATAAGCCCCACTGGCCTGGAGATCCAGCAGGGTCCCAAGGGCATCAGTCACAAAAATTAGGGCTCTAGACATAAAAACAAGGGTACCAGCTGTGAGTAAAGTTCTCGTCTAGGAGACACTGGTGCTCTGGAGCATGGCAGAGAGAGAGAATGTGAAGACACCACCCACCTTCCACAGTCTCTGGAGAAGACTGGAGTTAGCCCCACGTATAATTTAGAAGCCTGCTTCTCAGGCTGCCATCATGATTAGCTAATAGACCTCCTTCACAGAAAGACAGAGCTCCTGGGTCTATTGCCTTTTGCTTGGTCCTAGGGGTGTGGTAGCTCACAGAAGAACTCTTTCTCCATTGGTTACAGTCTTGTGGGAACCACAAGCATAAGCCCCACTGGCTGCCAGAGCCAGGCAATGCTGCAATGTTCCCTGGCAGTAACTGCAAGAATGGAGGTGTGAGACAGGGATATAGAAGTTCCTTTCTGGATGACACCAACTATTACAATCCCAAAGCCAGGTGGTCAAGAGGTGTCTCTTACTTGGAGCCCCAAAGACTGAGGGACCAAACTCATACAAAAGCCTCCTTCCAGGAGATACTGGTGCTCTAGAGCCCAGTAAGGATAGAGTGCAAAGGTGGCACCTGCCAGTGTCCATCCCTGGATAGTGTTCCAGCAGGCTCCTTGGATGTCAGCATTAAATTAGACATCTGCCTCTCAGGCTGACACTTCAGTAGAAGGAAGTGAGCCTCCTTCACTCTGAGTGTGAGCACAACCTGCTGCTTCTGAGCTTGACCTCGGAGCAGGTGAGTCCAACCACGCAAGGCTTTTAAGAGATCTCCTCCAGATCACTGCTATCTTGTGGGTCTTAGGACGCAGGCCCCATTGGTCTTTAAAGTTAGCTATTTTGGGGGTCTATCTCTCAGGAACAGGCTCTAAATGCTGAGGTGCCCAGTGTGGTGTTTGAACCATTCACTCCTCAGGAAGGAATTTCAGGTTTTGAGTTTTCTCCCACCTGTGGGTTTGCCTTGGTCAAGGGTGGGGTTTAAACGTGGGGAGTTTATGTCCCGGCCTCTCCTTCCTGCTTTGATGCACCTTGTTTCTCATTTACCTTATGTGTAGTTGCCACTCAGCCAGCCTTTAGAGTTTTTTAAAAAGTTTGTTCCACATGTAGCTGTAGACTCAGGGTGTCCACAGGAAGAGGTGAGTTCAGGATCTTTCTCTGTTGCCATCTTAAACTGGAACCCATCATCTTTTTTTTTAATGCATCAAAGACCTTAGGATGCAAAGAAATCTAAATGAGCTAAATTCCAGAGAGGGATGAGCCCTTTCTAAATGAGAAGAAATCTATAGTTGCTTTCATCCCCCGGGGCACAGCAGGCAGAAAAAAAAACCTTTCAGAGACAGCCAGTCCATGGGCTAACATGACAGAGAAGACCGAGACGTAGGGCACACATCCTCATCATCCACTAAATTCTTCCCCACGACACCTTTAAGTGCACAGAAGTGTAACAAAAGCTAAGAGCAGAGGAAGCAATCCCATGGCGTGGAAGGCTAGAGGTGGGGCTGGAGAACAGAGAGAAGACTCCAGCGATGTCCAGGTCTGGGCAGTTTTCAACCTGCTGCTTTTGCACTGGGTCCTGGGGCGAGCAAGTCCGTGCACAAGCCCTTTGAGAGCTGAGTTTCCTACAGCCGTTTGGATCTGTTGGACATAAGCCCTGTTAGTTTTCAAAGCCAGACATCTGGAAGGCTTGTCTCTCCAGAGCATGGTCCCAAGGATTGGGGGTCCCACGCCCCTTGCTCCTCAGGGATGTGCTCCATTTTTGCAAGACCCTTCCATCTTGTAGCGAGCTGTTCTGGGAGTGGGGTTTTTGGCAAGACTGTGTCTCTGCCTCTCCTAGACATCTTGACATGGCCTTTTTACCTTTTGTCGTCAAGGAGACATTCAGCTAGTTCTCAGGTCTCTTTCAGAGAGAATTGTTCTATAGATAGCTGTACATTTGGAGTGTCTGTGGGAGGTGGTGAATTCAGGGTCTTCCTAGGCCGCCATCTTGAACCTCCTCCAGATTTTTCAGGCAACACAAAATTACATGATATACATAATGCCCATCTACTCTATTCATTCTCGTAACAGATTTAAAGGGTTTTTTTTTTTAAACAAATACAGATTTTAACCTTGGATATTTCTTACAAAACATATCCTTTATGATATCTGACATACTAAAATGTCTTTTTTCTCGTACTGAGCTCTCCAGGACTTAAGAAAATTAAGTTCCAAAAATACTGCTAATCTGGAATAGCATAGCTCCTGGGTATTTGGGGTATGTGATCCTCTATGAGAGTGAAGAAAAATAAACATGGAATGTGTAGCTCGAAAATCTGTCATAATTCAGCAATATGTCAATACATTGTCCAACTCCATCATTCTGTGATCATGCTAATGATCACGTGATTCATGTTTCCTATGCTAAAGAATACTTCTGTCCACACCTAAATGTTGGTTCTTCCCCCAGAGTTACATCCATGAACTCTACACTCTTATGTACATACTGTAAATACATATTACATACCTAACGTTTATTTCTTTTTGGGAGAGAGCAAGCTCAAATGGGGGAAGGACAGAGAGGGAGAGAGAGGGGGAAGGGACAGACAGAGAGAGCCAAGCAGGCTCCATGCCATCAGCGCAGAGCCCAATACAGGGCTCGAACCCATGAGCCGTGAGATCGTGACCTGAGCCGAAACCAAGAGTTGCACACCCAATTGACTGAGCCACCCAGGTGCCCCCCTGTACTCTTTTCTTTATAACTCAAACACTCTCCCTAGTCAAATTTATCCAACTCAATGTTATTTATTAACATCATTTTGTTGATAACGATCAAATATCTATCTTTAGTCCAGATCTTTCTCCTGACACCGAGCCATTTTTTTTTTTAGCACATGCCATGCCCAGAACTGTATCAAACACCTTCCATATGTTACCTTAACTTTTTACGTCATTTTCACATGATAGTTATTTTCAAGTAAGTTTACAATTGTAAAACACACCAGAATTTATAAAATGCTTTCATTTACAGTGACATTTGTTCCTCAAAATCACATTATAGGGTTAGTATTAGTCCAATTGTATAAATGGGAAAACACGAACCTCTCTGTCAAGGTCACACAGTAAGCAAAGAAGTGGACCCATGAATCCGTGTCTTCTGTTTCCCAGTCCATGCAGGATCCATTCCTAGTGCTAATGGTGCCCAAGACAGAACTGGGCCACCAATAGTAGACACATATTCACACCTATTTAAATAAGATCTTTCTTGAATTATCTATAACTGAATATATATAAATATTTATATATAGGCAAGCCCAGAATGCCCTTATTCAGTGGTCTCCATATTTTCTCAAGACCACTCAACTTTCTCTCCCTTTGCCTGCTACCTATCAAATATTCTTTACATGATTATATCAGTACAATTTATAGAACCCCAATAGAATGAACATTGAAATCTTTTACCCCCCAAACTTCTAGAAATTCCATAAAGGCATGGTGGCAAAATCAGCCCAGCCACTGAGATATTTTGGGGAGAAAATATTCATTGCTATATAATAATGAAAAATTCCAACTACTCTAACCTCACTGAGAACCTAGTTACAGAAGATGTCTCTAATTATAATGAACAAGCTGGTTAGAACATTCCCAGAAGGGTCCAATTAGTTTCCATGAGCTGATGAAACCACTCATCTCTACCTGGATCCTCTAAAGGTCCCCATGTTGTTGTAACCAGTCCAGGGGCGGATTCCCAGAGGAAGGAGTTGGATTCATCTGTCAGGTGTGAATTAGTATCTCTTACACAGAGGGTTATTTTTCTGCCAGTAAAGGATACCTTGGCACCGGTTTGCAGATTTATCTTTTTAACTACTCTCTAAATGAATGCCTCCCTTCTTTGAAACAGGAAAACCACCCAAAACAAATTCACAAATAAATGACATGGCCATTCAAAACCATAGTAGCAAGGCAAAGGATTTCCTTCTAGCTTAAAAGTAACCTGAAAGTGACATGTCATTATAAATTTGTCCAAACCCACAAAACGTACAGCAGAGTGAACCCTAATGTAAATATGGACTCTGGGTGATTATGACGTCTCAATGTACCACTTGAACAGATTGATGTTGATAATGGGGAAGGCTATACATGTGTGGGGGCAGGGAACGCATGGGAAATCTCTGTACCTTCCCCTCAATTTTGCTGTGAAAATGAAAATACTCTAAAAACTAACATCTAGGGGCACTGGGTGGCTCAGTCAGTTGAGCATCTGACTCGAGTTTGGCTCAGGGCATGATCCCAGGGTTGTGGGATCAAGCCCCATGTCGGGTTCTGCACTGAATGTGGAGCCTGCTTAAGAGTCTCTCTCTCTCTTGCTCTCACTCTCTCTCCCTGCCCCCCTCCCCAGCTCACACTCTCTTTCTCTCCAAAAAGTAAATTAATAAAAAATAAAAATAAAAAATAAAAAGTATCTAATAAAAATAACTTTAAAAAATAAAGTGTCCAGGTTGTTAAATCTTCTTGCATTTAAAAAGCAGAATGCCATCAATTTTCATCAAATTTTGAACAGTCAAATCAATTTCCCAGCATACCACAAATGTTTAAACTACTGCCATTCTGGTTTAAAGTTTCTCTTTATTGCATTTTGTGGAATATTTTTTAGATCATCCTAAACATTCTGAATATGTAATATCAAACCTCACATTTATTACCTTTATTCTAAAAATATTACCCACAATGGGCACTTTACCTTATAGGAAAACTGAATGTGCCTTGAGTCATTTTTAAGGCATTTATAAGTAGGTCTGCATGAGTTTCCCTAATGCTGTGCAGAAGAGGATAATATCACCCCCATCAAGTTAAAAAATAACCAATTAACCCAAGAGAACTCAGGAGGAATCACAGGAAATACCACCAACCAAGCATTGCAAACTAATTTTTTTCATTGTTTGCCTTTTCTTTTGTATTCCTTCTTAACTCATTCCACCACGCTTACTATTTTACCACGGTCATTTTTGTTTGTTTTGTTTTCCCAACTGGGATTTCAGTTCCCAAACCAATCCAGGCAATGGAATGTAAAATTTCCACTAGGAATGCAGGGCAGGGGGAAGTGTGTCCAGAGCAATGCGAGATGAAAGTTAGCAATGCTGAGTATGCAGCGCGGTCCCTGTGGGCGGGCAGAGTGCAGCTTCCACCTGCATTTAAATAGGTCACCGAGTCCCCAAGACTCCCACTCAAGAATGTGCCAAAGGTCCATGATGTACGGTCGGTCATTCATCAGCACTAAGGAAGCTATTAACCCACCAGCAGACGGCCAGGGGAGGGCCGCAGCACTGACTGTGCTCCCTGCTGGGGATGCAGTACCGAGGAGGGCAGACAGGGGCCGCCATTCTCACCGAGCAGCCTGCGGGGTGGGGTGCGGTGGGGCAGTGAACAAGGCGGCGCCACGTTACTGAGGAGCACGGAGCTGGGCGTCGGCTTCAAGCCCTTAGCGGCCCAACTCCTACCTGAGTCACTGAGGCAGGTCACCTCACCAACTTGGGCAGCCACGTCCACCCGGCCATAGGAGGAGGGGACCCCATCCTGGGCCTCTCTTGGTTCCCTTCAAATTCTCACATTATCCAAAAATATTCAAGTATTATTACAATGCAACCTATCTTGAACTAAAAGTAAAGCTTTTAAACTTAAGCTATTACAAATATCATTTGCTAACCCTACGTGTCAAAGAATTGCCAAGGCAATGGAGGTCTCCATGGTTTGGATTAAAACGTCATTATGTACACCAAGTGGGACCCATTACAGGTATCCTCTCGTAACTGTTAGAAAAATTAATATAAAATTGACCCAGCTGGGTTTTTGATAAAATCTTCCATCAACTTCAGCTTCAACTGCGGACAAGATGGCGTGTCTGCAGCCGTGCACCTCACAAAACAGGTATGACGGTAATTAAATCTGAATTTTCAAGAATCAGTGACGAACCAGTGGTCGTGAAGACCACAACCACTCCCTGAGCTGGTCATAACACTATATTGCTCACAGACAGACCAACGACGCCACTGACTCTCACTGTTCACAAAATATCCATCTTGTTTACTCTCAACAAAGAGGGTTCACGCATTCAGTGACTTCTATCTAATGTGCACCAGGCATTGGGCTAAGTGTTGAGTATTCGCCGGTAAATAACTCCAGATCCCCGCCCTCGTGAAGCCCACAGCATAGTGTAGGGGTCAGTAACAAACAAAAAGCAAAAAAATAAAACAAACAAGTGCATAATCACAAATTACGGAAAGTGCTCTGAAGAAAATGAAGTAGTCGCGAGATACGACAGGTGGGAGGCAGGAGTGTGGTAGGTAAGAGGGGAAAAGAGCAAGCCGCAGGCACAATGCCGGGCCTCCTGAGCCAAGGAAAGGAGGCGAGATGTTAGCCTAAGTGCAATGAGTCTCGACCACAGATTTCTACAAGGGTGGCTCTGGCTGCCACGCGGAGAGTAAGTGGAGAAACCAAAACAGGAAGCAAGGAGACCTTACTTACTTACGTCCACGTAAGGGACAGTGGTGGCTTCTCCGAGGGGATGACTATGGGGAAAGAAAAAAGAAAGTAGAGCCAAGACACATTGGAGGTAGAAATTAGAAGTTCCCGGAAGAAGCGTGTGGAGAGTGAGGGAAAGAGGGCTTGAGCACTTGGACATACAGTGGTGCTGCATCTGAGACAGACAAGAAAGATTTGCCCCGGCTGGAGAATCAAGAGTTTCGTTTGGGACGTTACGCCGGAGATGTCCGTGAGACCTCCAAGTGGACCTCCGTGTCACCACGTACGTGAGCTACAGCTCATGGAAGAAGCCACGAGAGATGCAAACTGGGGGCGATCAGCACGTGCGTGGCATGTAAAGCCATGAGGCTGAGTGCACTCGCCAGCGGAGGGCACGGAAAGCAAAGACAGGGGCTCAGGACCCAGGCTGGGGACTGGATGACGGAGGAGAAAAAATTCCACAGGAGACGGGAGAAAAGTGGACAGACAGGTAACAGGTAAACCTAGAGAGTGCAATGTTCCGGAAGCTGAGAGAGAGGACCAGGTGTGCAGAGACAGATGAAGAGGGGGACGGGAAAAAATGCTCACTGAATTGGTCAACGCAGATACCACTGGAGAGCTTGACGAGAGCATCCGGAGAGGAAAGCACGACACGGACTTCTACTGAAGAGTTCAGGGCTTGAAAAGGGGGTAAAGAAGTGGAGAGGGCTCTTGCTGCTTGGTGTTATCAGCGTCGGAAGGAAACACGGCAAGTTTAGGACACGTTCCTTACTATTCATACCAGTATCTGTATCTGCTAAAGCCAGGACATGTAGAAGGCATTTAGGACAGGGAAGAAAGAATTTCCAGCTTCCCTGGAAACACAGAAGCAGCTCAACTCAAGAAGCCGACCAAGGGAGACTTTTGGGATCACACAATTGTGAGCCTCACATATGTGTGGTCATAAAATAGGCAGATGCTAAGCCCGACCTCAAGAAGACACACGGGACCTTGTTGACCAGAAGAGGCACAGAGGAGGTGACCTGGGCAACAGAGAGGGAAGAATGAGTCCCAGAAAAGCAAACCATCACATCTGCACCAGGCTCATCCGATAAAACTGGTTAAAACTGGAGAATTCGTGCTAAATTACTATCCTACTTTTCTCTTTCCAAAGGGATTTCTTGAAGCATTTCAACAGACTAGAGAAACACATGCCAAAATACTGCCAAATTCAGAGTGTTTTTAAGAAAATCGAAACTCCTGCATGTACTTGAGACGAATTAAATACCATTCTCCCAATGCGAGGAACTGTATGGAAAAACTACATTACTGATAACATTAAATTAATAGAATAGTTCTTCAAAACTCTGTGGAATTTCATATCCGGAGGTCTAATATGGGCTGTGTGTGCCCTTTGGCACTGAATTTCTCACATTTATCCTGAGAGAATAATTCAGAAGTAGGAAAAAACTATGCAACTTAAAGATGTTCAGTAGAATATTACAGAGCAAATAGAAATTATCCAAAAATAACTGTAATGGATTGCATCAATAAAAGTATATATTAACTATCAAAAATGATGACAAACACCATGTAAATGTGAAAAATATAAGAGAAACAATATAAGTAAAATACAGTGAATAACATAAGGTATGCATAAAATGTATGTAAGATATGTATAAAATTTGTGTAAGATGTATTCTGTGATTACAACGCTATGCATAAGTAGATAAAAGACAGACATATGTATGGAGAAAAAGTGGAAGAGAATTTACAAAAATGAAATCCAATTGTTTCAGTGACAGTCCCAGGGAAAATACGGTTTTCACTAAATTGTTTTTTACTTATTCTAAATTAGTATTTTGATCATTTTTAAGCTGCAATTTTAAAAATTAATTTTAGCAAGGTGGTACCTGTGCATAAATAAACAAAGTCCAAAAACAAACCAAAGTGAGCATACCGGCAGTTTAGTATATGGTAAAATTGGGATCTCAAATCACCGGGGCAGAGACAGATTTTCAATAAATGATGTTGAGAACTGGGTAACCCTGGTGTCTTGGGAGAAAGATAAAATTACATCTACACCACACACCGTAGACAGGACATCGCCTTAGTCAAGTGCCCAAAACAAGTATCGCTAACGAGAAGGCCTATCACCGTCATGTACTCTAAATGTACAAAACAAGAGAGTTAGTTGTCCCATGAAAATAAAAGCTTTCCTCCCAGCTCTTCTCAGAGGATTTACTTTAGAAAACCTGCACTTGCAAGTACTTTCTCCTGTCTTTGAAACGTACGTGAAACGTTTCTAAAGATTAGGTAGCCTTTAGTCCACTTCATGTCCCAAGTCCTTCTCAGGTACCAAGGATGTCAACATCAAGCCACACAGCACCACTATTTCCCGGTTTCAGGCAGGTGGACAGGAGCCTAAATTCTCTGGGCACTTTGCTCCAAGTTGCAAAACTACCTCCTATTATAAAGATAGCTTGGTTTTCTTCTGAGTAAAGCCAACGAGCTCACACGGATTGGTCACCCCAATTACCAGGTGAATTTAGGATGAACCATGTGTGACAAACTGTGCTCTCAAGACCTCTGCTTAAAGACCAGTTATTTTTGATCTTCAAAATGCGTGTCAGGGCCTGCATCTGCCTGGGTACATGAAAGAGTCAGATTTCCTTCTGTCTTTGCAATCTCTGGCCTGTGATACACATAGTATCCTGGTTTAATGCATATTCAATAGTATTAGTGCTTTCTTTCTCTAGTACCTTTGTGGAGAGGATTTCTGGATTAAAAAGAGATTTGGGATTTTTTTTGTGGGTTTTTTTTAATATTTATTTTTGAGAGAGAGAGAGAGAGAGAGAGAGAGAGAGCAGGGGTGGGGCAGAGAGAGAAGGAGACAGAGAATCTCAAGCAGGCTCCGCACTGTCAGTGCTGAGCCAGACGCGAGGCTTGAACCCACGAACCATGAGATCATGACCCGAGCTGAAATCAAGAGCTGGGTGCTCAACCGACTGAGTCACCCAGGTGATGGGTGCCCCAGAAATGTTTGCTTTTAAATATATTTCTCCAGCAGTACCCACTGATACGATGCACTGAGCGGGCACAACCTCAACTCAATCACAAGAAAACATCAGGCAAATCCAAACGGAAGGACATTCTACAAGATAACTGACCTTCAAAGTGGTCAAGGTCATGAAAAATGGAGGAACAGTATCAGGTTAGTAGAAAGTAAAGAGACATAATAACAACTAAATGCAGTGGAGGCTCCTGGGTTGGATCTTGGACCAGAAAAAAAAAAAAAGACATCAGCGTCAAAACTGACAAAATTTACATAAAATTTGTAAAAGAGGAGACTGTATCCATTTTAAATTCCTGCTATCAATAACTATACTATGGTCGTGTAAGGTGTTAACAAAGGAAGCCAGATGCAGTAAAGCATATAAAAGATTCTCTGTATTATTTGGCAACTTTTGGTCTAAAACGACTTCAAAATAGAAAGTTAAACAAATGTAGTGTTTAATACTCCTTATCATAACTAAAAATCTAATATATAGTAGGCCTCCCCTACCCTGTCTGCACCTCCCCTGCTGGGTCCTCCCCCAATCATCAGCCACCACTCTGCATTTAAAATGTAACAGAAAGTAAAAATAAATACCTTTTGAGAAAACCAACAATAGCCTCCATTTGTACTCAGACTAAGTTTAAGCATCTGTCATGTGATTACATTTGGTTTTCGGCCTAGTTTCAGAGAAAGCTGACCCTCTTATCACTTTGTTAAGCCAAGAGACAAGTTGAAAAGAAGAAAAAAAAAAAATAGCCAAGCTATATCTGACATGAAATTACTTATTTCTGGCACTCCTAAATCAGGGAAGAAAGTACAGTTACTCCCCCAAAGATCAGTCAGATCATGGGTTTGGTCACCAATATGCAAAGCAGCTTACAAACAATGGTTTGTCTGAACCAGTGAACCTAGCTTAATTGGAAATATATTTGCATTCCCTTAGGGTACAGCTAGGTCAAAAGAACCTCACTGTTGTATCAAAACTGCACCACCCAGGAGGTCAAAGCACGTGATGTCCACGAAGGTACAGTTAGGATTTTTTTCTTAATAAAAAGCATTTAAAAAATCTCAAGAAGTCACAGTTCAAAATGATCACTGGCCCAGTGATGCCCCCTTTTACGTAATTAGCCCACCGTGAGCTTACCTCCTGCCCACCTGAATGAGATACCTTCACCTAAGAACAGAAGATTAATGACAGGGCAACCCTTTTAAGGAAAACACAGGAAGAAATAAACTCTGTATTTGGCCCATTAAAGACCTAAGATTTGTTTAAAAAAAAAAAAAAAAAAAAAAAAGTTGATGATACTTTGTTACTTTGTGTCTCACTCATGAATCATCGTCACTTCCCACTTTTTCATACTTCTGTCCCTTCTCCATCTGGATTGCCTGGGTGAAGGTGGCTCATTGAAGAGCCTGGGCACTTTGGCATCTAAAATATTTCTGACGGAATCAAAGAAGACAACAGACAGAAGAGTTTCACAGCAAATACAACTGAGGGAGGCCAAGTTCTTCTCACTCCCAGTCTGCCGATCCCAGGGAAAGCCTAGGAACCAGGGGGTCCCTGGAGTGAACCTCACCTCGTGGGATAATCCCAAACCAGCATCTCCAGAGCTGCCTGGTTCACACCAAACACCCCACCAAACACCACTTCCTCCCAAACCGCCCCCTTTTCTTCCCAGATAACAGCTCTCGCAGCCCACCATCTTTGATTACTCCAGGAACAGCTTTTGCATTACTGCAAACAGGCGGCTCAGGAGGTCCTCCCGGGGACAGGAAAAGCAGTGTGGCATGTAGGGTCCTCTGCTTCTATTGCACCCTCTGGAGAAACTCTGGAAGTCTTGATGCCTTAACCAACTAGCCATCTTGGAAGGGTAATTAACTTGGGCCTTCCCACCCACCTGCGAAGACAGGGGGACATTGTGCCCTCCACGCTGAGGGCTAATTAACCGTCCCTCACATGTCACACCAGAGGCCATTTCTGCAAGGCTGTCGTACAAAGAGCAAATTAAAGATTTCAGTCACGTCAGCACGGCATCCTTGTCCGGGAGTTTTCAACAAATGTGTTCCACAAAATCGTCTACAATCCCAAGCAGGTGGTGTGGATTTTTATTAGTTTTAAAAATAAATTAGTGGGGGCTCAGTCAGTTGAGTGTCCGACTGATTTCTGCTCAGGTCATGATCCTAGGGTCATGGGATCAAGCTCCACACTGAGCTCTGTGCTGAGTGTGGAGCCTGCTTGAGATCCTCTCTCTGCCCCTACCCCCACTCATGTACACTCTCTCTTTCTCTCTAAAAAATTAATTAATTAAAAATAAAAATAAATTACTGGAGAACATTTTCTGTCTCTCTCCTCTGTCATCACTTTCTCAGACCACAATAGGGTATATTCCTTAGCATAACAGCAAGGTTTTCAAAAAACAAATGCATACCTTTAAGGGTCAGATGAGTCCCATTTATTTCACCATGTCTCTGATTTTTAAATAAAAGTGAGAGGACCAAAAGCTGTTTTCAGCCACACAACCTCACCATTCTTACCACCACATATTTACTGCCATTATTTCTGGCCTCCTTCTCCCACTTACATTGTTGAATCCCAGACCAGAAACCAGTATAATTTTTCTTTAATACCATCCTATGTGGGAACCTCATATGAGAGTTAAAATTATTGATCAGGTTTCACAGGAAATTCCAAATAAAGGAAGGAAGGGAGGGAGGGAAGAAGGAAGGAAGGGAAGAAAGGAAGCAAGGAAGAAGGAAGAAAAAGGAAGGAAGGATGAAGGTAGGGAGGAAGAAAGGGAGGAAAGAAGGGGAAAGGAAGGAAAGGAGGAGGAAGGGAGGGGGAAGGAAGGAGGAATAAAGGGAGGAAGGAAAAAAAGAAAAGAAAATTTCTGCTCTGACCAAATGAAGTAATTGAAGAAGCATATGTACCTATACATAATTTGCAATTTTGTTAGTAACCACACCTACACAAAACCTCCAATTCTCTCTATTGATGGAAAAAAAGAAGGGACACAGATAATCAAAACACTGGCTAATCCAAGAGTCATTTAAAATTAAAACTCATTAAAATCAGCATTTACGATGTATTTACTATCTCCCTTTTCAGCTCAAGCTAATGTTTAAACGAGTCTTCCTTTTTAGAACATATCAACCACCAAAAGAAAATCCCCTCAAATGCTTCCATGATAGTAGAAAATCAGTCCAAATTTTAAAGGGTACTATGAACGATCCATTAAAAAAAAAAAATTGCACAAAGATTATTAAGAGTTGGTGGATGTGGGCTGCCAGGGTGGCTCAGCCCGTGAAGCATCTGACTCTTGGTTTTGGCTTGGGTCATGATCTTGTGGTGATGGGATCAAGCCCTGCATCAGGCTCTGCCCTCACAGCACAGAGACTGCTTGGGATTCTCCCCGCCCACCCCCACTCTGCCTCTCCCCTGCTCATGCTGTCTCTCAAAATTAATAAACCTAAAAAAAATTTTTTTCAAAAAAACATAGAAAAGAAGCCATAGTTTATCTAGCATGTGATAAGCAAAACAATACCCACTAGTGGCCATAATCAATAAAAACTAAGAATGAAAAACAAAAACAAACCACAAGAAGGTATGAAGAACTCCCACTTCCAGCCTCATTTAACCCGCAGCATCCTGCACTGTGGTTATAGTGTTTGTTGACTGCTGTCTCCCCAGACCTCACGCCGTGAGCCCAGGGATGCTCTATCACACCCGGTGCATCCAGTGCCCGGTGCCCTGCCAGCCACAGCAGCAAACACCTGCGGAGCCGTCCACGGAGCCGTCCACGGGCCACGAACAAGCCAGCCAGGCCTCCTGGACTAGCAGAGCTCACAAGTAACCGGGCACGATGTGTAGCCTAGGTTAGGAAAGGTAAGGTTTATACCGCATCACTAATTCACAGTTGAGGAAACCGAGGACACCAGGCAACCCAGGCCAGGACCTTGGACTACTAATCCTGAGATCCTTCGACGTGACACAAGCATTTTGTTTTCGTTTCTACTGACGCTGTCTTTATTGACCCACTAACTCGAGACCAGTCTCTGCTAACATCTTCAGTCTTCAGCGTGTAATGGGTCTGAATCTCACATATATGTAATTAGCTTCCACCGCCGCAATCCACTTGTAATCCAGCTTCTAATGTTACAAACTTGCAATAAAGAAATGGGGTGTTGGGGCGCCTGGGTGGCGCAGTCGGTTAAGCGTCCGACTTCAGCCAGGTCACGATCTCGCGGTCCGTGAGTTCGAGCCCCGCGTCGGGCTCTGGGCTGATGGCTCGGAGCCTGGAGCCTGTTTCCGATTCTGTGTCTCCCTCTCTCTCTGCCCCTCCCCGTTCATGCTCTGTCTCTCTCTGTCCCAAAAATAAATAAAAAAACGTTGAAAAAAAATATATATTAAAAAAAAAAAAAAAAGAAATGGGGTGTTTCTAGTAAACAAAATGAATATTCTTTAAATACAGAATTTTTGAAAGCCTAGTCTCTATGCTAACGGGTCTTTCCCCTTGAATTTATTAGTCTCGCTTAATACGTACCTAGCTCGATTTACACTTTATTTTTTTATATTTATTTATTTTTGAGAGAAAGAGAGAGAACAAACATAAGAGGGGGAGGGCTAGAGGGAGAGGGGAACAGAGGATCTGAAGTGGGCTCCATGCTGACAGCAGAGAGCCAAATGTGGGGCTTGAACTCATGAACCTTGAGATCATGACCCGAGCTGAAGTCTGGATGCTTAACCAACTAAGCCACCCAGGTGCCCCTCGATTTACACTTTAATGACCACCATCGGTTGCTCTCCAACAGATGGCTAAAATGCCACGCACAAGAAAATGACATCTAGATGAATGTTCTTCCCTTTCAAGGAAGACGATGTAGACTACTTTTCTGATCAAAGGATAAATTCCCTGACGATGAACAAAAATGGTGTGCGTGTGTCAAAAGATGTCTAATACGCGGGATTTGTTCAAGAACCACAGAGGAACACTTTCTCTGTATATACAGAAGCTCTCCTGCTCGGGTCACAGGGTAATTCTAAATCCCCTGCCTATTGGCACGGAGTTGTCGGCAACTGAGGATTTTAAAGTGGATTCCCCTGTGTAGATTTACCTTTGCAGTTAGCTGATCTCCGGGTAAGGGAGGGCTTAGATTCCTGTAAAGCACGCCATAAGGGATGCAAAACTGGCTGTGCTCTGGACATCCAAATAAATATGCAATGCTTGCAAATTCGACGAACTGAGGCCACAACTTCTATCTGAACATCTCTGGGCACAGGGGGAGTATAGAGTCTGAACGTCCCAGGAATCGTGAATCACTGCTTTGAGGACAGGTTATAGCCAGGGGGCATTTCTATCAAGGGAATAGAATACCCTTGATCTAGAATACCCTAGAATACCCCCAAAGGTCTGTTGAACACACAGGTGACCGTGGCAGCCATGATTCTGTGTCCTCGTTCCTGGATTCTTAGCTCATCCTCAGTATGTCTACTGAACTACTAGTTTTTTAAGACCGAGCCCCTGTCCAAAGTGTCCTCTCTCTGATCCCTTTGCTATACAATCTTAATCACATTCCCCTCGGAACACTCATCAACTTTGGCTTACCTGTGATGCACTTACCACAGGTATGACTGTCACTTGTACGCATGTCTATTATTCTTGCTTAAAAAAGGATAATCCCTGGATAATAGGGACCACATATTTTTCATTTTTCACCCAGTTCAGCAGCTAGCACATGGCAGATGTCCACTTAATGTTTCTTAATAACTGAGCACCAAGACAGATAAAACTTTTGTCCAGTTTCCAAGGAGGAAACCACTTTAGAGCCTACAATTGGGATTAAAACCCAGGCCTGTCTGGTTCCAAAATTCACGTTCTTTCCTCCATGCCATCTCTCCAGGATAAACAATGCTAACCTGAGACATTCACATAAAAACATATGGCCATTCCCTTACTGATGGAAGCATACAAATTAAGTCTGGAGACATAATTCAGGGTAGATATGCTTTGTTACCCAGAACGTACATAGATGGGGAGTAAGCCGGGAGACGTGCAACATTAAAAAATGACGTTCTCCTTTTCTCCTTCGAGAAAGCTCGAAGAATCCTTATTCCCTTCACCCAAAGATAGATTTCTTGGAAAGTCTTTACCAACTTTGTTCTCCTGAGCATAAAGCACCATATTAAGAAAAAATCAGTGAAACCTTTTATCAACTTAGGTTTGTGGAAACACTCGTTGGACACAATGACCGCTGCATTTCTGCTTCCTTTCAACTCCTCATCTTTGCCCTGCAATCACAAAACGAAAAAGGTGGCGACTTGGAACCACGGAGACGCTGGCTGGAGGCAGCTTGGGCAGCACTCTGCAGCAGCCGCCTAACTCCCAAACAGAACGCGAGATGAAGGAGGGAGTCCTTCCAGCGGCCCCCAGGTTGGAAGCAATCTATTCCCGTGCTTGACCTAGGTTTTTACAAGCGGTCCAGCTCAGATGGCGCTTTAATTACATTCAGGACAAATAATGCAAGGCACCAAGGCCACGACACAAAATCAGCCCCGGGTGAAACACTGAATCTTCCCCACACTAATCTGCTGTCCACCAGCGTCTCTATTCATAACGCCAAATTGAAGACGTGAATGAATAAAATGAAGAGGGGTTCCTTGTACTCAAATTTCCACGCTCTGTTCCTTTCCACTTAATTGTAGTGCTCACCTAATCTGAAATACCGAAGGGGGGGAGAAAAGCGCATTTATTAAAGAAAGCAAAGCCTCACCCGCTTCTCCTGGATATGGAGAAAAAACAGTTGCATTAACCTTCCAATGAAAAAGAACGACACTTCAACCAGTCTCAGTCCCTGATCAAGTCTTCAGCAAACATATTACCAGGGACGGTGGAATTCATTATTTTTTTTAAAAGAAGTTCCACTACACATGCTTCAGAATTACTGTACCCCAATTAGCAAGAATCATAAGCTAGAAGCTGGTTTTGTTTGCGAGGACAGGGGAGTCAATTCCTGGCTGATCCCTCCCGGTATTGCTTTCAGCACTCAGAATAGCTGTGTTTGGCTGGCTTGTTGTTGCAATTAGGTTTCCAGGTTACCGGCAACCAAACAACCCTGGGCTGAATATAACTTCTGGACGTGCTTTTTAAGACTCCAAAACCTGCCATATGCATCAACAGGTAACTATTGCCTTTAATCAGGATGGACAACTGAGCATATATAAATTGGTAATATTTTAAATCCAACACTTTTTATTGGATATCATGACAATTTTCTGAACATGGGTGCAGATTTAGGGACATACAGAGGACCGTTGGGTCAGCATGGGATTATCAAGGGTTACCTAATCGCCATTCACTCATTCATTCATTCAAGTGATTTCATTCATTCACTTTGGCCAATCCTAATTTGTTTTTATGTTACCTAAAATTTTTACTCATGGTGTTTCACTTCTTTTTCTATTCTAATCATTAACTCATGTCAACTTCAAAGACCATTTGCTGGAATGACATGGAGTACTTTTGGCCAAAATTAACATGTAAATAAAACTGTTATTAAGAAATAAAACTCAGCTGGGGGGGAGGGGAGTCAACAATGCTTGTACTTGGCCAAAAGAATTGCATTTAATCAAGACATCATGGCATATAGATATTTTTAACTTTAAAAATAAGGCACAGGACACACTGCAAAGAGAGAAGTGAGAAGGTGCCTGAAGTTTTTGTGTTTTTTTAAATCATGTTTGGGGCGCCTGGGTGGCTCAGTCGGTTAAGCGTCCGACTTCGGCTCAGGTCACGATCTCGCGGTTTGTGAGTTGGAGCCCCGCGTCGGGCTCTGGGCTGATGGCTCGGAGCCTGGAGCCTGCTTCCGAATCTGTGTCTCCCTCTCTCTCTGCCCCTCCCCCATTCATGCTCTGTCTCTCTCTGTCTCAAAAATAGATAAACGTTAAAAAAAAAATTATAAAAAAAAAATCATGTTTAATAAGCACAGTAAAGGTTAGAAGAGAGACATGCAAACAGCTTAAAGATCAATGAATAAAGTAAGGGAGAAAATGAAGAAAAGTTGGGAGAGATTAAGATAAATTTGGATGGAGATATCCAAAATGCTTAATATACATGAACAAAGGAGAGAAAAAAAATACTTGGAAAAAAAGTAAATGTGGTCTGATAAAAAAGTAATTAAGCAAAAAAATTATTAAATAATTATGTTTAGAATTATCCTTTCTCTTTTTTTTAATGTTTATTTATTTATCTGACATAGAGAATGTACAGCAGAGGGGCAGAGAAAGAGGGAGAGGGAGAGGGAGAGGGAGAGGGAGAGGGAGAGGGAGAGGGAGAGGGAGAGGGAGAGGGAGAGGGAGAGGGAATCCCAAGCAGGCTCCGCACCATCAGCACAGAGACCGAAGCGGGGTTCGAACCCATGAACCTTGAGATCGTGACCTGAGCCGCCATCAAGAGTTGTACACTTAACCGACTGAGCCATCCAGGCACCCCAACATTTCTTTATTTCTTAGATGTAAATACATCTATTTGGACAGAATAAAAATATTTAGATATATTAAGTTATCTAAATGCTTTCAAATATTTTCGCCATAATCATACGAAGTCACTCTTTTGGATGAAATGTTCAAATTTAGCAGATTAAATTCTACATATTAATAATATGTTTCTACTCAGTTGTAGTGACAAATTGTATTTCAGGAGATCAAATTAAATGGTTCCTTCATGTTCTCTGCCCTGTACTGGCAATACTCTACAGGAAAAAGTTCCCAGGACAGTGTGGTGCTTCTTTGGGAACCAGAAAACCAACAATGAGAACGTGTTTATGGAATGGAATAAACCATACATATAGTGTAGCTAGTTCTGGAAGCAATTAAGTGAAAAAATCAATTCTTCAGTATGCTAAAAGAGAGACAGACAGACAGACAGAGAGAGAGAGAGGAGAGCCTGTGGGCTAATTCACAAAGTTATCACCAAATCTATTGACCCCTGAAGGTAGGCCATTAATCATACCTAAATGTTGTAAGCAAAAGAAATTTTCAGTGTGGCAGACTATCTTTTCCAAAAATGGCCACAAAAATATATTTGGTCCACTTCTTTTGCTAGAATCTTGCCACTCTCCACCAAGAGATAAAGTCTATTTCCCCTCCCGGAAATCCCAGACAGGGCCTTGGACCAACTGGAAGATAAGAATGTAATGGAAGTGACTCTGAGTCTTTCTCCCTCTCTCCCTGTCCCCTCCTCCTCCACCTCTTCCTCTTCTTCTCTCTCCCTTTCTCTCTTCGTCTCCTTCTCCTCCCCATCTGTCTCTCTTCCTCTCCCTCTTTCCCTCTCTCCCCCCTTCTCTGTCCTCTCTCCCTGTCCCCTCCTCCTCCACCTGTTCCTCCTCTTCTCTCTCCCTCTCCTCCCCATCTCTCTCTCCCTCTCCCTCTTTCCCTCTCTCCTTCTCTGTCCTTTCTCTCTCTATCCCTTCCTCCTCCACCTCTTCTTCTCTCTCCCTCTCTCCCTTTCTCTCTTCCTCTCCCTTTCCCTCTCTCCCCCTTCTCTCTCTGTCCTCCTCTCCCTCATCTTTTTGTTCATCTTCATCATCACTTTCTTCTTCCTGTTCACTGTGGCCATCGCCTCCTCCTCTTCCTTCCTCATCTTCGTCTTCCTCCTCTTCATCATCCATATCGATTTCTTCTCCATCATCTTCATCGTCGCCGTCATCACCTTCTCCTTCCTCTTCTCCTCCTTTTTCTTCTGTCTCCCCACCTCACTGCCTCCCTCCTGCTCTCTCCACACTTGCCCCTGGAACCCCACCGCCATACCGTAAAGATGTTCTGTCTAGCCCACACGGAGAGACCGCACGAGACCGGGCAGGTGAGGGGGGAATGAACGCCCAGCAGATGACCAACAGCAGCCGCCACTCACGTGCCTGAACAAGCCTTCAAAGGACTCCAGGGTGCAAGGGTCCAGTCTTCAGCCTGGACTCAGCCAGTCTTCAGCCTCTCAGACATCGTGAGGCCGAGAAAAGTATCTCTGCCGTGCCCTCCCTCCCTGAGTTCCCAACACACAGGACCCATAAGCAAACTACATCATTGTTTTCCATGACTAAGTTTTGACGTTGAAGAACAATTCCAAGATTCAGTCGCACAAAGAAGTTAACCGTGTGTTATGTGCTGATGTATTTCCTTTTTCACCTACCATTTGTCAAGCCCTTACTCTGTGGTCACCGCCATCAGGAGCGAGAAGTAGCACGCCGCACGCGTAGAGGGTTTGTAGTTGACAGAGCATTCACGTTTACGTTGTCCCCTTCTGGCCACAGCCTGTAGACACAGCCAATGTGATTTCTTATTCTGCTTACGAGCTACTCAACTCACAGGGCCTTTACTGACCTTCTTAGGAGAAGGTACAATAATTTCCATGTTGCAAATGAAGAAAGCAAGGCCCACAGAGACCAAGTGCGTTACACTTTGAGACCTTGGGCGAGGCAAATGCAATTTGTGTCCCGCACGTGATGCCCTCCCTACTCCCTTCCTCGGATCCTGAAGGTCGCTCTGTCTGCCTGGTTACCTGGCAGCTGTCACTCAAAACATCTGGTCAGAAACGGCTAAAGAAACCAAATGGCCCTCTGACAGTAAACGTGGTGACAATTAAAAATTCACACATGGTTCTTGGTTCAATGTCTCCTCCTCTACCTCTTCACACCCTGTAGTAAATTTCCACGTGAAAGTCTCTTAGACTTCCTATGGGAGCTGTTAGTACACATGCCAAAGCCACTTCGAGGGCTGTATTGGAAACATTCAGCATAAATATCCTGTCCTATAGGGAATATTAGCAAAGGTCAAAAAAAAAGAAACAGTCAATTGAGAATAGAACTAAAATAATTCTAGGTTTTGTGACTAATGGTAACTGGTTAAGGAATATTAAGGATAAAGGGGTGCCTGGGTGGCTTTATTTCGGCTCAGGTCACAATCTCACGGTTTGTGAGTTCGAGCCCCGCGTTGGGCTCTGTGCTGACATCTCAGAGCCTGGAGCCTGCTTCGGATTCTGTGTCTCCCTCTCTCTGCCCCTCCCCTGCCCATGCTCTGTCTCTCTCCCTCTGCCCCTCCTCCCCTCCCAAAATAAATAAATAAACATTTTTTTGAAAAAAGGATATTAAGGATATTAAAAGGAAATTGTGCCCCTCTTCTGGATTCACTTCCAAACTTGAGGCTTATTTGTGTGTCTTCTCTTTCCTATCATCGTTAAATCAAAGTATAAAAAATAAATAAGGCCCTTCGCCCTCTCAATGCTCCTTCAAAACCAACAGGGGGCACAGTTCATGCCCCGTCACCGTGAGCTCTGCAGGCCCAGGTCTTGGTCACCAGTGTCTTCCTCTGCAAAATGGAAATACTGACAACCCTACTGCATAAGGATTAAATTCTCTCTCTCTCTCTCTTTCTCTCCACTCCCTCCCCCACCCCCTGCCCAGTGTGGGTCTCTGGTTTTATTCAACTTCCAACACTTGGGTTGGCTTGATATCCAAACAGTTAAGACTTCAAATACTTCTGACGGTCACGGTTATCAAACAACAAACAAAGCGTTCTCCCTGTCGCCACAAAGGGGACTCTATCGGCCCAGTGATGATAGAACCATCTATCCCGCTGCCGGGGCCAGAAATCCCACAGTCACTCCACTGATCTCCCCTCATTATTCCCACACCCAACCAGCCACTAGGTCCTGCCTCTCAAGTCTGGTCCCTCCACCGTCCCCTCAGCCTCGCGCCCCATGAGCCCCACGTTCCTCCCCACTAAGTGGTCTCCGGGCTCCAGCCTTGCTGTGACAGCAGAAGTCACCATGCCAGCTCCCTGCTGAACCCTTTCTGGAACTTCCAACGGTTTTAGGAGAAAGTCAAAACTCCTTCAAAAAAACCTTTTCTTGGGGTGCCTGGATGGCTCAGTCGGTTAAGCATCTGACTTGGGCTCAGGTCATGATCTCACTGTCAGAGTCTGGAGCCTGCTTCAGATTCTGTCTCTCCCTCTCTCTCTCTCTCGCTCGCTCTCTGCTCCTCCCCCACTCATGTTCTATCTCTCTCTCTCTCCCTCTCGAAAGTAAATATTAAAAAAAAAAATTTTTTTTAATAAAATAAATACTGGGGAGCCCGGGTGGCTCAGTCGGTTGAGCTTCTGACTTCGACTCAGGTCATGACCTCACAGTCTGTGAGTTCAAGCCCCGCATCAGGCTCTGTGCTGACAGCTCGGAGCCTGGAGCCTGCTTCAGATTCTGTGTGTGTCTCTCTCTCTGACCCTCCCCCATCCATCCTCTGTCTCTGTCTCAAAAACAAAATAAAACATTAAAAAATTTTTTTAATAAAATACAAACGAAAAATTTTTTAACATTTATTTATTTTTGAGACAGAGAGAGAGCATAAGCAGGGGAGGGGCAGGGAGAGAGAGAGAGCGAGCGAGAATCCCAAGCAGGCTCTGTGCTACGAACCCACGAACCGTGAGATCATGACCTGAGCCAAAATCAAGAGTCAGTCGCTTCAGCAACTGAGCCAGTCAGGCACCCCACCTTTAAAATCCCTTTATGGCTGGGTCCTCTGGTCTGTCACACATCTCCACTCGGGCGCCTTCCCATTCTTCAGCCAAACACAATTTGTGTGAGTTTCTGAACATGCCCCATGTTGTCTCATCTGCAGATGCTCACCCACGCTGTTCCGTGTGTGGGGACCTCTTCCTCCCCTGCTGGCCTGCCTGACACCCCCTCATCCCTTTGGGGCTCAACTTACACGCCATTTCTTCCAGGAGGCTTTCCAGGATTGCCCTGGCTCTGGGAGCTGCCCCTCCAGGCCCCGGTACCACCCACGCCACAGGCTTCATTAAACGGCTTGTCTGCCTCCGCTAAACAGTGAGCTTCGTGAAGGCCGTGCCCTTGCCTGGCTTTCTTGCTGCTGTAAATCCAATTAGCATGATGCCTGGTGCACAAATAGGTGCTCAAAACTTTTTTTTATGAAAAAAATTGTGGTATTAATTTTTTACTACCAAGAAGAGCCATAAACTTGTGATTCGTGTCATTCCCTTAAGCTCCAAACCCTCCTACGTGAAAGATGGCCTAAAATAATGGCTCAGACACAGAGCAATTCATCTCCAGACTGCCCTACCCCAAGCCATCTGCTTTAATTCTGCAGAACGGCTTTGGTGGAGCGCACAAAGACTGCCATTAGCATTCCTAATTCCACCTGTATACTCAGAGTCGTCTCACGGTGTCTGGGACACACAAGTGAAACCGACACTGCCACAGATTAAAATGCACACATCGAGCCCAAACTGTCTTTCTATGAATGAATGCATTTATGAGAAGCACTGGGCACGTGCTGTTGATACCAAATTTGACGCCCACGATTCCACTACC